>NC_057837.1:43998409-44637727 GCF_910594005.1 Cervus elaphus | reverse complement strand
TTGGACACGACTGAGCAACTGAACTGAACTGAACAGTTACACACTTATAATTTGTGCAATGCAGTGCAGAGGCATTGAGGTCTGGGGGGACAGTATGAGGGGGTTCTTCTAGTTGTTCTATCGAGACATTTAGGAAGGCCACTGAACCACCCTAGTCAAAGTCCATGGGGTTGCAAAGAGTCAGACACAACTGAGCAATTGAACAACAAGATTGAACCACCTGAATCTAAGTGTCCTCACCTCAAAAATGAAGAGGTCTTAAAATTCAGTAACAGGGCCTTCCCTGGTTGGTCCAGTGTTTAAGAACCTGCCTTGCAATGCAGGGGTCTCAGGTTTGAGCCCTAGTAGAGGAAGTAAGATCCCACATGCCAAAGAGCTAGAGAGAAGCCTATGAAAGAAGACCCAGCACAGCCAAAAAAAAAATTCTATAACAACTATAAAATTTGGATTGATGGATTTTTTTTAAGCTTCTGTATCTCACTATACTATCTATTTATACTATCCATATACTATCTATACTACTGAGCTACTGAACTATCTATCCACCTAATACACACTGACCACCCAGCAGAGCCGAAGGCACCACTGTCTGCCAGGCAATATAGCACTGAGCAAAAATGGAAGAAAGTAAGCGTGTTCAGCAAATCGGAATATGATTTTAATGAAGTTTGATTTCAGGAGGGCATTGACTTAATTATATAAATTCAAAACTCTTTTACGTTCAATCCGGGGAAGTAATAAAAAGTATCCAGCCCAACCAAGAGTCATGGAAATCGTGAAAATAGGAGCTCCTAACACATCTGCAGAGAGCTGTGAGCAGAGTGCACAGCTGGGAGAGATGAAAACACAGCCTTTTCCTGGGTATTGTTTCTCAGGACTGGATCACAGCTTCAAAATGTGTATGTCCCATTCTTAGCACAATGCTCTAACTTACACCCTAGTAAATATTTTTGCAAGATAATATTTAACGATAAAGGTATTTTGCTCACTAGACTTTCCCTGTCAACAACTGGAAATTGACCTCTAACTTGGCCAAAGCTGAACAAACAGTGGAGGTGGCTATTTGCATCTGTGGCTTCTAAAATGCCTTCCTTTTTTAAATCTGGTATGAAAGAGTTTCCTCTAGTAAAAAGGAAAAAAAAAAAAAAAGTACCAAAACAAAAGCCTCCTATTATTCTCTTTTTCTTCCTTTTCTTCCCCTCCTTCCATTTTTTTAAATGTGGACCATTTTTATGTCTTTACTGAATTTGTTACAACCTTGTTTCTGTTTTATGTTTTGGTTTTTATGGTTGTGAGATATGTGCAATCTTAGCTCCCTCACCAAGGATGGAACCTGCACCCCCTGCATTGAAAGGTGAAGTCTTAACAGTTAGACTGCCATCGAAGTCCTTCCATCCTTTCCAGTTTTATTTTTTTTTTGTTTTGTTTTTTTTTTGTTTTTTTTTGTTTTTTTTTAATTTTTTATTAGTTGGAGGCTAATTACTTCACAACATTTCAGTGGGTTTTGTCATACATTGATATGAATCAGCCATAGATTTACCCTTTCCAGTTTTAGAATGTCCTTTAGACCAGCAAAAGAAGAGTCTATTTTGGAAAGCCAAATAGTTAACATTGATGAGCAGAATGCCATTTGCAATAACTCCTCACCCACTTGCCTAATTAAAGATGAGATTATGATGTGTGGAATTATCACAGGGAATTTGAATTTTTAAGTGTTTCCTCACTATCTCATCTCCTTTCCTCTCCCTGAAACATCTAGGGAAGTGATGCTTATAGGTGAATACGCCTGCAACTGCGCTGAAATACACAGAAAAGCCCCCATCTGTGTCAGGCAGAATGTTTTACTACCAAGACATCATTCACTCAGGGGTCCAGACTCTAATGTCATGATTTTACCACAATTTTCCTAAAAGTCGTTTCCTTTCTCTAACCCTCAGTTTCCTCTCAGTAAAATGAAGAGTCTAGAAAGACACATTTTTGGCATTTGGCAATTTTATGAATGGTAAGAGGCAACAACTGGTGGCAGAAATTTTACAGAAGCCTTGCTTTTGCAGATTTAGAACATTCAGGCCAGTTCTAAGAGGTTATGTTCTGTCCACATCTGACCTCGACCTTATGGAAGAAAATACGAAGTGTACAGTTCAACACAGCATCCCTCTGTTGTGAGTTTGGTGCTGAATAAGGGATCTGGGAGACTTATTCTTTTGGATTTATTTTTGGATTGTGTTTTCCAAGCATTTCGGAGCACCACTGGACCCTCCCCTCTGCAGCCCCCCCTCCCCCCACCCCGGGGGCAGTTTGGAAACTTCACCTCAACCCAGAGACCATCAGCTGTGAGCAGCCTTGGAGGTGGGTTTCATTGTGTTTATGGGGATTGAACTGTATAGGTGGGATGTAGATCCAAGTCCATACGCCATGGAGAAATACTCCTTCCCAAAAGTGGCTCAGGACTATTTTAAAGTCACAGCTAAAGATTTACTGTCTGTCGCCCTGGGGCTCGCCTGAGTCTAAAAATAGTTGTCCCCACCTGCTTGGGGAGGGAGAATGGCTGAGAACAGCGAGAAGTAAAACCTGAACCACCAGGAAACACACAACAAAGTCACATCCAGCCCCCAGATCTGATTGTCAAAGGGTGGCTATGACAGTTGATTTCCCATCAGTTACATTTGTAAAGGTGTTTTGAGGATGGAGATAAAATGAGAGCCAATTGGACATCCTTTGGGCTTAAGACCAAGTCGAAAATTGTATTACATCACCTCTGTAACAGCAGCTTAGTGACATCAGAGAAATGACTGGAGCGAATGGCCTGACAATTGCCCCTTGGCCCAGCTGGGGTCAGCCCTCGGGCTCCTCAATTCCAAAAGATGGACTTAACGCTTGAGACAAAGTGGCCAGCCTTTCTCTCCCCAAAGTAGACCATAGGTTATTTGGCCCTTGTCCAAGGACTGAAAACAACACTTTGTCTGGGCATTTCTGGGAGCTCATATTTGTGTAAAGGAACTGACACTGCTTTGTGTGTGTGTGTGTGTGGGGGGTCCTTAAGGAATATTTGATTAATATACCTATGCTGAGGCCTCCCTATGATAACTTAAATACTGGGAAAGGAAAATTCAGGCCAATTTTTTCTATTATTTGGCTATTGTTTGGCTTCCCTCTGGCCATTTTCTACTTACTTTACTATACTTCTCTATCCGTCCAGCTGTCCACCTATCTGTCGCAGGATGGAAAGTTTAAACCGGGAAGTTTCAAGTTTCAGGGGGGCTGTTTCACTTGCATTCCTATTAACATATTGTATAATGACTGTTTAATCTTTGGGCAAGATATTGAGAGGAGGTAGGGGTGGGAGAGAGACAGAGACCTTACTTGGGTGCTTGACTGACCCAGCTGGACTCAATCTTTATTTCCGTGTGTCTATTATTTCCCTGCCTCATACTGTAGTTGAGACTGCAGATAAATTTAGAAAGCACATTTGAATACAGGAAATGGTTTCTGATAAAGAAAAACATGCCTCCCCTCCCCCCTGAAATACACACACACACATACACAGACCTCCCCACAACTCAGACATAATCTGTGAGTCCTGTGTTGCAGGAGGCCCCCTAGTCCGGGGTGAAGGACACAGTCCAGTGTGGCTTGTTTTGCTGCTTCGGTTCAATTCCTGGAGTTAGGTTTCTTTTACCCTCTGAGGTCAGTCATGATAGACCCGCTGCAGCGTTCCAGATGGGAAATTCATGGATTCCAAGCATTTCAGTTTCTTTTCATTCAAATGGATAAAAACTAAGGGAACATGTGACACTTGCATTGTCCCATTGTATGGGAGCAAAAATATGACGCCATATTGTCTCATTTTATAAGAAAATCCTGAAGGAGTCTTATGTTTAAGCAAGGTACCAAATGCTTTATGAGGTCTGTTCTAAGGCATGATTTACTGTGTAAACATCATGTAGGTGACTAGGGAAAATATGCACTGTGAGTTGTTTAATACTTAGAAGAGTTTTAAGTGGTGGAGCTTGAAAAGATATTCCAGCAATCAATTATCGATGCAGGGGAAAATGCCACATAGTATTGATTCTCTTGCATAAGTGCAAGTTTTTCCATTGCAGTGTATTCCAGTGGCATTATTCCTTGATTTTTATTAATAATAAATTCAGTACAGAATGTTAAGAGAATATTAGGAGTTATTTTAGAATACATATTTTCCCATTAAATTTACTCATAGTCTTTTCCATAAGAAGAAATATGTTCTTCTGTAAGAAAATATGTAGTTGATGATAGAAACTTTTCCTCACCTCACTTAAAAATAAGAATATCTTATTTCAGATTAGTCCTCACTCTAAAAGAGTTTAGAAATCTTAGAAATGTGTAAATCTTTTAGAAATCCATCCTGTATCCCCTTTAATTTGATCTCATCTTTTTACTTTAATGTGATTAGACTCCTAAATAGTGACCTCTCAGCAAACCAAAGACAAGAACAAGAAAGCACTCAGGCTGAGTTCAGGTCTCAGAAATTTGAGTCAACTTTCTCAAGGATGTATCAGTGTAGACTCAGAAATACACTCATTTGGAAGGAGGCAGAAGTCGGCTCAGAAAGTTATATATTAAGGCGGGATCCAGGAGGGAAATTCCTGTACTGTAACTCTACATTATTTGGAAACAGTGATAGGCGTGAAGCAGAAACTGTAGCCAAAGGGGAACAGGTGTTGGAGAAATTCCTGCTCAACCTCCAGGCCTTGGGAAGGACCCAGGGGACTCTGCTCCCTGCTGGGCTGAGGTTCTCAGGTCAGCGCCGGTTCTCGGTGGATGCCTGCTGCCCAGAGAGCTGATACAGGACCATCTACCCCGGACACAAAAACAAGGTTTTTTTCTTTTCCTTTGGCCACACCACGGGACTTGCAGGATCTTGGAATTAGAGCTGGAACCTCAGAGAAAGCACCGAGTCCTAACCGTTGGACCGCCAGGGAATTCCCAAGCATCGTTTTTAAAAGTGCTATTGTGTACTGTTACACTGTACTTCCATCATTTATTCAGTAGGTCTCATGACCTATTTATATAGGTGGTCTGTGTGATAAAAAAAAAACACATGAGGACTCAAGAAAACCATCCTATTTCAAAGTCGATTTCTTGTGAGATATTTTTCTAGATATTCTGGAGGAAGAAGCCTGCTTGTATGGCCCAGGAATGATTGGCAAACCAATAATAATACTCTGTTGTTGTTTTTCCAAAGAGAAGAAAAACATCTCATCAGAGAAATCTGAAGGCTTAGAACCGAGGTCATGCGATATTGTCAGATGCTGTGTCAGACATGACCATCAAGGAGTGGGGACCTGAGGAACATGGGGCAGGGTCAGAGCAGGAGCTGGGCCGCTGATAGGAGAGGCTCCTGCCTGGTCTCAGGGATGAGGGGCGAAAGCCTGGGAAGTTCCTCAGGCCCTGGGGTGATGGGGTGAAGGTAGGAGAGAGCAAGCTGAGTTCCTCCCATCTAACCAGCGACTGCTGGGTATTTGCCAACAACACACTCTATGTTTCAGATTGAGAAGTAGATAAAACTTCTCAAGGATAAAACTGTCCTAAGGTGTCTAAGCCAATGGTTCTCAGCTGGGGGTGATCTGGCCCTTCCTCTCACTGCCTTTGCCAGGGGCCACTGGGCAGTGTCTGGACACATCTTGGGAGTCATAACTGGGGGTGTGGGTGCTACTAGTGGATGGGGGCCAGAGGTGTGGCTGGTCCTCCCCCAGTGCTCATGGTGGCCCCACCCGTGGGAATATCTGGGCTGAGATGTCAGTAGAGATGTGGAGACATAGTCTAAAGTAGTTGGAAGGAAGTAGATTTTAAATGTTTGTATATACACAATTAGCATGTTTCTCATATAATGCAAATCATATATAATCTATATAGTATATAAGTACATAGTATATATGATTTATATAATAAAATATAAACACATATTTATATATTTTATTATAATAATATATTAAATGTATTATATATCATATTTTCACATATTATAATATATGGGCCTCCCTGGTGGCCCAGATGGTAAAGAATCTGCCTGCAGTGCAGAAGACCTGGGTTCAATTCCTGGGTTGGAAAGATCCCCTGGAGAAGGAAATGGCAACCACTCCAGTATTCTTGCCTGGAGAATCCCACGGACAGAAGACCCTGGTGGACTACAGTCCATGAGGTAGCATAGAGTCAGACAGGACTGAGTGACTAACACTTTCACATTATAATATATAAATATATTATGAGTGTATTATAAATATATTTATATAGCTATATATTATTAATTAGCATTATATGATCATAAATTTTATATAAATTATGATTGTTTATAATTTGGTTGTATATGAAAAATATTAATAGATATATGTGCATGTATTTATAAGTTTATACATATATACATGTGCATAGGCATATGAAACAGAAAGAAAGTGCTGGGTTAGAAAGCTAAACTTGTTGCCTTACAGAGAACGATAACAACAGTGTGGTCCATGTGCCTGGCCCCCCATGACCTCACATAGCCCGACAAGCCTCAGTTTCCTCATCTGTAACAGTGTGATAAAAATAATGTCTACTCCAATGGGCTCAAGGATGTAACTGTATAACACAGGGAACATAACCAATATTTTGTAATAACTGTAAATGGGAAGTAACCTTTAAAAACTGTTTAAAAAAATTTTTAAAAATGTCTACTGCAGAGTTTCCAAGAGTATTAAATAATATAAAACACTTACGTTGGTGTTTTGTGAATAATAAACCCTGAATAGATATTTGCTCTAATTTTTCAGTTTTTAGCATTGCACCTGAGCTGTTAAATGGAAATGAACCTAAATTTGAGGTGACTCAGAAAAATCATGTATTAACATGGGGTCTTTGGTGTTGATTAATAAAGAAATGAAATGCGATTCTCAATAAGAGCTCTTGTTTTCTAGTCCTTGTCACAGACTGTAAAGGGAGTGAAGTGGTATCTGTTGGGAGAATCCCGATTGGAGCAGCAGGACAGGGCATGAACCTTAGCCTTTCAACTGGTGGAAGGACCCATGTCCAATGTAACAGGCTCTGGGGCCTTCAGGAAGGAAGCCCGAGAGCCAGTGGTGAAGTGAAAGTTGCTCAGTTGTGTCCGACTCTTTGTGACCCCATGGACTATACAGTCCATGGAATTCTCCAGGCCAGGATACTGAAGTGGGTAGCCTTTCCCTTCTCCAGAGGATCTTTCCAACCCAGGGATGGAACCCAGGTCTCCCACATTGCAGGTGAATTCTTTACCAGCTGAGCCACCAGGGAAGTCTGAGGACTAGCCAGTGGGATAGCCACGAAACCAGGGTTCACCATTAGTTCAGTCGCTTCTCGAGTGCTTCCAAAGAAAGGTTAACGCACCTGCACAGAAGTGTCCTTTCTCACCACTGCTAGTGGAGTGTAACACTTTTAAATGGCCTTGTGGAGCTTTCTGGGCTGTGGTTTATGCAAGAATGTTCCAAGAACCTAACCAGTCCAGGAGGCGCAGAAATGAAGGTGATGGGAGCTGCATACCCACCCAACACCATCTGCCCATCTGGAGAGGAACTTGGGACAGCTGATCCTGAGGAACCTCGCCGACTAACGTCCCGTGAGTGACTCAGCGGTGCACTGGCTGCTGTCCCGTCTGAATTTTCCCACGGGAGGGGGTTGGCATGGAGCAGGGGCTGTGGGCTACTTTTCTGTATTCACTGTGTCCAAGTACTTGGAGATCTTTACTTTCCCCAGGGTCCCACAGAGCTCCCTCACTGGGGATGCTCCAGAAGAGGGAGGGCAAGTCCCGTCCCTTCCACACAGAATGGGGACGCATCCTTCTTTTCTTAATATAAATTATGAGATTGAAGTTCCAGATTGAAATAACAAGTGTTTTTTAAAATTTTTCCCATGAGAGAAATACCCGCTAAAAAGGAGCAAAGAATTCTCTAACATCTTGCATGAACATAACACCCATTTAACTAAGAGACATACCCTGCAGGGGCCACACACACCTTAAAGTAGGTAATTAAGTTCTTGGGGCAGAGTCCCAGAGGTGGGAGAAGGTGTCTGTGGTGCGTACGTGCGATGGTGCCTGGCTCAGCCTGGTGGGTGTGATGAGCTGGGCGTGTCCCCATCTCCCCCCCACACCCCCTCTTCTCCTCCCTTCCCCACACCCTCCTCCTTCCCCCACTTTATCCATCACAGCAGAGCTGCTCCCACAGCTCAGCACATTCAGGAACATGGCGTTGAGCTGGCTTTTTAAACCCAGGAACACAAGGACGGTAAAAGAGCGGCTTCAGGGATGCTCATCTCTGGCTTCACTGAACGTATCTGTTTTCCTTATTCCAATTATTATTTGAACAAATGGAATCACGTGGAATATCTAACAAGTGGGTGGAAGGGGATGGAGAGCAGAGGACAGCAAATTTTTCAGGCATAAGAACGACAGCAGAGATGTCAGCGGGACTGCTCTATCCTTGGCCACACTGGCTTGTGCTGTGGAGGTGCCTGGTGGGTCCACGATGCTACGTCACCTGAGACAGGTGTCTTGTGAGGCTGGCCTCTGTCCTGACCGCCGACTTGGGGACAGTTGTGACTTGGGAGCCTCTGCACCACCCCCGTGTCCCAACTCCACCAGGGCAGTAGGACTCTGTGTGTTGCCCTCCCACCCATCCTAGAAAGAGTTGGTTTGCTCTGGGGTCCTCTGGGTGCTGGGGCACCACGAACCCCCCCTTTCCTTTCCCAGGATCAGACCCATGACGCACCGTGTGGCCTCGAGATGGATTCAAGCTACAAACCTCAAGCCAAAAGGGCCCAGCGAACACGTGGTGGACTTCCCCCTACCCCCTCCAAGGTGAGGTCACTGAGACATTGAGCTCCTAAAACAATCAAAGGGGCTTTTTGTTTTCTTCTTCAAATATGTTCCATGTTATTTTCAGAATGATGTAGAGTTGCAAGTGTTCTTAAAATTTGGCCTGTGTTGAAGGCCAGGATACAGGGTGATCATGACAAGAACCGTAAGGCTGACCAGCATGGTCAGGGGACACCTCTCAGGTCCCCATCTCTCCACCTCTGAGCTCACAGTACTTTTCTTTTAAAATAGTTTTATGCTTAGGAAGGATCCTTATGCCTTATCTTTAGAGAAATTTGAGCTTAAATTTCAGAACCAAGGAGAACACTGAACACTGGTAATGACCGGTCCCTTCTTTTACAAAGTGGCCCCAAAATATGCACACTTCTCTCCTCTTTCTTTCTTTTTTTTTTTTTGGTACATGTTTAGAAGTGAGAATCTGCATAATATTTAGGATGAAGAGAAGCTGAGCTTTTAATCTCTGAGCAAAAGGCCTCGGGTAACTTTCAAGTTCCTCTGAATCTTCTGATTTTCACTCTGGTTCAAAAACCATAGCTCCACGTGCAGTTGAGAGGGCATTTTCTCCCACTTGTGACTTCTGCATTTGGTATCAAGTCTTTGGTTACGTGCCTGGCTTCGAGAATGAGGCCATGTTTTCTTTCCAGGAGTCCCAGCATCAGGGCACTTCTCTATGGTGGGAAGAACAGCTCAGAGTGAGCCAGGGACCTCCAACCCATCCAGGCAGCAGACACCAGTGAGTCCTGGCTTGTCCAAATGCCCATCTGGACGATGTAGGGTTGAAGAGAAGCTGTTCTTAGTGATAGGCCTGATACAGGAAATGAAAGACGGAACCAATGGTTTCGACCAAGTGACAGCAGAACTGAAAGTCTGCAAATAAAAATTGCAGATCCTTAATCACAACTTTCTCTCTGCTCAGACTGTATAAAAACACGCAATTCTATAGGAGACTTGTCTTTTATTTTTTGTCCAAAACCTCTTGAGTCATTTTGACTTCTGTCTCTTGATTTAGGTTTGACTCTGAAAGCAAAGCAATAGTAAAACACCTCATTTCCTTGCTCTGCACGTTCTGCACTCGGGCATGTTCTCCACCCAGGGTTCTGCTCAGAGGACCGTCCTTCCATCACAGCCTCACCGTGCTCAGCTAGATCTACTCTCTGGGCATCCTTGAGACAGCGGAGAAGCACCTCAAACCCTGACTCTTTGTTTCATTTCTAAGCCAAATATTTGGGATTTAAAAAAAAAAAAAAGAGTATGGAGATAAAGCCATCACTGACTGTGGAAAGGCGTGTTAGCCAAAAAAATAAGTTGGACACATCTATTAAAAACTGAAGACTAAATGAGCTGTAATTATAAGCCAAGGTAATCTTTTTGAGACCCCAGCCCCAACTGTGTAAGCCTTTCATCCTTGGGGTTCTTGCTTTTGACTTACTGAATCCTCAGTTAGAAAATGGGACTCGTATGCAAACAATTTTGCAATTCTTTGAGCATCTACCTTTGATCCAGACCCATTCTGCAAAGAGTTAAAAGAACAAACGTGTATGGTTTTCTGCATTTGGGGGGAAAAGGGAACTGATCGTGAGCAGCCTTCAGAAATCTCTCGTGGGCAAATAATGAAGCTCAGATTGCTGACGAGTGACACTGTCCTCCAGCATTTGTTCTCAGGAAACCTTCAGAGACCTGCAGCTCATGAGGACCCCCTCCTACCCATCTGCTCATTGGAAGCGACAGTTGAATTAAAATTTTTCTCTCTATAAGAACACAGCAAATAGATTTCATATGGGAAGCGACTTGCAAACCCAAGCTCTTCTGTTGTGAATACACCACGTCAATATATTTTAGTAAGCATGTATTACTTATTGGACCTGAGAGCCTTTAGGCAACACCTTAGAGTTTATTTTTTCAGTCTGTAGATTTTATTGTTTTAATGGGAGGTACCTAAGGGCAAGTGGATTCCTCCAAGCTTGTCCTAAGTGTCATTCTTGCTGAAGCAGGAGCATGTGGTGGACAGAAGGATGGAAGCCTGAGAATTCTTGGGCATGACACAAGCTGCTTAGCAAATAAGGATAAAAACAGTTTCTTCATTGGATTAACTATAGGGATAAAGTAACCATCTATATCAACTAACACAAAATTACCCCCAAAAGTAATTATCCTGGAAATAAATTTTTCTAAGCAATAGTCGTCTGTAAGGTTAGTACATCCCCCCATCTCTGAGTCTACAATGTGCTGCCCCACCTGACTCTACAGGTTGAAATGAACCCACAACCGTGAGGCCGTGAGCTAAGCTGGGCTCTGCTTCACCGTCTACTCTCCAGCCTCCTGGACCATTCCTTTCTTGGCCTCTAGAAAAGGTAAGTTCCCTTCATTTGAGAAGAAAGGGAATTAATATTTGCAAATGCCTGTTTCATAGGATTCCCAGAGAGTTTTGCAAGGAAGATATTGTCCCTTTTTCACAGATGTCACGCTGAAGGCTCAGAGAGGTTGAGTGACTCACACACAGTCACACAGCTCAGGCATGGCAGAACTCGAACTTGGTTCTAAATCCCCCTGCATTCTATGGTCCCAGGCCTCCTCCCAGGGCACAAGTCACAACCCCACTATCCAGTTTTGTGAGGACACGCCTCGAATCTCTTCAGGCATCTCACCCAGGTCCTTCCTTCTGGTCTGAGGCTGAGGGCGCGGCGCCTCTTGGACTCAGGCCCAGAAGACTAAGTCCTGGTGAGATGCGTCAGGCAACTTTCCTAAGCCTGACCGATTTTCCCAGAACAGGTACGGATGGGTGAGGGAAGTGCAGAATCTTGCTCGACAGCCCCACCCCCAGGGCCCCCTCCTGACTCACAGGCCATCTGGGGGCGAGTTGAGGAGACCTGAGTCACTGCAGCTCCCAGAGGGCCGCACCCCATGAGCCTGAATAATGCCCCAGTTACCCTGCAGTGCTGAGGGGTCACCAGCAGTTTAGTTGAATAAAGGTCTGTATGATGCTTGGGGCTCAGGGACACTGGCTGCTGCAGCCTTAGGGGCCCCTTTCTTAGACAGGGATGGGGGCGCCTGCTCTCACAAGTTTGGGGGAGAGTGAAGTGAGACAGTATTCACCATGGATTCGTGGGCACACTCTCTCAGCCCCATGATAGACATGCCATCTGAAGTGCAGCAGTGGAGTCCAAAAGCCCAGGCTGCAATGCGTGCTGTTGCAACCCATTCTCCATCCCCCAATTGTGGCCAGCCCACGACCTCCAAGGTCAAGGAAGCTGCCATGACTGTGACTCAGTAGGAAGCAGACAGAGTGGGGAGCCAGAAGGCCTGAGTTCTAACAGGTCTAACATTAAGGTCTTGCTACATGAGAGTTCATGGCATTTGTATTTCAGACTCAGGGAGCAACACATGGGGAATAACAGGCAGAGACCAGAAAGCTGCAGCTCTGAAATTGGTCCCTGTTGAAGCTACATTCTGTGGGACTTAGACGTGTGACATTTGAGGAGCCTGGGCTCCGTATCTAGAAGACGTTATAGGATTGAGCTCAAAGCTGAAGCAGATTATACTGTTTGTCACATGTTTAGCCCTTTGTCATTCAGTTGCTAAGACATATCCAACTCTTTGTGAGCCCATGGTCTGCAGCACGCCAGGCTTCCCTGTCCTTTACTATCTCCCGGAGTTTGCTCAAACTCATGTCCATCGAGTCAGTGATGCCATCCAACCATCTCATCCTCTGTTATCCCCTTCTCCTCCTGCCCTCAATCTTTCCCAGCATCAGAGTCTTTTCCAATGAGTCAGCTCTTCACATCGGGTGGCCAAAGTATTGGAGCTTCAGTTTCAGCCTCAATCCTTCCAATGAATATTCAGGGTTGACTTCCTTCAGGATTGATTGGTTTGATCACCTTGCTGTCCAAGGGACTCTTAACAGTCTTCTCCAACACCACAGTTCAAAAGCATAAGTTCTTCAGCACTCAGCCGTCCTTATGGTCCAAGTCTCACTTCCACCCATGACTACCGGAAAAACCATAGCTTTGACTATACAGACCTCTGTCAGCAAAGTGATGTCTTTCCTTTTTAATATGCTGCCTAGGTTTGTCATAGCTTTCATAGGTTTGTTGAGCCTTTGCCAGCAGGTAAATTCCTCCCATCTGGGCTCTGCTTCCTGGGATGGGGGGACCTGAGAGGTAGATGTCCCCCATTTCAGAAGAGGACACTCCAGAGTTCAAGGGACTCCAGGAGATCTCATCTAATGGTTAGAAACTTCCAAAGCTGCCCTTTGGCTCAGGTCTGCTGGATCCTAAAGCACTTTCACCATCTGGTCTAAGGCCTGTGCAGAGACTTGTCCCCAATGGCCCCTCACTCACTTCATCACAGTTGTAGAAAGGGGATGGATGGATGGGTTTGACCAGTGACCACTGCATTGGGAGGGGCCTCAGAAAGGATGTCGAGGAATTGAAGCGGAAATTTCACCAAGGTAGTGACCAGCCTGTTCATTCTGTAGGTGGCAAGCCTCGAGTGTGGTCTGTACCCACGGAGCTGATACTGTTTGTGGCTGTCACTGCTGTTATTTGCTGGGAGTGGGGGAGTGAAGGAGTCTGGTCACTGTTCTGTTTTCCTCCAGTCCTGAGCTCATCTTGCTCCCAAAGTTTTCTCTAACCTTGAAGCACAGCAAACTCGAGCCTTCAGGAGGACAACGTCAAGTGTAGACAAAGCATGCTCTATCTGAGTTATGCAAATGAGGGTGATCTGACCATTTCATAAGCAGGCGGCTGCCAGTCTGTTCAACCAGTGCTTAGCAACACCACCATCTCAGAAAACCTTCTCTCTACCAGCAACGCATGTCCTCTTTATACGAAGAGAACTCTCAGTAGTGGGCCCGTAGTAGAAACTGACTGATCATTAGGGAAAGATGAATATTATCTATGTGACATGTGTATCCAGGACAGGAAACTACAGCAGCGTCTCCTTGTAAGGCAGGAAGCAGGCGGCTGCAGTCCTGATTTCTGTCTTTCATTTTTTAGAGTAACTTGCTGGAGCAGAGCTGGCAAAAGTGTAGGCATATTCAACAAACAGCCTTAACTGCTCAAGTCATACCAAGAATAGTAGCTGTATCTGTATGTGCTATTTTGGACTGACATTTTTCTATTTCTATTAATTTCAGGAGACTATTTTAAAATTATTTTTCCCAGATGACAAAAAAGAAAGCACAGCAATCAGCTGAATCTGAATTGAGCGAACTCTGATGGGAATCACCCACCTTGGCGCCAGGTCCCAAGCTGAGCTCATTCCGTGGATCATTTCTAGTTCTAATGACAGTCAGCGCCTTGGCTATTTATTGTCATCCCCAGTGTTACAGGTGAGAGAATCAAAGCAGAAGGAGGTAAAAAGAAGGGAGGTGGGTGGGCTGCAGCATCCTAGTGTTTGAGCCCAGTCTTCCAGGGATGCTGAAGCTCCAATACTTTGGTCACCTGATGAGAGGCGCCAACTCATTAGAAAAGACCCTGATGCTGGGAAAGATTGAGGGCAGGAGGAGAAAGGGGGTGGCAGAGGATGAGATGGTTGGATGGCATCACCAACTCAATGGACTTGAGTTTGAGCAAATTCTGGGAGATATTGAAGGACAGGGGAGCCTGGCATGCTGCAGTCCATTGGGTCTCAAAGAGTTAGACACAACTGAGTGACTGAACAGCAGCAACTCCATTTAGGGTGTCTTTTTTGTGTGTTTGCTCCTGATGGCTGTGGCACCAGCCTCAGCGATCCAGGGAGACCAGCATCTCTGCCTGCATGGAATATCTTGACTGAAGTGACAGAGCTGGGGTGGACCCTGGCCAGGGACCAGCCTTCAGGCGCTGGAGCATTTTATTTGTTGCTGAGATGTCCTGAAAGGATGCTTCCCTGGGGTGGCTCATAAAAATCAATTGACTGGGAAAGTTGCTAAAAAAATGATGGCATGTGAGAAAAGTTTCTACCCAAGGGATGTGAGACAAAAACAGCCTTTTATCTAAGAGAAAAGTGGACAAGACCTCATTTCCTCTAGGTCTCCTGGGACCAGGGACAGAATCAGGAATGTTGGTGTGGGTCTTCTAGTCAATACCTGCAACCCACGTAGAAAGGGCCCCTTGCTCAGGTGACTAATCAATACCCATAGCCCCTGTAGCAGGGTCCATTCCTCAGGCGAGAGCAGGCTCAGAGCTTCTGGAACTTGTTTTGGTTACACAGATGCACTTGGGAGCCATTCAAAGTCAGTTTTTTCACCTCAAACGCTCACCGGATCATGTTCCTTTCAACAGGGAAAAGACTGCAAGCCCTTGTAGTGCACGATCACATCCAACACATGATGAGTCACATGATGATGACAGCTCAGTCACCTACTTGACCTTGAAGGAAAGACGACCTCCATGGCCTGCAAGCAGCAAAACCAATGTCCCACGGCAGGATGTAGGAGCAGGCTGCGAGAGAGGAACTTGCAGACGTTTTAACTGGTCATCAAGGACGCCATGCCTATTGTTCAGTGTGTCCAGCTCTTTGCAACCCCATGGACAGTAGCCTGCCAGACTCCTCTGTCCATAGGATCCTCCAGGCAAGAATACTGGATTGGGTTGCCATTTCCTTCTCTGGGGGATCTTCCCGACCCAGGGATTGAACCCACGTCTCCTATGTTGGCAAGAGGATTCTTTACGGCTGAGCCATCCCAGAAGCCCACCCATTTACTCCTCCTGTGCCAAAGACTCACACCCAGAATTAAAAATGCATTGTATTCAGAGTGGAAGTAATACATCAAAACACTTGAATATTTAAATTGTACTGACAAGTACAGAAAGCTGATTTTCCTACAGCTTTGCTTTCATTTCCCAGAGCAGCTCCACTCAGAGGCATGAGGCTCCTTCTGGAGCATTCAATGCTCCTCTATTCAATTCACATGAGCTGAAGGCAGGGGCACTTGCTAGGTGATGCCTGCTGGCCACAGATCCTGCTGGTGCCATTTACACAAAGCCATGCCCACAGGTGCGTGGATTTCCCCAATCCTTTTCCTCTAATCTTCAGCTACTTCCTCTTCTTCAATAACTTTTCCATCTAAGGTGACAGGGGAGAAGAATGGGCTGAACATGAGGCATGTTCAGCCTTTCTGGACACGGAGGGATAGACATCTATCTAGGGATATCCAGGGATAGATGTACCATAGAGGTCTCATATAGTGGATAAGTTGGGCGGCTGGATTTTATTTAGTGCTTATCCTCGGAATTAAGGTCTCTGTGCTTTGGACACAGGAGGAAGTTGTGGTAGGGTCATCCTTTCATTCATTCGTTGAAGAGGCATTACTAGAGTACCCTCACCAGGGGCTGGGCTCTCAGACATGTAAAACTGTGGGTACACAGTTTGGCCCAAAGGGACTCCTACTCAGGGGGAGGAAGGGAGAGAGGGAGGGGGACAGAGAGAGAGAAAGAGAGGAAAGGGAGACTAAGGAAGCCCAGAGGAGAGGAAGACTAAGGAAGCCAGAGCAGAGGCAGGTGATGGATCCAGATTCTGGAGAGTAGACAAGGCCTGGGGGGTGGGGACACTTTCCTCCATTTCTGCCGATTACCCCTTGGGGAGGAAGCACCAGGTACTCACGCTCTGCAGCACAGACGGAAACAAATACATCTGTGTCCTGACTGGGAGCTCCCAGGCTGTCAGGTGTAGAGGCTCCAGCACTATTGCAGAAGTCAAGGGGGCATCAGGCGTGACTCCCAATCGCGCGGCTGGGCTGTGTGGTCAGATGGGGGCCCCCAGGGACTGCTTAGCAGGTCTAATGGATCCCAAGTTGAGGGCTGTGAGCTGATGGCGAAGGACCATGGGTGTAGAGAGTGCACTGTCATCGGCACGGCTTGGTACACACACAGCCAGCTTTGCTCTCAAAGGCTCAGCTCTAGCCGAGCATCACGAATGAGAAACCAGGCATCTCCCACTGGTATCAGAGGAGGCAAGCAGGAGGCAAGGGACAGGAGCTCCGGGAAGGGGACCCTCCATCACTGGTGTGGCCTGGGAGGCTGGGGGCCAGGTTGGTGTATAAGCTACAGTTTGAAGAGAAGGCTTGGGACTCAGTCTTCTGCTCTGGCAGCCAGAGGGGCTCGTTGAAGGGTGCTCAACAGCTCATCAACACTCCCCAGTGAGTGAATGAGTGAATGAATGAATGAATGGGCTTTGTCCCCGATGCTCCATCACTGACTCCTGAGGACTATGGAGGAGGCAGGCGTGGTTCTGCCCCCACACTTTAAGCAGAGGTGGGCGCCTGTGATGTCTATAGCATCTAAAAATTGGAGACATCAACAGGTAGCAAAGCAAAACCTATTATGACAGTGGAGAGAGATGGGCTGGCTTATCTCTGGGGTTGCCTCCCACTGACCATATGGCTTGGTTGACTGGGCCTTGGGTTCATTCCCTGCAAGAGGAGAATGTGGGTGGCTGCCCTGCTGTCCACTGGAAGCCTGCGGAGCAAATGAAGGTTGACTCACATGCTGGCTGTCGACTTTGTCATCCAGAGGGGCAGCGTGCATCCCGTCATCCCAGTGCTTGCTTCTCGAGGTAATGGCCATGAGATGATTTTACACACAGACAACAGTGACACCAAAACAAACAAAACCTCTGCAGATTATACGGCATTTTATTTACATTAAGGAGACATTGAATGCATGACAATGGGAGTTAGCACGTAAGAAAATGGGTGGTGAAAATTTAAAAAAAAGCAAATAAACACCGGTTAACTCAAAACAAGACAAAATAAAGAAAATAACCAACAAGTGTATCTGAAGGTAAGCGCAGGAATTTTAATTGGAGAGAATATATGCCAAATTCAAGTGCTTCTAGCATCTAGGCTGCTGCCTGCTCATGGATGAGATAGTCCAGACACAGAATCCATTTAATCGGGAAGAAAGTAACAAGTCAAATAATGCACTAACTCCAGAGAATCGTGAGGAGACTGTGGTTCAGTGGCCAGCCAGGCAGAGCCCACCTGACTCAGAAGAATTAGACCTGTCTCAGGGCTTTCCTGGTGGTTCAGAAGGTAAAGAATCTACCTGCAATTCAAAAGACCCAAGTTCAATCCCTGGGTCGGGAAGATTCCCTAGAGAAGGCACTCGCTACCCACTTCAGTATTCTTGCCTGGAGAACCCCATGGACAAAGTAGCCTGGTAGGCTACAGTCCATGGGGTCACAAAGAGTCGGACACGGCTGAGCGACTCATACACTTTCAGGATTTAGAGCTGCTTCTGAAAATGGCGTCAACCAAGACCTCTGGGTTCTGTGTCATTTGTCAAAAGCATTGTAAGTTCAGCTCACTGAGCGTGTTGGTCAGTTCAGTTCTGCCACTGGTCAGAGTGTTCACAGCTTTCAGCAGGAAAGCACATCTCTCTCGAAGACTTGCAGAACTTCCTTCCTGTAAGATTGCAGCGCAGCAAGCATTTCAGAAAGAAACTGCTTTATTGATCATAAAATGCAACGTAAACATGGGCTTGTCCTTCACTGAATTCATTGCAAAATTATGTTGTGGAAATTAAATGTGGCTGACTTTTTCCTAATGCTGTGTGTTAAATTCCACTGCTAGACAAATTCGACAGGAAGACAAAAATTATTTTCCTAACTGAGAGATAAATATCTACCGTGGGATATGATCCCTATATCCCTTGTCTCTAATCTTTCAACTATCTGAAAAGGGTCTCACTATTCTCATTTCAGAGATGGGGAAAAAACAAAGCTGAAAGAGTTTCCAGTAACCATCTCCAAGCCAGGGATTAGCGATTCATCTCCTGAGCTACAGGTGAAAATGGTCATCGCTGCCTCCCAGGAACACAATAGGGTAATACCTGCCCAGTCTTTGCAAAATACAATTCATAGAATTCCCTTAAAACACACACACACAATTCTTAGCATGGGCTACTGTTAAGGATTTCCAAGGAAAGTCACCATAAAGAAAGGTGAACGACGTTCCCTGAATGACTTTTCCCATCCTCGTCCTGTCTCTTCATTTCCAGGTGCCGTTTAGACTGGTTGCTTGAAGGCAAGTTCCTTGTTACCTACGGGAAGCCCAGTGGGTGGGTCATGACTGATTAATGATGAACCAGAAGCTGCCGGTAAGCCTTCCTCTCAAACGCCGTAAACATTTCTGGCCAAAATGGGACTGAACCTGCTCCCTTGGTCCCCTCCTCCTGACTCGCTCCAAGTGCGCCCTGCATCAGGGGCTGGAGAAACCCAGGAGGTGGGTGGTGATCCCCTGGGCTGTCCTCATGGGCTACTCTTCACCCAGCAGAGGTTCCCATCCCGGCTTTACTGGAGCTCATCCAGGTCGCAGGGGGCAGCCTCACCCACGCCGGATTCTCAGAGGTCTCAGCTCCTGTCACCTCCTCTCCATCATCTGATGTAGCTGGAGACAGACAGACAGACAGTCCAAATCGTATTGTCACGGTTCAGTCCGTAGGAAACATTGAGGTTCTCTTCCATTTTCTTCAACTAAATATTTTATCTATCTGAATGTTGCCCAAAGGCAAGTTTACCACAAAGAGTTAAATTTTTACAGTTAAAACACTCACACATGTATACATATATGTCTCTTGGGAAGTCAGCACAGCTTTTGAACTTTTGAGTAAATGACCTATTTTGGGGAGGATGGTAAACTGAGTGAACATAGGGGTGACAGTCGGTGAAGATTTTGTCAAATTCCTGTTGAAAGGGAAGACAGGGAACAGTTCACTTACTGCCACTTCACCTGCCCCACCGGGTCACCACTCTGCCATCTCCGTGGCCATGCAATCAGCAAACGACACCCAGGCAGGGCCACCTGCTTTGACGGTGAGTTAATTGATAAAGCCCATGCTTGTCATCACCTATCTTGAGCATCTGGAAGCAAGTCTTGCACAACCACAATGAAATGTGGTAACGTGAAGCTTAAGAAATCGAGGGGAACAGAGCTAGGCTCAGTCCATACATGCAAGTCACCAGCATGTGTGCTTGGAAATCAGGCAAGTACAAAGCTTCCAAGATGTGATTTCTGCATCATGGTGAACATGATCCACTGTCAGCAGCTAAGCCTTGTAAAAAGTTACTAATTGTTTGTTCACGTCAGCTTTGGATGGGAGCTACGAATTTAAGGAAGAGTTCTAGATCATATGACATCTTTTTTTCTTTTTCTTTTAGTACAATTATGTAAAGGGAAGTCAGCACTAGGTTTAGCAACATAAGTGTGCAGGAACTAATGGTGACAAAGGGCATTCTAGTGAAATCTGACTTTTATTGAAAATTCTGTGCTTACTGCTCAGTCCAGCACGACTCCTATGAGGACATGTGGTACCCAGACTCCATCTCGTCTTTGTCTCTTTCCATTCATAGGCGTTTAGGGAATTCTCATTAAAATTACTTAGAGTGAAACAGAGAGACCATGTTATAAAATAAATCTGGTTAAATACACTTTGCTGTATTGCCTCATTTATGTGATGCATGGACCTAATTTTCTTCTCTTTGTGTCTTAACTATGTACATTAGGTGATGCTTGCCAATTAATGCAGGATGTCACATCCCTGATTGCTTTCTCGAGCTTCTTAAACATTAAAAATAAATATGTGCCATCTGTCTCATTTCTTGAAAGCAATTCAAAATGGTTACTTTTGTTTGCTTAGGATTACAGCACAGTTTATAGCTTCAGTGCTTCTGAATTATAAGAAAGTTCTGTCTCCCTTTCTTAAACCTAACTTCATTTTAAGGTAAATCCATCAGAGTGGAAGGCTCTGGTGAGACAGAAACTAGTGCCAGATGTTGATTAAACCCTTGGTCTTTGGCATTTGAGAGACATGGCCTGGATGCCAGGCCTGATGCATCCTACTGAGCCACCTAGAAAAAGCAACTTCGTCTAGTGGTGCCTCAGTAGTCCTCACCTGTGAAGTGGGGATAATGTCTACCATGTGAAGTACACTGGGAAATATATATAAAGTCACACACAGACACACATATATAACATATTCCCTCCCTGGTTCATAGTTAAGACACAACAAATGGTAGATACTATCGCTTTCATCATCACCCAGTTTGAGGAGGGGAATATTTCAAGTTGGGAAGGAAAGTTGTTAAAAAAACAAAAGCCTAACTTACCACAAGCCGCAACTACTGAAGCCTGTGTGTCTGAGAGACCATGCTCTGTAACAAGAGAAGCCACGGCAGTGAGGAACTGTGGCACCACAACTAGAGAAAAGCCTTTGCAGCAATGAAGACCCAGCACAGCCAAAGATAAAAAAATAAAATAATAAATAAATGCAATTTTTAAAGACTTAAGAGAAAAAGAAAAAAAAATAGCTCATGGTGGCATAAGGTTAAAAACTAAGAAGGAAGTTACATAGGAAAGCTATGTTCTTTCTCCACAGCAATTAAAATATAAGAGTAAACAACCTGACTCCATCGCCTCCCCCACCCTCTGGGCACACAGGTCAGCTGGGAACCTGTGCGATGGGATTGGTGAGCTGGGAGAACTTAGAGGCTTTGGGTCTGCCGTGGCTACAATGGCTGTTTTCAAAGAGTTGTTCTTTGTTTTTGTTTTTAATTAAAAAAATGGTATGTATTATGGCACCAAATGTCTAAATAACTTAACTATAATTAAAGGGGCAAGGGGATATTTGAGAACGTCCCCCTCTCCATTCTAAGTCAGAGCAATTTTCTCAACAATACCATCTACTGTGGCGTGAGAGAACTTTCTAGATCTGAGCAGAGCATTCCGAGGAGGGTGGACGTGTAATTTGAAGTCCACCCTATACTCACAAACCACAGAATTGCAGTGCTCTACAAAACGCTAGATACATGTGACCAAGCCCAAAATACTTCAGCAATAAGAAAGCTGAGGTCCAGTGTGGCTCAGCAAATTGTCCAAAAGCACACAGAACAGATCTTTTCTTTTAGCTAGGTTTCAACACTTTTGTTAAGCAGAGTGAAAATTTTTGTCCTTCTATAAATATCCTGGGTTTACAGCTGATTCCTTGCATGGCAGTTCTCCTAGCAGCCTTATTTGAACATAACTGGGCTGTTCGGCATAGTCCTCGCATGACAAAGTGGTCAAATCTCACTAGTAGCCGAGAATGCATTATCAAGCCTTTATTTAGCGCTACAGTCAGGGCAATCCAACTATTAGTCATCCTGACATGTGCTTCGAACACAACACACCCAAGAATCCCGGCAAAAACTGCATCTGCTTCCTTCACCCTCCCACACCACACTCCTTTCGAATGGCTGGTATTTTTACCACAGTTCTAGAAAGAAAATTACTTAACATTCCTAATCTGGGGATGCACTTCAGCTTCTCCTCCCCAATTATCAAATTAAAAGGCAGCTCGTGTAAACCCTGCTCATAAGGCAAAATGTAGAACGGCTACAGACGCAGGGAGCCCTTCCAGCAACAACCAGAGAACTTCCTTAAACTAAGAATGAGCTTAAGAAGCTCAATCTCTCGGAAATTTCCACCATCCCATTGCCCCCTCCAGAAGGCACACACCAGTTCTACCCTGTCCCCACTAAGGAGCTTAGTATGATCTTAACACAAACTTGTTTGCCACTCATCACACAGCAGGACTATGATCTCATGCTGGGAAACGTTTCTAGAAAACCAAAAGCTACCCTATTTTCAAAAAAAATTTTACGTTGAATGACTTCCATCTGCCTGAAGGAAAAAAAATAATAATCTGGCGATCAGGTAAATAATCTTTCACCTCCTGCCCTATTTTGCTGGTCTGACCAGAGAAGGTGGTGGTGGGGGAGGAGAGGTAAGGGAGGGTGTCCTGAAGGCCAGAGGGATTGCTCTGGGGCTTGCTGTCCCCACTGTGTCCTTTCCACCCTCTTGGGTGACATCCCAGCCAGGTGTTTGGGCCAGGTTGGGGGTGGCCCCCAGCTCTGACGGCCTCGGTGGAACAGCTGCCCAGGAGCATCTGACCTTGAACAGGTCCCCAGGAGCATCGGAAGTGAATAGGAGGTGCTTGTTCCACGTTCCTCGGATGCCTCTGCAGTTTATTCCCAGGCTGGAGTGACAGCGAAAGAACAGCCAGAGTTTCCTCCTGGGCCCCAAAGCCTGCTGGCCAGGCCCGGGAGGAGAACCCAGTGCGCATCAGGGGACCAACCCCAGGCTCCTATTTCCACCTTTGCTGCCAGGACGGTGAGTGGGAGGGAGACAGGCAAGTGGCTGCTGGGGTTGCATAAGGAAGATTTCCCAAGGAGGAGCCCAGTGATTAATCTGGCAGGAATTTGTTTCAACACTCCCTCCCTCCTCCCCCCTACACAAAAACAGCCAGACTCAAGATGCTGATAAGAATTCTTTTTATGTTATTCCAATAAAAAATACATTCATACAGAAATATAACAATCTTGCAAAAAACAATTTCAAATAAAATCTTGTAAAACAAAATTTTACAAAAATCTTACAAAGATTTTTTTTAGATAACAGGGTGCTTCAAAAAAAAAGAAAGAAATTTCACTAATAGAAATTTTTTTTTTAATGTCAAGCAAAAAGTTTCTGCTTGATTGAGGCTCAGTTATCACCTGAACTGAATTGTAATTCTTTATATACTTGCTTATTATGAAAATTACAGGCATTGACATACATGGCACCCAGCCCCACCCAATCAAACCACTCCACGGTGTTTCATAAGTGAGACAAGCCAGTGCAAGTTTTTTATTTTTTGTCTTTTGTTTACCTTCTTGCTTAATGGAACTGTTATGGCTAAGCACACAGCAGGGCCAAAAAAGGAGTTTTTTTCCTCCAAAATCCAGCAAATCAAGTGTCTGGATTTGGAACTGCCAAAAGAAAAAAGTGCATTTTCCCCCTCAGCAAAATGATTTCTTTAGGTAAGTATATCCATCAGCCCAGATTTAAAAAAAACAACAAAAAAAAACCCCAGTTATATGAGCTTTTACTGTTGCTCATTTTCAGGAAGATCAAACAAAATACCAGCCCAGCCAGACTCATGTGTATATATATGTATATATATATATATAAATATATATAAAGAGAAGATCCACACCCTCAACCAGCAGCTGCATGGAGGATCAGCTGTCCATGCTGCGGTATGCCAATTCGGGGAAATTACTTGTTGGAAAAACTGGAACAATCTATGTGCTGGAAAAAAAATAGCTTCATCTGCATAAAAATGCTCTCAAAAAGAATCTCTGTGATTAGCTTACTTTTAGGTTAGATCTTCAATAAGGCTGACATTCGAAATCAAAACCTTAGTGTGTCTGAGACCAAACAACCAGCGGGCTAGTATTCCGTTCATGGCAGTTCTGCATGGCCAAGGGACCCTATCCCAGACCCGCCAATTACTATGAGTGACTTGGCAGTCTGGAAGAGATCTGATGCCAAGGGCCTGTGGCAAATTGTTAAATGAAAGATAAAGCCTTTATAAAAGTTATAGTTTTCATTTTACCTCCTTTATGGCCATTTTGAAATAGGTCTTCACAGGCTGTGGAATTTTCTAGCTATACATTCTAATTTCTCCTTAAAAAAATATTTATATATTATTCATATATATGTATATATATATACACACACACATACACATACTATACACACAAATGTACATACACAAGAATTTCGCCCACTTTTTAAAAAAGTAATATACCTTCTGTGTTACCAACAGATAGCTAGATAGATATGCGAGAAACTTGTGCCTTTTAAGCAAATACATTGTTTTTTAATACTTCTGTATCTTTAATACGTGTGAAAATGTTACATATTAAACACAGCCGGTGTATGATCTGTACAAGTGTTGTGCAAAGTCTATACTGAAGTCTCACCCTCACGGTGGCAGAAATGGTCTGATTTTCCAATTATCATGTGTTTCCCACTTGAACACTGACAGTCAAGTTGTCTAAGCTATTGAGTAAATACTGACTTGTTTGGGGGGTTTTCATCTATTTGACTTTGTGAAGTAGGACCTTAAAGAGATTTTTTTTTCTGTATTAAATATTGATACAGTACAAAGCCAGGTGAAAAAAGAGCCTTAATAAAGCATGCATCACCCATTCCCCTGTATGAGACCCCCACAGGAGGGGCCACTTGCGTAAGGCACCATTATTAAGATCTACAGTGCATTAACAGCTAGAAAACCAGAAATGAGTCCTCAAGGCATAAATAAGAGAAACTTAGCTGCATGAGAAAACAGTTTCTAAGCTTTAGTGGTTTTATCCACCCAACTGAGAAAAATTTTAGGTTCTGAGTCTAGTGGGACGTTAGACCAGCGATTCCCAGCCTTGGTGTCCCAGACACCCAACTCGTGCCCATTGTCTCCCAAGGGCATCTTGAAATTCTCCAAAAAGGTAATACAAATTCGGAACCACTGACAAAATAGTCCTACACTGCACAACGCCTCTCTAGAAGGGGAGTGTTACGAATAAATCCAAGGGGCGGGAGTCGGGGAGGGGGGAAGCATCACGTATTGCCAGGCCCAGATGGCTAGGGGGTCACCTGATTCGACCAATCATTATCTTAGCTGCTCAGTGAACTTGGAACCAAAACGGTAGTCCTGATTTAAAAATGGAAAAGCAGATAATTCCCCAGACCATGCATTACTTTTGTCTTAGAAGGAAAAGTTATCCACGTGTTATGTTTGTAGGTACACAGCGTATACAACAGGTAACAAATGAACTCTGTCGCAGCAAGCAGCGCCAGCTACTCACTTCACACAGCTGAACCGAACATCGAACGCTCCCGTCACACACCGGGGGAAGAAAGGGCTCTCCCCACCAACATCCACTCGTCACTTGGGGTCCTGACTGCCCACGCCTGCCCTCTGCATCTTCCCTTCTTCTTGCCTTTTTTTTTTCTCTCCTCTAAGGCGCAGACACCCCCTCAGGAAATGACGGATGGTCATCTCGTCTCACGGAACACGCCTCACACACAGAACATTCAAACTCTGTTTTTTGTTTTTTTTTTTCTGTCTCTTGCAGTCTCGCCAGGGAAAGGACGTGCCTTGTCACCCAGTCCGTAGGAGACCCTCCACATACAGCCCACCCACCACTAACATTCTCAGTGCACATGCTCACGGCAAAGGCTTAGGGACCACTCAGAGGACAGGTAACCAGTGGCGAGCCGGGGCCACCCAGACACCACACACCCCGGGTGCCCTGCCGCTTCGGACGTGACTGTTCTCGCCCTCGAAAGACCTTCCCAGTAGGTCCTGGAGGCGACCAGGCAGGGTGCAAAATGGCTTTGGCTGGAACACGCACCCTCCTTCCGCGGCCGTCTCAGCCTGGAAGCCTTTTTAGCCCGCAGGAGTTGCCGCTCTGCCCCCTCAGAGGTGTCTCTTCATGTGCAGGGCCAGGTGGTCGGACCTGGAGAAACACCTGTGGAGAGAATCGGGGTCCCAGACATCAGTTCTCCTGCCCTGCCCATCACAGACCTCTGCCCCGAGCTCCCCAACCTCAGCCTCTCCCCAGGAGGGCGCACTACCCCCCGCTGAGTCACCCTATCCTCATCTGGGGCAAGAAATTCCAACCGACAGAAGTATCTACATCAAACAGGCCACCAGTAAGTTCCTGGGAATGTCACTGGACTTCACTACCCAGCCTTCAAATCTGAAAACTGATCAAGGGTCACTCCTCTGTAGTATGAATGAAATCACTCTATTCTCAGGCACTCAAGTACCTGGGGCTTCCTAACCTGGACAGCTGGCAAACAAGAGCCTTTTTAAAAAAGTCCTGGACTGAAAAGAGAAATGCCACTGCAGGCCCAGAGGATGGCTGCCTGCTGCGGGGTGACGGCATGCCTGCTCCCGGGGTTGGCACCCCCGCCCCTGTGGTTCATGCACGTACCTGTCACAGTGAGAACATTTAAAAGGCTTGGCACCAGTGTGCTTTCTGAAGTGTCTGGTTAACTCATCGCTTCTTGCAAAACGCCACTCACACCCTTCCCATGAGCATCTGTAAGGCTTTTCTCCTGGGAAGAAAGCACAGGACAGGCACGCCATGACTTCACTGAGCAGTGAGGGAGGGGCCCCGAGACCCCAACACACGGCCGGAGAGTCCCCTCAGGAGCAGGCTAGGGGGTCACTGCCCTCAGGAACTCAGAACACACACCTGTTAGGGCTAGGTGCCGGCCCTCCCGAGGTACCAGGCAGGGGCTCTTTTCTAACCTAGCCTGGGGACTCCCACTGCTGGGGGACGGACCCAGGCTTGGCAGGGCCACATGACCGTGACCAGAGTCAACATGGAAGAATGACAATTACTCAGACCAGAGAAATACTTCCGAGGTGATGTGTCAGGCCACTGGACCCACAGCCTTGGCCAGGGCCGGGTTTTTACTGCTTTCTCCATGGAAACGGTTTCTCTCAAGCACTTATTTTGTTCCTTACTCACTTCCCCGTGGAATGAGGCTCTGTAGTTTCCTCCGGGAAACTACATTTCTCCAAAACCGAGGTCATGAGTTTCTGGGAAGCCCCATTCCAAAGCCTTCAAAGCACTTTCTAAAGGACCAGCAAGACACCCAGTTGACTTCATCCCTTGGCCATTTTACAAATAGGATTTCACTAAAGGTGCTACCTGAGAAATTAAAAAAAAAAAAACAACAAAAAGTTCCCACAGCTAGTCCTGAGCAGGCTGCAGGTACCATTAGGAGCCAGTCCAGGGCACCCAGGTCCTGATTCCAGCTCTGCCTTGAGCTGCTTTGGGGATCCCTGTCTCCTCTCATTACTGGCAGCATGAGATTCTGTGTGACGTGACCCTCAAGACCCCTCCCAGTTCTAAGATGTCTGTGACGTTCCAGCAGTTATCCTAGGCTGTCATACTAACTTGAAGCGGAACTATTCTCCAGACTGTGATATTTCACTAGGAAGTTATCTTCGTTTTAAAAACTGGCATCGGAAAGCAAAGGCAGCATGACATGCAGAGAAATCTTTACTAGGTACCCGCCGACCATACCACTTCGCAGTCGATAGGGCCAGCTAAGACGACCCCCCACAGTGGCCAGGCCACCCCCTCCCAACCCTCGAACTTCATGTCCACAAGTCAGAGGCAACTCCACGTAACATGATGCATGGACACTGTTGACTGGGCACAGTGGGGCCTCTGTAACCCAGGTGGTTGGGAGAGGGCAGGGGACTGGTTGTAGACAAAGAATGTGATTTACCTCTTGTGTGTTTAATCAGAAAGCGATAAACCATTCATCGGGCACACAAGTCCAGTCTTTCAGCGCCTACTCTGTCCTCCCCAGAGACCCAACTCTTTCCAGGGGGGAAGAAAGGAGGTGAGGATGTGTCTGCTCCGACAGCCTCCTGCCCAGCCCCCTCCCAGGGCGGGTGAAATTCAGCAGCGCCCCACCGCCCAGGTCGCAGGAGGGACTGACCTGTGTGGGTGCGCTGGTGTGCTTTCAAGTGGGAGCTTTTGGTGTAAACTTTCCTGCAGCCATTAAAGTGGCAGCGATGCACCCGCCTGCGGCCGTCGGGGGAGGCGTCCCCGCTGCCCTTGTCGCCCGGCTTCCCTGAGGTCCCGCCCCGCGCTTTCCCGGGGGGGTGCAGCTCGCCAGGCACGCAGCCCCACAGGTGCGAGGGCTCCCTGCTCAGTTCTGGGGAGGACGGAGGCGTGGAGGTGACCGAGGAGCTCAGATTCCCCGAATTGACCAAGACTTCGTTGATGGGGTCGGAGGTAAACTTGGTGGTGGGCGAGAGCTCCTCGGAGCTGTCGGAGGACTCGCTGCTCACATCCGAATTCAGGCTGTTGGTCTCCAGGTTGTAGCTGAAGCCGGGGCTGTGGAGCACGTCCTCGGGTGGGCCAGAGGAGGACACCTTCAGGTCCGCATCCTCCTTTTTCTCCCGAGCCAGGATGATTTTGGTCCACAGATCTTCCTGGCTGTCGAATTTGATTTCGGAGGCTGACACGTAGCAGGGTTCGCTCTGCAGGTAACGTTCCAACTCCAGGCAGGTCTGTGCGAAAGAATCACAGGGAGGCACGTGATTGTGACCACACCGAAAATGGAACCGAAAGCACAATTCCAAAAGAAAAAAAAAAACATGCAGGAGCCAAGGGCAGATCAACTGTGGTCTTGCCACTATAGGACTCCGTGTCTGTAGCAGAGCCAAAGGAGAGCTATCTCTAAGAACGGGACACGTTCAGAAGGAAAACCAGGGCGAAGCCTCTCCCCGCTTCCCTGAGGTGGACCACAATGGCCACAAATGGCTGATGGCCACGGAGGAGCTAGTTTCTGTTAAGAGTTACAGTGTTGACGTTTCTAATGAGTTTCTGTTAGCCACACAAAGGACACCAGCCTCCGACACCCCCACCCCCACCCGACAGGTTTAACCAGATTATCTGACAGCCTCCAGAACCCTGTGCATGAAGGACACCCAGGCAGCCTGCTTCTGCGGGCCTGTTGCACGCAGCACGGTGAGCTCTGACATGGCCATGTGTCCACTCTGGAGAACCGCTGACAGCACAGGCCGCGCCCAGTGGAGGCGGACGCAGCCAGGGGGACGTCTAGGGTCAGGAACATCAACCGAGCTGCCCATAAGCTACCCGTTTCCTGTGGAGGAGCCCAGACCTTAGTAGGCTTTCAAAGAATGCCATTCCCAAGTGCAGGGCCATGTGCGCACACAACTTAAATGACTTCCACAGTGGTCAGAGGAAAACAACAACAGGAGTGGAGAAATGGTTCCAGAATGGCCATCTGCTTTTGTAAAGGATGCGGGAGGGGAAATTCCTTTCCCGGCCCTGCTGGGAGTCCCACAATGGACGAGAACTTTATCTGCTGGCCAAGAGTACAACTGTATGAGTCATCACTCTATTTCTTTCACGCAATGCCAAAGGAGACTTCCTTTTGAAATTCTGACCAGCGGCCAAAAAAAGGACCCGGTTCAAATATACATGCAGTGTGTCATGGACAGAGTGCCCACCCCCAGCCCCACAACCAACCTTTCCAGAAGCTACAACTGCCGAGACACCAGCATCCCCTCTCCCCACCATCTCAAACTTTCTAGCCACTGGAAAAGAAAAACGGTAGGAAACATTTTAGGATTATATTATGTCTGCCTTATCTTCACTAGGATCAACTGCCTACATGTCCATATAAGGTTGTCTATACAACTGCAAGTCTACAGATTTACATTGCTACAGCAAACGCCGCTCTCTTTTTTAAGCAAATCATTTTCAGGGCTAGCCAAGCCCACCCAAAGGGCTCAGGCTTGCTTATTTAGCAAGGTGCTTGCTATCAGAATATATCCTTCCCCCCTCCCCCGCCCCCCAGACTCTTCACATCGCAAGCAGGAGCAAGCAGAGGGGGAAAAAACAATCACTGTTTTCTTGTTACCCCTAAAATTAGACGTCTAGGTTACAAAGCACCCTCCAGCGTTCTGAGGAGAGACTGGCAAGATATTTTATGGATGTTCCAAAGAAAAAGGAAAGCATGTTTACTGAGACCTTGTTAAACTTTAATAATCTGGCTAATTTAAAATCCCCATTATGCCAAGAAGCACTGGGGACCAGAACGAAGCTCTCAGGGAGAGTTTAAAAGCCTCTGAAGGCAACCCAGAGCTCAGCCTGGCTTGTGGCCCAAATCCCAAATGTCCAAGGAAACTACTTAGATCGATTTCAATCACATCCTAGGAAGCTTCTTTAGGAGCAAAAGCTGGGAGGGGAGAGGGAAGGGAGGGCTGTGAACAATGAGGCAGGCATGTGAAGGTTGTTCCACTTTGCATTTCATCCCCCTTAAAAGCCTTCTAAGCTTTGAAACCCGCAGAATATATGCGATCTGCTAATTCACTTTGTGACAAAAAGCAAACAGCCTAGTAGGGAAGAGACAACCCCAAACCCTCCTTCTATCTTTTAAAGACAATGGGACAAGTGTCACAATCTCTCTCCCTTCAGGCAATCCTAACGCAGGAGAAGAGGGAAAAATTAAGTTTTTTAAATGTCCAATGCCCCAAATTCCAATTCCACTAAAAAAAAGCCGGAAACAGACTCCTCTTCCCAAACTGAGACTAGAAGCAATTCGGACAGGCTCATTGTCATATGACTGATAAGTCACTGGTTGTGCAAACATTGGGTTTTTTTTTTTCCTTTTTTTTTCCTGGTCAACAAAAGAAGCAGGTAAGAAAAACAAGGCAGATGGAGGCAAATCTTAATTAAGGATTCCAAAGGTAAAGAAACTGAAAATGGCCTGGTAGAGAAAAGGAGCTTGTGGGTGTTTCACTGGTGAAATTCTTAAGCAAAAAAGAAAGAAAGAAAAACCTTTATGTACAAACACCAAAAAAGCAAAACGAAAACAAAATCCCTTAAAAAAAAAAGAAAGAAAAAATAGCCTTGGCAGTCCATGCAGGTTCATATGACCAGGTCCAGCTGTGGAGAGCCTGGAGCTGGTACAAGAACCAAACTTCTGCCAAGGGCTGGGGCCGAGATCAGGCCGCGGAACTCGGTCTATGCTCGGGAGGACGGTTCAGCAGCCCCAGAAAACGGCAAGAACACGGGGAGCGCCCGACGCCGCTGCGCCCCACTCAGATGACAACTCCGCTCCACGCTCCGAAAGGCCCCTTTAAAGTGCCTTCCGCGCCGGAGACACAAGTACGTTTTAACAGTAATTATTTTAATTTTTTAAAAAAATTTTACCGAAATCATAAAAAAAAAAAAGAAAAAGAAGAAGAAAATGAAAAAGAACTGCACCTCCAAGCACACACCGTCTTGCGGGTGCATGCACGCACTCCCTGCTCGGCGCACCGGGGCACCTGGCCCACGAAAATCCCTATTTACCTGTTGCCAATATTCCTCCAGGGAGGGCAGCGCCGAGAAGTAACCAGTCTCGTGCACAATCTGGAGTTCCTGGAAGATGCTGCACATTGGGAGCACATCCATGTCGGGTTGGAAGAGACCGTCCCCGCTGCTGTAAAAACAGGGAGGCGTGCGGTCTGCAGTCGGGAGCGCGGCGGCCGTGCCTGCAGGGCCGGGGAAGTTCATGCAAACTCAAGTGCGCAGCGATTAGGCGCCGCGGGTTCGGGTCCTGGCCGGAGCCCGGAGACGCGCTCGCGAGCCCGCACAATATTTGCAAACACCGGACTGACTGCAAACGTAACCCCTGCAAAACTTCCCTATTCAAAGCTCCGCTGCCAGCCTCCCCTCCTCCCCGCCCAGCTCCCCCCACCGCCGCCTCCCCACGTGACTCGCCCGCGCCCGCCCCGCGCACCGCCCAATCACGCCGCTCCCGGCCCGGGGACTGCGCGCCGATGATGTCAGCTCCGGCCAATCGCAGGCGGCGACTCACCGCGGCCCCGCCTGGCGTGACCGAGCCTCTCCATCACCGCCCTCGCCATTGGCGGAATTCGAACTTCGGCCGGTTCTGATTGGGAGGCGGTTTCGCAGGCTATTTTTAGCAGGGTATATAAGGCGCGGGCCGCCTCGCGCCGGAGGAGTCGGAGCTGGGAGGTGCGCGGCCGAGAGGCTGCGTGAGCCGCGGCCGGCCGGGCCGAGGGGACCCGGTGTCCCTGCCCTTCCCGTCCCGGTCCCGGCCCCTGTCTTCCCGTCCTCGTCCCCGCAGCCCTGGTCCACGTCCGTCGGGCCGATCGTCCGGGCCCGGCCCCGGCCCCGGCCCCGGTATCCCCGTCGTCCCGTCCCAGTCCTTGTCCCCTCAGCCCTGGTCCACGTCCGTCGGGTCGGTCGCCCGGGCCCTGGTCTCCTGACCCTCCGCCGAGCTGAGGGGGGCGCGGCTGGGTCCCCTCTGTCCCTCCCTCCGACCTCAGGCTGGCCGGCCGTTCTCTGGCCCCCTCCGTCCTTCCACCCTCTCGGTGCCCCCTCTTGCCCCAGCTGTGGATTCCCATCTCCATCCCCGTCTGTCCCCCTCTTTCCCCCCTCCTTTCCGCTCCGTTATCCCTCTGTACCTGCCCCGTTTCCATCTGCACCCCCACCTCGTTGTGTCCCCCTCCCTCCGTGTTCTATCCCCCTCTGTCCCCAGGTGGCACCTGTGACCCCGGGGTGGGAAACTGACCAGCCCCCACAGGTGTGCTGAGTGACAAGGAGGGCCCTAGTCGCTGGCCTGTGTTGTATATGAATCTTGAGTTTCCCCCTTCAGCCTCCCTCACAAGGACAGGGCACTTACCTGGGAGACCACGGCTGTGCCACATCGTCACCCCTCTGCATGCCTAACCTGCAGGAGCAGAGTGGCTTGTAAGACCCAAGTTGGATCTCCTGGCTCTTGAGGGGGTTATGTATACTCTTGATTCTACCGGAACACATTTTTATTTTAAAAAAGAGGGCATCTTGTTGGGGCGGGGGTGGGGTGGGGTTATAAATAGAGGGAGCCTATAACCAATCTCAGTAGGGTCCCCCATCCACACCAGCTGTGTATATTTTATAAACCCAGGGTCTGATCCCAAATCTACAGAGTCCCAGCCATTGTGTTTTAACTAAGCTCTCCAGGTGAATCTGTTGCCACTGAAGTCTGGGAAATGAGGGTTCTAGACATTGTCCTTATACTTGTTGCCTACCATATAGACGTTGTCATTGTCACCTACCACAGAGCAGTCCTCATTCCAAGACCCATTTGGAGACCCTCACGAAGATTAACAACTAGACTTGTCCCTAGTGAATGTGAAAACAATTCAAGTTATGTTGAAGCTGACATTTAATGTGTGTGTATGTGTGTTTGCTATATAAATTATCTCCTGAAATATACCATAATGTTCATTGTCTAGCAAAATGCTAAGACCAGGAAGAATATGCCTTTTAAAATTCAAAATGGAAAACTGTATTATAGCTACTACCTCCATTTTTATTTCAAAATAGAATTTAATGAGACATCTTTTAAATAAAGTTCTTTTTTTTTAATGAAATATGTAAAAGACTTTTGAGAGGATTTTGTATGTTAGATTTTAGCAGACTTGAGTTTGCCTATGACCCTGTGAGATTCTAGACAGGGACCTTTGTCAATCAAAAGTTAGGGAAGGATATTATCTTATTGTGTCTATTGTATTAAAAAGTCTGTAAAGGTGATTCATGGTGAGCTGATTACAATGATCACTGGCTTGTGTTCAGTGTTATTTTATCCTGGAAACAGTGTCATGACTGGCCCTCCATAGAGGAGACATGGATTGGGACTGGCTTGCCTTGAACCAGCTTCAGGTTGTGCCCACCCATTGTTGCCCAGCAGCTGGTTGTATTTGGGACGTGGGTCTGAGAGTGAGCTTATATCAGGGAGTAGGTTTTCTCAGTAATTGGTGGCAATGGTCCAGGGAAGCAAGAATCCAGTAAATATGTAAGGGAAACAGCATCCTGAACTGTAAGGAGGAGAGTGAGGTGAAGGGAGAGAGACACTGTCTAATGTAAGGTGCCATGATAACTCTCTGTGCAGTGCATGTGGGTGTCATGATTACAATATTCTTATTCACCTTTTGGACAATTTTTCTTTTGCTTTCCTGTAATATTTTATATTTTATTGAAGTATAGCTGATTTAAAACAAATTTCAGGTGTACTACATAGTGATTCACAATTTTTCAAGATTATCCTCCATTTATAGTCATTATGATGTATTGACTATATTTCCTATGTTGTACACTATATCCTTGTAGCTTATTTTTTATACATAATAGTTGGTACTTCTTAATCTCCTACCCCTATCTTACCCCTCCCTCCATCCCTCTCCCCACTGGTAACTGATGAGTTTGTTCTCATCATCTGTGAGTCAGTTTCTGTTATATTCATTTGTTTGTTTTACTGTTTTGAGATTCCATATATAAGTCATAATATACTTATTTATTTTTCTCATCTGACTTACTTCACTGGGCATAATATACTCCAGGTCCATCAATGTTGTTGGCAAATTTTCATTCCTTTTTATGGCTGAGTAGTATTCCAGTGTGTGTGTGTGTGTGTGTGTGTGTGTGTGTGTGTGTGTTTTCCTACCTTGGCTATTGTAAATAATGCTGCTATAAATGTTGGGGTGCATAAATCTTTTCAAATTAGTGTTTTCATTTTTTTTCGTATATATGCCCAGAAGTAGAGTTGCTGGATCATATGATAGTCCTATGTTTTGTTTCTTGAGCAACTTCCATTTTGTTTTCCATAGTGGCTGCATCAAGTTACAGTCCCACTGACCATGTCAGAGGGTTCCCTTTTGTCTACACCCTGACCAACATTTATTGTTTGTGAATTTTTTTAGATTGAAGTATAGTTGATTTACAGCCTTGTGTTTTAGGTGTACAGCACAGGGATATAATTATATATATATGTATGTGTGTGTGTGTGTATATATATATATTCCTTTTTAGATTCTGTTTCCTTATAGGTTATTACAAAATACTGAGTATATTTCCCTGTGCTCTGTACTAAGTCCTTACTAGTTACCTGTTTTATATACAGTAGTGCTTGTGGACTTTGTAATGATAGCCATTCTAACCAGGGTGTGCTTAGTCTCTCAGTTGTGTCTGACTCTTTGAGACCCCATGGACTGCAACCTGCCAGGCTCCTCTGTCCGTGGGATTCTCCAGGTAAGAATACTGGAGTGGGTTGCCATGTCCTCCTCCAAGGGATCTTCCCAACCCAGGGATGGAACCCAGGTCTCCCACATTGCAGGCAGATTCTTGACCATCTGAGCCACCAGGGAAGCCCCCCTAACCAGGGTGAGGTGATCTCTTATTGAGGTTTTGATTTGTATTTCCCTGGCGATTAGTGATGTTGAGCATCTCTTCTTGGTAATTATTTATTGTTTTTAATGCATTTCTCTCTCTACTTTCCTGTAGAATGTAAGTCTGTCATTGTCTTATATGTGCACTTCTCAGTGCCTAGATTATATAGTTTATTTTTAAAGTCAGCCAAACTGGACACAATACAGATACACTCAAAATGGTAATTTTCACGGGGGAAGAAAAGGTGTAGAAACAGAATACATAGGTTGAATTTCAAAGAGAATAACCATCATGACTTCCCTCTGTATCCATTAGCCCTTTAGCACATGCTACTCACGTCCTATGGACTGGCTAGGTATTTGGGATTCATACCGTTCACAGAGCAGGCAAGACTCCCTGAGACAGGACGAGGCAGGAGATGCATAGGGAGGTCGTTATCTTGAAGCAATGGTGTTACCACTCCTGGTGCACATGACTTCTTGGTGGGAAATAATGTCAGCTTCCTACATGAAAAAAGGTATTCATGGGATCTAAGCAATACTACAGCTGATTTTTAAAAATAAACAAGGAAGAATCATAGAAGGCAAAAGTCATTCAGAGGGTGGAAGCATGGCACCGTATGAAAGATGGACTGTAGACTCTAGTTATGCTAGGTGTGCAACCTTGATCGTGTCCTTTAAATGGAGATAAAAATTAGTTTGGTAGAATTGAAGATTATGCATCACAGTCCTTGGTTCGTGGCAGAGAGTGGTCATTCAGTAAGCTGAAGGCAGTCAGCATTCAGACATTCATCCATTTGTGAATTCAGCACTTGTCCATCTTCACGTCTGCTGTGCGCGGCTGTTCTTCACTGAGTGCTGAGACTCTGAGATTCCGTACACGTGGTGGCTGCTGCCTCTGTTCTTTAAGAGGCCAAAGAAAATGAGGATTTTATAGATGGTCTGGCTTTTTATTGTTATTGAGGGAAAGAAGCAACGTGGAAAACATAGATGTACAACATTTTTTTTAAAGAATATAAAAAAATAGGCAGAATATTTGAACAGACACTTAACAAGAAATATATATAAATGGTTAGTAAATACGTGAGAATGTGTTTGACATTGTTCATCATTGGGAAAATGTGAAATACAGCCCACTGAAATAACTACAGTTAAGAAGCCCTGAGACTTGGAGAGTTGGTGGGAAGGTATGACAAGCAACCAGAACTTTGCTACAATTTGGTGAGGATGTAAAATGCTACAACCACTTGTGTAAATGGTCTGGCTGTTTTTTAAAGTTCAACATACACGTATTCTGTGACTCAGCTCTTCCGTCTTCCATGCATTTAAGCAGAAGCTCTGAAAGAATGTGTTCGCAAAGAGATTTGTACAAGATCATTCATAGCAGTTTATCCTTAATAGTCAAATGCTGGATGCTGCCCGGGTGTCCATCACAGGAGATGTGGAACTCTTGTCCAGTGTGGTACTGCTTGTCAGCAAACAGAGCAAACTGCTGCACGTGTGCCAATGCCAACACATCTCAGGAATGTTAGAATGAGTGAAAGAAGCCTTATACAGATGAATACCTATTACAAGATTCAGGTTACATGAAGTTCTAGAACAGGTAAAATTGATGTTTGCTTGCTTCTGGCCAGGACTGGAGTTTGACTGGGAAGGGGCCTGAGGAAACTCTCTTGGTGATGAGTGATGGGTCATGGGTCATGGTCATGGGTGATGGGTTTGTTCTATGTTTGGATGGAGGTGCGGGTTATGCAGGTGATTGCACTTGTCGCTACTGATCCATATTTAACTTTCTGTAAATTTCACATGAACATATACACACACATGCACACAAAGAACCATAAACAAATTTGAACTAGTTAATGATGGGGAAGCTGCAGAGGGGAAGTGTGCTAAGGTATGCAGTCTTCTTGGAACAGAGAAAGACAAAGAGACAGAAAGGATGTTGATTTAAAGCATCTAGTGAGTCAGAATATAAAATTCATATTTGTCTATCATGTATTAGTTTAGTATAGATGTAGTATGGATGTTTATACTTAGTTTAGTAAGTGCAAACATGGTGCCTTGAAACAACTGAAATTTATTCTTTCCTGGTCTGGAGCCACGAGTCTAAACTGGTGGTTGGTTTGGCACCAGTTTAAAGAAGGCGCTGGCAGGGCCCGATCCCTCTGGGTGCTCTGACAGAGGGTCCTCCTGCTCTTCCAGCTGCTGGTGGCTCCCAGCTTCCTTGGTTTGTGGCCACATCCCTCTCATCTCACCTCCCTGGTACATGGCCTCTTCCTTCTGCCTCAGATATCCCTCTCCCGTCTCTTCCAAAAACACATGTCATTGGATTTAGGGCCCACCTGCATAATCCGGGATGATCTCATCTCAGGAAAAGTAATTTAACTACATCTGCAAAGCCCCATTTTCCAAATAAGATCATGCTAATAGGTTCCAGGGTCTTAATGTGATTATCTTCTGGGAGGTCTTTTTGTGTGTGTGCAGTCCATACAACAATATAAATTAACTTGTATTAAATAGTATTTAGTAGTAGAATAATGGAATATGATGGATTCCACCTAGTTTCCTAGATTGTCAACACTAAACATTTTTGGATAGTAAAGAATATGTTACTTAAATTTTTAGAATTTTTAAAAAGATAATATGGTCACTTTTAGAGCTTAATCTGGGTCCCTGATAAGACAGGAAGGACTCTGCCTACAATGCAAAAGACCTGGGTTTAATCCCTGGGTCAGGAAGATCCCCTGGAGAAGGGCATGGCAACCCACTCCAGTATTCTTGCATGGAGAATCCCATGGACAGAGGAGCCTGGCAGGCTGCAGTCCATGGGTTCACAAAGAGTCGGACATGACTGAGTGACTACACACACACACACACACACACACACACACACAGAGCTTAATCCTTTTGTTCTAAAAAATAAAAGCTAGTACCCATCAGTCCTTTTGGGCACAAGTCTCAGTGTTCCCATAAAAACTTGATAGACATGGGGGCCACCCATGTTGAGGGTGGTGTATCCAGCATGCAGAGCTGGTCTATACTGAAAGCGGAGGAAAACAGAACTTCTGGCCAGTGGATGAGGGATTTGGAATAAGGCCCCCTTCCTTCCAGCATTTCAGAATCAAGTCATCATCCTGGAGAAGGCAGAGGAGACCTTTCGTAGAGGTGGGTGGTGCAGTGGGAATGTGGGAGGGAGGTGTCGATTTCACTTAGGAATGGGGAGCGTCATGATGGTGGTCTTGACAGTGGTGACAAGCAGATTGAAGGACTAGAAGTGATGCTGGCCTGCTGCCCAGTGTTATGAGGAGGTGAGCACTGGGAGGGTGACACTGGAGGACACGAGGGGAATTTTTCTTGGAAAGCAGTTCCAGCAGGAGTGTGGGCCAGCAGATGGAAGATGGCACAACAGGCAGGCAAGAGTGAAGAAGGAGCTGGGCAGTGATGATAACCAGGAAGTGGCTCTCGTGAGGTGGGCCGAACAGAAACAGAGCTGGACGCCGCATCCTTTACCAATGACTATGCTTGGGGCCTTCTGTGGATTATCCACGTGAATCTTTACCATCACGCCACTGCTGAGGAGTTAAGTGAAGAAGAAATCAAGGCACAAGAGTTTATATAACATGCTCAAGATTATCCAGGAGTAATAAGGAGACATGACATTTTGTATGGGCTTCCCTCATAGCTCAGTTGGTAAAGAATCTGCCTGTGAGGCAGGAGACCCTGGTTCGATTCCTGGGTCGGGAAGATCCCCCGGAGAAGGGATAGGCTACCCACTCCAGTATTCTTGGGCTTCCCTGGTGGCTCAGCTGGTAAAGAATCTGCTTGCAATACGGGAGACCTGGGTTTGACCCCTGGGTCAGGAAGATACCCTGGAGAAGGGAAAGGCTACCCACTCCAGTATTCTGGCCTGGAGAATTCGATGGATTAAGTTCACGGGGTTGCAAAGAATCAGACACAACTGAGCGTCTTTCACTCAGTGAAATGTTTAGCAGGCCAAGCTTGGCTATCATTATCCCATTTTATAGACCTGGAAACTGAAGTGAGCAGAGGTGAAGTGCTCCCTTCCTCGGGGTTGCTTGGCTGTGTATTGTGGCCCATGGTGAAAGGTGGGGAGAGCTGGGTGATGGGGCCGGGAACTGGACCAGGGCAGTGTGAGTGCCAGGCAGGACCACAGAGCTGTATGGTGCTAGTGATGGGGATGAGAGAAAAGAAGGTAGGTTTCACTCTGAGGATAACAGGATTTTGTACCAGGGCAATAAAGCAACTTCTAATCCATCTCAGGTCTGGAGCAATGAGCTGGGGGCCTGTAGACCAACCTTGATCACGTTATCTCGCCCGGGTCCTGGCTGCTGAAACTGCGGCTGTCACATCGCTGCCCCTGCTTCCTCCAGCCCTCCCAGATTTGGTCAGCCAGGTGTGTGTCCAATCTTTGAATATTGAGAGCCCAGTGTGCCTGTCCTTTGGGACTCAGCCCCAGTGCACCCCTGGAAGACTTCCCTGTCAATCCATCTCTGTGCCAGGCCCCTAGCCATGCCCCCTGTCACCTCTATGTTGTGCTCGTTCCCTCCCCGAGACCTGTGAGCTCCCTAAAAAGAGACCCCGACTCCCATCCTCACATCTCATCACCACAACACAGCCTTCAAAGAGGGATAGGGTTTATGGTTCCAGTCAGATGCTTCATCAACTAAATTAACTTCCTGCAAAATGCTGCCTGGGAGGCCAACTTCCCACATGTTCCCCTGTTTGGAGGTTGCTGCTGTCTTGTGTAACTTGTGAATCCCAGTCTTCCTTATCAGACTGTCCACTTCGAAGAACTCGTATCTGAGTCTTCAGCCACCCTTCCTTCCTCGGAAGGAGAACTTTCTAAAGGAGGTAATGTTGCTGACTAGCATGTAAGGCAACATCTAATAATTAAGATTCAGAGCTAGAGTTTACAAGAAGGCAAAAAGAAAAGGGAAGTTTGCCAAAGATTAATGATTGACACACTTGGTATGAATCCAAAGCCTGTCATCGGGCACTAAATTGTTAAGAAGAACATGAAAAAATTACGATTGAGTAAAACAACTGAAGATCTGCAAAAGTAAGTAAGACTAACACCTGTGCTTGCAAATTAAATACGTTGTGTTTATTTTTGCTGGTGAAGACCTTTTGTGTTATTTTGATCAACTATTTCCTGTAAAAAAATGAACCACCAATAATGCCATCTTAATATTTAGCAATCAGTAGAAATTCCCCAAGGAAATTAAATTTCAAAGGAGGAAAATAGTGGTGATGATCAGGTTTTGAGCATCTGCACTGCTTTGTACACACGACACCAATTCATCCTTCCAGGATGTCTGTACCAACCTTGAGCAGTAGAATATTCAGTTCAGTTCAGTTCAGTCACTCAGTCGTGTCCAACTCTTTGCGACCCCATGGACCGCAGGATGCCAGGCCTCCCTGTCCGTCACCAACTCCCGGAGTCTATCCAAACTCATGTCCATTGAGTCAGTGATGCCATCCAGCCATCCCATCCTCTGTCATGCCCTTCTCCTTCTGCCTTCAAGCCTTTCCAGCATCAGGGTCTTTTCAAATGAGTCAGCTCTTTTCATCAGCTGGCCAAAGTATTGGAGTTTCCGCTTCGACATCAATCCTTCCAATGAACATGCAGGACTGATCTCCTTTAGGATGGACTGGTTGGATCTCTTTGATGCTGAAGGGACTCTCAAGAGTCTTCTCCAACACCACAGTTCAAAAGCATCAATTCTTCGGTGCTCAGCTTACTTTATAGTCCAACTCTCACATCCATACATGACTACTGGAAAAACCATGGCCTTGACTAGACAGACCTTTGTTGGCAAAGCAATGTCTCTTCTTTTCAATATGCTGTCTAGGTTGGTCATAGCTTTTCTTCCAAGGAGCAAGCATCCTTTAATTTCATGGTTGCAGTCACCACCTGCAGTAATTTTGGAGACCCCCAAAATAAAGTCAGCCACTGTTTCCACTGTCTCCCCATCTATTTGCCATGAAGTGATGGGACCGGATGCTATGATCTTAGTTTTCTGAATGCTGAGTTTTAAGCCAACTTTTTCACTCTCCTCTTTCACTTTCATCAAGATATTCTTTAGCCCTTCTTCACTTTCTGCCATAAGGGTAGTGTCATCTGCATATCTGAGGGTATTGATATTTCTCCTGGCAATCTTGATATCAGCTTGTGCTTCCTCCAGCCCAGCGTTTCTCATAATTACGTGTACACTGCACGTACACGTAATTACATGTACACTGCACGTAAGTTAAATAAGCAGGGTGACGATATACAGCCCTGACGTACTCTTTTTCCTATTTGGAATCAGTTCATTGTTCCATGTCCAGTTCTAACTGTTGTTTCTTGACCCGCATACAGATTTCTCAAGAGGCAGGTCAGGTGGTCTGGTATTCCCATCTCTTGAAGAATTTTCCATAGTTTGTTGTGATCCACACAGTCCAGAGCTTTGGCATAGTCAATAAAGCAGAAGTAGATGTTTTTCTGGAACTCTCTTGCTTTTTCGATGATCCATCGGATGTTGGCAATTTGATCTCTGGTTCCTCTGCCTTTTCTAAAACCAGCTTGAACATCTGGAAGTTCACGGTTCACGTATTGCTGAAGCCTGGCTTAGAGAATTTTGAGCATCACTTTACTAGCATGTGAGATGAGGGCAATTGTATCATAGTTTGAGCACTCTTTGGCATTGCCTTTCTTTGAGATTGGGATGAAAACATCTTTTCCAGTCCTGTGGCCACTACTGAGTATTCCAAATTTGCTGGCATATTGAGTGCAGCACTTTCACTGCATCATCTTTTAGGATTTGAAATAGCTCAACTGGAATTCCATCACCTCCACTAGCTTTGTTCGTAGTGATGCTTCCTAAGGCCTCCTTGACTTCACAGTCCAGGATGTGTGGCTCTAGGTGAGTGATCACACTATTGTAATTATCTGGGTCATGAAGATCTTTTTGGTATAGTTCTTCTGTGTATTCTTGCCACCTCTTCTTAATATCTTCTGCTTCTGTTAGGTCCATACCATTTCTGTCCTTTATTGTGCCCATCTTTGCATGAAATGTTCCCTTGCTATCTCTAATTTTCTTGAAGAGACCTCTAGACTTTCCCATTCTGTTGTTTTCCTCTATTTCTTTGCATTGATCACTGAGGAAGGCTTTCTTATCCTCTCCTTGCTATTCTTTGGAACTCTGCATTCAGATGGGTATATCTTTCCTTTTCTCCTTTGCCTTTAGCTTCTTTTCTTTTCTCAAGTATTTAAGGTCTCCTCAGACAGCCATTTTGCTTTTTTGCATTTCTTTTCCATGGGGATGGTCTTGAGCCCTGTCTCCTGTACAATATCACGAACCTCCATCAATAATTCATCAGGCACTCTGTCTACCAGATCTAGTCCCTTAAATCTATTTCTCACTTCCACTGTATAATTATAAGGGATTTGATTTAGGTCATACTTGAATGGTCTAGTGGTTTCCCCTACTTTCTTCAATTTAAGTCTGAATTTGGCAATAAGGAGCTCATGATCTAAGCCACAGTCAGCTCCTGGTCTTGTTTTTGCTGACTGTATAGAGCTTCTCCATCTTTGGCTGCAAAGAATATGATCAATCTGATTTCAGTATTGGCCATCTGGTAATGTCCATGTGAAGAGTCTTCTCTTGTGTTGTTGGAAGAGCGTGTTTGCTATGACCAGTTCATTCTCTTGGCAGAACTCTATTTGCCTTTGCCCTGCTTCATTCTGTACTCCAAGGCCAAATTTGCCTGTTACTCCAGGTGTTTCTTGACTTCCTACTTTTGCATTCCAGTCCCCTATAATGAAAAGGACATATTTTTTAGGTGTTAGTTCTAGAAGGTCTTGTAGGTCTTCATATAACTGTTCAACTTCAGCTTCTTCACCATTACTGGTTGGGGCATAGACTTGGATTACCGTGATATTGAATAGTTTGCCTTGGAAACGAACAGAGATCATTCTGTCATTTTTGAGACTGCATCCAAGTAGTGCATTTCTGACTCTTTTGTTGACTATGATGGCTCCTCCATTTCTTTTAAGGGATTCTTTCCCATAGTAGTATATATAATGGTCAACTGAGTTAAATTTACCCATTCCAATCCATTTTAGTTCACTGATTCCTAAAATGTTGATGTTCACTCTTGACATCTCCTTTTTGACCACTTCCAATATGCCTTGATTCATGGACCTAACATTCCAGGTTCCTAGGCAATATTGCTCTTTACAGCATTGGACCTTGCTTCTATCACCAGTCACATCCACAACTGGGTTGTTTTTGCTTTGGCTCCATCTCTTCATTCTTTCTGGAGTTATTTCTCCATTGATCTCCAGTAGCATATTGGGCACCTACCAACCTGGGGAGTTCATCTCTCAGTGTCCTATCTTTTTGCCTTTTCATACTATTCATGGGGTTCTCAAGGCAAGAATACTGAAGTGTTTTGCCATTCCCTTCTCCAGTGGACCATATTTCGTCAGAACTCTCCACCATGACCCATCCATCTTGGGTGGCCCTACATGGCATGGCTTAATTTCGTTGAGTTAGATAAGGCTGTTGTCCATGTCATTAGATTGGTTAGTTTTCTGTGACTGTGGTTTCAGTCTGTCTCAGGGCTTTACATATTGGTTGGTGTCTTTGTCTGTAGTGTTTAGCACAAAGCCTAGAATCTAGGAGCTGCTCAATAAATACTTTTTGAAGGCTGATAACCTGAGTGACCTATGTATGCACAAGGGATTTATCTACAGGTTAATGCTGTAGTATATTCTAATTTTAGGAAACAAACATAAAATTGGCTTTTTAATTCAATTGACTAATGATTTTGCTTAACACTTCTCCTCCCATTAGAACATCTCCATTTGCTGATCTGATTAAGAACGTGGAACACCCCATGGCAGACATTCTTCAAGATTTAATTCCTGTGATGCCAAAGCTGCTGAGAGTGGAGTAAATGCAGGCTTCACTTCCAGGAAAAAATCTTTGTTTGGGTCCCTTGTGTAATTGAGCCGTTTGTGTGAGTGCATCATTTGCATGATTGGTTTTCTGGAGGAGTTTCTTTTCTGTTTTAGTAAGGGGTCCTCTCCTTCTCTCTGACTCCAGGATCCCACAGGAGCTCTGGGCAGTGTGGGGGGCCTTGTGGCCTCCCCAGCCTAGTGGCCGCCTTGCACACCGAGGCTTCACCAGTTGGGAGGCATTGCCCAGGGGTCCTGGTCATGTGCGAAGGGCTCTGGGAAGGGGTGTCTGAGATGAGAGATGTAGGTGTCAGGGCCCAACTGGAATTCTGACAACAAAGGCTGTTAACAACATGCTTCAGTTAAAAACACACTTCCTTTGCAGGACTGGTTGGCAATGAAATGAGCTCATGTATGCTTAGCTCCTAGTAGGTGGTCTGCTAATTATAAGTAGGATTTTGTCTAGGGCCCAGTGACAAATTCAGCCTGACTCCTGGGAGGATTCTTCAGAGAGAAGACGGGGGTCATGTCAACCAGTGACCACAGAGGCCCTTCCTCCCAGGGAGCACAGTGGTGGGCATGGGGAGAAGGGCAAGATGCTGGAGGGTCACCGTCTCCCCTCTGCTTGGTGACAGAGGCATCAGGCCACACTCCGCTCTCCTTCCCCGCCCTCCTCCCGGCCTCATACCATGGGCCTGTTCCAGAGTGGCCCTAAGTTGGGATGTTTTCTTGGTCCTTGGTGTCCAACGTGCAGTGGGCAGAGCTAGGGGCACCTCCGTGCAGCCTGCTCTGTGACTCTGGTCCCAGCACAATCAGTCTTCCTTAATTTCTTTGTTTGCTTAGCTTTTATTTCTGTCCAAAATTCTTGGCTGGGACACTAGTGTCTGGGAAACCCGGACACTGGGATATTCAGAGATGCTCACATTTGCAGACACACTCAGAAACACATATTCACACCCACAAAAACACAGACATTTACAGGCATGTGTATTCACAGGCATGCTTACACAGACATACACACATGATGGTCACCTGGCTGTATTGAGGAGAGTTCTCTCTTGGGATGTTCTTGTTCCAGTTGGCTTAAGGCAAATTACAACCTGAGTATCTTTAGACTACTTTCAAAATATAGTATTGTTGTGATAAACCAATTCATAAAAACATGCCAAGTTTCAGAGTGTTTCAATAATTAATTTTAGGGTCTGAGTCGGTTGCAAATATTTGTCTAGAATTACCTATCCTTAGACACCTCACTCTGGAAAGAAAACCCTCTGGGTGATGAGTTATTTATAGCACTATTTTAAAAGTTTACCTTGTTGAAAGGCAACATCTCTTTGGGAGTTAAATCCTGGAGCTGCCTGGCAGAAAAATTGGTACTTGGAAATCACATGTTGTCATGGAAGCGAGAAAACCTTACGGTGTGACTGTTTCTTTGTGCAGTGAGCATACGACCTCAAAGCCTTGAACTTCTGGGGTGAGAAATCATGTTGCTCTCCTGAGCCCAGGAGCCCTTATACATGTCAGAGCAGAGAGATGTTTTCTTAATGCTTTAAAGTAAAATATTACATTACAGAACCCAAGAAAACACAGGACTCTAAAAAGCAAATTGACAAAATCTGTCATTTTAGAAAAACTGAATTTATTCAGGACTCCTCGTCTCTAGGAACATCATGGAGAGGGAATGTCAGGAGCTGTGGTTTTCCTGAATAGGTCTCAGCTTGTGTACTTCATGAGCCATTCTTGAGAAAAGTCAATTTTTCACACATTTACAGAAATAATTTGCTTCAGATCTGCAATGACGGCTTGAAACCGCACATGTTTCTGAAACTGCCAATCCAGGATAATGTCTGGGGTATCTTTTTTTTTTTTCTTAAATACTACTTAAATTAGATCTATGCAGAGAGTGGAAATAGCAGATATCTGGCAATCCACAGACCAGTCAAGAAAAATAAAAAAAGGAACTTTCTTTGAGCAGACGAAGTGACAGTCTTGGGTCGTTATCAGTAGAGTTGTGTGTAGCGAATGCACAAATCATTTCAGAGATGATGAGACATTAAGTTTCTTGGTTCACTATTTAAAAATATAAAACCAACAATTACAGATGAAAACTATTCATTCTGAGATTTAAGGAGGGAAAAGAAGAAAAAATAAAGAGACAGAGAGAGGGCCTATGTCTTTTGAACACTTGAGCATGCTATGGAGAATTGAACCAGGGCAGTCCTGATTCTCCCACGAGGGGAGACAGCAAGGCTTTGAGAGAATGGATAAGCAGGGCCCGTGAGCCCTGGTTCTGGGTCTGCTTGTGACCCAGGCCAGGCCTCCAGCCAACCCTCTGTCTCCTGAGCAGTAGGAGGCCCACAGTGGGACTGAAGGTCCCCTGCAGAGCCGTCCAATCTCCCCACACCATCCCAAGGTGGGAGAAAGTGAAAGTGTGAGTCCGACTCTTTGTGACCCCATTGACTGTAACCAGCCAGGCTCCTCTGTCCATGAGATTCTCCAGGCAAGAATCCTGGAGTGGGTTGTCATTCCCTTCTCCAGAGGATCTTCCGGACCCAGGGATGGAAAGTGGGTCTCCTGCACTGCAGCAGATACTCTCCTGTCTGAGCCACCAGGAGTGGGAGGAGTTTATAGAAAATACATAATGCACAGGTGGAAGTTTGGCTTACTAGAAAATTCAGTGATTGACAAGAAATGTCAGGCATCTAACTCCATTGTCAGTGAAGCTTTTATATTTGAATCACTTAAGGGCTAGGTGGGGGACTTCGTGAACAACTAAAGATCAAAATTTTTAAAATCCTTCATTCCTCATTTGAAGCACATTTCAGCAGAAAAGGCACAGTTCTTGAACACCCCCATGAACTATCATACACACACTCTGTATTTAACAGGCAATCAGATTCAGTCATTTATGTGGCAATTTGTTTAAACATCTTATGCTTTGAAACACATTTTTTTATATTATTCATTTGCAATGTGTAGATGCAAAGCTGTATTGGACAAAGGCAAACTTCAGTTCAACTCTTCAGTTCAGGTCATAGTGAAGTTAGTAAAAGCTGAAAATGCAGTACCTTCCAATGTCTGCAAGGGTGTCCCTAACCACTTTTAAGTTTGCAGTTAGTAGCAGTCATATACTATTCAGAGGTGTAAAAGGTTTTACAACTGAATGGCAAATACCAGATTCCATATCCTTAAAAATATTAAGCATACATTTCCTTTCATTAAAAAATACTTATTTGATTCTGTATGATCCTTGTGAAGCTTATTTTGCAATAATTTGATGATGATGTATCAATTGAGGAACTCTACCCTAATTTCCTAGAAAACATTCATTAAAATCTCAAAGTGGTCTCTGATATATTTTTTTCTCAAAGAAAGTGTATTATTTGGAAAACAAACGCTGTTGCCTTGCGATAGGTTATTTTTTTTCTTTTTTTTTCAAGTGAGCCAACACAACGGAATAAAATATATGATTGGTTGTGGCTGAGTCACTTCCTGTTTCAATAACAAGAGTGTCATTAGCAAAACTGTAAGCAGCACAGTTTGTCACCGTGTGTGTGGCTTTGTTTGTACACGTTGCCAGAAACAAGTTCTTAGGGAAAACACACTCATTGCTCTATTACCAAGAAAGAAAGTTTCAGCGAGTGGTTTTGGCAGCAGCTGTTGCCTTGTTCATTATTTATTTATAACTGAAGCTTCCCTAACGGAAGGGACACTATTTGCCCAGCAGCCTAAGTGGAGCTGCAGTTTTGCCCAGGGAAGTCATAGTTCACTCCTGTCACCAAAGCCCTAACACAAATGCACATTGGCTTCCGAAGACTGAGAGGTGTGCTCCAGCCGAGTGGCAGAGGGACTGGACATCAGGGAACCGAACTTTTGCCTGGCTTGGCTACCAAGTGACCATTTGAGCTTGGATTTGCATTTCCACTTCTATAAAACAGCAGTGTTGAATTGTACAGTCTCAGAGCCTCCTTCCAGCAAAAAATGGCTCTTGTCCTGGAACCAGGAAATTGAGCTGGCATTCTTCACATATGGGTGTCTGATGCTTGCTGAGTTTAGAACCTGCCCCCCCCCCCCGAAATTCCCCACCCCCACCCCAGGGGCTCATTAAGGTGATTTGTCTGTGACTCATCATCACCACACTACCTCCAGGGCAGGATGGCTCCTGCCTTGGTGCTACCACTTGTGAAAATTGCTGTAACTCAGCAGCTGGAGGAGTCCAGACCTGGCCATGAGTCAGATTAGGTAGACGACATCATCTGGAGCTCTGAGGGCAAAGGTGAGTTTGGGAGGGGAACAGAGGCCTCTAGTCCCCATGCTTCTGAAATCCTGCCCTGGGCTGTCTTGGACGCTAATGTGATTTGGCTCAGATTCTTAACTCGGAGACCCACTTCAAGAACCTGCCAGGTTTATCTGCAGGAAACCACCTGGCTGAGCAATGGGTGTCCGCCCCCTCAAGTGAGGGTGACCCAGCATCTTATCGGAGCGAGCCTCAGACCAACACCCAGTCGTGGCTGTGCCCCAGTTAAGAATCCCGTTGCCTGTGAGGGAACACCTGGACTCACCATTTCTCTTTCAAACCCCTCCAAGAGGATTTGTCCCTGACCACATGGCTCTCTCGAATGTAGGCTAAAAATGCATCCCAAGTTTCCTTCTAAAGGCACCATGAAGCTGTAATAATTAACAACTTATTTTCATTCACTAGAATTCTACACTGACCTCTAATCTGGTGGGAGGTATTCTATAAGTGCTAAGTCAATATTTGTTCTTGGTTGTAAAAAATGAGTAAAATGGGCAAGACCCTGCTTTCCTGTCACTGATAACCCAGGGTGGTGTATGTGTGAGCAATGCTTGCACACAGCTGGGTCGGACTCAGCTGTAACTGCCAGCCTGGTGCCTCCTGCATGGACCCCACTTATCTCTGCTCTGTGCACACTCCTTATTCCCTCTGTGCTCCATGTGGGACTTGGCTACATGCACTGTTAAAGATGCTGCTGAAAATGTCTTAATACGTTTTCCTTGGGAGCCTGGTATTCCTGGGGAGGGGGTGAACTATGGGAAAGTGTGTCATCCTCAGGCGTTGGGCCCACGGAGTGTTTATGGGCCATGGGTCCTGGTTCTGGTTCTGATCAGACACTGTGTGGAGAGCCTCAAGTGGACCCATTCAGGGTTTCCATCCATTCAGGAGTGATGTGGTCCACCCCTTGAGTTTAAAAGTAATTTGGATCTCTGGGTCCTGGGCAGAACCTAGGAAATACAAAGTCCACTCCTCAGTTTCTTCTGCTTATCAAGAGCTTGTGGGCTGTGCAGGAACTGGGGCTGTAATTTCCTGCTTCCGCTCATGTTAAAGCAACTGTTGGGTCATCGAAGGTCTCCGGCCTGTCCTCTGCGGGCAGTGTCACGGGGATGTGGATCTTCCTACCTGGGAGGGACAGAATCCACCTGGTCTCTTACTCCCCATTTGAAGGTCTCAGAATTATTCCTCCAGGCTTTCCCTCACCTGGGGATCTAGCTGCAAGCTTCCCAGTGGCCAGGCCCTGTGGGTTTCCTTAGCAGCTTCTCACCACTCTACTTCCCAGCCCAGGACATGGTAAAGAGCTGCAAGCCCGCTTCCCTTCCCTTGGCTTATTTCCACCATGAACCATCTCCTCTAAGGCCCTGGCTTTGCTCAGGCTTCTCTTCCCTCCTGGAGGCATCCTGCCTCCTCCTGACCACATCAGCCCCCATCCCTGGTACAACGGCTCTTCTTCTGTGCATTTGCTGCACCCTGTGTCCCCATGAGATGTTGGAGTGTTTCTTTGACAACTATGGTTTCATTTGCACAGCATCTTCAGTTAAGGATGCGGGTCAGGGATGTCTTTTTCCCTGGCTCCCAGCCCACCATAGATGCATGGTTTCTAGACAGAGCTTTCAGCTGTGGGACTGCGTGCCAGTCTTGCCTTGGTCTCAGTTCCCTCACTTACGGCCTGGGGATGCTCTGACCTGTCTCAGGGCATCTCCTGGTCCTGTGGACACAGGCTGTCTCCTAGCTCTCAGTGGCCCTGGGGAAGTTGGCTTATTCGTTCTCCTTAGAAAGCTCCTCGGAAGGATGGTTTCGCCCCAGGTCTGTTAACAGTGTTTCAGATTTGAGGTTCAGAGCAGAGTGCTGTCAGCTGGCTTGCTGGTGGGCCCCACGTCCCCTGTGCACCCCCCCCAACCCAGGGCGAGAGGCCGGGGTCAGAGCTGTTGGCAGGCGATGAGCAGCCGTTCCTGCTGCTGTGGTTGTCAACCCTGCTGCTATTTTGGGGCCTGTATTGTTCACTCAGGGTTTCGTTTTCCTTTGCCGTCTATTTTGGCACGGCCTTGTTCCCAAAGGGCAGGCTCTGTCGTGGCCCAGGGCTCGTCCACATCTTTGTCCAAGTTTACTTGGTGACATGTCACCTCCAGAAGGAAAAAAAGAAGTATGAGAGTATGAGAACACGATCTTCCATGCAGAATTGTTTTTAAACACTTTAAAGCAAAAGAGACATCTTAGAATGTTTTCATTTTCATATGTGAAGTTGAGGAAGTCAGATTTACCCAGTGATGTGAATTAGGGGGGGACGGACAGGCTGTGAGGACCAGTCTACAGTGTGTGCATGCATGTGCACGTGAGTGTGTGTGTTCTGTGTGTGTGCATGAAATCCCTCATCTACTCTTCTGTTTTCTGAATGACATGCTTCTTGGGCCCCCAGGACCAAGGCTCTCTAGGCTCACTGAAACAGCCTGTAGATACAGGTGTCCCTGAGAACTTCAGCGTGCGACTGTATAGTTGTGGAGGGGCTGGCACAATGAGCTCCGGCTGCGGGTATGTAACACACACTTAACAACATGTGCTGTGCTCACGAGGGTCACAGTATTTTGTGTTGATCTTCAGCTTAATTCTGAGTGCCGGACCCAGGCAGTTGAGGAGGACAGGGGCCAGCCAGGAGGTGTGGGGACTCTACGTGGAACTGGCCATGCTCTGGGGGCAACTGAGGAATTAGCCTTGACGCTGAGGCTTGTACAAACCGAAGAGTCTTGTCTCACTCCCAGATCTGGCAGCTCTGCATGCCTGGTTAACTGCGCTTACAGGAAAAACACTCACAGGTGAAAGACCTTTGGCATCCACTCCTAACTTTCAGTTCCGAGGACGGTGAGTTCCCGGTACAAGGGAGTGGAAGTTGACGTCACCGAAAAGATATTGCCTTGCTTTGAAATCTGCAAGTGCTTTCAAAGTCCTCCTGTACACACGGCTGAAAATGTGTTTCCCAATTGTCATGGGCAACTTCGTATAAACAGATGTTCCAGAAACAAATAAACCAAATACAAAAACACGTTGGTTTGTGTTCAAGAATGCAACATGGTATTTACATGTGCCTTACTATGCTGTTTTCACTGACGAAGTTCCCAGAAGAGATCGTTAGGACTGAAGGTCCAAAATTAGCTCTAGGACAAGAGTGAATAATTTCGACAGGCGCTCTGAAATGGTTTGTGTGTTTGAAGCCATATATGGGTGAAAGTAGCCATTTCAACAGGAAGTAAAAAAAAAAATAAGGAAAACTTTTTGCACACAACAGAAAAATGCTTACACTTTCATCTGTGAAAAGGAGTTCAAATTCCCAAGGCATGCTGAATGAGACTCCAGGTAGGTTTTAAACTCGCTTTTATAAAACTTTTTAAAATGCTTCACTAACTTTCAGGGTGGAATAAAGAAATGTTGATTCCACTAATTATTATTTAACAGTTGGCTAGCATTTCTCTTCTGTATATGTGCTCCTTCTCATAAGTAAAACCTAGTGAACATTTAATTGAATTTTGATGATAATCTTAATAGCATCATCGTACATTTATTCCTTAAAGCAATTTCATGTTTGCAAATTGCTTTTGCATTCCTTTAAGCTAGTTACATAACTTACTTTGCTCAAAGAGTAAAATTAAATTCCTACGAATATAATGTGTTTTTGATGCTTCAGTGTAAATACAAATATGTCAAGGAATGCACAGAAATGATCTCATTTCAATAGGGGTGCATCAGTGCTCGTCACTAAGTGTCTGTCCATGGCATTTCTGTTGGACCACATGCTGCTGTCCTCACAGGTCTAGGAGTGGCCTTGAGATTAAGTTCTAGAATATGGCATAACTAATGAGAACTTCCTGTATAGCACAGAGAACTCTGGCCAATGCTCTGTGGTGACAAAGAGGGGTGTATGTATGTGTGTAGCTGACTCAGTTTGCTATACAGCAGAAATTAACACCACATTGTAAAGCAACCATACTCCAATAACAGAAATTATTAATAATAAAAATAAATAAAATATGGCATTTCCTGGCATGCGGTCAATTGATTCAATCATCTAAACTCTCATCCGCTGACATCCTTGACCATCAGGCCTGGAGCTGGTTAGACTCCAGAAGTGGTTCCAAACTTGGTGTTCTGAAGGAGAGGTCCCTGCTGTTTAATGGTCACCCTGAAGGGCTCATCGATTTCCACTGTGGAAGAGCAGTCAAGGGAAGCCCCTCAAGCAGGTGCTCTCTTTATCGGAAACTCTTTGTAAGAAAATCCTAACGTCAGATAGCCATCAAAGAACAGTCCAATCTGAGTAACCTCAGAATGCTAAAGTGGGTGAAGAATGGCTCCGCAAGAGAGTTGCTGTTATTCTCACTGTTAAAAAATAATAATCTTTCTACAGGGCTTGTGTGTTCAGGCTCAGCCTCCAGACAGCAGTGGACCTGCAGGGGCTGGAGTGGGAGGTGGGAAGGTGAGGAGGTGGCTATGAGTTGAGAAGTTGCATTTCAGGGAGAGCTGGGTTTCACAGTCCAGGTGTGCCTAGGGCTATGCCATTCAGCACCCAACTGTTGTCTATGCCATCAGTTTAGTTAAAATATTGCAGGGTCATCTGTTTGGAGGCACCCCAGATGGAAGAGAGAGGGGTGGACTTTAGACAGTTAGGACTGTTTCCCCAACTCACTCAACAACCTTTCCCTTAGAAGACCAACTCCCTGCCCCCCTGGAAAAATGCCTCCAGGGCTACAGTTCTGATAACATCTGGAGGCCTGAGGATGTTTTGAGGACTTTAATCTCCAAGCTGTGTCCTCTGCCCACACCTGCTGTCTTTACCTGGAGTCAGGAGAAGGGCCTTAGGCTAGGCTAGTCTGAAGCCGCCTGGCTCCCCAACCTCTTCTCTCTGGAGAGTCCTCCACTAGTCCCCTCTCTGCTGACACTTTCCCCAGTTGTGTTGACTGGCTGCCAGGACAGTCTACTTCCAAAGACCATGCTCCCCCAGGTCCCCTATACACCTTCTACTTAAACCACATCTCCGGCTTGGAGCATCCAAGATGGTGGCAGGTCAAGTGGCTGGTGAGGTCTGTCTTGGGTAAAACGTACAACTTACAGAACAGAAAACCTCCTTGTTAGCAAAAGAGAAATTTCCCTCGTATTCTTTGATTCTACAAGAGGCAGGGGTTTTAAACATTTTTCTGAGAATTGGAGTTTTTCTCCTTTTATTTCTGCTTAAAATTTTTTTAAAATTGAGATATAATGAGCATATATACTCTATTATATATTAGTTACATGTGTATAACATTACAATTCAATACATGTATATATTGTGAAATGATGGCTGCAATTAAGTCTAGTTAACATCTGTCACCATCCATAGCTACAATTTTTTTTTTCGTGTGATGAGAGCTCTTAAACTCTACTCTCTAAGCAACTGTCAAATACGCACTGCAGTATTGTTAACCATAGTCACCATGCTGCATATTACGTGTGTAATACAGTAAGGAGTTTCACTCCTTAATGTAGAAATAAGCAGTTTTGAAATTTGATTCACAAGGTGATCAGTTTGGACCTTCTTAGTAGGTATGTATTATACACTTTCAAAAGCAGTGCTCACTTATTAACAATGCTTGTGAGAATTAACAGAGTACAGTATAACCTCATCAATTCTCCCTCCTGGAGAGGAAAGACAAAAATCAATCACACTGACCCATCAGCAGACACGATCTGGGCATTTCTGAATGAGTGAAAATTGCAGATCCAAAAGGGCCCCTGAGTACCTGCGAGGCCGTGGAGGTTGTGCTGGTAAACACTGCAGTCATCAGGTGCTGGTCACTGCGCCATTGTGCAGATGGCTATCAGGGGATCCAAATACCATCTTCCTCTCCATCGGTGCTTTGTGTTCGCTTTATTGACGCACGTCCCATATCACCATAGTAACACTGCTCATTCCTGCCATAATTCCCCTCCAAGATAGTAGGGCACTTTAGGAGGGCTGAACAGAATCCATAGGGACTCAGGCTGGGACGTGAGAAAGCACCCCTCCCCCAAATTCTGTCATGGCTGAGACTCTACTCCATAGGCTATAGTACTTCATATTCCTCACATATATTGCTGTGCTTTATGATAAATATATTTTAGACATTAATTAAAAAAAAACTTTCCCCTAAATCTAAAACTTACAGGTATAAGAGCTAGCATTTCTTTCCATTTTTAGTTAAGCCTTAAATGTTTCTGAGCTCTTCATTTCCAGAATGGGCATAAGGTTGATACAAAACCCGAAGATGGACTCTCCAGGACACCTGTTCTATGGCTTTGATGTGCTTACCTGTGGTTTGGACCCATGACTAAGCTCTCTCCTCCCCCAGCTTACACCGACTGCTTCCGGGCAGTCGGCGTGTTCCTTGTAGATGGCATTGATTCTATAAACACTCATAATCTGCCATGCTGGTTTCCCTTTCAGTGACCATTCATCATCCTTCTTGGATTAGAGCATGTATCAAAATAACTCCCCCAAAGATATCTACCTTTGCCGCTACCTCTCATAATTCACATGGAACCACCAGAAAATACTGTGCAGGCGGCTAAAGAGAATGGCTGTGTCCACATGTCCTGCATGGGGCAGGTGTTTCCTTTTTGGTTTGTGGCCTTGACTTCTCCTTCCATAGCCGGTCACCCTGTCCATCTTCACACACCCATCCCCTGTGCTGCAGGTCTATCTCTGTCTGACCATTACGTCTCCACTCCAGGTTTTAAGCAATTGGAAGGTGCACACCACAGTGTTCATCAAGTCACAGCTTCCCTGGGGTTGGGTAGAGACATCCTCTGTTGGCATAAAATTACATTCTCACCTTGTCTGGTGTGGTTCCTTTGTATGTGAGGGAAACCAAGGGCTTAACTAACGAAATTTGGTCAGTCTCCAAATCACATAGCTGGTAACTTTCAAAGCCAGAATTCAGGTCTAAGTTGAGTTGACTCCCCAGTCTGGGAGGCTAATGTCGTGTCTTGTCCCTGACGTTTTCCTGCCCCCAGGACACATCAGGAACTGCCTGCTGCTCCCGCATGGAGACAGGGGCCATCTGCCCTTCATGGTTGTGCAGACTCGACTCTCTTGATTTGGTTCCATTAACTAGACTCACGGAGCACTTAAAACTCTATCATGATATTCACTTTCTACGTGAGGAGCATCACAGCCTTCTGAACACGAACGTTCTCCAGTACTCTAGAGGAAGTGAAATCCACCTGTCTTTCTGAATATGACTTTAGGTCCACATTTCAGGCATTCCCAGGGATCCTCTGATACCTTCTTCACAGTGACGTCTTATCTTCTGCTGCCTGAGAGTCTTCTCGTGTATAACAAGTGAACAGAAGACTTCCCTTTGTTTCCCCTTCTGGCTCTGCAAAGATAAAGAGGGGGAAAAGGCAACTATTTTACAGTACTGATGAATTTGGTTTTTAATCTGTGCTTCCTCACTTGGGTGCAGTGTGGGTCACATGGTGAAACAGGCACATCTGTATGAATGTCGTGAACCTCTGCAGGCAAGCCAGCTCAGAAGGCTGAGGTGACTGAGTTTACTATTACACCTTCAGAAGTGGGCTGACCCAACTGTCACCCTTGGGATGGAGAGGAGAGCTCCCCACCCCCCATATGACAGATTGCTCTGACCCTGACGTGTGCCTGTGGAATTAAACCCAGGTCAGGCTGACACTTCCTGGTAACAGCACCTCATCCACTGCCTTTACTTTTATCCCCCCACCCCCTATTCCTAGGATCCTTTAAAAGACATCTGGGAGTTGGATGCTCCAGCACCCTCCCAAGGGCTCTGGACTCACCTCAGGTCAAGGAGCGCCCTTCCTGTGCTCCTGGTTGCGCATCCATTTGATGGTACATCGTGCATCACTGCTGCTGTATGCAGGTTACTCCCACCTTTAGCTACTTTTCCTGGCAATCTTGCGGGCCAGGGCTTGGGACGGGCTCAAGCATGCAGTTCTCACATAGGGCCCCTCATGACATTGCAGCTGGACCTTGTCCAGAGCTGCTGTCCCCCGAAGGCTGCCTGGGCTGGAGATTGGGGTGGCTAAGTGCTGTTGGCTATGAGTTTGGCCGAGGTACTGCCTGGAGCGCCAGCAGGTGACCCCCACGACTCCAGACTCTGCGGAGCTGGATGTGCAAGAATCCTGAGAGAACCACATTGGGGTGCACAGCCTTCCCTGACCACACTTCAGGAGCATTCACCATAAGCTGTGGTTGAAGCTGCCGCACCTCCAACCGGAGTCACCTCCAACCGGAGTCAACGGGGAAGGACATAGGCCCCACCCCGTGAAGGGAGAAAATCCAAAACATGAGGCACCATTTGTCATCTATGTTAGGCTCGTCCCTAATTCAATCATGCGTTATTGGGAGCAAGTTGACATTGGGTCCTTTGTGCTCTCATCGGCCTGCTTAGACATGACAGTGCAACATGGAGGCATTTTGTTCAAAGAAGAGAAACACAACGGTATCTTGATGTGACAAGCAAGTCCGACTGGGGGTCAATATTTGCTGATCACAATTAAATTTTGTGTAGCATATTTCTGACTGCGCATATAAATAGACTGGCCATGGAGAAGGTTCTAATGGTGCTCTAGCCTGGTTTTCTGTGGGGATATAACCTTGGAAGTGGGACCTGCCAGCCCTACATGTCTCCTGATACATCCATCCAAGACTGTTCTGGCCCTGAGGCTCACTTATTTATCCAGTTCTAGACTTGAGTTTTGAGGAAGGAGGCAGTTCGTCGCCTGCTCTCTGTCTTTCTCCAGTGCCAAGGAAGGAAGGAGCTGGGTGTCTGCACTCCACCAGCCCAGAGCGCTTCATTCGATGCTTCTTGCTAAGAAGCGCATGCTTATGACTGCATCTGGAGAATCTTGTTTTCCAGAAAGCTCGTGAGAAAAACAACAGAGCTAAAGTAAGCCCAGGGGAAAATGCATTTGGGGCAGGCTTCTGACCCAGGAAAAGGGTTCATCTGTGTTTGTATTAAGTGCAGCCCCACCCCCAAGCCAAGCTTCCTAAGCGGAAGGTAGACAAGCAGACTGAGGCCATGTGACATTATTTTTCATCCTGGAGACTCCTCCCTATCTCAGTACAGGAATGAGTCCAAATGAACCCAACAGAAACCTGGACCTGCACACAGGGGACTTCACCGTTTACTGTCCCCATTTGTCTGTGACCTCAAAGGTTCAGGACATAAAGAGTGACTTCTCCCCATGGAAATTGGTGGACCTATCTGCAAACACACAGCAAGGTAACAGATTCCACTGCTCAGTAAAAGAACAAGGCTCAAGGGACACTTCCGTTGGCTAGGGAAATAGCCACCCTTCTCGTGGAAGTTACACTCGTGACCACATCGCTTGTACTCCTACGTAGGAGTGTGGCTGAAGTCTGTCCTCATCCTTGTCTTCTGCAATTGCTTATTAACTAGGGCCAACGTCCCTCTTCAAGGTTTCGTGTCCTTAGGGGAAATATACGCTACAGTTCATTAGGAGGGCTTAAAAATATTTACTTCCAGTCCCACAACTCAATTTGTAGAAAGTAGCAGAGACTGTGCAGGGTTGGTTGTCTTGAGAAGGTTCATTGTGTGAAGGTGTGATACAAGGTGAGAGAAAGCTGTGCAATAGAAGGGAGACACCACAGGTTCAGTTCATGTTCTGCTTGTCAACCCACTGCCCTAAGGTTGATCAGGAAGGCTGTGGGGGTCATTACTAATACTTCTATTTTAAAGTTGTAGTATAGTTGATTTACCATGTTTCAGTGTACAGCATCGTGATCTAGTTGTGTGTATTATATATGTTATGTGTAAATAATACATATGTTATTATGTAAGTGAAAGTGAAATTTGCTCAGTCATGTCCAACTCTTTGCGACCCCATGGACTATAGCCTGCTAAACTCCTCTTGTCCATGGAATTCTCCAGACAAGAATACTGGAGTGGGTTGCCATTCCCTTCTCCAGGGGATCTTCCTGACCCAGGGATCAAACCCAGGTCTCCCTTATTGCCGGCGGATTCTTTACCAGCTGAACCACCAGGGAAGCCCTCATATATGTTATTATATATATACATATATATATAAATGTCACAATGGGGACTTTGGTAAACAAAAATTTTACAATAAGCTTTCAATAAATAAGATGTTTTTCTCATGACTAATCTTTGGGCATTCTCCAAGAACATGTTCAGATAGTGTAACATGTGGATGCTGACATGATGTTTTTGTAAATCAACTTCCTTTTGGAAGGAAGACACAGAATCAAGATGTACCCACACAGATGAGCTGTAGTCATAGGACCAATGATTTCATGCTCACATGCAGATAATTTGCTGCAGCACTTATTATTCTAAAGCAGGATACCACCTTAGACTATTTAGAAAGATGGCAATTCTGCAATTTTGTGGTGTCTTCAGCATCTATTGCACTTTACAAAAAAATGCATTTATTTCAAGAATTCTTCTAAAAGTACCTAAGGATGGCACCTTTTCCAAAGAATCCTTGTATGTCATCCAGATGTCAGATTAGGAGGGTGACCTCTCTGTTTTCTATGATGGTGCAGTCAGAGGTGGTAGAGATGTCATCTGTTTAAATTAAACGAAAATACACGAGTCTTTTCTATCCCCAACAAAAAAAGACACTCTTTTTTTTCTGAAATCATCAGAGGTTTTTGGAAAACATGTGAAGTTAACTGAATTCCTTGTTCATTTCATTTTCTCTCTCAAATAGCAACTCTGTTCCCTGACCTACATTTGGTGAGTTAAACACAGTATTTAGTGTGAATTGAAATCTACAAGGCCCTTAATCGTGGCATCATTAAAACTGAAACATGGAAAAGAATAACATTTCAGTCAGGAATGACATTACTGCTACTACTTTCTCCATTTGTCGCACTCTGTTCCTCCCCCATTGTGTCCACAAGTCCATTCTCTACATCCGGGTCTCCATTCCTTCCCTGCACACAGATTCATCAATACAACCTTTTAGATTCTATTTATATGCGTTAATATACGATATTTGTTCTTCTCTTTCTTACTTACTTCATTCTGTATAAATCATGTGTGAAGTGGATGCCTGCTAAGAAGTGGCTGTGTAACACACGAAGTCTAGTCTGGCGCTCTATGATGACCCAGAGGGGTGAGATTGGAGAAGGGAGTGGGGCTCAAGAGGGGGGGTTTATAAGTACAATTATTGCTGATTACACACACACACACACACACACACACATATATATATATATATATATATATATCGGGTGTCCCTGGTGGTTCAGGTAGTAAAGAATCTACCTGCAATGCCAGAGACTTGGGTTTAATCCCTGGGTCGGGAAGATCCCCTGGAGAAGGAAATGGCTGCCCTCTCCAGTGTTCTTGTCTGGAGAATCCCATGGACAGAGGAGCCTGATGGGCTACAGTCCATGGGTCGCAAAGAGTCGGACAGGACTGAGTGACTAACACTTTCACTTTCATACATATATCATTTATGGCTGATAAAGACCCTGGTACTGGGGAAGATTGGAGGCAAGAGGAGAAGGGGACAAAAAGGACGAGATGGTCATGGCATCACCAACTCAATGGACATGAGTTTGAGCAAGCTCTGGGAGATAGTGAAGGACAGGGAAGCCTGGCATGCTACAGTGCATGGGGGCGCAAAGATTCAGACACGACTGAGAGATTGAACAACAATGACAAATAACTGATTTGCATTGTTGTATGGCAGAAACCAATATAATATTGTAAAAATTAAAAAAAAGAGTAACGTTGTGTTGTAGGGAGCACATGAGACATGATGTGACTTCTCTTCCTAAGGACACTGTTTCTTTGGCTAGCTCTTTTGTTTAAAGAGGAAGAAAGCGGAGCACTTTCATTTTGGTTTCTGGGAAATTCGGCTATTCTTCCCTCCTGTTTATCAACAAGATGAGTAAGTGCTATCAGCCACACTGATTAGATACTTGGCAAATGTGCCTAAGATCAGCCCCAGCTATGCTCCATGATCTTCAAAGAGAAATAAAACCTGGATGAAAAACAACGTAGACTGGGGATAAGATGCTGCCATAGAACTGAAGGAGAAAGTAGGTGACAATGGAGAGTCTTAACAGATGCTGAGAACTACCTTTTGTCTGTAACCCATCTGATTTCCACTAATACTAGCTTTTATTAAGAAAGGAAAGGAAAAGCCTGTAGTTCTTGTCCATATAGATTCCCTTGTTCTAGGTATGGCATTAAGGTTTGTGGGAATGAAAGTGAAACGTTAGAATACAATGATCAGGTTGCTTTCAAACACTTTATCTCACTGACATTCCCAAACCTAGTGTGGACTTTGTAGAGATATCAGTGTCTCTATGAAGCAGAAGACTCAGAACTTGATGAAATGTAGTAACTTCCTTGGGGAGCCACTTGGCTAGTGAAGTGCAGAATTGAGGGTTAGACCTGGTCAGTATGCTAATTCTCTCTTTTCTGAGTGGCATAGGGAACAAATACTTTTAAAGTGTATATTCTACTTGTTTCTATGCTGTATCAGAAGAAAAGGCAATTTCCTATTCACTTTGGTATATTAAGAATGAAACATTTGAAAAGCATGCTTAAAAAATGAAATATATACTTAGTATGATTATCTCACATGGTGGATCTCAATGACTATGAATCTGTAGTATTCCTCAGATCCAAGTCACGATTTTAGATGCTTAGATATTCTATATAAGAACAATATCCAGAGCAGTCATCTAGTATGTTTAGGTTTTTTGCAATCAATTTTATGACAACTCTTAACAACATTACCAAAACAACTTTACTGTTCAGCTAAGGTGAAGAAGTCTCCAGAATGAGTGAAATATCTTTCTGTGGTTCTCATGACCTCCCCACAAGTCTATTTTCACTTGGTAGCTCAATCTCTCAGAAGAGATTTTGGCTAAAAATATGATCATTTTTGTTTGACTTTTTGTTGTTTAGGTCCAAGTTGAGCCTTTCTTTGGATAACAATTGTCTGGTAGATGTGAAGGCTGAGTTTTCTTTAAGGAAAAAAGTTTTAGTTCAAAAAATATACCAAGTGAAAGACATATACCAGCAACATAGATATATGGGTTTGCTATAAGTCATATAGACACAATGCATTTTCCTGTGTTGTTTCCGGGCTGGAAATATTGCCATATTGGTAATGGAACCCCAAGCAATAAAAAAAAAAAACAACCTGTATTTTTTTAAGGAAACTCCATATTATTCTCCATAGTGGCTATATCAGTTTGCGTTTCCACCAACAGTGTAGGAAGTGAAATGAAGTGAAGTGAGGTTGCTCAGTTATGTCCGGCTCTTTGTGACCCCATGGGCTGTAGCCCACCAGGCTCCTTGGTCCATGGGATTTTCCAGGCATGAATACTGGAGTAGGTTGCCATTTCCTTCTCCAGGGGATCTTCCCAACCCAGGGATCGAACCCAGGTCTCCCGCATTGTAGGCAGACACTTTACTGTCTGAGCTACCAGGGAGGAGGGTCCCCTTTTCTCCAAGCCCTCTCCAATGTTTATTGTTTGCAGATTTTTAAATTATGGCCATTCTGACTGGTGTGAGGTGTTATCTCACTGTAGTTTTGATTTGCATTTCTCTAATAATTAGTGATACTGAGCATCTTTCTGTGTGCCTATTGGCCATCTGTATGAAAAGCATATTGAGGTTTCCGGCCAGGTTTTGATTGGGTTATTTGTGTCATTTTTAAATTTTTTTTTGATATTGAGCTGCATAAGCTGTTTGAATATTTTGGAGATTAATCACTTGTCAGCTGCTTCATTTGCAAATATTTTTTTCCCATTCCAAAGGTTGACTTTTTGTCTTGTTTTACGGTTTCCTTTACTATGCAAAAGCTAAAAAGCATTTAAAAAAATAACTGGAGAGGGAAGTCTGACTGTGAGTACACCTGTATTTAGTGTCAACAGTTAAGGGTCAGCAGAGGCTTGAATGGTGTGTCCAGAGCCCCAGGGGCAGAATGCACCAGCAGAGGTAATGGGGAAGCCTCTGCTCTGAAAATAAGAAACTGGTTACTTGGAGGAGAGATAAGGTCACAGATTGTGTGGTATGAGATGATGAGAAAGCTTGGAATTTAGCCTGAGCACTGGAATATCAACAGATTTCTAACTTCAGGCTACATCAGGACAGCTCAGTTTACCTTAAAGAAAGTGGATAAAACCGAGTGGATATTGGAGAAAACCTGCAAATTGAAACAGCCTTCCAGAAGGAGCTGAAGAAACTGTCCCAACTCCTTGGTCTTAAAAAGAGAAGAGCACACTTGATGGGGGTGGGGGGCACCTAAAACACTTAAAAGCTGAGAACAGAATAATTTAATGATAGGAAAGTTACACTGAGTCGGTGACATCTGAAGTACATAGATTTATGTAAATGGTCTTGTCAATAGGTTTTCATAGGGTGCTGAGGTCCCAAACCATCAGCAAGGGTCAGCCTGCTCAGGAGCCCCTGGTATCACAGATCTTATGGAAAATCAGGAAAACCCCACAGGCCCCCGAGGACAGGTCCTGCCCCAACAGGATCCTGAAAAATAAGGGAAAGAATGCTTGGAACTGGCTGCAATTTTGAGGACAATAATGAGGAAGAGGACAAAGGGGCATTTCCAGAAAGTTCTCTTGAGTTGGCCACAGCTTCTCATTCCACCCTTCGCTGCCCCAGTGCATGTGCACGCATGCACACACACACAGACACACACACACACACACACACACACACAGACTCCATCTCTCTATCCGCCCTGGTGGATGGGACTGTGTCACAGGAGAGGCCGGCCGGTGGCTGAGCTGGAGAAGCTGGGTTCACTGGACATTTTGCAGGGGGTGCAGGGGGCCGCCCCAGGAAGCGGTGTGGGCAGAAGTTACAGTCCTCCCTCTTACAAAGGAGGGGCTCCACGTGTCCCTGGGGGAGGTGGCCTCGGGGATGTGGCCTCTCCCGTGGGAGGAGAGCGCCAGCCCGCTCTGTGTCAGGTCCCAGCCTCCTAACTGACCAGCCTTGGCTCTGTGGCTCCAGATGGATTCCTGTGGAATCCGGGCAGGTTTCCAGGAGTCTGGGCCAGAGGAGACCTGAGGGCCGGGCTCACAAGTATCTTTATCTGATGCCCAAGCCCGGCTTCTCATGCCTGCCCAGGGTTGCCTCACTGCTGGTCCAACACACCAGACCAGGGCCCCGTCCAGACCCTGGCCAGTGGTCCTCTCGCCTGGGGTGGGGCCTGGGTGAGCCTTGGCTAGAGTGTGGCGAGGGGAGATGGAAGAAGGAGAGGCTACTTCCTCTGCCCCCACCTAGACCCAGAAAGCAATCTGCGTGTCTTTGTGTGCGTGTGTATATGTGTATATACGTGTGTCTGTCCATAGGTATGTGTATCTCTGTGTGTACATGCATGTGTATGTGACTGCATGTGCATATATCCATGTGTGTGTGTGTCTGTGTAGGAGCATATATGTATCTATGTGTGCATTTGTGTGTATATGTCTCTGTGTACATGTCTACACATATGCATTTGTCTGTGTGTGTGTGTCTATGTGTGCCCATATGTATATGTATCTGTGTCTGTGTGTGCATGTGTGTGTGTGTGTGTAAGCACACAGGGAGGAGGTACAGGCTGGAATGAGGTTATGCGGTTTGCTGCCTGAGTACTGGTATGTTCCCAGCAAACACACACACACACACACACAATACACACACACACACACACACACACTCCGCACACTGGCCACAAAGCTCTCTGACACTCCAGGGTATCTGCCCCACCCTGTGTTTCAGCACAAATATGTGAAAGCTGGGCCCACTCAGGGCCCATGGGCACAGATCTTCCCATGGCATAAAGATCCACCACTTTGACTAAAGAATGAGTTTGTGAACATTCGCAAAACCTGTTCTGAAATGACTTCGAAAACAGTTAACAGGCACAGCTGGAAAGGATGCACTTTATGCCACAACAAAGTGCCTCAAGGCAGACACTGCTCTCAGCGCTACGATGTCAGAACTCTCCCCACACCCGCGTCCATTTCTTTTATTACTGCTGAGGCTTTTGGACTTGTATTTAATGACATATACTTTTTTCTGAACTAGTGTTCAGTTCCTTTTAAATCGCAATCAGAATGGAAACTGAAATGAGGAAAAACAGGACTTCGGCATTAGCCCTGTAAGCCCTTCAGAGACACCATCCAACTCTGAGCATTGTTATCAAGAAACAAGACAAGAGTTTCTGTTTGCACAACCTAGCATCAAAGGCTGTTTTGATTTCTTTAGTTTCTATATAAAGTCCAAGGATAAATTTATATAGGTTTTTAAAGGAGTAGATCTTGTGTGACACATAACTTCTCTAAGCCAGTTTCCTTTAATTAAAACGTGTATATAATCCAGACTTACAGACCACACACACTGTCTCACACAGTGCCTAAAACACAGTAACTGTCCAATACAGTGAGTAGTTGGTGATGGGCAGGGAAGCCTGGTGTGCTGCAGTCCATGGGATCGCAAAGAGTTGGACACAACTGAGTGACTGAACTGACTGACTGAGGGCAGAACAGGGCTTCAGAAAATGCTGAAACTTATTTGACAAATGAAGCAAATAGTTCTTTTTTTTTTTTTTTAAACCAACAGTATGAAGGCATTCAGACAGGCTGTCCAAACAGCATCGCTTAATCACCAACATCCAGATCAGGATTTAATTTCAGCTGTTTTGAAAAATGCTAATATGCTAATTATTTGGTTTTCTTTCATTGATTCAAATAAACATCTAAGCCAGCTAACAGAGAATTCCAGCACACAGGTCCCAACACATTTGGAAAGTAAACAGCACATTCATTAGAAATTCTGTCCTGTGGCTGGAGCACAGAAGATTCTGATGGCAAAAAGACACTGATGACAGTTTGTGAGTCAAACATGAAGATGGCAGAATGTGCAAATCAGGTCATCAATGTTTTCACTGGAAAGACTAGATTTTAATCTGTTTTCTAAAAGACTGAGGTGTGTTCAAAACGTGTGCAACAGAAATAACTTTCCCCATAAAAAGAAAACTTTTTCCGTAAGATGCATACAAAATGTATTAGCAATTCCTATTTTAAAATTGTATCCACAGAGGTTTTATTTGCATTCTAAACAAGGGTTTGAAGATAGGCTATTTATAGTGTTCTGTACCTGGAATTTGAGCTGATTTTAATGCTGTTCCTGGGCTTTGGTGACAGGAGATGATGGTGTGTGTGTGGGTGGGTGGGGGGCAGTGAGGCAAAGCAACATTAATGGAAAAATTGTACAGCTTTATTTTTTCCCCATTTATTTGGAAAGATAAGCTCTATATTGTACTGCAAAAGTGATCATTCTGGTTGAGATCAGGTTTCTTTTGGGAAGTTAATTCAATTATACTTCCGTTATGTCCACACCAACATGGATTTAGCTGTAACATGACACATATGGAAAACAGAGGCTGTGGTTAACGTATCAGACTTGGGAAGTAGAAGGAACGAATTCCTTATTTTTCAATGAAGCCTCAACATTTTCTGAATAGCGTTGAGCGTTGCATTACGAAATGCCTTCGGTGTATGGCTTTTATATGAAGTACTTTGGCTACAAGAGTGATTTCTTTGAATTTGTGAAGTAAGAGGGACACTAGCATCCTATCAGTCTTGTGACTGAGGTCTGCACCCTTCCACATCAGGAAGAGCCATTTTCTCTTACTGGGGCCTAATGATACTTCCATGAGTTTACGTACCTGCAGAAAGAGTTCAGATGATGAAAAAATTAAAGCTGTTTGCCCTTATCGCCAATTGCACCTGAATTAAACCTGTGCTTTGGGAGAAACTGATTGGAGCAGCCTCAGTGTTCTTGTGTGTGACTGAAAAGTCTTGCAGGTCACAGGACCCTGACACTTAGTTCTGTTCAGCAACTCTTACTGTGGACTTGCTAGCAACTGCCAGAGCAATGGGTACCTAAAAATGTGGTGTTTTTTTTTCTCTTTCCCAATGTTTTTCTTTTACTGAACTATAGTTGATTTACACTGTTGTGTTCATTTCTGTTAATTCCCACCATATCTGCTGTAACAGCAAAATGTTACATATACATATACATGCATATTGTTTTCCATCCTGGGTTATCCTGGGATACTGAATATTGTTCTCTGTGCAATAAAACAAGACCTTGTTGTTTATCCATTCTGTGTATAATAGTTTGCATCTGCTAACCCCGCCTCCCACTGCATCCCTTTCCCAACCTTGCCCCTTCTTGGCAACCACAAGTCTGGAGAACAAATTTTTAATTAAAGCAAAATGACACTACAGCCAATTTCCTCAGAAATAAAGGAAGGAAGAAGTTTTATTTATAACAGCGTGGTGATCATGCTTACATTTTCTTAACTTTCACATAAACTTGTTATTTCCCATACCATCACTCTGTGAGGATGCTGAGGTATTTAACTCTCATTTCATGAATGAAGGATGGGATGCTTAGACTTTAGCATCCTGTGGTTAGAGTCTTCAGGAGGAAGACAACAACCAAGTGTTGTGCCTTCTTGTTCAGTGCTTTCACCTGATTAAATATTCACATCTCATGCAATGAAAGAGATGGAAATTATTTTACTGGTGGCCACATGGATGAGAATGCAGCTTAAGGTCATAGCTATTGCCCATCACTAAAGTAGAAAATTCCTTCTGCTGGGATCTTTCATCTCTAGACACCAGATGCTATTGTAGAGCCTGGGGGTCTGGTTTATGGGTTGTACTTCTTTGTTTTTTTTTAAGCTGCTTATCAAAGTATAAAGCATCATTTGAAATCAGTGAAAATATATACATATATATATATATATATATATATTTTATTTTTTCTGAAGACAGTGGCTGGCAGGTCCTGAGGAAGAGAATGAGAATCTTTACAGAGTCAGAAGCATAAAAGCTTATAAATGGAAGAGCAGAGGTGAGCAGGACAGTCAGGGAGATATTCACACCCTGTGCCAACAGACAGGATGGTCCTGAAGAGCTGACTGTGGAAAGGCTCTTGGGGGGATCTCCACGTCTTGTGTTCTCATGTCCTGCAGGGTGACACTTGCCTTCTCTGGGGTGAGTGCAGCCTGCCCAGGGCAGGACCCAAGGTGGGGCTGGTGGGGATGCTCAGATATCCCAACTCTGGCTCAGACTGGTTCCAAAGCACACCAGGCCACCCCTTGTATGAAAGAGGATGCTATCAGAGGAACTTTCTGAAGCACTATCATGTGGTCCCATACCTTTCCAGGGTTTAACTGCAGCGTCTAATTGAGAGTAATGCCCAGATCCTGAGGTCTACAGACAGGCTGTCCAGGGGGACGTGGTGTTTCTGCCGGGTAGTAGTGGCGCAATCAAGGGTTCAAGATTTAATCCATCCAAACTCTGGTTTCCAACTTAAAATGAGGAGGGTAGGGGCAGCTCCCTGCCAGGGCTACTGTGAAAACAAAAGGGGACAATCCATGTGATGTGTAGGTGCTTACTCTTAGCTGCTTCTGTTCCGAATGTCCTTGTATCAGTGGATCATCTTTGATGGGAGGAGTTAAGTGCTAAAGCATCCTCCGTCCAGAGTTGAAGGTCTCAGAGGACGTGCTTCCCCTTTAGCCAGGTGGGAGAGGACCTGGGCTGGATGGAGCCCACCGCTTTGGTGATGGAGGATAGTTTTCAGAGAGCTGTTGAAGTGAACCATGAACACTCGAGGTTGGCAGGCGGACTTCATGCTGTGGGAACACGGAGGAGAGAGGTTTTGAGAATGGCCGAAGGCACATGATTTTGAATTCTACTTATGCCTCCTCTGCCGCTCTGGACCCCTCTGTGTGAAATGTGTGCCTGAGACCCTGAGTGGAAAGCTGGGCTCTAGCTCTTTGGATTGGGGCGGAGAAGGTTGTGACGCTGGTTCTGTTCCCCCATTATACTCTCAGTCCCATGGGGAAGGACCAAGCTTGTTCCCATCGTATCTGCACACCAAAGACAGTGTTGGCTCGGCTACAGGCTCTTCAGTTTTCTCATCACTACAAAGACAATTTTCTAGAGTCATACCTTTGGACCTTGACCAAGTCCAAAAATATTTGTTTAGAATTCAAGGTACAGATTAACAAAAAAGTGAGATCCCCAGTGGGATAATCATCAAATCTATTATAGGTTAGAGCTATTGATTTCTGAAAACTAGATTGCACTCTCTTGGAGGGAAGTGATTGGGTTTATTCATCTTTATTCTGGGTTTGTTTCATCAAAGCGTTTGTCACACACGGTGCTTTTCCATACGAATCTTTAAAAAACCTTCCCGCTATGAGATTAAATTTGACCTATTGAAGAGAAAGAGAGCTGATGGTCTTTGAAGAGAATGAAGACCAAAAGTTTAAGAAGACCTGACTGAGGCATAGAATGACAAAATAATTGGTATATTTAATCAAAAATTTTCAGCATTATGTGGACAAAACAGCAAAAATTGCTTTAATTCTATATGTAGTTGGTTGAATTAATCACACTACTTAGAATTAAATGCACTGTTTTTTGTTTTTCTTTTTAATTCCAATGAATTAAACTTTAATGAACCAAACCTGTCTTAAAAATATATGACTTTTGGTTGAAGATTGCCCATGATATGGACGTTACTCCTCCTACGGATTTTCCTTTTGTGAATGTTTTATCTACTTAATAAAATTTTATTGTGTGAAAATGCATACATGAGAACTGAATCTTTGTTATTTATTCTAATATGTGATACATTTGTAAAACTGAATTTTAAAATTTGTTCAAATTAATAATTAAGACTTTTCAATTATTCATTAAATCTCTTCATAAATGCCTACATTTATTAACTCCATTGATAAATGTTAATAGCCCTCTAAATACACTTACCTATTGTGTAATATTAGGTCATTTTTAATGTTATTTTCTCTGAGGGATTTGAAAATACCTTTGACTCAATTGTAATCCTTTAAAGTCTGAGGAGAACCAAGTTTAAACAAAAAATTCCCTCATCCTTCCTCCAGTACATACACTATATGGAGTTTTAAAATATTTTTAATTTTATATTGGACTACAGTTGATTTACAAAGTTGTGTTAGTTTCAGGTGTACAACAGAGTGATTCACTTATACATATACATATATCTGCTCTTTTTCAAATTCTTTTCCTATTTAGGTTATTATAGAATATTGAGCAGAGTTCCCTGTGCTATATGGTAGGTCCTTGTGGTTTTTTTTTTTTTTTTCTTTTTTTGAAACCAAACTACTTTCTGATTTTTGAAGTCAGTTTTTTGGAGATTTGTCAGTTAAAAATCATAATTTTTAACCCCAATGAAGCCAGTCACTTTTCAGTCAACTGCTTGTCAAAGGCAGGTTGGTTTATGAACCCTTGGCTATGCTGATTTTGCAAACAGCTGCCCTTGGCAGAGGAGCTGGAGACGATAGAGCAGAGGTGAGCTGTTAGCAGAAGATGCACTCAGAGGCTCGCTGCTGGTCTTCCCAGGATTTGCCAGCCGAAACTACAGCAATCTGGCTCAGTTTTACTGCTACAGCTTCATACCTTTTAAAAGCACTGTGAAGTTGGTTAAAACATGAAGTGGCTGGGCAGCCCCTGGGGCAAATTACTGATACTTCTTAAGCATCTTAATGAGTTTAGCATATTTGGCAATCCCACTAGGTTCTTAAAGAATGTGTGACTTACAGACTTTTAAATCTACCTCAGCAGCAAGCTCATCAATGGACACAGGTTATAATATGGCATTAACTTTTTCTTATGCATTTACATGGACTATAGCATGGCGTTTGTTTTTTCCACTATACCCAATACCCTCTAGAAAACTGATGTCAGTATAGACGCAGGGGATTAAGGCATGCAAACCATTAAGCATAAAATTAGCTACAAGTTAACACACACACAACACACACATAAATTGTGTAGTACAGGGAATCTAGACAATATTTTATAATAACTGCAAATGGAGTATACCCTTTAAAAACTGTGTATCATTATATTGTATACCTATAACTTATATAATACTGTACATCAACTACACTTCATTAAAAAAATTAAAAAAAAATAAAATGGCAGAAAAAAGACCAAAAAGAAACTAAAAGAAAACTCATACCTGTATTTTAAGTCATCTGTACTTATACTGATCTATTTGTACCCATAGTTATATTTGATTTTTAAGCATTCATATCTAGGAATAGATTAGCATTGAAATTATCTCATATGTGTATTGTTTTTGTTGTGTCATTGTGTCTATGTAAGAATGTTTTCAATCTCAACGTCTTTAAAAATAATATTTCTAAATTCTATGGATTTGATACAGATATATGATATTAAAAATTGGAGCCACTCAGATTGTCAAATTGTCCTACACTCTTACAGTTGGAAGCAATGAGTTTATTAACTACCACTAGAATAACAGTTTATAGATTGTAGAATGCCCTTCTCAGTGAACTCCTCAGTGTTACCAAGACCAAGTCAAGGCCTTCACGATGTAGCTTTTCCACATTCTTTATGCTTCCATGGAAGTTAAACCCTGGTTTGAATGTTTTCCTACATACATGCTTATGGAGGTTTGTCTATCCCTGGAACAGAATCTGGCTGGCCGTCCATAGCTAAGATCATTTTTCCAAAACATGCAGAAATTTTAGTTCATTTCTAACAATATAAAAGGGCTGCTTTAAGTCACTTGTTATTTTAAATTTTTTAATGTTCAATGTAAATAATTTGGTATTTTTTTCCTCCCCCAACAAAATAAGGCCTGTGTAGACACATATGCACAAATCAGAGCAGATCAGACCAGATTCACAAGATGATTGACAGGTCATCAATTTCACTTTAGCCACCTGGAATTAAATATAGGAGGAAGCTGCCAATCCAACTATTTCTACTCCCTTCTTTCTTGAGAGCCACCCTTCCACAGAGAAGGGACAGACTCTTAAGCCCAGAATTTGTTTCTGAGTTCTGCCTCAGCAGTCTTTGCTTAATCTCTCTGCGTCTCAGTGTATTTATCCAGGATGTGGAACCTATCTCAGAGGGTTCTTGCAAGGATAAAGTGAGTGAATATGTTTAAAACAATTTGAACAGCACCTGGTATGCATTTGTATTTGTATTTGCTGTACATCTCTCTAACAATAATAATAATAGTGATAATGAGACAACTCACTGTGTCAAAATTATCCAGGATGGCTTAAATTTTAAATCTAAATTATATCACTTGAACAAATATTATGTAACATATCTGCTCTGTTTTTAATGGTGAAAGATATTGTAGCTGATGGCATCTTTCTAACATGTGTGAGTGGCTTCAAGCACCCTTATTTGCTCAATAGTGGTTTCTTGACATTTCTTCCACCTTTGCAGCTCGGCAGGAATTTTCTGTGGGCCTCTAACGCACAGGTCATTTCAGGAGTTCCCAGGTCACCCACCCTCTCTGCTCAGGCTGGGCAAATGGATCTCAGGGCCCAACTCTGGGATGATCTCTCTTCTAGAATGATCCTTCTGTCCTCCTTGAGCAGAGCCAGTCTTGCCTCTTACCCTGTATTGAAAATTACTCCTTCTGAATGTGACGCATCACAAATGCCCACACTGACTGTGAGGTCGCTCAGAGGAGTGAGAGGCCAGCTGATATCCATTAGATGGAAAGTAATGGTGACATTAGTGTAATAAGAGGACAGTAGGCTTCTAGTAACTCAGGGTGCTTAAACTGCATTATTACAATTTTGGCAGTGTTTACCCTAATGGACTGAAAATTAAAATGCTGCAGATCTGGACATTGTACTGCACTTCTTCCTTCAGTGTAGATGTGTGTGCTTAAAATGGCCTGGATATTTGAGATAAAAACAGAGTAAGATTCAGCCAGGGGAGTTGAAATGGAAACTAAGTGTTAACACTACCTGGTGATGAGGCTAGAAAAGGGGCACTTAGTGGACCTGGGGGTGGGCAGGGCTGAGAGTCACATCTTCCTCTGGGGTGAGGAGGCCCCAGATAGAGCCTCCAGGCGAGACCTGGGAGCTGTCCCGGTGGTCAGGGCAGTGGGGCAGCATCCACGTGTTTGGATCTGTGCTTTATTGGCGGTGCTCAACCCTGAGGCCAGGAGGAAGAAAGGTGTCCAGGCCAGGCTGAGTCTTGGAGGAGATGAGATGGGAGTAAGGGTTGGGGTGGGGTCTCTGCAAGATTATAAACAAAGAGATGGCATAACTAGACTTGTACTTTAGAAAAATGCAGCAAAAATGGAAATGCCAGCAACAAAGCAGTTGGGTGGGAGTCAGAGACTCTGAAAGCTTATTGTTAGCCTCATCTGCTGAACTGAACTGAACTGAATCTCATCTGAGTTAAGCTCAACCAAGGCCACCCCTACCTTGAACAGCAGAATCTGCTGGTACCCCTCCCCCGACACATCTGACAACTATCCCAGAGCTTCTAAAGAGCCTTAGACAATTCGACCTTGAAGAAGAGGGGTATGAGGAGGGGGAGGGAAAGAACAGTGGGGAAGAGGAGACCACTGAGGTTGTTTTCCAGAAGACGGGATATCCCAGGGTGTCAGATTCATGGGGGTTGCTGAGATAGTGAAGGAGAAGGCAGACAGCCCAGAAGAGTTAGGTCAGCATCACACGCTTGGCCTGACCCTGCTCAGCTCATCATGATGGACTGTAAATTGAATTCTGAACTTCCCTTTGATTAGAACAAAGAAGCAATTAGCTTCATTACAAGAGTTCAAAAGTTTAAAACAAACCAGTTGCTCAGTCGAATCACTAACTTTTCCTGGTTCTAAGAGCCATGAGGAGCATTTTCAACAGGCCTCCTGAAAGCGGGGTCCCCACCACACCCCTACAGCTTCTCGGGTGGCTCAGTGGTAAAGAACCTGCCTGCCAATGCAGGAGATGCAAGAGTTGCAGGTTTGATCCCTGGGTTGGGAAGATCTTCTGGAGTAGGAAATGGCAGCCTACTCCAGAATTCACACCTGGAAAATCCCAGGAATAGAGGAGCCTGGTGGGCTGCAGTCCATGGGGTCACAAGAGTCAGACACGACTGAGTGACTGAGTACACAGCATACCCCCATATGTGTCCATACAGGAGCAGATTTTGGGGGGCCACCTTGGTACTCTTGTTTGTTATAAAACATTACATATATACAAGTTTTATACATGTGCCTACAGACATGAATATGAAAGGCAAGAAGATACTAATAAAGAATCTCTCTATACATTAAATGACATTGCCAATAATTCTGAGACCTTCTTACCCTTCTCTGACAGCATACTATTAAACTTGCTAAAATTTTGTACTTATTGCTTGCCTGATTTGATTTATACTTTTCTTTCACACTCATCCATAAACAACATATTATTTACTTTTGAGATTTTCTGAATCTAAATGGAATTGGTGTATTTGCATTCTCCTGCTCCTTGCTTTATCTGTTCAATATCATTTTTTGGTAATTATCCATGCTGCTGAGTGTTTTGCAGTGTGCTCATTTGCACTGCTGTGCAAATGGTATTTTGGTGTATTAATATACCACATTTTATTTTCCATTCACCTGTCAGTGAACTGAATTGCTATTTTTCATGCATCAATGTAGGCAACAAATAATATCAAGGGCAATTTAGTAAAGAAAGGGCAGGTTTAAATGATATTGCTCAAGTGTATAGCTTTCTGATAGTCTCCAACCAGAGTATGATTTATAATCTCTAGAGGATTAAAACAACTCCACATCCTTCTGGAATTCCCAGTGCCTTTTAATACCAACCAACAGAATTACGATGATTTGATCTGGCAATAATCAGTAAGCCCAAATTCTCTTTTGCAAATAAGAACTCTATTTATTTTTATGTGAATCAAAATGTCAGACAAAATTGATGTTTTCATATGAAAATTAAGGGACTGACTAGGCCATATGCTTAAAAAGAAGTATTTGAGTATTTGAATGGAGAAAGAAGGAAAAATAATTGTAGATTAGGTCACTTCTGGGTCCGCTTCTGACAGAAAAAAATGAGTGGCTGAGAATCAAAACCTGGAGGTTATCAACTCACACCTGTCAGAACAGTTATCATCAAAAAGACAGCAAATAAGACACGTTGGCAAGGATGTGGAGAAAATGGAACCCTCATAAACAGTTAGTGGAGATGGAAATTGATGCAGCCACCATGGAAATAGCAAGGAGGTTTATCAAAAAATTAAAAATAGAACTACCACATGACCCATCAATTTTACTGCTTGGGATTTACACAAAGAAAATGAAAACATTGATTGAAAATGTGTCTGAATCCTCATGTTCATTGTAACATTATTTAAAATAGCCAAGACATGGAAACTTAACCTTAGTGTCCATCAACAGATGAATGATGAAGAAAACTTTATATAATATATATAGTCTCTGTTGTTTTAGATAGTAAAGAATCTCTCTGCAATGCAGGAGACCTGGACTCAATCCCTGGGTTGGAAAGATCCACCGGAGAAGGGAATGGCGACCCACTCCAGTATTCTTGCCTGGAGAATCCCATGGACAGAGGAACCTGGCAGGCTACAGTCGATGGGGTCGCAAAGAGTTGGACTTGGATGAATGGTTTCATACACATTATGTGTGTGTGTGTGTGTGTGTGTGTGTGTGTGTGTGTATCAGTTCAGCTGCTCAGTTGTATCCGACTCTTTCTCTGACTCATTTTATATGTATATATAATGTATGTATATACATACACACACACACACACACACACACACACACACACACAATGGAATATTATTCAGCCATAAAAAGAATGAAATTTTGCCATTTGCAGCAACATGAATGGACCTTGAGGGCATTATGTTATGTGAAATAAGTCAGAGCAAGACAAATATCTTATGGTATCACTTTTATATGGAATCTAAAAAAAGAAAAGCAAACTCACAGATACAGAGAACAGACTGATGGTTGTCAGAGGTGGGAGTGTTGCTGCTTGTTCAGTCCCTCAGTTGTGTCCGACTCTTTGTGACCCCATGAACTGCACTGCATCAGGCCCTTCTGTCCTCTACTATCTCCCTGAGTTTGCTCAAATTCACGTCCATTGAGTTGGTGAGGCTATTGTGGTAGCCACGTGTTCTGGGAAACAAACTCACTCAGAAGGACAATGCAGATAGTGGAGTGCAGTTTATTACACCTGCGGGCCCAAGGCAGAGTCTCCTCTTAGCCAAAGACCCCAACCAGTTTTTGTGAAAACTTTATATACCTTAAGCGTATGTGCCCAAACCCACCTCCCCAAATTCCCTGAAACTAGTCTAAATAAAGGAAGAAAGATACAATCAAAGTTAACCAGTGGTTCATATGCCTTAAGTCTATGTAGTTAACAGTGGACTATTATCAATAGCTTGTGGTAATACCCCAATAAGCATAATAGACTGTATGATTCTATTCGGTTACACAGATAATTAGGGTATTTTTTTAGGCAATGGAGAGCCCCTGGGGCTCTTCCTTCCAGGGGCCTGGTTTTCCAGTTGGTGTGTCGTTTCCATAGATACTGGGCATATAGCTCAAAGTCCACAGTCCGGCCTAAGATGGAGTCCTGCTTTCAAGATAGAGCCTGTTCTGTTTCCTCCTTCACTATGCTGACCCACTCCAGTATTCTTGCCTGGAGAACCCCATGGACAGTATGAAAAGGTGGGGAGAAGGGGCAGGCAAAATGAGGCGGGAGTCAAAGGCACAAGCATCAAACTTCCGTCTATATATAAATACTTCATGGGCATGGAATTGCACCGTATGATGATTGTATAAATATGTATTGTATATTTGAGAGGTGCTAAGAGAGTGCATCTTAAAAGTTCTTATCACAAGAAAAATAATTTTTGTCATCCTGTTTGGTGATGGATATTAGCCGGACTTATTGTGGTCATCATTTTACAATATACACAAGCATGGAATCATTACACTGTGCACTGTCAACTAATACAGTGTTATATGTCAGTCATACCTCGATAAATTTAAAAAAAAGAAGCACTATTCTTCTTTTGATTTTCAGCCATTAAAAAATGTACAAATCCTTCTTAGCTCATAGTCCTGCAGAAGCATATGGTAGGCTGAGGTTACCCGAGGGCCACGGTGTTTGGGCCGTGAATTCCGCCAGAGAGACTCTGAAGGCACTGGTTCCGTCCCTGATGCTCAGGGGGCCTGGAGTGGAGGGGTGATACCACACAATCGCTCACTGAGAGGGCCCACGAGCTGATGGTTATGGTGGGAAGTATTGCTGATTTTTGGAAAGTAAACTTACGTGTACTGTTGCCCTGGAAACACATTCCAGCCAGGATCACAGTGTAGGTTCTGTGTCTTTAACTGTAGATCTTGGAGAGGACGCTTAGCTGTCCATGGCTGAGTCTCCTCTGCCCCAAGTCATACGGGCACAGTCTGGAACCCGGCTCCCTGCAGAGAGGAACTGGCCAAGTGGTCACTGTGCTGGCAGGTTAGTCCCAAGTCCAGGGGACTGACCCCGTGGCAATCTGACTTGGTTCAAAAACAAATGAAGACCTGAGGTCCATTGTGCTCTTATCAGGCTCTTATCAGACACCTAAAAGGAACCCTCAGTGAAGTGGTGACCCTGGCTGGACAACCCTTGGGACAGTCCATGGTGCTCCAGCCATCAGGGAGCTAGAGCACGCGGCCAGTCACCCAGAGAGTGCACGCAGGAGAGTGCGGGAGGGTGGGCTTCCTGGGTGTTGCTCTGTGCTGGTTCCAGGGCAATGCAATCTCCCTGTCGGATAAGTTGGAGCATATAACAGTGTTCTTTGTACATTATTATTCACTTCAAGATGCTCAATGATTCCCGGCCAAGTGCCAGGCATTTTGCTAGTTGTCGAGAACAGGTGGTAAGACAGAAGTGACATCCCCCTCCAGAAAGCTTGTAATCTGAAAATTATCATTATCTATATTTACATCAAATCTCTATATCTATCTATCTTTGTGTGTGTGCACAGTAATCATGACATGAGTGTGTGTGTGCTAAGTTGCTTTAGTCCTTTCTGACTCTTTGAGAACCTGTGGACTATAGCTCTCCAGGCTCCTCTGTCCATGGGATTTTCCAGGCAAGAATACTGGAGTGGGTCACCATTTCCTTCTCCAGGGGATCTTCCTGACCCAGAGTTCAAACGTGCGTTTTCAGCAACTCCAGTACTGAAGGCAGATTCCTTACCTCTGAGCCACCAGGGAAGCCCCAATCATGACATAGTATTAGTTAAATTAAATTGTCATAATGTGTGGGTTTCCCTGGTAGCTCAGACGGTAAAGAATCTGCCTGCAATGCAAGAGACCTGGGTTCAATCTCTGGGTTGGGAAGATCCCCTGGAGGAGGGCATGGCAACCTACAGACCTTGCATTTAAAATTTTGTTAGCAAATATCGTCTCCTCAGAATGTGGATACAGAATTGTCTGAATATTTTCATTAAAAATGGTCACTGGCTTGAAGCCACATGACATGACCTCCAGCGATGTTGGAAAATATTTTTTTTTCATTTTAAAAATATCTGTTCCCTTATTGCTTCTTTGATAGTGTTTTTTTTTTTTAAAGTGGATTTATTCAGTACATTAGGCAGATTTATTAAGCTTAGAATAGTGTAATAACTGTTTTACTCAGAAATTTTGACACACTTTTTTTTGTGCAATCAGTCCCTTGAGAGTTACTTCATTCTAGTTGCTTTTTCTTCTTTCTCTTTCATTCCTTGGGACATATCTGGGTAAACAAAACACTCACTAGAATAACCCCAGTCTGCTACTGTGCGAGCTATAGACGTCAAATTGCTGGGGCTGGGGATTATCTTAGATATGCCAAATAACCAATTACTGTGATTTCTGGTTTACAAAATGTTGCATTATTGGATGCTGTTGTTCATTGGAAATTAGTAGGAACTTTTAATTCCTGAAATAGAACTATATTTGAGAAAATATCTCAAACTTTGTATATGATCATTAAGCCTATTTTTCTCTCTGCTAACCTGCCTTTGAAAACATCAATGGACACTCAAAAGCAAAAACTTTACCATTTTGCCTGGGGTTAACGGCGGTGATTCAGTCTAGAAATAACTAGACAGGAGACAGCAATACAGGAGACTCTGAAATTGGATCATTGCCTCTGCAGCTGAGTTTGCTCTTGAGGTTAGGATGTTTGGAAGGAGATCAATAATCATCCGACGTCTCAAATAATTACACAATATTTAATGGGTATTGTAACATGAGAGAATGGTTTTTCTTGAAATAAAGATACTGATACTATTATCTTTAAATCAAGAGAAAAAAAAACTCTACAGCCCAGACTCTATCTGTTCTCTTTGCCTCTCTGTCTCTCTCTGCATGTGTATAAAAATGTAAAATTATAAATAGTTTTACATTATACATGTAGTTTATATACACATATTACTATATGTAGTTTTATATTCATATACACACACACATTTCTCTTCTTTCTCCCATGCTAAATGAAATAATGACTATAAAAATATAAGGCAGCCTGAATCTAGAAAAGTTGTCATGGACGTTATAGGTAATCTCATTTCAAATCGACACGTTCAACTATTTCCTGATGAGTAGAAATGAACTAAATCATATCAGGACCTTTTCTGAAATGCACTGGTTGTTTACTTTGTTGAAATTTGTTATCTGGCATTCCCTGTAGTAGTTAACCTCTCTCTCCTACTTGTTTGGGTGGGGAGTGAATTTCTTCCTTTCCTTTCTTTTTCTTTCTAAAATTTCTTACTCATTCACATATATATATATATATATAACACATGACAAATGTTTTGAGACTGTGGAACCCAAGTGTCAACTGGAAGTATATGTATAAGTATGTGTAAATATTCATTCAATATCCTGCTTTTATTTGTGCGATGGACTTCCCAGGTGGTTCAGTGGGTGAAGAATCTGCTTGCAATGCGGGAGACCAGGTTTGATCCCTGGGTCAGGAAGATCCCTTGGAGGAGGGCATGGTGACCCACTCCAGTATTCTTGTCTGAAGAATCCCATGGACAGAGGAGCCTGGTGGGCTACAGTCCATGGGGCTACAAAGAGTTGGACAAGACTGAAGTGACTGAGCATACACGCACATTTATTCAATACGTAAAAATCGAACAAGATTGCAATGGCTTGTAGTTATATGCTTTTATTAAATTTTTATTAAAACTATTAGCACTTATGAAAGAAAAGACTCTGATGGGAGTGGTCAGGGAGGAGGAGATTGAAATTTGTGATAAAACGGGGAGGATGGATAGTTTTACTGCTGGGCAATAAAGGCACAAGAGTGCTCTTGCTAATGATGATGATTCCTACCAGCATTTTATCTTAACTGTCTGGTTTTACTGGTCAGTGTGGCCACTAGGAATTTTATGTTTTCCATGATTTTCAATGAGTTTGCTCCATTTGGTGGGGGAAAGCTATTGAATGCACAATACATGTAGTTTAAATTTTGTAACTGTGTAAGAATTTCATATCTATGTAAAATTACTAATCTGAAAAAACTCATTTGTTCAACTATTAATTAAGTTTGTATATGTGTGTGTGTATGTGTATATATATATATTCACAGAACAGAAGAAAATGGTTAAGTCTGTGTTTAAATTTCTGGGGCTATGGGAGGAGCCTCTTACTTCTGTTCATGATGCTCTTTTATTTTTCATTGGTATGTTCTTTTCAAAACATTAACACAATTGGAAGAGGGGATAGTCACAGCCACTCTAGTCTGAGTGAGTTTATCCTCTGTTTTACAGAAGATAAAATACTCTGTGTACACAGCTGGCTTTGGAGGAGCAAGTTCAGGATGGACCATTAGTAGGATGTAAGGGGGCTGCAGGAAATGAAGTTGGGGTACCAACTAATGAGCACCCAGAGGAGAGGAACGCATCTTAAGAGGCCTTTGAAGCTTGTATAAAATAAAGCTTAGTCATTAAATTATGGGGAAAACCTTGTTACCTTAATCTTAAATAATAGACACATTTTAAACAAGATGTTAAAAAAAAAGCGACTTTATATTTGTCATTTTCACCCCTTAAAGCTTCAGTTTTTTCAAGTTTAAGATAAGGTTTAGGCTTTTGGCACCACTTTTCTGGTCTTCAGAGTAATCTAAATTTTGTCTTTATTGAAAAACACATTTATCTGGTCATCTTTAACTCTTGGAATCTCTGTGGAAGGAGAGAATACACAGGAAACAACTGACATATTTATCAATATACATTTAATTATTGTTTGGGGGCCCTTCTATTGTTTTTTATGCAGTCAGTATGAACAGTCCTGGCCTCTCTTGATGCCAATCTTTGGTTGCAAAGGTTTCTTTTCTGGTAATTACTCAAGGTTAAAGTCATCCATTCTACTCTGTGGATGTAAGGATGGCAGGTGAAAGCTGAGGATAAATAACCATTAGCTCAGGAAATGGTGAGGCACACGGCAGGGAGAACAGACGTGGTCACAGATGTCAGGAGCTCAGGACACTCACCCTCGAGATGCAGAGGCAGAGCCTCAGAGATGGCTCAGGATGCCCTCTGACAGTGGGCAATGCTGTCTCATTACAATTCTGGACTTCCTCGTGAGCATCTGACAAATCTTCTATATTTTCTTAAGACACAAACATGCAATGCTGGAAAAAAGAAGAAAAAAGGGAAGTTAAACAATGCTTGGCTAAGTGTGAAAGAAACATAACTTTTCCATGTGATACCAAACCGATCCTAATGCAACAACCCTTTCTCTGCAGTTCTCTCATTTTCTAAATAAAGCCACCCTGAGGAAGTAGTGGTGTCATCAGCTTAATTAAAAATACTTCCTTCATCTTGGCTGTCCAGTGACTTGTACACGTTCTTCTTGGCTGACTTTTGCCAGAATGAGTGATCCAGCTTCTTAGAAGAGGTTACTGCCAGCATTACAACAGCTAATGAATATGGGACCCCTCTCACGCTCGCTCTTCAGGGACCACCAGTGTAATGAGTTAAACAGTGATCTCATTTTTGGTCATTGCAGTTTTACTGACATTGTAATAAAAGACATGAGGTAGTCGTCAATTTACTTCTTTTGTTTGTTTTAGCTTTTGTGTTTTTTGTCTCAAGGAGCCACCTCTGAGGAAACATGAAACTTTTTTTTTTTCTGTTTAATTTTTGTCACTATGAAAGCAATCTCTGCTCTTTAAAGAACTGGAAAAGAATAGAAGAAAGATAAGAAGTTACTGATAATCCTCACCACTCACATACAAACACTGTTCGCATATTCCTTGACATTGAAGCACATTTAGGAAGTCTCTGTGCATGAAGTTTGTAGGTACCCAGTAATTGGAAATGAGAAAGCACCTTGATCTGTACTGGAAACTCGACATTCTTAAATGGTTACTTAAGCCTAAAATATTTCAATCGAGTTAAACTTTGACCAACCAGGTGACTAGTTTATAGGTCTTGAAACCTTGTGGACGGCTGTGTATCAGCGAAGACCACACACCCAGAATTCCTGGACCGTGTCTGGTGTTTTCTCTCCCTAAGTATTTCAGACGCATTCTCATCTGAAAGCTTTGCGTCTTACTCAACAACCTCTATCTAAACTATGTTAAAGATACATAGAAAAGAGATGACATCAGGGAGGTGGTTTATTCTTTTAGCCTTGTGTACAGCTAAAGTTGCGGAGCGATAATGAGTCATGCTGTCTTGTGATCAGCCAGGCACTTTTCCAATCAGAGGGACTGTTAAGATCTCTGACAACAGAACCTGTCATTATTTGAAGAGCAGATTTCCACAGTGACCTGTATGCTTGGTGATCCAGGCTTCTGTGAGTAACAAAATGCGTTCCCATCCCTGCTGAATGACAGAATGCCAGTGATGAGGTAGCACTTAGTAAAGCTGACTCATTTCCTCATTTACAGATGAAAGGGATTGTCCGAGAAATGACAATCCCCCAGGTAAGTCATGATTCCTTCAGGTAATATGTGGTGAGTTTTTTCAAAGCAAAACTGAAGGTAAGACTGTCTTGTCAGCAATGAGATCTATGAAAAAGCAAATTTCTTTATGAAATAATGTCAGACATTAAAAGTCAGGTCCATTTTTATCCTTAACCATTGCTGATTTCAGATGCTACTTATAAGAAAGAATTCCTGTGGAGGAATCAGGAGTAAAGATGACGGAAATTTTCCCATTAACTGAAATGTGGAATCAACATCAACTTTTGTTTTTATTTTCCACCAGACATGTTTTGCTGGTGACATTACAGCTGTTACTCTGGACATCTGTGGAGGACATCTGTGTGGGAGGTGTGGGATACCCCCTCCATACTGATGGACAGTCCAGGTTCACGGGGTTGGGGATTTCCAGCCAAGTTGGGTAGATTTGAACTGACTCAGAGACCACTGCCATCTTGGGAAAGCAGGAGATCTCCTTCTCCTTGACTGGCTGTCTTTAGCTGTTTTATCTGTTTTACAGTCAGGCTGCCTTTACAAACACATTCCTCCAAGCCAGTTTGGAGCATATTTATTTTTTAAAGTCCGAGAACCCTGTTGGGAGAAAAACAGTAGATCAACACAATCCTCTGAATATCACCCGAAGTTGTAGCTCATTTCTTAGACTAGATTTTACGAGGACTTTTTTTTTAAAGTATAAACTAATAAAGTATAAATTAAAGTATAATTGATTTGCGATGTTTCAGGTGTACTACAAATTGACTCGGTTATACATCTGTCTATCAAGTCATCAGCTACTTTTTCCCATTCTTTTCCATTACAGCTTGTTACAAGGTACTGAACCTAGTTCTCTGCCCTATATAGGAGGTCCTTGTTGTTTACCTGTTCTGTATGTGCTAGTGTGTGTCTGTTAATCCCATGTGGACTTTGCAGCGGTGGAAATAGGCTCCTCTAACTAGGACTTCATTATTTTCACTCATTTATATTGTAATAACATGTAACTTGCCCTGTGTTGCCTTTCTCCCTACGTGGCGTTCCTTCTTCTGAATTCTCTTGTAACTCTAACAGCTGTGCCTTTAATTCTTTTTGTCGTTGGGAAATCACGAATTATGAAACATTAAACTGAGTGCATTTAAAAATAACCTAGGCTTTCCTGCCGTTTGGGTAAGGCCACTGGCTTGTTTGGGGTTGCTAATGGGAATAAACGGCCACGTGTGATTACTTCTAGAGCCAGCTTGTTTGCCCGGAGGAAAGAATTCATTGAATAGCCACAGACGACATTCCAGAACATCAGCCAACCACTTCCCAAGAGAGTACCGTTGGGTCATCGCAAAGCCTGCCACCATCCCTGGCAGCGGGACTCCACATACCTGCTCATGGCAGAGGTCAGGTTGCAGTAGGTCAATACGGGCTCTCATGGCAAGAGCTTGTCTTAGTGCTTCTTCGCTCTGATTTCTTGATAAAAGGCCATTGGAATTTTTAAGTCTCTGGAAATCCATGGGACTCTACTTTTTTTTAGAAGGTATTTTCTATGCTTTGCAATGACTTCTTCGGATGAACTTCGGTCTAAATATTACACTGCAGGATGGTGTGTGTGTGTGTTGGGGGTGAGGGCGGGGTAATTTCAAATACTTCAGGGCCCAGAAGAGATTTGTCACTTTGCATGTTTTTCCTTCCTTGTTGACAAATCACGGCGCTCTGACTCCCTATCTGGAATCTGAGACTCTGCCGAGGCAGTGCGTTGGTCCCCAGGACAGTTAGTGTACCAGGTGGATGCTAAGCCTCCTCATGTCCCCACCCCTCATCGGTTTCACAAACTGGACAACTCTGTTTTGATCTGCTTTCCTGTAAGAGCTCGTTGGAGCACAAGTAGATAAATTACTTAGAAGTGACCATCAAAGCCAAGTCCAGGAAGAGGTTGGTGCCTCCTTGTGTGGTCACTGAGCCGAGAAGCTGGGTTGGGGCTCAGGTGATATGCATGAGGTGCCAGTCCAGGTGGGTTCTCCTTGGGATTCTCTTGACTGAGAGCATCGTCTTGGAGCCCAGACACTGAGGTGCCTGTGTTTAGGGGTGGGGAGTCCCTTGGACAGCAAGAAGATCAAACCAGTCCATCCTAAAGGAAATCAGTCCTGAATATTCATTGGAAGGACTGATACTGAAGCTGAAGCTCCAATACTTTGGCCACCTGATTCGAAGAGCTGACTCATTGGAAAAGACCCTGATGCTGAGAAAGATTGAAGGCAGGAGGAGAAGGGGATGACAAAGGATGAGATAGTTGGATGGCATCACTGATTGGATGGACAGGAGTTTGAGCAAGCTCTGGGAGTTGGTGATGGACAGGGAAGCCTGGCATGCTGCCATTCATGGGATTGCAAAGACTTGGACACTACTGAGTGACTGAACAACCACCTCTATGCAGGTGGTGAAGTTTAAATGAGGTGACCAGAGAGGTTTTCTCATGTGATAGGGTTAGAGTCCTCAGGGTAAGAGAGCAGAGAACTTCGTTTCCCACCTCCCATTCTGTTTGTCTGTCTCTCTTCCTCTGTCTCTCTCCTCCCTGTGAATGAGGACACAGTGAGGAGGCAGTCATCTGCAAGCCCAGAAGAGATGGCTCACCGGCATTCGACTGGGCCTCCAGCCTCCAAAACCATGAGAGACAAAGTCCTATTGTCTATGCTGCCTGGACTGTAGGACTCAGCTAAGCCAGCCGAGCTGATAGGGACAAAGCCCATTTGCCCACCTGGACACGGAGGGCCTCTCCTTCCAAGGGGCCAGCCCTGCTCTCCCCACCTGCCCTCTGCTGGGCGGTGCTCTGGGCCCTCTACAGCGTTTCTGCCTTCCACCTGGATTAGAAGCTCCACGCTCAGAACTCCAGTAACAGGCTGTATCATGATTTGCACCCCTCGGGTACTAGCCAAGTACGTTTCTCACACTATAAAGTGTAATATCTGCTGATTGATTAATTAGTCTGAGAGATAATGAGCTAAATTGGACCTGATATGTTGCAATAGTTTTACTTTGGTTTCAGAATTGGCAAAGAAACATGGGGATAATTATGCACAAAATTTCTGTCTATTTGGTGATATGAATGTGCAGTTTATTTTTCTCCTGGAATGATCCAGACAGAGAGGGTTACCTCAGCCCTGCCCTTTAGCCTGCATGTGGACATAGAACGGGGCCCAGGACACCAGAGTCTATGAAAAACTCACTTAATTGTCTTTGAACGAAGGCCATTTTATCAATCATATTACAATCCCATTAAATTATCTGATACTAGATCAGAGTGCCTTCATGCTGTTCTCTTCTTTATAATTATTTAATCTCTGTTTTGTAAAGGGGGAAAATCCCTTGAACCAGAAATGATTCCTTTCTACTTTATGTTCCCTTTTTTGCTCTGGGTGAAATAAACTAAACTCTTTACTCCAGGCCACTCGATTTAATGTGGTGCAGGATTTTCAATTAATGATACATTGAGCTTGATCAGAAAGTCAAGCCACAAGAATTGAAGCTTCAAGGGATTCAGTTCAGTTCAGTCGCTCAGTCGTGTCCGACTCTTTGCAACCCTATGAATCGCAGCACGCCAGCCCTCCCTGTCCATCACAAACACCCAGAGTTTACTCAAACACATGTCCATTGAGTCAGTGATGCCATCCAGCCATCTCATCCTCTGTCGTCCCCTTCTCCTCCTGCCCCCAATCCCTCCCAGCATCAGGGTCTTTTCCAATGAGTCAGTTCTTCGCATGAAGTGGCCAAAGTATTGGAGCTTCAGCTTCAGCATCAGTCCTTCCAATGAACACCCAGGACTGATCTCCTTTAGGATGGACTGGTTGGATCAACTTGCAGTCCAAGGGACTCACAAGAGTCTTCTCCAACACCACAGTTCAAAAGCATCAATTCTTTGGCGCTCAGCTTTCTTCACAGTCCAACTCTCACATCCATACATGACTACTGGAAAAACCACAGGCTTGACTAGATGGAACTTTGTTGGCAAAGTAATGTCTCTGCTTTTTAATATGCTATCTAGGTTGGTCATAATTTTCCTTCCAAGGAGTAAGCGCCTTTTAATTTCATGGCTGCAATCACCATCTGCAGTGATTTTGGAGCCCCCAAAAATAAAGTCTGACACTGTTTCCCCATCTATTTCCCATGAAGTGATGGGACCAGATGCCATGATCTTAGTTTTCTGAATGTTGAATTTTAAGCCAATTTTTTCACTCTCCTCTTTCACTTTCATCAAGAGGCTTTTTAGTTCCTCTTCACTTTCTGCCATAAAGGTGGAGTCATCTGCATATCTGAGATTATTGATATTTCTTTCAGCAATCTTGATTTTTAATTCTTTATACAGAAAGACTGTGTGTCAAAAAATAATCCCAAAGGATTTTTCATTCGCTTTTCTAACCTAAAATGACCCTCTGCTTAATTTAACATGCTAGATGTACGTCACGGAATCATGAGTTACTTTTTCTATTTACGTGTAAAAATCAGCTTTAGTTCAGATGATATTTGGGGGACATTTGCTTAATCAACACTCATATTCAGAAATGTATTATCTGTCATGTTATCAGTTCTATACTTTGCAAATATATTTTAAAAAACTGCTCTGCCACCTTTACTTTAAATTATGACATCTGAGTGAAAAGGCCACATCACAAGTTGGTGGCTATGTGACTTGCCTGAGCCCCACCTGACTGATGCTTTCAGCTGCATCTCAGCAAAGCATAGGTAGGAGAAGCAAAGACTCAATCATCTCACTGGTTTTGGCCACAGTCTCCTCCTCCACAACACAGGGCAAAACAACCCATAGAGACAGTTGAAGTTATAAAAGTTTTGCTCAGACTGTTGGATTGATTATTTAGATAACTGCTTTAAAAACTTCTGCTATATTAGCTTCAGGCATCCTAGAACCATGAGAATAACCCTAGAGAGCAGGGAGGAGGGGTCAATGAGAGGAGGAAGCTGATCCTTGAAGATGTTAACTGTGAAGCTTCATTAGCTCTGAACTCTCCTCCTCGGTACTTATTTTTATGCAACTTAAATATAGCCTCAATCGTAAATGCCTCTATTAATTGCACTCTCCATAACTTGCAACTGAATGATATTCTAAATGCATCAAAACACTGAGTCATTTCAGAAGTAAACACTCAAGGAATCAATGTAGGTTTCTGGAGGAAGCGTCACAAAAAATGTACCTTTTGGTCAACATCTTGAATAGAGGGAAATATTTAATAATATTATCAATTGACATTTATTGAGAGCTCCTTGTGTTCTGGGGGTGACAGTTTCAAAATTCATCCATACAATGACCTTGTGAGCCAAACTATCCTATCCGCAGTTGCTTATATGGACCCAGGATGAGAAAGAAATTAAGAAATTCCCCGATCTGTGGAATATTGCCTCTCTGGTCAGCAGTAGATAGGGAGTTGATGCCAGAGTTGCCTTATTCCAGAGCAAATGCTTTTCTTCTTTGCACAGAAGCTGGCAGGCAAATTAACTGAATTTATACCCCAAGAAAACTCATTCTGAGGTTGATGGGACAGTTAATTGTTACAGCGGTAACAAGCCTACCATGACCTATGTTCTAAAAGGTCCTAAGTAAATGCATTAACAGAAAACTCTTTTAATGATTAAAAGACATAACTGACTGATCTAAAGCAAAAGAATAAAACCAGCTAACACGAATCTAGGGCTCCTATGTGCTGGACACAGTGCTTATGAATATGGTACTTAGTTGACATCTCCCAACAGCCATGTGAGGGGATGTTCTTTTACTTTCCCCACTTCATTGATGATACAACCAGATACAGGGAAGTTATATCAACCTCCAACCACAGAACTGAAATAAATGGTGGATCAGGGACGGAAGCCAGAATGTCCAGTGGTATTCTGTCCCCTGAGTTTAAGTTCAGTTCAGTTCAGTCGCTCAGTCGTGTCCGACTCTTTGCAACCCCATGGACTGCAGCATGCTAGGCTTCCTTGTCCATCACCCACTCCAGAGCTTACTGAAACTCATGTCCATCAAGTTGGCGATGCTATTCAATCATCTCATCCTCTGTCGTCCCCTTCTCCTCCTGATTGCAATCTTTCCCAGCAGAAGGGTCTTTTCCAATGAGTCAGTTCTTTGCATCATGTGGCCAAACTATTGAAGTTTCAGCTTCAGCATCAGTCCTTCCAATGAATATTGAGGACTGATTTCCTTTAGCATGGACTGGTTGGATCTTGCAGTCCAAGGGACTCTTAAGAGTCTTCTCCAGCACCACAGTTCAACAGCATCAATTACTTGGTGCTCAGCTTTCTTTATAGTCCAACTCTCACATCCATACGTGACTACTGGAAAAACCATACCCTTGACCAGACGGACATTTGTAGGCAAAGTAATGTCTCTGCTTTTTAATATGCTATCTAAGTTGGTCATACCTTTTCTTCCAAGGAGCAAGTGTCTTTTAATTTCATGGCGGCAGTCACCATCTGCAGTGATTTTGGAGCCCCCTCAAAATAGTCTGTCACTGTTTCCACTGTTTCCCCATCTATTTCCCATGAAGTGATGGGACCAGATGCCATGATCTTAGTTTTCTGAATGTTGAATTTTAAGCCAACTTTTTCACTCTCCTCTTTCACTTTCATCAAGAGGCTTTTCAGTTCCTCTTCACTTTCTGTCATAAGGGTGGTGTCATCTGCATATCTGAGTTTATTGATTCTTCCAGCAATCTTGATTCCAGCTTGTGCTTCATCCAGTCCAGCATTTCTCATGATGTACTCTGCATATAAGTTCAATAAGCAGGGTGACAGTATACAGCCTTGCCATACTCCTTTCCCTATTTGGAACCAGTCTGTTGTTCCATGTCCAGTTCTCACTGTTGCTCCTTGACCTGCATACAGATTTCTCAGGAGACAGGTCAGATGGTCTGGTATTCCCATCTCTTGAAGAATTTTCCAGTTTATTGTGACCCACACAGTCAAAGGCTTTGGCCTGGTCAATAAAGCCAAAGTAGACATTTTTCTGGAACTTTCTCCCTTATTCGATGATCCAACAGTTGTTGGCAATTTAATCTCTGGTTCCTCTGCCTTTTCTAAATCCAGCTTGAACATCTGGAAGTTCATGGTTCATGTACTAGTGAAGCCTGGCTTGGAGAATTTTGAGCATTACCTCGCTAGTCTGTGAGATGAGTGTAATTGTGCGGTAGTTTGAGCATTCTTTGGCATTACCTTTCTTTGAGATTGGAATGAAAACTGACCTTTTCCAGTCCTGTGGCCACTGCTGTGTTTTCCAAATTTGCTGACATACTGAGTGCAGCACTTTCACATCATCATCTTTTTAGGATTTGAGATAGCTCAGCTGGAATTCCATTATCTCCACTAGTTTTGTTTGTGGTGATGCTTCCTAAGGCCTACTTGACTTCGTATTCCAGGATGTATGGCTCTAGGTGAGTGATCACACCATCGTGATTATCTGGGTCATGAAGATCTTTTTTGTGTAGTTCTTCTATGTATACTTGCCAACTCTTCTTAATATTTTCTGCTTCTGTTAGGTCCATGCCATTTATATTCTTTATTGTGCCCATCTTTGCAAAAATGTTCCCTTGGTATCTCTAATTTTCTTGAAGAGGTCTCTAGTCTTTCCCATTCTATTGTTTTCCTCTATTTCTTTGCACTGATCACTGAGGAAGGCTCTCTTATCTTTCCTTGCTATTCTTTGGACCCCTACATTCAAATGGGTATATCTTTCCTTTTCTCCTTTCACTTCTCTTCTTTTCATAGCTATTTGTAAGGCCGCCTCAGACAACCATTTTGCCTTTTTGCGTTTCTTTTTCTTGGGGATGGTTTTGATCTCTGCCTCCTGTCCAATGTCACAAACCTCCATCCATAGTTCTTCACGCAGTCTGTCTATCAGATCTAATCCCTTGTATCTATTTGTCACTTCCAGTGTATGATCCTTCCCTAAAAGAATCCTTAGTAATAATTTTTTCTTTTTGGGGTTTCATTGAACAGGGAGAAGGAAAAAGTGATTATATCTCTAAAGGAACCACCTATTTGTCATCTTGCACACTGATGAGAGCAAAATTCCACAGGTTAATTCATGACGGTATTTGCCCAAGTTTTCTACTGTCATAAGCCATGGGGAAGGAAACAATTGAGTTTAAAATTCTATTTTGATATGAACAGTCTGGTGAGCAGTTTTGAACTTTACTCTGAGCGTACAAAAGCCACAGAATATTTTTTTTTTTTACTTTTATTTGAGCAATCAAAACAGTCATCCAAAAAAACAAGCAATTCAGTGGATAATACAAATGCCAGCTACAATTAATTGAATTAATGGAGTGATAGAGTTGCCAAAGGCTAAATTTCTAAGTCTTATGACAGCTTTTGCCTGAATCTTCAGACCTGTTAAGAAGATTCCAGAAAGTTTGCATCCTGGACTAGGGATGTGTCCCTTGCTCAAAACAGTTTGGAACTCTCTTGTGGGTGTTTTAGAGCCCTCCCAACCTTCAGTACTTAGGAATTAATGACCTTTGTTTGAAGCCCAGTCTTTTCATGGTTCTTAGTGGTGGTGGGTGATTCACTGGGGGAATGTTGACTTCTAGCAAAAACAAACAAACAGAAGTTGAAGTGTGACTCTGAAGTCATTTTGTGTCCAAAATTCAATCCCAAAACCTTTCCAAAAGAGAAATTTCCTAATTCCTTTTCATTCTATCTTGTGAATTTGAAACTGTGTGACTCAATGAAAAAATGAAGGTAAAAATGAAGGAAGTGCATTGGTGGTTCTATATAGTTGGATTTCATATATATACACACACACACGCACAGAGGACTTCATGTCCAAGCAGGAGGAAACATGCTTGTGAATGCAGAAAGTCATGCTCACTTCACTTTATTTTCCTTTTGCATCCCTCTGGTACTCATCCACACCCACAGCTCCCACTTCTGTGGGCTGACAGAGTTGTGATCCTCAGCTGTCAGCATCTGAGCGGGAACACTGTATCTGTCTGAGCGGAGCACTGTGTATCCTGGAGGTAACACGACAGGAGCCTTCCCTGTGCACAAGTGTCCACCTCAGCTATCCCTGCCTGCCTGGCTGTGTCTGTCCTAGACCTGCTTTGCCCTCAGGCTTCCGGGCAAGGATTTCTGGTTTCTTCTTGCCCTTGACCCACATCTCACTGACCCCTGCAGACAACTGGAGCCTGCCTTCTTGCAGATAGGAGAGGGCCTGCTCTCATGTTCCTGAGGCTGTGAGCAGAGCTCTGGGTGATGACTAGGCATTTCTGCCACTTGTTTGGAAGATCAGTGCATGGCCATTGGGTGACCCTCACTTTAGGACCGAGCATCCCCTCCAGCCTATTTTTTACAACGTTCGCAGATGCTGCGTCCATCCTCATTAATGTCATTGGATAGTGGTCATTTCAACCTTAACCAACTCTTTGATTTTTTCACTTTTTGGGAAATACACTATTAATACAATTTGTCAGTATTCTCTGAGGAGCACTTATTATGCTGCAATTTTAGTATGTTTTACCAATTTAGTTGTCATAATAGGCTGCAAGTGCCTTGATTTTAAAATCTTATTTCCCAGGCCTTTTGAGAGCTGGCTATAACCTGAGATTATTTCCCTAATGGACTGTTTCTATAATGTACTTCTTAAAAGCCAAATGGTACTTCTCACTTCATTTTGCATATCCAGTGGCATTTTTAGCTTGGTATTAATAATCCAACATTATAATAAAAATAATAATAGCAAGAATTTGAAAATCCATTACAAATCTCCTTAAACCCAGGTGAACTCATTAACTCTTAGATAAAATAAATTGGATTAAAAAAAAAAGACTTGATTTTATTCTGCCTCTCATGATGACTTTGAGTAGGAATAAGAAGTAGAAGTGAATTCTCCCGACTTCAGATCTGGTGTCGGTTTTGCTAGAATGACCAATTAAGACAGGCTGTGAGATTTAAAAATGAAAACAGAGAAAGAAACTTCTGTCTTCTCTTTGAGTCAAACAGATGAATGTGAAAGCAAAGGCCGTGATTTCTGCTTTTGTCATCTGCGTGAGGTGGGATCAGGGGAAATAAGAAAGATGCTTGATTAAGTCACCCAAATTTACAAACTAAACATGTAGACAAGCTAGAATTTTCAACAACTAGAGCCTTATAAAAACAAGTTTTCTATCTTGCGTTTCAGCCTAAAATGTCAGCATTTTGATCATGCTGAGGGCTCTGTGAGTTCAGTCATTTGTGGGCTTCACTTAGGTGTAATGGGCTGTGCTGTGCTTAGTCATTCAGTCTTGTCTGGCTGTTGGTGACTCCATGGACTGTAGCCCATCAGGCTCCTCCGTTCGTGGTTGAACTGTGTCAAATTCCTGTGTTAAATCCTAACCCCACTATCTAAGAATGTGACCTGATTTGGAGATAGGGTCTCATGGGGTTGCGGGGGGAGGTTAAGTTAATGAGGTCATGGGGAGGGTCTTAATCCAACAAGACCAGTGTCCTTCTAAAAAGAGGAGATTAGGACACGGACGTACACAGTGGGTAAAGGCCATGTGACAGCACAGTCAGAGACTGGAAGATGCGTCTACTGGAAGATGCTGCCATGACAGCACCTGCACCAGGAGGGAGACCTGGAATAGACTCTCCCGTGGAACCTTCAGAAGGAATCACCTGCTGACACCTGGATCTGGGGCTGCTCCAGAGCCGTGAGACACTGGATATCAGTTGTTGATGCCACACAGTTTGTGCTTCTTTGTTATGGCAGCCCCAGCAGACAAATACACGGGACACCCAGAGAGTCAAAACCGTGACCAACATAATCCACACCCATCAGGCGCTTATGGTGAATTTAGTGAGCGATCCCCCTGAAACACTGAGCAACCACAGGTGTATCCTCGGGGGAAGGCCCTAGAGTAATTTACACTGTAAATACTATCAGAAATCAGAGGACCAAGAGAAACAGAGACCAAAACCTCCAAAAAGTCCCACAGCTTAGAGTGAAAGAAAGAGGAAGGATGCCAATGAATCTAGAGGAAGAACCCAAAGCCCGTAGCTTGGGGGATGGATGCTGGGAACAAAAGTCAAGGGACTTCCCTGGTGATCCAATGGATAAGACTTCACCTTTTAATGCAGGAAGTGTGGGATCCATGCCTGGCTGGGAAGTTAAGATTCCACGTGCATTGTGGCCAAAAAACCAAAACAGAAGAAATATTGTAACAAATTCAAAAAAGACTTTAAAAATGGTCTGCATCCAAAAAAAAAAAAAAATCTTAAGAAAAGAAAGACCAAAAGCCAAGACCCCATCTCTTTTCTGACTAATAATGTCCTGTGTTCTCACTGGCCATCCAAAGAGACACAGCCTGGTGGAAATGACCCCCTGGTAAGTGAGAGTGTCAGGTGGTGTCAGGGAGGAGAAGGTCATCACCAGGCTCAAAATTTCTAGGAGGGTGTGTGTTTCTTTACGTACCTTTTCAAGCAACAACAGAAAAACACAACTGCAAAATGTAATTTTGCTACTTCCATAGAGCTCTATAGTTGCTGTTAAAAGTCAACACACAAGACATGCCTATGGCAAGGTCCTTATTGCCCAGGAATGACTTTACCATTTAAAATCATTAAAGAAAAATTGGATTTTATACTTAAAGATGGAAATATTTCTTGCCGCTTGTAGAGCTTATGAAACTCAACTTCATTTTCAACGTTCAATTACTAGTGAAAGTGAAAAGAAACTTTATTTAATAATTGACTTGGGTTGCCTTTAAATATAGCTTTGGCCTGTTTTGTGAATTTTTTCTTTAATTTTCTATTAGTAGGCATAACTGCGTGTTCATATTTGCTATGACATATCGTAATTGTACCTTCTTTTCAACAGCTCATGAAAACTCTACTTTTATGGTGCAGAATAAAACCCCATCATAATTTTACTTTCCTCTGAGGAAATTCCTGAAATATAAGTTTAAATATTAGAGACAGTGAGACAGAGGCAATCGCTTAAAACCACAATGGAAATTTGACTCATTCTGGAACTTCAAAATTGCAATGTGCTACTAAAAATAATTAGTCATCCCTACTGCCTGGCAAGGTTTCTTCTTGGATATTCTATACTTGTGAAATGCACTGCAAGTAACTCACCCTTCTTTCAACCGTTCATTTGCTGCGAGCTATTGATCCCTGTGTTGACATTAACCACCTCCCAATGCTTTCTTACACATCTCTCCCTGCACCAATCACAACAGAGGAAGTTTATCTAGGCCATGTGTTCTTATTAAGGATATCACTCATTGCATTAAAAATTAAAAGTGAGTAATTCTATGATGTGATTGCAGTAATTAAAGCACAAAAGGAAAGTTTGATGTCACATTTAAAAATGAGCCTTGGAGTAATTGGATAGAGAACTGATAAAAGAACAGTCTGCTTACTTTGCATGTAGAGCTCTTCAAATTAATAAAAGCCAATGTACAGCTGTCTGAGACATCTTGTACTGTCTAGAAGGCCAACAACAAATTATCATTGTTTTTCCCGAATACATTGGTCACCATTTTGGTAATACCCACTCAGCCTCTCAAAACTTGTCTGCAGCTTATTAGAAATACAGGTTAGATACAAACAAAGGACAGACATCATTTCTCATGGTGCATACTGTGCTACTGTTCACCATTTGTCTCAGGAAAAAGTGACATTTTTTTCAGTTTCATTGAAATATAACTGACAGATAAAAATTATGTGTATTTAAGACACATGGCATGATGGTATGATTTACGTACAAGTTGTGAAATGATTGTATTTATTTTATCCTTAAAAAATAAGTAACCCATATGCATAAAGGCATATTGGAAAATACAGTATTGTATTACTATAATATTATTGTAATAATATTATAATATTTCTAATTGTAATATTGGAAAATACAATATTAGAAAATACAGAACAGCAGGCCAGAAAAAATAATCAAATATACCCACTGCCCTTTTTTCTGGGAAGAGGTTGTCAATATACTGTGTACATACACACTATTATATGTGACTTCTTTTACTTATATATCCAAGGCCTTTTCTGTGTTTTGGAAGAACCTTGAAAAATATAATATTGAATGAGTGTGCAATGCTCTATTAAGTGATTATACCAGCACTTAACTAACAATTGCATTTTTATATTGCTTTCTCCAGTTCTTTAAACCATAAAGAACAAAACATAGCAAACACTGCTATGCCATCATTCCCCTCTCGCCCCCCGAAATCCATAGATTGAAGTCCTAACCAATATTGTGTCTATATTTGGAGTAAGGAAGTAATTTAGATAAAAAATGACAGGATTCCAAAAAAAAAAATCATTATTCTACAGTTATAAAAAAAATGCCAGGATATATGGGAGTGCTTGAACATGAACTTAAATTCTCATAAGACTTGGGGAACAACAGTTTAGGTGTAAACACAGCTCTCAGCTCCAAAGGGATGGCTATGTCTGTCTCTGTCTCACCTTTCATGGTGATGGCAAACCCTTGAGATAATGAAATATCAGGACACCCCGTGAGTCCTGGGTTTTGCTCGGTAAAAACAGACTGTGCACCTTTCACCTGCTTTTAATGGCTGAGCTTCAGCTTCCTTCCCTTCTTGAAGTTGCTTCCCTCATTTCATGGTCTTTGAGTTACATCATTACCTTTTCAGTGAGATCAGGTCAGCCTCTCACCTTTGTAACTGAGCAGACTCATTGATTGAATCACTCCCAGGAAGTTGGCACCATCCTGCCTTTTGCTGTTTTTAGGACACTATATTGTTTTACTTTGTATTCGATTGCTTCTATAAAGGTACACACACACAGTGTGTGTGTATTTCCTGGTCACCTGGCTGTCTAGCTGATATCCGGGGAACTGCAAAGGTGAGTAAGACATAATCATTTCCTCCTAGTGGGACACGATATAGGCGGGGAATGAGCTACAAGTCAACCAAGAATAATGTGCATTCCAATGCATGGTTTCAAACAGTCATATGTTTAGAAAAAAGTAATTTTCTTTTACTAGCCCAACTGAAAACTGTATTTGGTAAATAGTATGTGCAGGTCTTTAAGAAATTATTTTAGAATCTCCAAGTGTAATAAATTAAACATGCTTTCTGTGATTTCCTTTCTTTTTAACATTTTTAGGAAAAGTAACTTGGTCTATAAAATGCTACCAAAGTGAAGTTGAATCAAAAACAGTTTTTAGTGAATTTTCTTATGAAGTATTAATAGGTTACAGAAAACAAAATTAAAAACATAACATTACGATTTTGTCAGTTAATATGAGAGAAACTAACGGATCGTGGAGGTCAAGCTTTTGAAAACTTCCAGAAGTCCTACCAGAAGACAAAAATAGATAGAACTATGCTTCCTTTTCAAAGAAATATAATTCCTCCTCCCTCCACCTCCTCATTCTCTATTCTTTTTAGAATTCTTATGTTAAGTTTACATAGTTCTCTTTTCAGTGTCATTATTTACAACACTGTCACTGTTTCCATAGTTATGCAGAACGGCTGTTTCCATAGCAACACTCTTGGTTTCCTAAACAAATAGTATCACAGTGTTAATCTTGTTTCACTGTTATTGTGCTATGTTATTAGATACAAAATTCAAAAAATAATTTAAGGAGGGTTTGAAGCTAGGTGGGTTGGTTTTATTGTTTAGTGTTTTTGATATTAAATTTAAATTTCATATTAAAATACATATCTGTTTGAAAAATAGTGGGAATTTTGCATAGCAAACATGATACCAATTTTATTCACCAGTTATAAAACACTATAATTTAATAAGAGAGTTTCAATACGTGAACAATATACAAGGAGAAGTTTACCCATCTTCAGATTAAAATGACTGTTTTTCAGTTGGCCTGGATAATTCAGCTTCCCTAAATCTCTAAAGTCATTTATAAGTCACCCACAGCAATATTTCCTTTTGCCATTTTTCATTTTAAGTAATTTCTACCCATTTTTGCCTTTTTATTTTACAGCCCCACAGGAACAACTATGAAACAGACTTCAAGGGAAATTTATGGCTTCTGTTTTCTTTGATTGAAACCAAAGAGAAAAGTTAGTAGGTTTCGGATCTTTGCTTTTAAACTGGTTCATCATTACCCTTAACTTCTTCTCTAAGAAGCAAGTCATTTGGACTCTTTCAGAAATGGAACTGTGGCCTCCCCCCAGCTTCCAGCTTATCCAGTTTGCTTGAGTTGGGTAAATTATGTCTGCCTCCTCCAGGAGGGCCTCAGGGCACTTGGAGCAGAAGGTGGCCCACCTGCAGGATGGAGGAAAGGGGAAGATTGCTCTTATTTACCCAAAGTGAGGGAGCTGTATTAACAGTCCTGAAACACTGCCGTGTCCTGTTAGATGTTTATAAAAGGCCGCTGGGCTGTGCACGTCTGCATCTTAGTGCCCTGAGCTCTGCCTCATTTAACAGGGCGTTTCAGAAGCCTACTCCTCACTCTCCTTTTGAATATGTCTTCCTTGAAGAACAGATTTAAATGAGTTCCCATCTCAATCTAAAAAGATTTTTTTTTTTCTAATTGGGGTAGAGTTGCTTTACAGTATTGTGCTAGTTTCTGCTGTACCAGAAAGGGAATCAGCTCTAAGGATACCTGTGCCCCTCCTTCTGGAGCCTCCCTCCCACTCTCACCCCACCCCACCCCTCCAGGTCATCACTGAGCCCTGAGTTGGGCTCCCTGAAACAGCAGCTTCCCACCAGCTGTCTGTTTTACACGTGGCAGGGTACCTACGTCTAAATGTAAGTCCAGATACTATAAAACCTTTAGAGGAAAACAGAGGAAGAACAGTCTTTGACATGAATCACAGCAAGATCTTTTTTGACCCTCCTCCTAGAAAAATGAAAGTAAAAACAAAAATAAACAAATGGGATCTAATTAAGCCATCTCAATTTTAGCAGGAAGGGCCCTGAGATAGGGGTATAATCTAGTCATTTGCAAAGTTGAGTTGGTTTGCTCCCTTGTGGGGAAAGGAGTCCATAATGACAGAGAAGTATTAGTCGATTCAGTCCTGTCCGACTCTCTATGACCCCATGGGCTGTAGCCCTCCAGGTTTCTCTGTCCTTGGGATTCTCCAGACAAGAATACTGGAGTGGGTTGCCATTCCCTTCTCCAGGGGATCTTACCCACCTAGGGAGTGAACACAGTTCTCCGGCATTGCAGGCAGATTCTTTACCATCTGAGCCACCTGGAAAGCCCCTAATAATGACAGAAGCTGGTGTCAAACTTGGGATTCACTGCACCCTGGGTGGAGAGCTGGGGGCAGCCAGACTCTGAGCCAGCCCAACTCAGCTCTGACATCCAAGCTGTGGGATTTGAAGCTTGTGATTTCAACTCCTCTGAGCCTCTGTTACCTCATCTATAAAATTAGGAAAGTAATACCCAGTGTGCAGAATAGTTGGGAGGTTGGAGATATAAACAAGGAACATGGTGACTAACTAAGCTAAGAGGTAGTCATTGTGATTTACCACATTTGCTCCTATTTTTTTGATAATTTGGAGTTTGGGGTCAGAAAGAGCCCGATTCCCCTGTAGTGCTGCGAGGAGATGTGTCTGTGGACATTCTGCCCTGATCAAGCCTCTTCAGGTTTCACTGGGCTGACTTCTGCCCACTTGCAGCAGCAGGCAGCCTTAACTCTTCGATCCAGGGGAGGTTGGCATTCAGACTTCCCAAAGATGCCTCATCATGTGGGTTCCCTCCACAGACAGCAGCCCTGTGACGTGGAAAGCCCCTAAGAAGAGGTCCTTTCCTCCTCGCCACCCTTGAAGTGTAGTTTCACCAGTGTCTCTCAGCCTCTCGTGTACAAACAATTACCCAGGACCTTGCTGAGATGTGGATTTGGGTTCACAGGTTTGTGTGGGGACTGCGTTTCTGTGTGGTTGACAAATTCTTGGGTAATGCCAAAGGCTCTGGTCCAGGGACCACATTTTAATGAGAAGAACCTACACTCCCCAAATCAGAGTTTTTCTCAGATTTTTTAAGACCCCAGTTAGGGGCCAGTTCCTGTAACAGTGGGTACCCAAACTACCTTGGTGTATTTGGGGTTCTTGTTCTAGTACAAGATCCAGACCATCCAGTCTCGTTGAACTTGGCTTCCTTGTGGGTTTGATCCCTGGGTCAGGAAGATCCCCTGAAGGAATGCATGGCGACCCACTCCAGTATTCTTGCTTGGAGAATCCCATGGACAGAAGACCCTGTCAGGCTATAGTCTATAGAGTCACAAAGAGTCTGACATGACTGAAGTGACATAGCACACACACAGCACATGACTTCTTTGTGAGATGGAGAGTGGGCTGGCTGAAATCTCTTGGGTTCATCTCAAAGATCAAATGTGATACTCCTCCTCCTTCTGGATGCAGGACAAATCCAGGTAGATGCAGAAGTGCACATATTCAAATCAGCTGATTTGACTCTCCTATGACTGAGGGCAGAAGGAGAAGGGGGAGACAGAGGATGAGATGGTAGGATGGCATCACTGACTCAATGGACATGAGTTTGAGCAAACTTTGGGAGATAGTGAAGGATAGGGAAGCCTGGTGTGCTGAGTCCATGTGTTTGCAAATAGTTGGACACAAGTTAGTGACTGAACAGCAATGAGTCCAAGGATCAAAATGATTCAGTTGTATCAGGAAAAATGTATAACAGAATTTGAATTGATCATCAGAAATAGTTTAATATGCCAACTAGAAGTTCAGTGACTCATCTACAAACAAGTAGAGATTCTGGCTGTATATCATAATTATCAAAAAATACAATATACTGAATGTTTTGGAATTCTCTAAGAAAGTATGTTTTTATTTCCTTTTGTTATGTAGACAGTATAACAAATCCAGTTAGATTTTCTCAGATGAAATTGTGCTTGGTTTTCTGTTCTCTTATACTTCTGAAACTTGTTGGTGTTTTAATTGTTATATCTTAATAGCAGTGTTTCTTTCATGGAAACCTTTGAATGGCAACTTGCTCTTTTCTGAGATATTTTAAAAGGAAATTGTATTTGAATGGTCTAAAAAAGAATCCAGGGCTTTCTAGGGGATTTTGTCACTTGGGTTTTCTTTACTTATGATCTCATTGTCAAGGATTGTATAAGCTTCCAAGAATCAAAGGGATAGTGGTTTCTAATAAGTCCATGCAAACACAGGATTATTTTCATTTTTATTTGTATTAAATATATTCACTCCACTGGCACCAACCTCATAGTGAATCACGATGAGTCTACTTGCCCTCCTCAAAAATAGCAATAGAATTATAACAAAACCAGTTTTCTTTGAAAAAATGAGGCATCCAGTTTTCCAATAGTGCTTGCTTGCCATGGAAAATTCCTTGACTGTCAATGATAAACTAGTATGTAAAAAATGTGGGTGACAATGGTGTCGTCCTCACATGATGAGGGGCACATGAGCTCACGACAGTTAAGGTGTTAGAGTGGCATGTGGCAAGTGACAATGTTCAATAAGTATTACGAAGGATATTACTCCTGACTCTTATCTCATTGTATCTAACAAACAACACTGAAGTAGCATAAGCTCTCCCCTGCTTCTTATGCACATGTTGTTATATGTATATATAGATATGCCCTTTTATAAATGATGGTTTCAAATGCTGTAGAAAAATCTGACAGTCCAGTAGAAGGAAATAATGCAAATATTCTCTGAAAGTCTATAATGACTATAATTTGAATATTCAGTTCAAATAGATAACCATTCTCTTGATTCTCTGTTAACAGAATGTTGATATGGATGATCATGATTTAGAAAGAAACTGTTTTCCAAATAAAAAAGCGTGGAGAGAAAAAAACAAAAAACCCGAGCCTATAAAACACAGATGCAAGCAAGTGTATTTATTTCCATGAGATATGCATGTATGTTTTTCTACTGGCTGTATTAATTAAAATTAAACATTCATCTTGTCCTATTGCATCTCTGGTTGTGCTATAAAGCACTAACACCGAACTGGTGTTTGCACAGAACAAAGAAAAAGGGAAACTTAGCAAATAGTTGGTTTAGTGAAGTCAATCCACCATTCCAAATCACCAGGGCCACACATTCAGTCGGATGGATAGTTCTCACTTGCTGAGACCATGAAGCCGTTCTTCTATGTCTGTTTTGTGCAAACGTGAAGGGGGATGCACAAGCAAAGTCTCCATGATTTTATGGGGCTTTTCTGCAGTTTATATATGCAAGGTGAAGCTCAGAAGATTTTCCTTGTACATGAACACTTCAAGATAGCTATCAGGTTTGCCAAAGGTGCCCCAAAGCCCTGACAGAATACCTGGGGTGACTCACCAACAACAGACAGGAGTAGCATCTGAGGAATATGATTAAGCCCCAGGACTCAATGGTTGGATACCTTAAGTTCAGACTCCAGCTCAACACTTGCTGAACTGCTTGACTTTGAGAGACTCACTCACCTCTCTGTCCCTCACATGACATGGTCATCTTGGCAACAGGGATCTCGGTACCTGATGGCAAAGGCCATTGTGGGAAGGAGCAAGATCACGTACACGGGGTGACTAGAGCACTGCCTTCTGCCCAGTGACCAAGAAGTGCTAGCGGTGATTAGAAAGTGAATAATGTTTCCTGTAACTGCCATGGAGACCATTAGTCATAGAGTGTGCTTTTATGAGTTGCTTCCCATTTGGCTAAAGCTGATTATAAACTTCTTACACTTTGATTCTGTAATCTTGGCAAACATGTAGCTGCTCTGAAGCTTCTAAGTCAGGTTAAGATCTCAGATTCTAGAGGGAGCTTAGTAATGGGTCAGGTACTAGCAGAAAGGGCTGGGGAGACCAGGACTTCTAGATAATTTCAGATGTTTTGGGTATGAAATAATTATTAAACTCTGGGTTTAACTTTGTCAACATAACCTCAGTAGTAACCATGTGACCAAATGTTTTCATCAGCTCTGGCTGCCATAACAGAATACCCACAAAATAAACAACAAGTTTATTTTCTTATAGTTCTGGAGGCTGCAAGTCCAAGGTGAAGGTGCTGGCAGATTCAGTATCTGGTGAGGACCCCCTTCCTGCCTTGTGGATGGCTCTCTTCTTGCTGTGTACTCAAGTGACCTTTGATTTAGGATTGTCTTGCAAAGAAATCGCTGATATTTCTTAATAAAAATCGCTGAAATTTTGAAATGTGGTTCTAATAGGCATGCAAATCAGATAAAGATCAGAGGCTATTCTAATTCGGGGAAATTCCAGATGCAGGCACACGTCAGAGATATTTTGGGCTCGGTGCCAGACCGCTGAAATATAGCGAATATCACAATAAAGCAAGCCACAAGGTTTTCTGGTTTCCAAGTGCACGTAAAACTCATGGTTATACTATACTATCATTGATTAAGTGTGCAATAGCATTATGTCTGAAAAAACAATGTACGTACCTTAAAAGTACTCTTGCTAAAGATGCCAAAACAATTGCAATAGTAACATCAAAGGTCACTGATCACAAATCACCATAGCAAATATAATAATTATGAAAAACATGGCAATAGTGCGAGAATTACCAAAATGTGACCCAGAGACAGGAAGTAAGCAATTACTGTTGGAAAAAATGGCACCAATAGTCTTGCTCCACACTGTGTTGCCGCATACCTCCAGTTTGCAAAATACTTGGGTCTACAAAGCACAGTAAAGGAAGTGCAGTAAACAAGGTGTGCCTGGCTTGGATAGTACACACTGGGAGGGGTTGGGGTGCTGTTTCTGACTATTGATAAAGTCGTTTCAAAGGCTGCCTGGAGCAGAAGCTATGGGATCACATGGCACTGTTGATGAGAGTGACTGAGAGTTTATGACCATGACAAAGGTAAGCTGCCCAGCTTTAGGGAGGAGACAGATAAGGGAGTAACAGGAACACACAGCAGGTGCAATGCAGTCTCTGCCTGCGAGACGACACTGGTTCTGACTTAAGGGAAAGGATGCAGGAGAAGCCAAAGAGGAAGGAGAGGAGGCTGAAGTCCTGGGAAAGCTGTTCAAAGACGGCAAAGGGAGATCTCTGTTTAGGAAACCACACAGTGACATTGAGGGAAGAGACTGAAGAATGATGCTTAAAGATGTGTAGATACAGATCGATGAATTTACAGTGGTGAGTGAGTGAGTAAAAAAAATAAATCACAAGGAAACCCCAGTCCCCGGCAGTTACAGTCTTCACCACTCACAACAGGTCACATGTGAGCTAGGTTTTCACACTAAGAACCTTGAGTGCCCTGGACTTATAAACATGATAATTTTATATGGAGGACCAAAAAATTTTAAAAAGAAGGATTTCTTACCCTCTAGCTCTCTTTCAAGTTCACATGGCCCAACTTACAACGTCATCTTTATTTAAGAGTATTTGCAGTTGAACGTTCTGGATCATTCAGAGTCTTTTATTTCTAGATCATACAACTGCTTTAGGTTTTTACGGGTCAGGAAACACTTCCTCCCACCCACGCAGACTCAGCGCACGCTGGCCCTGTGACTCTGAAGGACGCACCCTTGCTCCCAGGCTGGGCCCTGTTGCCCTCAGCAGTGGTGCGTTTCTTTCTCCGGATGATCTCTGAGGACTTGCACTGGGGTCAAGTGAAGCTCAGGGTCAATCCTTACTCCTGACTCTTCCCATCTTCACTCGCTTCTATCCTGTCTTAGAGTGTGAACGTTGACACGGGTGGTCCTTCGCTCTCTGCCTCTTATCCTGGGGCTCATCTTGTCCAAGCTGCCTGAGTCAGCGTGCTTAGGCATTCATGTCCTGTGTTTCCTCCAGGTCTGACTCCTGGGGCAGAAACCCCCTTTTTGGGATGGTCATCCCCCCCACCCTGCCCACTAAGAGCAGAGTCTTTCTTCCCCACCCAGGCTGACACTGAACTTGACTTGTTTAGCATGAAGCTTCCTTGGTGAAGAGGAAGTGTGAGTTCAGCTTTGTTGCAGGAGAGAAGGAAGAGACAGTGACCTTGTGGGAGACTCTGCTTCTGGGTCACCTGGATGCCTTGCCCACCCCCCAAGCAATGGTCCTGTTTTTGGTAGCTTGTGTTAGAGATGAATGCTTAACTGTTTTCCTTTTTTAAACATCAACTCTTTGAGGAGAAGTCTTCTTCAGTTCAGTTCAGTCACTCAGTCGTGTCCAACTTTCTGTGACCCCATGGACTGTAGCACACCGGGCCTCCCTGTCCATCACCAACTCCTGGAGTTTACTCAAACTCGAATCCATTGAGTCGGTGATGCCATCCAACCATCTCATCCTCTGTCATCCCCTTCTCCTCCTCCCGCCTTCAATCTTTCCCAGCATCAGGGTCTTTTCAAAGAGTCAGTCTTCTTAGGCATTCTCTTTTTTTTCCTGAAATACTTGCTGATTGTTTTCTTTCATATGTATCTCACATAATTCTGTGTTGGTATTTTTCTAAAATGATAGTTCCTCTCACTTTGCAGAAGTTTCCAGGAGCTCAGATTCCTTTCTCTTACAGATCAGGTAGGTGACCCTTTAAGCTGCCTCTCCTCTGGAGATAGGGGGTCACGTTCTGAACTGCTTTGAAAGCAAGAAACTTCCAGAGACCTAGAAAAAGGATTTGATCTCAGGGTCTAAATGGTTAATGAGAGTTCTTTGCAGATGAGGTAATGTTTTGGTTAAGGTGAAAGGAACTGGACTCTATTATCCTAACTAACTTGCTACGGAGGTTTTAACCAAACCGAAGTTCATGCCAGCTAAAGAGGAACCCTGATGACAGCCAGAGATACTGATCTGGCCTTCAAGGAGGCATTTTCTGACCTGCCTAGGGATTTCTCCCCTCCCCAGGATTCACAAGGACTTTCCCTCGTCTCTCTAGCTTTTGCTGTGGGTTTTCCTAACACTAATTGTGCTCACAGGAGGGTAATGATTTCTGAAGTCCATTCTTTCAAACCCCTGCTTTCAGATCAGCACCTGGGAGCGCCGATAAACAAGTCAGTTATTATCGACGTCACAGGGAACTCCAAGCCATGGGTGAACTGTGCAGAGCTTGAAACCCAAGACAGAGACAGAGTGATTAAAACTGTAAGCAGGGCTAGCTCCTGCTAGTGACGAACTCCAGCAGCAAATGAGGAGTAAGAAGAGATGATGAAAGTTCCTCCTTGAGCCACATAACTAGGGGAATAAAAGGACTTATTTTCTACCAGTTAATGAACAATGATCCCTGCAGGGGTGGGAGGTACAGGCCCCACTCTGCTTATCAGTAAATTCCATGAAGCCTTACCTCATGCTGGGGGCGTCCTGTCCTGTCCTGGTTCAGCCAGACAGACTGTGAAACACTTTTTATTTTTTTTTGATTAATCAAAACTTTTGCATTTTCTATTGGAGAATGGTTGATTTACTAGAACACCTTCTGTTGCAGGTTGAGTAGCCCTTCTTACCAGACAATTATCACAGGCTCAAAGGGATTTGCTGGGTTTCTCATGTAATTCTATCCATCATCTCAAATTTCTAGATGTTTCCTGAGGCTCCTGTGAATTCAAGGCAGGTGGGGAAAGTAGTAGATTAGAAGAAATCCACCCTTCTCTCCAAGGAGAATTCCCTGGCAACATTGAGCCTCGCATGCCATTGTCTGGGGTCAGTGATGACCACGGCAGTTCAGCATTGGGAGGGATGAACCTCAGAGCCCGAGGTGGCCCCAGACACAAATGTGTGTCCCCAGACTTCCCTGCCCTCCTCCCTTCCGCTCCTGACACTACGAATTCATTTATTCCTCAAATATGCTTGATCAATGGTCACTACGGAGATGAAGAGTCATCATTCTTGACTTCAGGGCCAGTTCTCAAGGAATTAAGCAGCTACTTACACACTACTTACATGGGATTCCCTGGTGGTTTAGACGGTAAAGCATCTACCTGCAATGCGGGAGACCTGGGTTCAATTCCTGGGTTGGAAAGATCCCCAGGAGAAGGAAATTGCAGCCCACTCCAGTACTCTTGCCTAGAAAATTCCATGGATGGAGGAGTCTGGTGGGCTACAGTCCATGGGGTTGCAAAGAGTCGGACAGACTGAGTGATTTCACTGTTTTTTTTTTACACACTGTCAGAGGGCCAGGCTGGGGTGGGGGTGGGGGTGGGGGGAAGGGTCCCTATGGGCAAGGTCATGACTGGCCAGCTTTGGTCTCTGTACTTATCCTCGCACCTGGCACATTGACCTCTGTAAATAAGTGTGAATTAAATAAGGAATGAATTGGAGCTCCAAGATAGGGTGCTGTTTTCCAGGGTGCTTATCTCCTGGCGTGGTTACCCTGATTCGGGACCAAAGGTACTAAAATCTGCTTAGTGTGCACCAGGATGTTGACAGACTAAGCTGCATGGCCGTCAGCAATTTTATGGATGGACCAAGGGATGGAGTTTAGGAAAATGTGGGTGGAAAAAATGTTGTTGCTGTTTAGTCACTAAGTCATGTTGGAGTCTTTTGTGACGCCACGGACGGTAGCCCACCAGGCTCCTCTGTCCATGGAATTTTCTAGGCAAGAATACAGGAGTGAGTTGCCATTTCCTTCTTTTGGGCTTCCCTGGTGGCTTAGATGGTAGAGAGTCTTCCTGCAGCGTAGGAGACCCGGGTTCAATCCCTGAGTCGGGAAGATCCCCTGGAGAAGGAAATGGCAACCCACTCCAGTATTCTTGCCTGGAAAATCCCATGGACAGAGGAGCCTGGCAGGCTACAGTCTATGGGGTCATAAAGAGTTGGACACGACTGAATGACTTCACTTTCTCTAGGGAATCTTCCTGACCCAGGAATGGAACCCAACTCTCCTGCATTAGCAGATGAGTTCTTTACTGCTGAGCCACTGGGTGAGCCCAGAAAAAATATAGGTAGACATAAATTTCCCTTAATTATATGTTTCCATTAATTCTTGCAATTGTCAATCTATATTTGGAATCTGAAATACTGAGTTTCTTTTGATATCAGAAGTAAATATCCAAATTTCCTTTGTACTGCCGTATCCATAGCTGATCTCATTAAAACTGTAAGAAGAAAATTACCGCCTGACTAGTAATCTCAGTTGACTCGATTATTTTGTTTGTTTGTTTGTTTTTCATTTATTTTTATTAGTTGGAGGCTAATTACTTTACAATATTATAGTGGTTTTTGCCATACGTTGACATGAATCAGCCATGGATTTACATGTGTTCCCCATCCTGATCCTCCCTCCCCATCCCATCCCTTTGGGTCTTCCCAGTGCACCAGTCCTGAGCACTTGTCTCATGCATCCAACCTGAGCTGGCGATCTGTTTCACACTTGATAGTATACTTGTTTCAATGCTGTTCTCTCAGAACATCCCACCCTCGCCTTCTCCCACAGAGTCCAAAAGTCTGTTCTCTATGACTCGATTATTTTGATTCAATCAAAATGGATTTTTTTTTTTTTAGCATGATACCAAAAACATCCCCCAAAAGTCTGCAACTAATAAAAAGTTGGAAATAACAGCTCTGATTATTGAACCACCTCTCCCACCCATAGTGCACACGTAACACACACACCCTGGTCCTATGTTCAATTTTAAAATAAAACAGGTTGATACATTCAATTTTATGTAACTTTATTCAGCTCTGGATTGCTGGCTTGTTTGGTTGCTACTAGTGTGATGAATACAGATCTTCATCAAACAGGCTAATAAGGATCTCTTTCCAGGATCAAAGGGTGTCTTTGTTTCTGGGAGTTTTTTTTTTTTTTTTCCTCTAACATGGTGGTGTTTGTTTTTGTACACATTATCCTTTTTGTTTGTTATCTAAGATGCCATAAAAAATGTTGCTGTCAAAACCTGGTCACTGAGTCAAGCCCATTTGGCCTCCAGTTTCTCTGGGGAAGTCTTTTCTGAAGGGCCAGGCACCTTTTTCTGGGCTCAGCTGGTCTGGCTGGGTGAGCTTCACCTCCCCACCACCTGGTCCCCCTGGGGCATTTGCCAGTCCCACCTCTCCTGTTATCAAGGGCTCTCTGGCCAGAGGGAGCTCTTTTGGTTTCATCTTCAGGCACCTACGCTGACCTCAGGAATGTTTGGCAGTAGGGAAAAAAAATAAGAAAGGTCAGTTTCACTTGAGGACGGATGATCTCAGCGGTCATTTCCCACCAATGACCTGGCCATGACTCAGCTTTCACTTTTCTTGTGACTGGCATCTTTGATAACATCCACATTCCGCATTAGCCAAATAGTGAGTTTTAGTGAATCTTGACATCAACAAGGATGTACCCAACCTCCAAGCCCTCCTCTCTCTGCCTCTTGTCTTTTCCCTTCAAAGAGTAAAACAGGCAAGAAGACCCAAAGTTACCTGCTTCCTGGGTCCCAGTTTGACCTACGTGGTGCTTTTAAGGGGAAGAATATGAGAGAACATTTAAAAAAATGGGAAGGTTTTATTTACACACCTAGACTCCCATCTTCTGCTGGAGGTGATGGAAACCTAGCCAGGTAAGAGCCACTTTTCTCTGATACCACAACTGGCCAGAGATGAGTATCACTGCCTTTTTCTAGAGGAACCACTCTCCTCATTTTTCCACAGTCTCTAGCATTCCCTACAGTTTCCCCTCACTGAGGTCAAGTGCTTCCCGTCCATCATTATTGTACTTCCTGCCCATCATTATTGTACTTCCTTGTCTGTTTTTCTTACTCTTAGCCTCCATTTCTCTCTATGTGACTTTTTTGGACCGTGGAGGCATTTGGATTTACACTCTCTACTCCACATAGTATTTTATTCCTGACATCTTAACTTTGGGGGTTTTGGTAATAATCCAATCAGATTGCTAATAGTGCATTATTAGTAGCATATTTTGATAGTGTAATGTTACATTCACTTCCCTTACCCCATCATCATCATGTGGGATTCTTTCTGTCTTTCCAGCAGCAAGGTGGTGTTGCTTCTTACCTGACAGAGGCTTGTGTTCACAGATGTCATTCTGTCAAGGTCTGTCAAGGGACAGACATTTTGTCATTCTGTCAAGGCCAGCTCTAAAAGGGACATTTTATCATCTATCTTTTATAGATGGGAGACTCAAGGGGGCTAAGAGCTTACCCAAGACCACAAGTTTGGTCAGTGGTGGAGCCCAGAGGCAGTCCAAGGCTCCCAACCTTCCAATTTATAGCACCCCTCTCCTGGTCTTGCAAAAAAATTTTTTTTCTTTTTTAAAGAGGTTTAAAAAAAATTGTTTTTTTAATGTGGACCATTTTCTAAATTTTCATTGAATTTGTTACGGTATTGTTTCCGTTTTATGTTTCAGTTTTTTGGCCATGAGGCACATGGGATCCAAGCTCCCAAACCAGGGTTTGAACCCACATCCCCTGCAGTGGAAGGCAAAGTCTTAATCACTGGACCACCAGGTAAGTCCTGTCTCTCAAGGTTTTTATTTTTATTTATTTTTTGTTTGTTTTTTTCTCTCAAGGTTTTTAAAAGGATTTTTCTAGAATAGGATATATATATGGATGAGTTTCAAATATTAAAAAAAAAAAACATTTTGCAAAAGGCATTTACATTGAAGGGGAAAATTGATTTGTGTGCTCCCCTCCTCCCCAAGTGTGACCTGATTCATTTCAGGACAATGGTTTTGAACAGAATCACAGACATAGGGTAGCTTCATCAGTGCTTACACATATCTTTCTGAAAACTGAATCCATACCCATCAAGTATCCTACAGAAGAGAACAGGTCATCCATCTGAACTCTCTTTTTGCCCTCTGTCTCAATTTTTTTAGGAGAAATAATGCTCTTGTGAGGGTCCTTTCTTGCCCTGAAAATATTGGAGTTCATTCAGTCTTTTCTAATTGAGCTCTCAGCATCTGAAAGTATTTCCACCTCAGGGATCAACCCCTTACTTTGTCTAACTGTCTCCTTTAAGGGAGCTGAGAGCCCAGTGGGTAGCCTTTCCCTTCTCCAGGGTATCTTCCCATCCCAGGGATCAAATGTAGGTCTCCCGCATTGCTGTTGGATTCTTTACCAGCTGAGCCACAAGCTTATCATCCCTAAAAGTTCAGATTGCATAAGGAATGACCATAAAACAATTTGAAGTCATAGGGAAGACTGAGCTGTACGTCGTTTACACATATTCAGATCTAGACTAAATGTGAAGATGTTCACTAGTGGTGACTGATTACAGTGGCAGAGAATTAGACAAAAACAGTATTTCTGTTAAAAGAAAAAATGGTCTGTTGACTCTTGTTCACCATTGAAATTATTCTCAGAGTTGTCACTTAGGACAAAAAATTCTAAAAGGGAAATATAAGTGATAGAACTGGCTGCTGCCACTGACTTCTAAAGACGAGTGGACATGAAATGAAATGGCCTGGGACAGTAGCCAGGGGCTGCTTGTCAGTTGTTGTTCAACCCTCTCAGAACTAACCCCTCCATCTGCCCTGTGACCCATTTCTTCATTGTGTGTTTTATCTCACTTCTTATCTCCATGTCATTCATTCTCTATCTTTCTCTCTGCTGTCTTCCCTACTTTTGGGCCTAACTGAAGTAAGAAACAGTGAATGGCTTTGCTCACCCATCCCCCAGGTAGAAAGGTAGCCTAGTGGCCAAGTTGACAGTGACCTGCAATGACTCTCACAGATTAAGTATATCTGTCTCCAGAGTGGACTCAACAAATCAAAAAAGTGACCTGGGGCAAGTTACCCAATACACACGTATTTTAATGAACGCTAACTGAATGTGATCAGTCCTCCTCTAAGGTTCCCAGTTATTGTCTGCTTCTTCCCCATGCATGGCATTCTTCAGTGACCTTTGTCTTACTTTGCTAGCACTAGTTCAGAAATCTTACTTTTGACCTCTTGACGAGCTGGCCCAGGACTGTTACCAGCCCCATCCCTGTCTGTCCCCTCCAGGCCTCGGGTCCACGTGACTTTGCTGCGTTGGTTCTCCAGGCACTTACTCTGACTGAGTGCTGTCCATGTGGCCCTCCCTGTCAGCCTGGCTGGAGCCTGACCCCTCAAGGAGCCTGTCCTGCTTTGTTTCTATCTTCTGGAATCTAGTGCCTGACCCAGAGGAAGGCACAAAGGATGAAAAAGTGGGTGAATCAGGGAACCAGTGAAGTATATGCATGTGCTTTAAACCAGCGTTACGCACCTTTAGAAAGTGTTGGAGGCAAGACACTTCCAGAACTGCTGAGAGGCTATGCAAAATCCTATTCTGATGACCACATGGCAGTTTGCTGGGTTAGCCATAGGTTTTAAAAGGTGTTGTGAGGGTCTGGAATTTTAACAGAGAGCCTAGTGGCGTCTCTCTAGCCTTCTTCATCTCTAGGCAGCAGAATCCATTGTTGTAATTTAAATTTTCCTGTGTTTCGTGAGAGGCGACCTGTGTCCAGGTGGACTTTCCACGAAGCTGAAGAGGCTTCAGGCCCATGTGAGCTCATGGGCATGTGTGTTGTGAACGTTTCCGGGAGTATGATATGCCATTTTAAGAGCCACTTGAGATGCCATTTGAGAACGTTTCAATCAAATTAGAAATTCCAGACTTCTGAATTTGAAGAGTACCTTTATTTAAAGGTTGGTCTTCCCAGGTGGCGCTAGTGGTAAAGACCCTGCCTACCAATGCAGCAGATGCAAGAGACATGGGTTTTAATCCCTGGGTTGGGAAGATCCCTTGGGGGCACAGTAACCCCATCCAGTATTTTTGCCTGGAGAATCCCATGGACAGAGGAGCCAGGTGGGCTACAGTCTACAGGGCCACAAAGATTCAGATACAGCTGAGCACATCACAACACATTATTTAAAGGATATCTTTAAACTTATTTACAAAAAAACTGAGAGGGAAAATTCAGACAACAATCAACAGCATATGAACTAAGAACAATCAGTAACAAGCAGTAACGTTGACAGAAATCATTCTCAAGTTGAGAAGTAAGATGTATAAAAATTTTTCGGGTCAGACTGAAAGCCATCATTCACTAAAAGGAAGAGGTAAGTTTCTAATAGAAGCAGTGAGTATTGTGTACAATTAATTATTCTGTAAGAAAACATAATATGCGCTGAAGTTTTTACAGATTATAGGTTAAAGATGTTGATAGAGGTTCTCCAGAATTTGACGAGAAATGTAAATTATTTACCTGACATTATCAATTAGGAGTTATGAAGCTGAAAAGAACTTTTCTAAGCTAAGGCTGATTAAAAAACAATAACAGCAACAGCTACTTTTGATGACTCTTGCTAGAGAGAAGACAAGATTGTCTTCCTACCATCTCCAGAAAATTATATTGTAAAATTATTGCCATGGAGAGGCAATTAAAGAAGAGATAAGTAAAAAAAGAATCTGATAGAGTGATGTTAGAGTCATCAGGTCATTAATTAGTCAAACAAAATGAATTCTTCTGGAATTTGTGAAGTTTGCGGTGATCCTCATCTTTGTAACATGTATAATCTCTTTTGATTTCTCTTTCCCAGTTGTTGTTCTCTCACTCAGTCATGTCCAACTCTTTTCAACCCTGTGGACTGCAGCATACCAGGCTCCTCTGTCCTTCACTACCTCCCAGAGCTTACTCAAACTCATGTCCATTGAGTTGATGATGCCATCCAACTATCTCAACCTCTGTCATCCTCTTCTCCTCCTGCCCTCAGTGTTTCCCAACATCAGGGTCTTTTCCAATGAGTTGGTTCTTTATATCAGGTGGCCAAAATATTGAAGCATCAGTTTCAGCATCAGTCCTTCCAATGAATATTCAGGACTGATTTCCTTTAGGATTGACTGCTTTGATCTCCTTGTAGTCCAAGGCTCTCAAGAGTCTTCTCCAGCACCACAATTTGAATGCATCAGTTCTTCATCTCTTAGCTTTCTTTATGGTCCAACTCTCACATTCACTCCTGACTTCTGGAAAACCCATAACTTTGACTAGATAGACCTTTGTCAGCAAAGTGATGTCTCTGCTTTTTAATACACTGTCTAGGTTTGTCATAGCTTTTCTTCCAAGGAGCTAATGTCTTTTAATTTCATGGGTACAGTCACTATCTGCAGTGATTTTGGAGCCCAAGAAAATAAAATCTGTCACTTTCTCCCTATCTATTTTCCATGAAGTGATCCTGACTTTTATGTTTGCAGTTGTATTCTTGTCCACAACATGGAACTTGTAAACTTTCAGTAGAACCCTTTCTATGAATTTAGGGATCTGTGCATTGTACCACTGTCATAAGCTCAAGTGTATTCAACAAGCCCAACAAGCCACTGGAGCCTTCCAGGAGGTTTCTTATTAGTGCTTTCGAAAGGCAGGGCTATTAGGTGTCTCCTGGTGGCTCAGTGGTAAAGAATCTGCTTGTAGTGCAGGAGACACAAGAGATGTGGGTTTGACCTGTGAGTCAGGAAGATCCTTGGAGGAGGGCACAGCAACCCACTCCAGTATTCTTGCCTGGAGAATCCCATGGACAGAGGAGCCTGGTGGGCTACAGTCCATGGGATTGCAAAGAGTCACATGATTGAAATGTCTTAGCACACAGTAAGCATGGGGGACAAGGGGGCACTCTGAGTCTTTTCTAAAAACGCTTTTGATGGAAAGTCCCTTCTTTGCTTATTTTCCCTGATTCCTATCTTCTATTGTTCATAACAAAACAGAAGCAGAAACAAAGTCTTAAAAGACTAAACTATCACATGCTGCAGAGGCCTTTAGACCTAGTCCCCAGTTAACTTCTGAGTACTTAAAGGGCAGGGCGTGGATTTCTGCTAGTTTAAAATAATTAATAACCCTTCTCAGCAAATATTTTTCTCCTGGATTTCTTAGCAGTGGATGAATGGGCTCCAGCCTCTGATTCAGCTTTTACTGATAACTTGAGCTTAGTAGACGATAACTACACAAGGACAAACAGCAAAGTGGGGACCATCCTCTACCGTGTGGGGACAGGCGTGATTCAGTGACCACATATCTTGGAAGTGGACATTGTTAGGAGAGCTTTATAGCCTCAGAGCCTTCAGCTTTGGCCAAAATGGCCATAATGGGATAATTTCCTCATAATAATGAGACTAATTCTCTTTGGCAAAAGCAGGAAAAAAAGAGGAAGAAAAGCAGCAACAAGATAGAGAGATCTCTCTTCTCATTTAGTATTTAAAGTCCCATCAGGCACATTCTTCAGGGAACGTGTGCTCCACAAGGAGAGGTCAGGGATATGGTCATGCACAGCTCGTTAGTGACGGGGGCGTGAGTCAATCCTTTCAAACAACAGTTTAAAAACTCATCTCCTGTAGATATTCTATGGCATCTTAGGCTTCCTGTCGACCCAACTGGTCCCTCAGATCATTTGATGTGTTGCAGTCTCAGTTTAAGAATTGCTCCCATATTTGCAGAATGATATCATTTACCCTCACATCTAGAGATCAAACAGGAGTTCCACAGTGACTTACGAAAACCAGAGCTGAAGGTAGATTACTCCAGATCCAGTCTGCCTTTCTCTCCACTTGTCTTAAAATCTACGTGGTCCAGAAAGCCAGTCTCCTAAGGAATGTGAGGTCACGCCCTCTGATGGTGTAGTCTGAGTCCAGGACCAAAGAATCCGGCCAGAGCACAGGGATTGTAATTTTTTGGTCCAGATTGGTAATTAGTTAGTCTTTGAGAGTCCGTTTGATTTAAAATTGTAGTCTGATGTACCTTCATACAGGAGTGTGCATATTAACCTTTCACACGCTTAGAAATGATTTCTACATAGTTACAATAGCTTTGTAATTACGCTTTCCTTTACCTGGTCTCTGGCCATTTCTTGGTTCATTGTTGACTTTGTCCATAAGAGGAATGTTTTTACAGATAGTGGAGCCTGGAGTTGCTTCCACCATTGCAGTCATTTCTCCCGCCTGCCTTTTTGTCAATGACACATAAAACTGCAGAAGAAAAATTATGTTTCAATATATAGCTTTCATTATGCTTTTGATGTTTCTAATATTCCTTCCTAAATGCCGTAATTCCACACATGCTGCTTGTCACCTGGCTTATGTAAACACGGACTCGTTTGGACGTTATTGCACAATTCTATCAAAATGCCAAGCAGAAAAAAAATGGCATCCAATATTCACCCCGGGGTATGAGCAAGGAACTTCGGTTTGATGTAGAAGCATTAATAATTTGATCACAGACAGGCATTTTTCAGCAGTGCACACAGATTGCCAGGAAAAGATCATTCTTCCCTTGTGGACGTGTTTACATCACACATCTTCCACTACCTGGGGAAATCTTGCACAGACAGTGTTGGGTCCACAGTTTCTCAATGGAGGGAGAAAGAAACACGCCCATGTGAATGTGAGCCTGTGCGTCTCTCAGGACCTCAAATAAGTTGTTTCAAATCCAGAACAATGTCACCCCGACCAGCTAAAAAGACGAGAGGATCACCCTGGGCATTTCTCTGAAACGCTTTCTCTCCCGACTCAGTTCTAAGGTCATCTGTGAACATTGTGGTGTGTATGAGTTTGACACTGAATGCATGTGTTAAAGATGAACTCTGACTTTGATTTGATGTTTTTGAATTGTGGTGTTGGAGAAGACACTTGAGAGTCCTTTGGACTGCAAGGAGATCAAACCAGTCAATTCTAAAAGATATCAGTCCTGAACATTCATTGGAAGGACTGATGCTGAACTTCCATTACTTTGGCTACCTGATGCGAAAATTCGACTCACTGGAAAAGACCCTGATGCTGGGAAAGGTTGAGGGCAGGAGGAGAAGAGGGTGACAGAGGATGAGATGGTTGGATGGCATCACTGACTCAACAGACATGAAACTGAGCAAACTCTGGGAGATAGTGGAGGACAGAAGAGCCTGGCTTGCTGCAGTTCATTGGGTCACAAAGAGTTAGACCTGACTGAGTGACTGATCAACAATAACAGTCTGACCATGAAGACTAATCCTTTGTCATTGGGGAGCATTTGCTCCCCCGTCTGACTTCTAATCTTAGAACCACATAGCCCCCTCCCCGTGTCCCCAAACTTTGTCTCTGTCTGTTCTTCTGGAGTTGGTCAGGGTGGATGGCCGGGGGCAGGGGTTACAGGTGGTGTTACAGATTCTTGGTCTCTTCTCTCTGGGCCAAAAATAGGAACTCTTAGAAATTTTAGGAGATAAGATACAGCGAGCAGTCACATGACTCTGTCCCTGAGCAAGCACGTTCTTCTTTTCTTGCATGAGTGGCCTCACGTAGATGATACCTTTATGACCTTCTGCACCTCTCCTGATGGCTTGCACGCTGCCTTCTGATCAGGGAGCTGGAAATGACAATCTGAGCAGGGCTTCTCTGGTGCAACCCCCATTCACAGAGGTGCCGAGGAGATGCAGGTGGGGGTCTGCAGGGGGCCTGAGGGGACCATGCACCTGCCTGGTGGGATCGTTACAGGACTTGCTCCTGGGTTTTTTAGTCCAGGGAGACAGGGCTGTGATTGAAGAAATGCTGCTGGAGTTGAGGGGTCTGCTCTGAACCTTTTTCACCTGGAAAAGCCTTTTTTGTGCAGGAGAAGGAGATGGAGTCATTCTCTCCCAGTCCTCCTCCCAAGCCTTCTCCTCAAGGTCAAGCTTACCAGGCCCAAGGCCCAGGGTCCACAGAAGATGGGGGAAAGGAGGGGGTTTTTGACCTTAATTTCTGTGTTCTCTGTGCAGCAGTGAGCCAGCTCTTGGGCATCAGTGGGGTCGGGATCCCCCAGGATGACGCCACCTTCCCAGACAGCACTCCTTGGACACTCATTTGCAGTCATAGGACTCACTTCATTTCAATTGCCCATGATGATGTCTGTTTCCTGTGCCAGGCAGGGAAGACTGCACACTGAAGGGTCTCATTTTATTTCCCTTTGTATTTCCAGCCCCAGCCTGCTGCCTGCTGGTTAGTACCCAGGGGACACATGTTCTTTAAAAAAATTGGGAACATCTTAAAATACAATTTTACTGACGGAATGAACATAGATGTACTCTGGATGAAATCCTCACAGTGCAAGTTCAAGAAAAGACAGTATTTGTTAGATGCAAACACTGGAAAAGAAGACAGACACCCTGGTGTTTCCAGAGAAAGTGACAAAACATCGAGTGACCGAGGGGCTAGGTTTGCTGGGGCTGGGCAGATGGAGAAGACAGCCTGCCCTCCAGTGTGTGGACGCTGGTTTTGACCACATTTCCCTCCATGGAGAGCGATAGGGAGGAAGGAAGAAGACTTCAAAGCAGTTCAGGAGAGACTGACAATGGTTTGTGCTGGAGATGGGGGCAGGTGGGGGTAGCCAGATCCTGCAGGGCTGGGAGTGTGATGGTGTTGTAACTCACCGTTTACTCAGCACTGAGTTCTGGGCTTCTTTATCTATTCACAACAGATGAAGGAGTGATCATCCATGATCAATGCATGTTGTTGTTATTCAGTTGCTAAGTTGTGTATGACTCTCTGTGACCCCATGGACTATAGCATGCTAGGCTTTCCTGTCCTTCACTATGTCCCAGAGTTTGCTCAGATTCATGTCCACTGAGTCGGTGATGCCATCCAACCATCTCATCCTCTGTCGTCCACTTCTCCTCCCACCTTCAATCTTTTCCAGCATCAGGGTATTTTCCAATGAGTCAGCTCTTCACATCAGGTGACCAAAGTATTGGAATTTCAGCTTCAGCATCAGTCTTTCCAAAGAATATTCAGAGTTGATTTCCTTTAGAATTGACTGGTTTGATCTCCTTGCAGCCCAAGGAACTCTCAAGAGTCTTCTCCAGCACCGCAATTTGAAAGCAATTGTTCTTTGGCTCTTAGCCTCCTACATCTATACAGGACTACTGGAAAAACCAAAGCTTTGACTATATCGACCTTTGTCAGCAAAGTGATGTCTTTGCTTTTTAATACCCTGTAACTGTATAGGCTATCAGTTATTGAGCCCTTATGTGCTTGAAGGACTTTGAAGGCATCAACTCAGTTCAGCTGGTCCTCGTGGTACCCACTCCAGTGGGCGCTGTTATTATGAGCCCATTTTGAGGAACAGTGAGGTTAATCACCAGCCCAAGGTCACCAGGATATTGTTGTGGTTATTCTACAGGTTCTGAAATGGCAAGGTGACAGAATGGCAGTGAAGAAGGACACAGACATGCCACAAATTGTGTGATAGAGTCGGTTTTTCATCTACCTGTCTATCCAGGTGAGGCTGAGAGATGTGTTCACTCAAAGTGACTCACTCCTTACCTATCACATCAGTGACATAAGTATTATATGGAATTTCCTCATAATAAAAATTTTCACCTGAATATCTGCTGCTAACCCACATCTAACCTTCTCTCTTATCCAAGATCAAGGGTCTACTAGTTCATTTGATTCAGTTTTCTCATTTGTTATATCAAGAAATTAATGGCTTGTCCCTCTGCTACTGCTGCTGCTAAGTCACTTCAGTCATGTCCGACTCTGTGTGACCCCATGGACTGCAGCCCACCAGGCTCCTCCATCCGTGGGATTTTCCAGGAAAGAGTACTGGAGTGGGTTGCCATTGCCTTCTCCGTGTGACGAATGATGAATAATGTTGCATATAAAGTGGAGAGCTGTGTCTTTCCCAATCTAACTGCTCAGTAATTGTGAGCTAGTATTATTAGCAAATAAGAAAGTGCGTTTTGTACCATTAGCATGTTCTTAGATGCTTATCCTAATGTATTTTTTTTTTAAAGTTACCAAATAATTTCTTCACCTCTTTGTATTGCATGAACAAGTCACAAATAAAGCCTACTTGCTTTCCATATAAGACTGAGACCCTCCTCAGAAACGAATACGACCCTAGTATAAGCATCTCCCTTCAAAAGGTTTTAGACTGTTGGAAAGCTCTTTTGGTAAGCTCTGTTGGAAATACTTAGATATCACAAAATTGTTACTTAAACGCAGTCCAGGAGTCCAAGGAGATTCGGGTGGAGAAATGTCTCTTCGGTCTGCTTTCAGTGGGCAGAACCATGATGAACTCTGAGTCCTTGGTCCACGGTGCAAGGCGCTGTCCTGTCCCAGGAGGAGGCAGAGGCCCAGGGAGGTCCAGCTGCTCGCTCAGGACCTCAGGCTTGTGTGTCAAGCTGGGACTTGAGACCTTTGCAGCCAGTGCTCCACTCGACCCCTGCCATGCCCCTCTGCGGGCTCAGGCTGTGTGGGTGAGCGGTGGATTCGGTGTGTGTGCATGAGTGTGTGTGTGTGAATGTGGCATCTCTGTGTAGGTCCCATAGCAAATGCCCTGACTTGCATGGTTCTTCAGTGACAGACACTTTGTTAAGAAGATCCATTGCCTCTCTCCTTCACTTGACAGGTTTCAGCCTTTTTTGGGGGAAATAGTACAGTTAGGATGAGAGCCCAAGAATATGCCAAAATTATGTAAACCGCGAAAAGGTATTTCCAAGAATTTGAGGAGACCCTCCCTTCTCTTTTGGTAAACAATGGTCTTTGGGAGATACCCGGCTTTGTGTCTCTTGAGAACTGGTGGGTGCTCGGATAGCTGAGAGAACAGCTCAGGGCCACCTCCAGCTCCATTGCAGCCTGGTGAGTTCACAGACGTGAACGTTCAGTTTTAGCCATATTGGCCATCCTGTGGGATATTGTCATTTCCGTAAGGGCTTCCCTAGTGGCTCAGATTGGTAAAAAAAATCTGCCTGCAATTCAGGAGACCTGGATTTGATCCCTGGGTCGGGAAGATCCCCTGGAGAAGGGAAAGGCAACCTCTTCTGATATTCTTGCCTGGAGAATCCCCTAGACCTTTACCTATCTGCCCGGACAGAGGAGTTGGGCAGGTTACAGTCCATGGGGTCTCAAAGAGATGGGCATGACAAAGCGGCCAACACCATACATAAATTTGCCTTCATCTTCCACGAGACATGATCCTGGAAATCTGGCATTGTGTGGCTCCTTTCTCTCTTCCCAGCCAGGCTTTTCAGAAACCTCCCTGCCCCATTCCAAACAGGAAGTTTGGGCAGCAGTGGTACAAATGGCCCCGCATTATGTGGGATGTCACCCATTGTTGTCGGGACAAAGACATCCTGAAATTAGGACAAAGGCTTCAATCCACCAGGGTCCGGACCCTTCAATAGCCCCACATTGTATCTGGGGAGTGATTGAGTGAACTGGGTCAGTCCGAGAATATACCTAAGCTTCTGAAACTCTGCTATTATCAGGCTGCCAAGCGGAGCTCCACACAGCATAGGCAAACAGTACTGGGAGTAACTGGGGGCTATCTGCTTTGCATACATGCAAAGCAGGGACTTTCTGAATAGACGTGCTTCCTGGCAACTGGATAAGTGAACGGGAAAGAGTGTTAGGGGAATGATCCATAACTCAGTCCTATGAGGAAAAGCAAAATGTTTATTCATTGAAAGTGTTATTGAAGTTTCTCTTTTGAAATGCTGAGCATACCTCACACGGTTCTCAAACTCTGAAGAGTGCATGTATTTTCTATTTTGTTAGAAGCAAATACTGTGTTAGAACAAACTAACCAGCTTTACCTGCAGCTGGATGACGCTCCTGTTCAGCTACAAGTGATTTTCACTGATGGCTTCTCTTGTCAAAGAAATTCTGGGTGTGGGATTAAGTACCATGAACCGTGTTTATCAAGTGGAGCCTGACCCTGCTCAGACAGGACTGCATGTGGCAGCATTTTTCTCTGTCTTCATAGCAAAATTTCTAAAACATTTTCAAAAATGTTATCTGAGACTGTGGCTTGTTGTTGAAGTTGTATCCAACTCTTTGCGACTCCAGGGACTGTAGCCCACCAGGCCCCTCTGTCCTTGTGGCAAGGACACTGGAGTTGGTTGCCATTTTCTCTTTCAGGGAATCTTCCCAACCCAGGGATCAAATCCACGTCTCTTACCTCTCCTGCATTGGAGGGGAAGGCTCTTCACCACTGGCACCACCTGGGAAGCCCTTGAAATTGTGGATACAATAGGATTAAAGAGATGGCTATTCATTATTTTTCCTTTTCCCTCTGTTGATTAGACAGTTCACCCTCCACCCCAGCTCTGTTCCACATGCAACCACGTCCTCCTCCTTCAGTCCACCGTTCTCCCTTGGCATCTGTGTCACATCCACGGAGACACATGTGAGTGACTTGTCAGGGTGACTGTGCCTTAATGGACAAGATATTCAAGTAAATCCATAAATCCACATCGAACCCCCCTTTTCTAAATACATTTTTGAATGTGTTTATTTCCCTTTGAATTCCCTCTTCTTTAATCCCCCCCAACAAGCATGGGACAAAAATGGAACAGGTCTTATTTTTTTAATTTTACTTTATTTGTTGATCACCCACCCACAACAGTCAGATTCATTTACCAGGAAATGAGACCTAAGGTGTTCACAGCCTGAGCCATTTGGGAATTGGTGCCTGTCGATCCTGTGACCCTCTCTGTATCCTGAGATGTGGGGAAGGGGTCCCACCTGTAGGTCAGTCCTGCAGCCTCAACCTCTCTCTGCCGTGAGGCCCCAGGACATCTCAGGGTTGAGCTGAGACCCCCACCCCCAGGCCGTCTGTGCGAAGGTGAGGCTGGGCGTCTGGGATGAGATAGAAAATGTGCGGCAGACTAGAAGCCCTTCTTACAGCAGCTGATAGATCATCTCAAGCCTGGTGTCGCCTTCATGTTTCTTAGTCACGTTGTCCCCGACCTTTGAAAACACCTAACTTTGCAGATTCAACTGTAAGTTATAATTTTCCTCTAAAATGCAATAAAACATAACTAAAAATGTTAACTGACCTCTTCACATCAGTAATGCTCTTACTGAAAAGGAATAAAGCAATTTATAAAGGCATTAAAATGTGATTCAGCCAGAGTGCTTGCCTAAACCACCCATAAATTCCTTCACTGGTGTCTGTGTGTCCACAAGGCTGGGCCGCCCGAGCCCCATCTTGCAGCCACCGGCAGACTCGACAGTTTGGCTGCAACTTCTCCTAAACCTCCCTGTTCTCACTAAGCCAGCTGGCATTTTGATTTTACAACATAAGAATGCAATTGTCTTATAATCAATTCAACCCTCCAACATGTCCAGTGGCTTTGATGGACCCAGACTGCACCAGGGACTAAGAATGGGGCCCAGCAGGCTGTCACATCTCCGTGGGCACTGCTCTCCCAGGATTCCAGGGAATAGTACCCTCTGGAGGTGTTCAGTGGTCCTGCACTTCTAAGAGCTTACATTCTTGGGGGACTGATATAGACAGTGCTATAGACGGTCTGTGTCCCCCAATATTCATATGCTGACTCTTAACCCCAAAAGTGATGGTGTCAGGAGGTGGGGCCTTTGGGAGGTGATGAGGCTATGAGGGTGGAGACCCCAGGATGGATCAGTGACCTTATAAAGGAGAGCACCCCCCTTCCTCAGCCCTTCCTCCAGGTGAGGACACAGTGAGACGACACCGTCTGTGAACCAGGAAGAGCCCTCATCGGACACAGAGGCAGATGTCACCTTGACCTTAGACTTTTGCCTTCCAGAGTCATGTGAAATCTGTGTCTGTTGTTTGTGAGGCTCACTCTGTTCTATTTGTCACAGCAGCTAGAGTGGACTGGGACAGAAACAAATGGGTGAGGCAGCCACAGAATTCAGGTGAGAGTTTCTGAGAAAGCGAACAGAGGGTTTTGGAGGGTGACCAGGTTCCAATAGCTTGAAAAGTTAAGATTTCTCCAAAGAGGCGATATCATACATGAGAACAATCAGGAGGATCCAGGCAAGGAAGGTCTGGAGGGCAGCACTGCATGTGGACTGTGGGGGCAACAGTCCCAGAGCCGGGGGCAGAGGGTGGGTGCCTGGTGTGGAAGAAACGGGGAAGAAAGCCAGGATGGGCTGAGGAGGGTGCAGACGGCAGTGGGTGGGGGAGTCCTGCCCCTTTATCTTCAGAGGGTCAGAAAGCCACCTGGGCTAAGGGCAGGGGAGGGTGAAGAGGCTGATGTTGTGGGACCACAGGGATGCTGTGGGAACGGGCTCTGGGAGCCGGAGGGGAAGCAGGGAGGCAGTGTGAGCACCTGGGGCTGGTCCAAGCGGGAGCTCATGAGGCCTGGGATGTGGGGGCAGTGAGGGTCCATCAGGATGAACTCGCTGATGGAGTCGCTGGGTGTGGGGAGAAGGGGGTCTTGCCTAGTTGTTCCAGGTGCCAGGCATGCGGGCACTGCTTCCGACCCTTCCTCTCTGTGGAGTCCCCTCCACGTCAGGACGAGTCCCCTCATCTTGTGGCTAAGATGGCCAAGGCTCTGGTAGGTTAAGTTGACAAGCCCAAATTCACAATCTGGCAAGTGCAGAGGTAGGAATAACCCAGTTCTTTCTGAAAGTGAAACTCCAGCCCTTCCCACTTTGTGTTTCTTCTCTTCTCTGTTGTCAGCTCAGTTCCAAGAATTCATGCTGGCCCTTAGCTTTCCCTTTCACTTCCCAGGATGCCCCAGAAGGTGCTGAGGAAGTGTGGACAAAAGGACCACGTGGGTCCCTTTGGAGCGTGGATGCTGGGCTGGCTTCATCTGTCACAGTGTGTTTCCCACACTCTGATTTCCAGTCTGGACGAGGAGCACACATTTGGGCAACAGCCAAGGGCCAGGGGTGGAGTGTGAGGAGCTGAGGGCACACACACTGTCCTCTTGGGGGCCCTGAAACCCCACTGTCTGCCGCGGGGATGACGAGGGGTGGGGGCCCATCCTGCTCGGAGATCGCGCTGAGCTTTGCTCTTGAATCCACCTAGGCTGAATGAAAAATACAGCGTCTTCCCCCAGTTACAACTTTTATACTGAATTATGGAATCTTTGTGCAGACTATATGTCCGTGCCTACACTTATTTCTGCTGGAGTTTCCATCACTCACCATTTAACCGCCCAAATCCAAGGTTGAAAGGGAGCTACTTCTCCAGCTGTCAGCTCCCAGAGGTTTAGAAGACTCAACTAAAGAGGGTACTGTTTTAGAGACGGTCCCTGCTTTCTGATCGTGCCCTGCCAACAAACCTTCTTCACTTGGCCCCTGCTCTGTAGATACAGGACACGTACACTTTAAAACCATCCTGGCTGCAAACTCCAGACTTTCCTTCAGTCTTAAAACCAGGAGACCTCTCTACCTGTGCATAAGTATAAACACTCATAAGGTCACAGCATCAGTTCCAGGCCAACTGCTCCATCCCTGTAATTATGATCACTGAAGTGCTTGGGAGCTGTGCTGGGGATACAGCTGTCCTGCGTGTGCTAAGGCACTCAGTCCTGTCTGACTCTTTGTAACCCTGAGGACTGTAACCCACCAGCCTCCTCTTTCCATGGGATTTTCCAGGCAAGAATATTGGAGTGGTTGCCATTTCCTCCTCCAGGGGGTATCTTTCTGACCCAGGGATGAAACTCTGTCTCCTGCATTACAGGCAGATTCTTTACCACTGAGCCACCTTGGAAGTCAGAGAATACAGAAATAAAATACATCCCAGGTCTCAAGGAATTAGCTGGTAGAACCAGTCAGGTGAGGCCAATGATGCCCCTTTAAGGAACATAGGGAGAAATAATGGCAAATTCCTTTTTTTCCCCTAAATTAATTTGTCTGTGCCATGTCTTAGTTGCAGCATTCAGGATCTTTAGTTGTGGCATGCAAACTCTTAGTTGTAGCATATGGGATATAGTTCCCTAACCAGGAATCGAACCTAGGCCCTCTGCATTGGGAGATCAAAGTCTTAGCCACTGGGCCACGAAGAAGTCCCAATAATTGCAAATTCTGAGAAAACACTTAGAGTCTCACCCTCTAGTCTCTGTGAGGACTGTTGCCCACTAGAAATTTGTTTCTGGCCTCTGGGGCCCAGATAACACTTCCTGGGTCTTTCACATCTTCCTGGGGAGAGTAAATCGGGAGATTCTGTGTGTTTATTCGTATACATATTTGTTTCCTCAGTGAGGAGGGTGAGGTGTCCATGGAATAAAAACTTGTTTGCAAACTCCAGAATGAGTTGAAATCCTTAAGGAAATGGCAACCCACTCCAGTATTCTTGCCTGGAAAATCCTATGGATGGAGAAGCCTGGTAGGCTACAGTCCATGGGGTCGCAAAGAGTCAGACACGACTGAGCGACTTCACTTTCACTTTCACTTCACTATGCCCCATTACTGCTTTGGGAACAGTAGATTTTAGGGCAAACGAATGATTTCACACTTTCTCTGAAGTGGAGAGTGTCAGGCATGTCTGCTACAGAAGACAGTGAGTGCAGCCTGGAGATTCTCTGATTAATTTGATGGTTCTGGGGACCAGTAGTGTTGGAATGTGTCCCAGGAGTGTCCGTAGCCTGAGTGAGCATGTCGGATTGGGCTCACTGATCCTATAGCTCAGGTGGCCAAAAGATGTCCCCTGTCTAATGATAGAATTCTCTCTCTGCTCCCAGTCTGCCTAAAGCCAATTTTCTTTCCAAGAACACCCCCTGAATCTTCCTGCATCTGATCTGAGGAGTAACAGTAGCTGAAAACCCACGTGAAAGGCATGGCCCCTCAAAGCAAAGTATCTTTGCCCTCAGGGACACCACAAAGAGTCATGGTTCCAGACAGAGCCCCAAGTTCTGCTGTCCTTTTCCCTGATCTGCATTCTTTCCTCTTCGACTTATTTTTCACTTTCTGTTTGACTTAGCTTGATTGTATTTCTCCCCCGATAGAGCAGAAAGAGTGAAAGTTCCCTCTGCCCACATGCGCAGAGCTCAAAGCGAGTGTTGTCAGCACTCACTTGACGTCAAGGTTGACTTTTAAATTTGCCAGAGGGCTTTCTTCGGAGACAGGGCTAGGCCAGTAGGCCCCCCTATAGAAAGTTGGTTGCCGGTGCTGGAATTCAAAGCCCACAAACCGAATTTTAAACTTTTCGGACAACACACAGATAGGCGAAGGGACCTCAGACCCTGATATCAAATAATAGATGTTTGTTTTTTAAAATCTACACATTTTCGGGTGCCATTCACATCTTCTTTTTTTTGTTTTTTTAAGTTTTTACTGAATTTATTACAATATTGCTTCTGGTTTATGTTTTGGTTTTTTGGCCTTGAGGCATGGGAGCAAGGCATGGCCTTGAGGCAGCCCTAGCTCCCCAACCTGGGATTGAACTGGCACCCCCTGCATTGAAAGGAGAAGTCTTGACCATTGGAACTCCAGGGAAGTCCCTACATCTTCTTTCTATCATCTCTTCCATTTCTTTCTTTCTTTTTTTTTTTTTTAAAGTCCATTGCTCTTAGAAAACACAGTTAAACACAGTTAAAAACTGTTTGTTTCTTGGTTGCTTGCTTGCCCATCAGACGTTTAGTTACCTTGAATGCTGAGTTGCTCTGTGTCTCAGTTTTTCACAGATTTTTGTTTCATTTGAGAGCCTGTCTTTGGTTTGTTTACACTTTTAATTTGGAGTCCCTGGGCATATCTAAATGGGCTCCAGAACCCATAGATCATCTGATAATGTCTCTCCTAGTTCCTACTCCCTGACACAGAGTGACTTTTGAAACACTTCCATTTTCCCTTTCTATTTAATGTACTCTAGCCCACTTTTTTTCCCCTCATTTTTTTTATAGTCCATCATGAAGAATTTGTTTACCAAATGTTACTTTTCTTGGATCGCGTCTATTTTTGAGGAGTGCAAAGCAAACAACATTTTGAAGCTGTCAGCCTTCATTTTATTTATGCATGAATAACACAAATAACTTGAAAATGACCTAGCCTGTTTTTCTCAGATTTAGATAGAAAAACTGCTTCCGGGCAATGTCGATGCCAAACAGTTCATGCCAAGTGTCCCGTTCTGGTGCCAATTGGTTTTTGCAGCCAAGTTGTAAACCTTCAGTAAACACGGTTTATAATGAAAGTGCAGACACAACCTGGGCCATGGCACAAGTGGAACTGATGTAAATTTACTCTGAGAATAAAATTCTAACAGGAACAGAGCGGGAGAGAAGCTGGCTCTTGAGTGTTCCCACCATAATGCAGAAAATACACAAACCATGATATTTGATGACTGAAATCCCGTTAGGCTCGTCTAGACATTTATGAAATCCCTTTGTCGTCACTGCCGAGCGGCTCCTCACTCCAAGTGACTGCTACCCAGGGGCTTTTTCAGAGCCCCCATCACCATTTAACATCTGATGCTGGGGGAAGGATCGGGGGAAGGGGACCTTGAAAATTTCAAGGTACAGGTGGCTGTGTGCACATTGCATCAGTCACGATCTATGGGAAAAAAGATCAAGCATTTTCTTTTACAATCAGTTCAGCGATATTCGTTCAGGTCAATCCTGGGGACCTGAGTCCCTGCTTGTGGCGCTGGTATTGAGTGCTGTCATGAGACTGCACCCGTGGGGCCCTGGGGTCCCAGGTGGCCCTCAGGGGGAGAAGAAAGAGAGACTTAGGCCCCCTGGGGCAGTGCCTTGAAGCCCTGAGGAGGCTCTTCCCTTTGAGAAGGGAGAGAGTGGTCTTCTTTTCGTGAAGCGGGAATTAGTCCAGGCTTCTGGGGACTCGAGAAAGCCATTTGCTTTGAGGCCCCTTAATTGCCAGAAAGAGAAAGTTCCAGAACCCAGGCCTAGGGGCACAGGATTCATGGTGCAGGATCCGGGATCTAGGACTGGGACTGGACACTTAGGACCCAGGCCCCGGAACCTGTGGCCCAGGACAAGGACCGAGGGCCCAGGACTTGCTCCGCAAGAGCAGGCTGACCTGCACAGCTTCATGTGCGGTTGCTTCCTTCAGACAGTTCTGACTTAATCAGGGCAGAAGGGACCAGAGGCTTCCAGACTCTGGGAGGAGGAGAGTGACTTGAGTCGTGGCCATGGCAGCCAGCACTATGCTGTCCTAGATCAGGGTTCCAATGCCTCATACCATACCTCAGGGCCACCGCGTTGAGGCATAGGCTGTAACCCACAGATGTATGAATGAGGTCATACTTTCCATGAAACAGATGTGGATCAGCATTCAGAGACTAAAGTCGTCCCTGTAGATGCACATCCTGACGGCCAGCAAGCCATCTTCCCAGCTGCAGGCTAATTCAACCTGCCTTGAAGTCGTCACTCACCTGCCCTCCACTCAGCGGCTGTCTATGTGCCGTCTATAGCCACACCTCCTATGTGCCCATGCTGCACGTGCCTTTTCTGGACCGTGGCTTGTCACCACGAGCCTGTCCTGTCCTGTCCTGTTTTTTTTTGAGATCTGCACCCTGACACAGCCCAGCAAAGCTACACATGCAGTGGTAATGACCATGATGTCTTAGCAAGTGTCCAGCCTGTTTTCTGGTTTTGGGGTGAAGTGGAAAAATCCCCAAACATCTTTATTTTATTTGGGAAGCTGAGGGTTTCATGTCACTGCTGACAGGCAGTGAGTAAATATCCTCCTTGGTTCGTGCCTTCCCTGGGACTCCCTTCTTCTTGTCATCCTCAGACCCACGCACCTGTCTGTCATCTCTTATTTATGGAACACCCACCGTGTCCCAGCTCTCTGTGTGTTGACCCATTGCATCCTGAACCCATCCTGTGAGGTAGAGCTGCTGTTACCTAACTTCACAGGTGAGGGACCAGAGTTCAGATGTAAGGGATCTGAGTTCATAGGTAAGGGACCAACATTCACAGATGAAGGACCAGGGTTCATAGGTTAGGGACCAAGGTTCACAGGTGAGGGACCAAGGCTCACAGGTGAGGGACCAGGGTTCCCATTGAGGGACAAGGGTTCACAGATGAGGGACCAGAGTTTACAGGTGAGGGACCAGGGCTCACAGATGAGGACCAGAGCTCACAGATGAGGACCAGAGCTCACAGATGAAGGACCAGTGTTCCCAAGTTGAGGGATCAGGGTTCATAGTTTAGGGACCAAGTTTCACAGGTGAGGGACAAGGGTTCATAGATGAGGGACCAGGGTTGATAGGTGAGGGACCAGGGTTCATAGATTAGGGACCAAGGTTCACAGATGAGGGACCAGGGTTCACAGATGAGGGACCAGGGTTGATAGGTGAGGGACCAGGGTTCATAGATTAGGGACCAAGGTTCACAGATGAGGGACCAGGGTTCACAGATGAGGGACCAGGGTTCATACGTGACGGACCATGGTTCCCAGGTGAGGGAGCAGACACCCCAGGGGCTCTATAGTCACCTCCCCTATGACAGCGGAGCTGCAGAGAGTGATGCCCAGGTAGCCAGGCTGCAGTGCTCTGGATGCTGGTGTCTCTTCATTTCTCTAGATGATTCTGATCACAGGGGATGACAGGCCAGTTTACGGTTTACCGTTACCCCTCATCCCCTTGGAGTTCAGCCTGAGGTCTGCAGTCTCCTGCCCTCCACGGGCTGTGCCTGGGCTTCTCTAGGCTGGGGTATCCCAAGGGGCCTGAAAGGAATGGAGTCCCGTGTCCCTGACCCCCTTGGCCTCATGTCTGGGTCCCCGCCTTTGTCCTGGGTCCCGCTGCTTCTGCCCATCACCTCAGTCTCCTACTTGCCTGGTCCCGCCGCCCCCTCCAGCATCTAGAGAGCAGCTGGAGCCCACTCTGGGGCCTCAGCTTCCTCCCAGGCTGCACACACTCCATCTGCTCTTGGAGAGCCGTGTGTCCCCAGCCTCCCCTCTGCACACACTGTCATGGGTCACCTATCACTGCATCTCAGGAAGCCAGGTCTGCAGCTCCCAGCAGATCTGTGGGGAAAGTTATCTTCACAACTTGTTTCTTTTCCCTGAAAAGGCAGGTTTGCTATTTTGGGCTTTGGCTTGATTCACTCAGCTATCACTTAAGTGGAGGACATTCTCTCCTGTGAAACTTAACCTGAGGCCTCTCCAGCTGCAGCGACCCTCCTGGTGCGAGTCAGAGCCCAGCCCAGGGCCTGCAGGAAGACCCTCCGTGTGCCCATGTAAGGAGGGGGTCCATCACTGTTTTCAGGAAAACAGAAGTCAGATAAAATAAAGTAAATAAGACAAAGCAAAATAAAACACAATACAGTAAAAATGTAAAGTAAAATAAAGTAAAAAAATAAAATACAGTAAAAATGCAAAGGAAAATAAAATAAAATATAAAATAAGCAAGATAAAATAAAGTAAAACATAGTATAATCAAGTAAAATAAAATATAATGAAGTAGCAATGAACTGACCTATTGAGCCTGGCCAACCCTGGCTTAACCAAAACTACTGTGAAATCATACTGGCTGATCTTGAGCCTGGGGTCCCAGTGACGGAGGGAGCTAACTCTCTGGGGAGTCTGTAAGGAACAGACCCCTTTATCATGGCCAGACTTGCATTCCTACTGTGTATCAAAGGCTTGCGGTTTACACATCCTAGTGACAGATTCTGGAAGATGCAGCCTGGGACCCAAGGGCACTGGGACTCTGCCGACTCTGGACGAGACCGTTGCTGGTCAGGGGCCCAGATTTCCTGTCTGCAAAATGAGGGAAGCTGGAAGGCGAATTTACCACCTCTCTGCCTCTGGGGTATGTGGAGTTAATTGGGAAAGCATCTTAAATGTGGGAGCTCTGATATGGTCCAGGACACAGCAGGTGTCACTGTGTCAAGAAAGGGCTTTGTCAAACCTCTGCCCCTCATCAAATTTAGGGTCTCCGTCACCATCCTCTGTCCTCTCTACAAAAACACACAACCACATATTTAAAATATGAAAGTTAAAAATAGTGAAGCATACTTCTACTCTTGTGCTGTTCTTCCCTATTATTAAAAGACCAGATTCTCTGCCACCTGAGTGGAAATTAGGAGGTGTGCTCGAGAAGGGTGGGTGTCAAGTCAGGATGAGTCCCCAGAAGCACAGATGACAGACATGTTGGCTCCTCCACGAAGGAGATTTGTGTTGCCCATGGTTTCAACCAGGAGTGATTTCTATCTCCCTATGGTTTCTCCTAGGATAGTTCTGCTCCTGGATCCCAGGCCAGCAGGCGTTTGGGAGAGCTTTGATGTGCTCATCCAGTAACAAGTCCACATCAAACGGAGTCCTTACTTGGTGGCAGCTGCTCAGATGCTGTTTCACATGCCCTTTGCTGAGAGGCTTGGAGTTTGAAGTCTCCCGGGCTAATTTAAAAGTAAGTTGATGTGGAAAGATGTTGGAACGTTCTCTGAAAACAGTAGTGGACGTTAATCTCTAATAAAACAAAATGTTACAGTTCATCTGGAAAGATTTTATACATCAAATGCAGGGTCAAAGGAAAAAAGAAAAGACAATTTGATTAACTGATGCTTTCTATGTTAATATTGACTTTGAAAGAGTTCATAGAGATAAAAAGGCCGAGGGCTAACTTGAAAGCTTAGATGCTAAAGATAGATGTAATAATACATTTACAAGGAGGAAGTGCATAATGAACATGTTTGTAGAAACAGAGCGAATGAGTGCCAGTGAATGTTAAATACCATAAGGAAAAAAGAGTATTAAAGAGAAGAAAATAAATTCATGGCCTCATCTCAACTTTGTGTTAAACTTGCTGCATTGACCTGAGCCTGGGCTGGACTGAATGCAATCGACAGCTGCCTCTCTGTCTTTGGTTCTTGTAGCTGCCCTTGGCACTCCCTTCTCCATGAGCCACCTGAGGTCCAGGGAACACCAGCCACATGGGTGGATGCTGCTCCATAGCATGGCATTTTGAACCACAACATCAAGCCTATCTCTTGTAGCCCCAGAAGCTGGCATGCATGGAGCATTCCGACACAAAAAACCAGGAGATAGTGACCCAGACCTAGCTGGGCATCTCAGTTCCACAAAGTCCTGAGACATCTAGAGCCATCCCTGAGGTGTAGCCCTCATCCTCAAGGCCCCAAAAAGCAGCTGGAGTGCCTGTCTTCACATCCATGTCCAAGTAGCAGGATAAAGAGAGATTCAAAGAGAAAGCAGAAAAGACATTTCCTGGAACCTGTCACATGACACTTTTCATTTAGTTTCAAAATAGAGGATCTATTCTGGGCAGTCATTTGTGAAAGACAAAATCCAGGGGTTCTGTTTCTATGGAACATAAGGAAAAAGGAAATTAAGGGACAACCATCAGTGTCTATAGAGAAGAGAACAATTGATGTGGACAAGGTGCTAGGCTGATGGACAAAAATAATGAAAAATATAATGGAAAAAATAATGGAAGAGAATTTGTTTGTGACTGTGTATAAGATTCTGGGAAGAACAGAATGCCATGAGCAGACCCAGGACCTATGAAGCTGACTGTTGGAGGATGCTTTTTGAGTCATAGGAGGCAAGTTATTAGATGTTAAGAGGCTAATGGGTCCTGATATAAATGGTCCAGAAAAATATGAATGCAAACAGAAACTTTTCAGAGTTACCACTCGGTCTTAGAATTGTAAGAATTTTGGACTCATCTCTTTTGACACCTAGCAAAAAACTCTAAAAACACTCCAATCACACATTCAGTCATTCCCTGGGCAGATATTTGAGCTATAAATACTCTGACAGTTCCTGGATACCAGCTCATGGGAGAGTCTTCCCCTCACCTTGTTAACAGACCTCACTAGTTAAAAAGAACTCGACCTATTCTTTAGCCAGTAGCTAAACTTTTGTTTACAGTTGTTGCCATAAGAACTGAAGTCAAAGTTAGCCATTTAGTTGATTTTGCTAAGTATCTCCAGGTAAAGAGAAAATGAATGTGTCTAGACTTAACGCATGTGGACTACCACTTTTATTAACCAGTTGAGTCACCAGGATGTCCCATCTCTTAATAGTATAGAGTTTACTGGAGGTTTCCATATCTGAGTTATTGAGCTGAATAGATGGATGTGTGGTTTTCACTGGCAATTCTTCTGTGCAGAGTTTGATTCATTTCAAGACTTATAAACTGTGCATAATTCAGCTCAACATTTCTGAACAGCTCTTGACTGCAAAAGGGCCTCTCCTTATGGAACAGGTGTTTGTGGCCATGTGCTTCTGATTAATATTGAAATTTGGCAAAACTTTGGGAAAGATTCTTCTGTATTTATTCACCAGATTTATGCTAATCCTTACAATCATTGTAGCTTATATCTCTGGGGATGAAAAGACATAGCAACAAAACAAGTTGATAAAGAATGGCACTATGTTTTTTGGTTTTGTTTTGTCTGAGTTAGTTCTACTTTGAAAGCATCAACTTTAGCATCTTGCAGATTTTGAAAAAGACATGCCATGTTGGTAATTTAATTTATGGGGTTGTAAAACAATATCTTTGGAGAAGGCAATGGCACCCCACTCCAGTACTCTTGCCTGGAAAATCCCATGGACGGAGGAGCCTGGTCAGCTGCAGTCCAAGGAGTTACTAAGAGTCGGACATGACTGAGCGACTTCACTTTCACTTTTCACTTTCATGCATTGGAGAAGGAAATGGCAAACCACTTCAGTGTTCTTGCCTGGAGAATCCCAGGGACGGGGGAGCCTGGTGGGCTGCCATCTATGGGGTCACACAGGGTCGGACATGACTGAAGCGACTTAGCAGCAGTAGCAAAGCTACTTATCTTAAAGTAGGATGGCATAGAATATAATAGATTAAAATATCATGGAATAATATAACTGAATAGGATGGAATAAAATAGAAAATATAGAGAACATGGCATCCAATTGGAGAAGGAAATGGCAACTGACTCCAGTATTCTTGCCTGGAGAATCCCATGGACAGAGGAAACTAGTGGGCAATAGCCCATGGGGTCACAAAGAATTGGGCATGACTTAAGCAACTTAGCATGCTTGCATGGCTTCCACTAAGGGTAAGAAAATTTATATGAAAAATATGTGGGCAGTCCATGTTCTAAGTGGCTGAGGACCAGGATGTGGGCTGGAGGGAGCAGCTATATGTCATCTTTGTATTCCTGTTATATATGGTAACTTGGAGATTTTCTTCCTTCATTCTCTTCTACTTTTATTGTATATCCCAGTCAAAAACAAACAAACAAACAAGAAATGATGAAAATGCTCCAACATAGACCAAACTTCAAATGTTAGATACAGACAGGAGAATAATGATCATATTTAGAATTTTATCCTCCAAATCTAAAGAAGTCATGTAATCTATTAAAAGTAGGGAAGAATAGCTTTGAGTAAAACTTGTTTCATTTATTTTAAAAGGCTACATTTACTAACCTTAAAGTTCTTGTTTACACAGATTTCCACCACCTTTGTAGAGACCTAAGCCTTTTTAAAAAGTCCCCAAATCAATAAGATTTCCTTTTCACATCACTAAGAATAAGTGTTTAAATCAAATGTACTGATCTACAAGGTGAACTAGGTTAAGGACTAGATCTGAAAGGCTAAGACAGCCCCTCCTCAAACCATCATTAACAAATACATCTTAGCATCTGTGTACCAGGAGGGCGGCAGAGATCAATTAGAATAAAAGGAGGCAAAATTCCTGTCTATATGGAGCTTACCATGGAGAAGACATTCAGCAGCTGAAATTCAGGAATTTTTTTGGAAAGAACTCTTTGGCTTCTTTATGGAATACAGAGTGGAGAGAGGCAGAGTGTTTGGCCATGAAGGGAAAGAAAGACCCTGACCATCATAAAGGAGGAGAGACAGGGTGGGCAGGGGTGGGGTCTCCCTGCAGAGACCCCCTGAGTGGGCCCCTCACCCTGCCTCTTCTGACTCTGGGTCCTCGGGGAGGGACAGAGATGTTCTCCATCTCAGGTTGCTCATCTGTAAAGTCAGGATGCTGCCTAAGGTGCCTGCTTTTGGTTGGCTGTGAAGGATAAATCAGGTAACAGATATAAAGTGCTTGCACGGTGCGTGGCACTTGGCAAGGGTTCTTGTTGTAAGTCTGACTGTAACATCTTGTTATCTGCCTGTAACATCTTCCACACTGAGTGTTGACTACGCAGGGCTTTCATTCCGCAGTATCCTGAATGAGGAAGACAACTCAGGGAATAAACATGCAGGGACTTTTGCATAAAAATTGCATGAAATTGTGCTCTGAGTAAGAAAAACCCATTAGAAAAACATCTTAAATGCTGAAGGGCCCTTTGGCAGTTAAGGAGTGGTTCTGCACATTTAACCTGCATTTGGACTCCCTGTAAAACAAATTGGTTTATCATTTCTTTATCTGGTGCTGGTTACTTTAGTTATTGCTGGTGCTGCTGCTCGGAGTATAAAATTAAACATCTTTTTTGCAGAAAAAGTTTCCTGCTGATTTTTCTCTCAAATAATACAGGGTGAATTTTAAAAGTTCTCAGACACACAAAGCGCTATCTCTTTTTAAAGCTTTAGGAGGGGGAGCTTCTGAACAAATGAACCAAACACACAATAAAAGAACCTTTTCTTTCTCTTTTCCCTTAAAAAAAATATATTGCAAGCGCACCGTCTACACATGAACCCTACCAAGCTGGTGGGGTATCTTTCTGATTAGATGACCGACTCCTATTTTTGGATTCCCCCTTTTGCTGGATCCATTTTTATTTCTTAAAAGAGAAAAAGTGCTAGCTGCCTGCCAGGCCTTAGCGCTCTGGTTTGAACAGAGACATCTGAAATCTAGGCCAGGCGGGAAGGGCTTCTTTCATCCCTACAGTCGCTCACCGTGGGGAGCGCTTGGTGTCATGTCTGCAGCTCCCCCTGAAGCCGGCTCTGCCCAGAACCCCCAGCCCCCGCGGGGCTGCGACATCTCATTAGCTGTGCAGGCCGTCTCTGAACTGCCCTGAATGTGGTCCCGCACGAGCCTGCCTGCCCCAGCTTTTGAATTCTGACAGGAAGCGAAAGGTGAGCCTTTCACAAATCCTGGAGGGCAAGGGATGGAATCTGGCAAGATCAAGAAATCCAGGTGGGGAAGAGAGACAAGTGAGTCAGATGGCGGAAGGCAAAGCCTCCCACTTCTCCTTTTACAGACTTTGAAAGTGACTTTCTGCGCTTATATTTTGGGAACTTGGAAACAAAAGGGAGAGGACAAACTTTTACAAATGGAAGGAATGAAAATGCTGCTTTACCATGAAACCCAGCTTTACCATGAACTCCTCACCATCTGACTGACTATAACCTGTCCCACCCCCACCCCAGCAGGGAGCGAAGTTGTTTACTAGAAGATACCTAGCAAAGGGCACACAAGGGGGGGCCTTCACTTCTGGCATGTTGAAGTGTTTCAGGATTTTACAAAAATTCTTCCCCAGGCCCTTGTGGCATCTACCTGCTGCTGTCCCAAAGTCAATGCCCATTTTTAGACATTTGTTAGGGCAGCACCCTGCAGCCAGGTCCGTAGATCTGCCCTGGTTACCTACGACTGAAGAACAAATCACCCCACACTTAATGGCTCAAATGAGGAACAGGAACTTATTTGGGGAGGAGACCCTGGAGAGCCCACTGTTAAGACGGTGCACCAACATGGCTGGCTGGAGCGCGATGTTGGCTGGGAGCTTGGCTAGACTGAGGACTCAGGGCTTTGCTTACCTTCCTGGGGGCCCTCAGGGGCTTCTTGGAGAAAAAGATAGTTCCTCAGGGCCTGGACAGAGAACCTGCAGTGTCCCCTCTACCACATGCCAGCAGGCAGTTGCAGAGCCCACGTTCAAGGGCAGTGGACAGCCCCCTAAGTCTTGATGGAAGCAGAGTTAGAGGCTGGGGGCTCTGTTTAAAACCAATGTCACTTTAGAAAACGCACACACTTTAAAAAGTTTTATTTTCTAAGTGTGAGAACCTGACATGCTCAAGATGAAGGAAATTGTTAACTGTTTTAAAATAAAAGTGACTTAAGTCATATTAGTCCTTTCAAAGTAAGGAGTATGTATCAAAAACTTGAAAATTAAATCAACTATATCATCTATTAGCCCCTGTATTTCTGATTCTGAGACAGTGGTTCACTTTATAGACATGTAAATTTAAAAGATTTCATCCCAGTTAAGGGCCGACTCCATGACTTTGTTGCCTTATATTTAAAGTAAAATTCCAGTAGATTTTCCAACATGACCTTTGACACCTTGACAGTAAGTAACCCACTTTCTTCCCAAGGTTTCCTGTCTTGTCGCTTAACCCACTGAGCTTAAACTGTAAAATTTTAAAGTGTATAGCCAATAATTTATAAATAACAGTAGCTTTAAAGAAATTTATATACTCTCAAAATGAGTGTGCCCTCCAGGTTCAAATACCCAAGGCATAGATTTTCAGAGGGTCTGGCAGAAGGACATTACATTTAATTTTAAATTTGCATGTAATTTGCTGTTTCATTTGCAACCATCTATTCTCTGGCAATGGCCTTTCTCTCTGTAGTCTTTAATCCTCTGATGTACTGCTCCATAAAGACGCCAGTGGGTCTCTTCACCTTTCTATCAGGGGTCCTTCAGTAGTTTTAGAAGCATGTTTTATTTCTGACATTATGAATGCAGAAATGGAGACAAATGCGTCTCAACCGCCCGCTCAAGGACACGTAGAGAAAAGCCCTCCTCCCCGCCTGAGTGCCCCCTTCCAACCAGAACTGCCTCATCATGTTCTGCTTTTAAGAAGCACTTGGTGCCTGAACTGGGACAGACCGAACGATGACCCCGTAATACGTGAAACATATTTTCCCAGAGATGCAGTGTCAGATTTCCCCCAAGTTAAAGATATTTCAGACAGTTAATACTATTTTCTTCATTTTTCATGTCAAACCAGGTGGCTTCATCTTCCCTTAGAAATTAAGTAGTTTTTCGAAACTTCAGCTGCACGCCTGGGTCCTTCACAGAAATAAAGAGTAGGGAGAACGCTTAGTCAGTAGTACTGCACTGAAGCCTAAATTGCTCAGATCAATGTCACTTTAATATTACAATAGCATTTGCACCACTTCTTTAACTATTTGTCATAACTATCTTTATGAATTTTTTTCTCAGAAATCCACTTCAGATGCTATTTTCTTTTACAACTTTCTTTTTTCTTATTTTCCCTGTCCAAAAGTTATCAGTGATGTTTTTCAACACGATGGCACTGTTTCTCCTTTAACATCAAACAGATAGTTAAGCAAAGGCTACAGTACATATTTTTCATGACATATCCTTTAAAAGAATACTCATATACAAAAGCAATGGGTATACAATTTTTAAAAAGCCCTAGAAATATGAAAACTTGGTTTGCAGAAGGAAAGTGTTTTTATGGAATTTTAGTTACTTATTGAATATACTTAATAGGAAAAACCATGAGGAAGATTGTAAGAGGTCTTAACTTAGGGGGTAAGTGAGTGGTTCTGTTTGTCCCCCTCGAAACCATGACAATAAACAAGAGTGAGAACATTTATCAAACTCACATGATAGTCAAGTGGGAACTCTGTTGAGCCCAGGAGGTTCCCAGATGAGGAAGCTCGGTTCTCAGGGCTGCATTTCAGGAGTTGGACAGAGGTCCCGGATGGAGAGAAACATAATCCCCTCAGAGATCCTGCAAGAACAAGAGGAGGGAGTCATCACTGCCTCCCATCAAAGTAATCAGAAGTGTGGGTGATGATGCATTACATCAAATTCCCTTTCTGTGCAGACCACCAACATGAAGAACTACAGGAGTCTTAGGAGTGCTCTGGCTTACTGTGACTCTGGAGTTCAGAAAGCAGAGGTAAGAGAGAGGACGACCCCTCACAGTCTGCTGGTCAGTGGCCTTGGTGACAGTGTCACTGGGAGTGTGACAATGACAGCCTCTCTCCTGCCTCCAGGAAAAGGCAAACTCCACCCCACCCCTGGAAATATAAGTTCATCTCCCCCAAAAGTAAACATGATGCTTTATTGACATGAGGCTGGAAGGAAAAGGCAATCCACTCCATTATCCTTGCCTGGAAAATCCCATGGGCAGAGGAGCCTGGTGGGCTAGAGCGCATGGGGTCACAGAGAGGCAGATACAACTTAATGACTAAACGACAAGCTGGTACTGCTCAAATTCGAGGACCACACCATTTTATTGCCACATATACTCTCTACTGAGACAGATTAAGAAAACACACACTGAGGCATGTTTTTGTGTGGGGCTGATCTCTACATGTTTAGTTAAAAGACTGCTTCTGCAAAAGATCTGTGGTGTATAATTAAGCCATAGGGAAGAAACCAAAACAGCAAGGTAACTTGACTATAGTCTAACCGTTTATGAAATCATAGTCCTTTTCAACTTCGGGGGCTATCTTCAGGAAGTTGTTGATATTTTACTTGTAAGAAAAAAACACATATAATGCAGAGTAAAATTTAAATAAGTTGAGAACAGAGAGCTTGTCTATGATGCTCATTCCTAATCCAATGATGCCAGAGCTAAAAATCTCACTGCCATCTAAATCTGATGAGCAAAGCTGCTGATCTTTGTCTTAATTAAAAAACCATAAATAACAATCACAGTCCAACTTCTTGAACCCAAAACAATCAGCAAGTTCATTGTTACTGGCAGCACTTATCTTTTTTTTAGCAAAGACGTTAGATATTTAGATGCTCAGGGATGTTTATGGAATATACTGTTAGGTATCTTAGGTCTTAAAGAAACTTGAAAGGAGATTTTAGAAATATTTATTTATTTGGCCGTGCTGCGTCTTCATTGCTACACGAGGGTTTTCTCTAGTTGCAGCGAGTGGGGGCTACTCTTTAGCTGCGATGTGAGGGCTTCTCATCGCAGTGATCTCTCTTGTAGCAGAGCATGGGCTCTAGGGTACGAGGGCTTCAGTTGTTGCTCCAGAGAGTGGTCTTAGTAGTTGTGGCACATTGGCTCAGTTGCCCAGAGAAAGTTATGTGGGATCTTCCCAGAGCAGAGATCAAATCCATATCTTCTGCATTGGCAGGCAGGTTCTTAACCACTGGACCACCAGGGAAGCCCAGAAAATTTGATTTTCTTAATTTTTGCGCCAAATGTTAAGCATTTAACTTACATGTTGTGTGAAGAAGAGAAAGGTTGTGTTTGAAGGCAGCACATTGTTCCCAGGTCTTGTTCATCTCATACAGGATGCCCCAAAGGTGGACACATCCTCCGCTTCCCACAATGCTGCTGGGTTTTGGAGACTACAGTGGCACTTGAGATGGCAACTGGGAAACAAAGAAAAATAATGATGAACTCTCTTTCTCATACTTTTATCTCCACTCCCATCTCCTCTGTATCTTTAACACACACACACACACACACACACACACACAAGCAACAAACAGCGCCTGGAGGACTGATGTCCCCAGGGAAGGAGAGAGGAGAGATGTTAAGATGTGGGGTTTCCCTGTGGATGGAGGGAGGTCCCTGTGCTGCTCTGACCAGATGTTGGCCTGGGCTCTTCTATTGGGTGTGTGTGCAGTGAACCTGTGTAGCCTCTGAAAGGAAAATAGATAGGTGTTTGTTTCCCAAGTGGCGCAGTGATAAAAGAATCTGCCTACCAATGCAGGAGACTCAGGAGATCCAGGTTCGATCCCTGGATCAGGACGATCCCCTGGAGAAGGGCATGGCAACCCACTCCAGTATTCTTGCCTGGAGAATCCCATGGACAGAGGAGCCTGGTGGGCTACAGTCCATGGGGCTGCAAAGAGTCAGACATGACTGAGCGACTCATCCATGGCACTCCTCTCCCTAGAGAAGTGACTTGCATTTTCCTAAAGCAGAGCAGACCTAGAGCAGAAGCCTGAGGTTACGGGCCCCTGCCCAGGCATGGATACTCCTATCCTGACTGCCCCCCACCCCAACTTGTCCCCACCTTGTTAGAGACCTTCCAGATTCACGTGGGGATCATCTCCTTCCAGATGCTACCCTGTGAACCTGAGGTCATCTGGAATTCCACAGAATCCCATCCCTGGGCTGAAAGGTTCAGAGCCCCCTTTTACAGATGGCATTTGGTTAGCTTACATCTGGTTTCCATTTTTTAAACGTTAACTCTAGCTTTATCATTGTGGATTTCATTTTCATTTGACAATGGGTTTAACTTTTCTTAATAATATTCTGCTACAGATTTAAACTCCTTTTAAGAAGACATCTCTGGCTTCAGTGACTAAGCAAATCTTGCCTCTGGAAAGAGAACTAAAAAGAAATCAAAACATACAACTGACATTTTTTTTTTTTGATACTGTTTTCATTTCTGTCCTTAAATTAAACACTAGCTCCTGAACGTTGAGATAAAAATAGCTGTGGTTACCTAAAATTATTTCTAGGAGATTCTCAGTCTTTTTCTTCCACCTCAAGAAAAGGATCTAAGAATATCTCCTGCTCCAGACAAGGGTCAGGAACAGACCAAAAACATACAGCCTGTCTGCTCTCCCCCAGCTCCCCGCCCCACACCCTGAGTTTCTGCCCTCCTCCACACCTATACATCCATGTTCCTGTGGGACTTTACTGAAGATTGGTCAAAATAGAAGACAAATCATGGAAAGTGAAAGTGAAAAAGTCATTCAGTTGTGTCTGACTCTTTGTGACCCCATGCACTATACAGTCTATGGAATTCTCCAGGCCAGAATACTAGAGTGGGAAGCCTTTCCCTTCTCCAGGGGATCTTCCCAAGCCAGGGATCAAACCCAGGTCTCCTGCATTGCAGGCAGATTCTTTACCGGCTGAGCCAAAAGGGAAGCCCATGAGCTTTTATTTTGCTTCCTGGAGTGGAAGCTATTTGCTGTAGCTGACACATCCAGAGTTGATTGCTACTGTTTAGTGACATGACCTTGCTTACAAGGGGGGGGGGGGGCATCCTGATGGGAATTCTCTCTGTGTTGTTCAAAGGAGGCTGGCTGGGATTCCTACCCTGCCCCCCCCACCCCATCTGAGAGACTTCTGCCTTCTGACGGCTTTCTGATCGAGTTAAACTTTTGAGGGCACATCTAGGACTCACCACGGCATACTTCAACACTTACTAACAACAGACATTGTTATGATTGGTCATGTGTCTTACTTTTTAGAAATTTGAATCAATGGCTTTAAAAAGCATGTATGGAACACTGATTCGTTTCTTTACCCACCACAGCTGCATCAAGGACACCTAAGGGTGACTGTTGTTGTTTAATCTGTAAGTCATGTTCACATCTTTGCAATGTCATGGACTATAGCCCGCCAGGCTCCTCTTTCCATGGAATTATCCAGGCAAGAATACTGGAGTGGGTTGCTGTTCCCTCCTAAAGGGGATCTTCCCGATTCTGGGATCAATTTGCATTTTCTGCATTGCAGGCAGATTCTTTACTGCAGAGCCACCAGGGAAGCCCAATAAAAGATGAACACATATCTACTTTAATCCCTACAGTGGCACTGAGGGGTATTTGATATGACTGTCCCTGTTAGAAAATCAAGACACGGAGTTTAGGAAGCTGGGCTGGGAGCCAGGCACCAAGGCTAGGAAGTAGCCATACTGATTGATCCCAGACCTATGGCCTCCTTGCCACGCTGGCCTCTCAAACAAGGGTGTTCCAGAGATTCGGAACCTGTGCTTTTTGGGTGCTCAGGTTTTACAGAGTAATCGGTTCACTCTTGCATACATTTTATAGAAGATCAGTTAAATTGGGAGAAAGGTAGTGATCGACCACTCTGTGGCTGTTGATGAATGTTGTTTACTTCTTTAAGTGGGTTGTTAATTTTTTAATACAACAGTTCTCTGGGAACCATAAGTGGTTTTTAAGAATGATAAATGTCAGAAAGATTCTAAGTCTCTCCTGGAGACTGAGGTGGGCATTGCCAGGACGTGGCAGAAGGACTGCAAACTGTGGGTTCAAGTTTCCTCTATTTGAACCCGTGCCCTGATGTTAGTCTCCTACAGATTCAAGTCTCATTTCTCTTGTCTCTCAATCACATTTGTCTCTTCATCTATGAGAGGAAGCTGCAGAGGGAACATGATGCATATGCTGTGGTCACCAGGGTCCAGGAAGGACCAGGTTTCTGGAAGCACTCCGAGATGGAGATTTTGGGGGTGAGCGCACTCTCAAGATCACAGATGGGAAGCAGTGAGGAGGCAGGACTGGGCTGCCAGAGAAGCTGGACTCTGATGCCTTCTAGTCCTTGGTAGTAACCCAGGGAGGAGCTGGGGGCTGAGGCCCCACAGGGTCTCATGAGTCGAAGCCGGGTGCCAGGCCTCTGTGTCCAGTTTGGAATAGTTGTCAGATCTAGCTGTCCCCAGTCAGAGACAGGAACCTTGGGTGAGAACCAGGGAACCTGGGGGTCAGAGCCATTCCGGGGCAAGGGCTCAGCTGCCCACACTCCTGCAGGACAGGGGGACAAGTGTGTCCATTCTGAGGGCCCACTTGGCCCACACCACACACCCATCCCACAGCAGCTACACAACTGGGATTAGTATCTTATTGTCAGTTACCACTGTCATCATCACGAACAGTGGCAGCAGGCAAGCTCCTGGCCAGAGCCATCTCAGCTCATGGCAGCAGGAAACAGTCACCTCACCTTAGAACAAGACATGACCTAACACACCACCGTCATCACTGACACAGGAGGAGAAATTTGGAGGAAATGAAATTCCTGCTGAACCTAAGAAGCGTTTTCAGCTGCTTATTTGATACTCTGATGCGCAGCTTAATACAAGCGATTGGGTTGAAATGGCACATTTTCCCTGAATATCACCACCTGAGCTGTGGATTTGGAAACAATTTTGGAAATGATTGAATTTTCATGTTTGGAAATAGGAGTTGTACAAAATTGTCACAAGTTAAATATATTCATCGGGACATTGTGAACTCTAGACAGACTTCAGACTCGTATCTGTTTCTGAATTGACATCTGACCGGTATTGAGGAGATAAAAGTGAATGAATAATGGAAGAAAATACAATAATGAGATCATGATGATGGACTCTGCAAAGAGCTCCATCCTGCAAAGCACTTGTTGTTTGTGAAGATACCTTCGGCAGAGGCCCCTCTGTCCATGGGATTCCCCAGGCAAGAATACTGGAGAGGGTTGCCTTTTCCTTCATCATGGGATCTTCACAACCAAGGATCGAACCCAGGTCTCTCTCACGCAGGTGGATTCTTTACCACTGAGTCACCAGGGAAGCCAATTAATACTTATGTAAAGTTGGCTTAAAGCTCAACATTCAGAAAACTAAGATCATGGCATCTGGTGCTATCACTTCATGGGAAATAGATGGGGAAACAGTGGAAACGGTGGCTGACTTTATTTTTCTGGGCTCCAAAATCATTGCAGATGGTGATTGCAGCCATGAAATTAAAAGACGCCTACTCCTTGGAAGGAAAGTTATGACCAACCTAGACAGCATTAAAAAGCAGAGACATTACTTTACCAACAAAGGTCCGTCTAGTCAAGGCTATGGTTTTTCCAGTGGTCATGTATGGATGTGAAAGTTTGACTATAAAGAAAGCTGAGAGCCAAATAATTGATGCTTTTGAATTGTGGTGTTGGAGAAGACTCTTGAGAGCCCCTTGGACTGTAAGGAGATCCAACCAGTCCATCCTAAAGGAGATCAGTCCTGGGTGTTCATTGGAAGGGCTGATGTTGAAGCTGAAACTCCAATACTTTGGCCACCTGATGCGAAGAGCTGACTCATTTGAAAAGACCCTGATGCTGGGAAAGATTGAGGGCAGGAGAAGAAGGGGACAACAGAGGATGAGATGGTTGGATGGCATCACCGACTTGATGGACATGGGTTTGGGTGGACTCCGGGAGTTGGTGATGGACAGGGAGGTCTGGCGTGCTGCGGTTCATGGTGTCACAAAGAGCCGGACACGACTGAGCTACTGAAATGAACTGAACTGAACTGAACTATTAATAAAACCTTGTAATTCACAATTGTCATCCAACCTGTTCAACGGGGAAAGGATATCAAGCTCAGGTATGTGGTCCAAATGATTTCAGGACATATAAGAGATGAATAAGAATGTCTAGGATGAGAAGACATGGCTGGTGCTGATCATGTCCCCACAGAAAACAACCTTGAAACATGAAAGTCCCTAAATTTTCTGACTTCGGTTGGTATGACAAGCCAGTTAGGATCAACCTGGATTTTCAAAGTTGCAAAGGGCAATGTACAAAAACAATGCTGATGAGCTGGTGTATTTTGAATGGTTTGACCATGGTCTTAAGGCTCCAAATTTAACTCATCTTAGAAGACATTGTGTTCCATCAGCAGTTTAAAGTTCTCATTTTAAGAGAAGGGTGGAGTGAAGCAGTCACAAAAATAATGAGTCTGAAGATTCCGCCTTTGGCAGCAAATGGAAGAAGCCATTTCAGAAAAAGTACAGACATCAGATGAGCTTTTCAGCCCCCAGCAGAAGCCTGGGCAAGGGCACTGGTGTTGGTCCTTCCCTGGTCATGACTGGCCATGGCCTGTGTTCCTTGCTGAACTTACACAAGTATGTGAAGCCCCCGCTGGTGGGACCAGCTGGCCCATGTGGTTCAAGAGGTCACTGGTGGCAGCCAGTGACCAGAATTTCCAGCCACAGGTTCTTGTGACCAGACCTCAGAACTCTGCCTCCTGTGTCTCAGAAATGCTGCTTTACCCACTTGAAACCAAGTGGGCTATGTATCAATAGGAGCAGATTTTTTTTTCTTATTGTTTTAATTGAGTGCTAAGTGATTTGATACAATTTCAGTACCTACTCCAGTCTTAAAGCTTTGAGCTATTCAAAAACAAAATTACTCACTTTTCTTTTTCTTTCTCTTTTTCCTTACCATTTTGAGAGACCAAACCCAATTAAAAGTAGTGTTCATCTTTCTGGCCCATTATTTACCAATTTTGTTAACCTTCATAGTCTCCTTGGTTTTCACTGTAATCTTTAGCTTCTGGAAAGCCAAGCTGCTGATGCCTAGGACTGTAAGACCATAAGGGATGCAGAGGGGAAGACCAAGGATGAAGGACATGATGATAGGGGCATCTCTGACCTGGAAGCCCCACACAGAGGGGAGTGTATGCTCTTTGCAAAGATCCTCGTTGTTCTGAAGACAGAAGAGGCGAGTTCAAGGTGAGTTCAGTGCGTGGAGAGTCAGCAGAAATGAGGGAAGTTCTCTAGTGTAGGATTAAGTATGAATGTTTTACCTGCATGGTCCATCCATGATTTTATTTCCTCACTCCTGTTTCTTAACAGTGAAAACAACAAAAACAACTGCTGGCCATTCTTCACAGGCTAGTCCACATCTCAGTTCTTATAGGTTTTACATATCGGCTGTTGGGGCCCTAAGTGTTTGCAGGTAAAGCTCACACTTTATACATGTATACACTTTAAGTACCAACTGTATACATAAATCTACACTAAGCATGTCTGGTTACGCATATTTATTAAATACCAACTGTATATCTGCATAAATACTAAGCATCGGCTGTGTGTGTGTGTGTGTGTGTGTGTGTGTATGTGTGTGTACGGACCAATTGTATACACTCCATCCTGTGTTCTCTTCAGAGGCTGATTGGAAATGTGCTTCCTCTTTGATGTGTTTCTTTCATCTGCTTTCTCACTCGGCCCCAGCGACGTGCCTGGAATGTTGCATCTTTCTTTCATTTTTCATGTTGGAACTGCAAGGGTGTGTGTTAGCACATATTATAGTGAATAAATTAACTGCCAAAAAAAAATAGCACTTCAAAAATGTTCATGGGCTGCTTTAAGTTAGCAGATTTCAACAGCGCTGCTCATGGAACATACCAGGTCCTTTAATCTTGGTGGCTAAAGTCCATCTGAAGTTATTTTCAACAATGAAACCAAAAAGAAAGTCATGGCAGTGTTCCAGATTGTGTATTCCAAAACATATCCCTTGGAAGTACTGAACGTGTTTAATCAGATGATAGCAGGGTGTCCCTTCCATTCTGGAGATGCGGCTTCAATTTCTACTTCAGTCCTTTAGACGACGTATGACCCAAGTCTGAACTACGGGGGGATGACAATCAACACATCAGATAACTGTGATCCAGTATTGTTTTATGTCTGTTGGCTCTAAGGGAGAGTTTTTATATTTATTTAAGCTACTGGTGATTATCAGCAAGTGGTGATGAGGATGAATGTTTCAAAAATGTTGGGATTTCCCTCCTGTCAATGAGACCTGTAGAGCAGGAGGCAGATGTGGTCAGGGGCTGAGGGGTGGGTGATGGGTGGGAGGGCAGAGGTCTCTCTAGGACCGAAACTTGATCAACTGATGCTGTGTGCAATGCCAGCTCCTGGCAGATGGAGGACTGACTCCTAGACAGACTCTTAGCTGGTTTCCTTACTGTTTCCAGTTCTCCAGAGATGATGCATCCCCCACTGCCTGTACTCAGGCCATGTTTCTCCCTCCACCTGCAGCATCCTTGGTCCACCCCCAGCATCCAGACATTTGGTCTACGAGTTTGAAATTAGCCTCCAAACTTTGTGATGCTTGTTGGCAGTTTTATAAGCTAGGATAAAAATACCGGTCTGCCCTTAACTTGCCATTTTGTGTCCAACCTCGGCTAGGGTTAAAAGGCTCTAGTGAATTTTAAGTCTTGCATTATTTCTTTAAGGTGACTAGATCATATTTTCAGCATTTTCTAATGACCAACTGAACAGGACACATTTATGTGTGCACATCTCGCCTCTGGACTTATTTAATATGACTTTGATCCCAAGATGGTTTATTATCATCCATCTAGGATTCTACGTCTTCTGTCATCTGTTCAGTTGTAGAAGAAGAATACAAATGGTAAATTGAAGATTAAAAAAAAAATTTGGTTAATAAATATTTGACAATTGATGATAGCTATGACTTTGAAAGTCTTAAGTTTGTGATGGAAGAATATGGCTGCTCTCGATTTTAGCACTATTTCCCCTGGGTAATCACAAGAGGGCATTATCAGTGTTTTAATGATGGTAAATTTTTTTTGGTAACAATTTAGACATAAACAGTCCCTTTCGACCCTCTGGGATCTGCCACACAGCAGGACCAAGCTTCTGTTCCCTCACACACTCATGAGCCCCCACAGCGCCTCCCACAGGGTGACAGTAAAAGTGCGTTGGTCACATCTAATGCACGGCTTCTTCTGAGGGTCATGCAGATTTCATACTAGGCCTCATTTCACTAAATGACTGTTTTTGCTCCTGATGGAATATATTACTAACTGCAGATCAGGACACACAAAAGCACTGCACCTCCCCAGATGAATATTTGTTGAGAAAGAAAGTGTAGTCACTCAGTCGTGTCTGACTCTTTGCAACCCTGTGGACTGTAACCCACCCGTCTCCTCTGTCCATGGGATTCTCCAGGCAAGAATACAGAAGTGGGTTGCCATTCCCTACTCCAGGGATCTTCCTGACCTAGGGATTGAACCTGGGTCTCCTGCATTGACATGTGGATTCTTTACTGTCTGAGCCACCAGGGAAGCCCATGAATATTTGTTACTTAGAAGTAAAATAAAAAGTCAGTGGGTCCAAAATTCTGTTCTGTACATCTGTGTCTCTTTTTCTGTTTTGCATATAGGGTTATCGTTACCATCTTTCTAAATTCCATATATATGCTTTAGTATACTGTATTGGTCTTTATCTTTCTGGCTTACTTCACTCCGTATGATGGGCTCCAGTTTCATCCATCTCATTAGAACTGATTCAAATGAATTCTTTTTAATGTGGAGAGGGAGGTGGGAGGGGGGATTGGGATGGGGAGTACATGTAAATCCATGGCTGATTCATGGCTGATTCATGTCAATGTATGACAAAAAACTACTACAATATTGTAAAGTAATTAGCCTCCAACTAATAAAAATAAATGGAAAAAAAAAAAGTCAGTGGGGAAGCTGTCCTGGAGAAATTGGGCCTGGCTGTGAATCAGGGACCTACCACCCATGTTACCCTCAAGAGGAGACTAGGGGTAGGTCTAATTAGGCGGTAATCCAGGCATCAGAGTCTGCTCTATCTTAGAAAAATTAATGCAAATAAACTAATTTGAACCAATCTGAAATAACTGATCAAAGAAAATAAAAATGATCTCTACATTAGATGCCTTTTCATCCTAGAATATAGAGGGCCATTAAGTTACAACGGAAAAGATAAACCTTTTTATTTTTTTAACCTAGTTTGAATTTTCCTTTTTTTTTTTTTTTTAAAGAAAGACTGGATGACATGTTTGGTATTTGTCACCAGGTTCAGGTGTAGCTTTGCTCAGTTGTGAATCACAGCCCCTGTGATGTTGGCAGAGAAGGGGTTGGAAATAGGTAGTGGTGTTAAGGTTAACCAGTCTTGCCAAATGACTAAATGTCTCTTTCAAATGAGACCTTTATTATGCACCCGCTGATTTTACACAGTTTGGAAATGTGGTTTACTTAGAACTCAAGTTATACTAAGAAGAAGAGAGAAATCAGAGATAAGGAAACCCCTTCCTCTGGGCACAGCGTGAGTCATAAGGCCTTGCTCCAAGCTGCTCAGGAGCGCCAAGTCCCAGGGACTACGTCGGCAGAGTGTCCTGGGACTTTCACTCTTGGTGGCTTATTGCGTAATAGATCATGAAGGGAAATTTCCAAAGGTTCAGTACCAGCATGTTCTATTTCAGTGAAAGGAAGAAAGCTCTGTCTTAAAAGTTTCATTTACTTTCTTCTTTATGAAAAGCAATGCAAAACAAAACAGAAATAAAACAAAGCCAAACCCATGGAAAGAACTGTCTGATATACGGGGGCAAAACCTGGAGTCCTAATCACTCCTTCAGTAAATGAAGGAAAAAAAAAAAAAGAAAGAAAATCCATGGAGACAAAATACTAGTAAAGCAATCGGCATAATCATGCCTCTCGCAGTTGCAGACACATACAGTGTCTGTGGCTTTCTCAAACACAGGGAAATCTTATTCTGCTAAAAAAAATTTCCAGTTGCTAGAGTTCTAAGAAATCAAATAGCATTGACTAAATATGTTCTGTATGACTCACAGATATACAAAACAAACTTGCGCTTACTAAAGAGAAGAGGGAAGGGGACTGGGCAAGTTAAGAGTATGGAGTTAACAGGTACACACTACTGCATATAAAATAGATAAGCAATAAGGATTGACTGTACAGCACAGGGAATTACAGACATTATCTTGTAATCACCTATAAGGGAGTATAATCTTCAAAAATGCTGTAGAACTGAAGTTAACATAATGTTATAAATCAACTATACTTCAATACGAAATACATTCTGTATTATTTTAGTAAAGACCTAAGTTCAAATAGGAAAAAAAACCCTTGTAGTTATGATGTGAATTTTGAATCTCATTTATCATTTAATTCTCAGCTTCTAAAATGTAGCCATTATTAAAAAAAAATCATGTCTGAGATTTTGGCCCACAAATATATTTATTTATAGTAATATCAGGTAATTTTTAGCAGAATATATTTAAGCCATTATTGAGGGCTAGTCAGGTAGTTGGAAAGACAGACAGGAATGTTATGTGTTGAGAAAAATATAGAAAGCTGCATATGGTAGTCCTAATCAATTATCTTAGAAAATGGCTGCCTTAGTATCTAAGGGAATCAGGACATGGTCCTTCCATTTTATGCTAAAATTAATTAAATTTAATCTTTCTTATCTAGTTATGAAAGCCACAAATTTCTGCAGCTAAAAGTCATTTCACTGCAAGTCCTTCTATTGGTTAACAGAGATACTTATCGAGGCAGTGCTGGGTGTTCAGACAGAGTTGGTACCTGAATAATTACATTGGCATTGATTTGGGTTCTGTTAATGAGCACTCTTTTCCCTTGTATCATCTGAGTTTCTTTATAAAGTGAGGCTGATTTAGAGAAAGGACTTCCAGGCATCCTTTTGAATAATAACATGTTTTTGATCAGGAAACCTTCTCATTGAATTCTTTTTTTTTTTCAGTTTCTATTTTCTTACTGACCTATATAATTGAGTGACTTTTCAGTTGTTTGTGTTTATTTAGCCAACCTTTTGGGAGAAGTTTTATTTGCCAAAAACGGTATTTTTCCAGAGAAATGTCTAAGGACCATTATTTAAAAATTTTAAAGGAGACACAGTGTGGCAGAGTGAGACTGGAGGTGAACCTCCAGAGTGAGACTGGAGGTTCTGTTGGTGAGGGTGATAGGAAATGGTGGGTGTGACTGAGGCTAAGTCACGTGAGGAGATCCAGGAACCGAGCTGGTTATCGTGCGAAGGAAAGGCAGCACCACTTTTAGCTGCAGGGATGCTGAAGTTGGGGTATGTTACGTGGTGGTATAATATCTTTTAAGACATAAACTAGTGATTTGTTCCTTTGTGTCCCCATTCTTCCTCACGAAAGACTGAGGCTGCCTGTATTCATGGGTTCCTGCTGAGGAAATGAGAATAGTAGGGATACAAGTAAACACAGATGAAAGTCTTGAATCTTGAAACCATCAACATTGGTTTCCCAAGCTCTAAATGTCAGAAGCTCACTATGCCATGCATCCTGGAGGGAAAGCTTGGAGAGAGGATGTCTCAGAGCAGCTGGATGGAGGGGTGAGAGGGCTGCCTATGGGCTGAGGTGGGCGGCTGGCCTGGAAGGCTGGGACTAGCGTCTTCTGCAATGGGCTTTGGGTCAGTAGACCAGCCAGCTGGCCGCTTATCTCCTGCAAACATTTGGCTGTGATCCTGGGAGCCCCTGTCAGGGTGAGGAGGGGGGAGCCTGGGTTCCAGAGCCAGTGGGAAAGCCCCTCGTGGGTAAGGTACCTGTTGCCAGATGATTCTTCATGGCACCAAATCCAATCATCCTTTCCCAACCCCTGCGAAAGTAGAACTCTCATGAGGAGTGAAAGTTATTCGTGGACACTTGAATGGCCTGAAGTGTATCACAAGGTATTTTGTTCCCTGCTTCCCACACCTGGTTCTTCTTTGATTTACTTCCTCAGCCTCTGTTGGAGGAACACCAAGGTGATATCTGACATCAGTTTCCAGGTGCTTTCCATCTCATGGCTTTATGATCTTCCAGGAGAGCAGCTTCTCCTTTTTCAGAAGGAACTTGGGTCCGCCCTCTGGAAGGGTTGTCAGGCTGCTGGAAGCCCCAGAAGCTCTTCCACCACCCTCACCATCCCCTCTGCAACCCCCCCATGTTTCTCCCTCCTGCCCCCAACCCGGCTCACCTAGGTGCTGCTGGCATGGCCTGTGGAAGGGCTTCCAGCTGCGTCCTGGGGGTATGTGATGGTTCTTTCTCGGTAACAAGTCATAGTGGAGGGTACTTTCACTTCTTGCCTCCTGCACCTTGGCTTGAATTTGCCTAAATAACCTCTTGCACTCTTGCAGTTTTTCGGTCTGGGCCCTGAATTGGATCTCTGATGAAAGCTTATCTTTACCCTCTGGCTTCTTTCATTTCTCTGCTTCTATCCTTGACCACTCGGCCGCCTCTCATGGACCTCTCCCCTCTTCCCAGTAAGTCTTTTCCTCACTGGTCCTACCTACACTCATAGACTTGAGTATCTTCTGTGTCATTATATGCAGCCTAATCTCTTCCTGGAATTTTTTGTCCTTATCAGACATACCACTTGGGCATGGAAACATTACTTCAAATAGCCCTTGCCTATTAGGTCACTAGGCATCATTCTCTCTCTAATCCAGTGCTTTCTCCTGAGACATGGGTGAATAGACAATGGATGGATGATGGGTGGGTGGGTAGGTGGTTGGGTAGGTGGGTGGATGGATGGATGGATAGATGGATGGATGAATGGATAGAAGGATGCATGGATGGGTAGGTGGTTGGGTAGGTGGGTGGATGATTGGATGGATGATGGAAAGACAGGTAGGTGATTGGTGAATGGATAGATGGATGGAGGATGGATGGTTGGGTAAGTAAATAGATGAATGGATGGGTGGATAGATGGATGGATGGATGGATGGACAGATAGATAAGTGGATGATGGATAGATAGAAATATCATGTCTTCATCTTCTTTTCCACATCTTAAGTTTAGCACTTAACCATGCTGGAGGCTTCTGTTCCTCTGATTCCACAGATAACCGCTCTCTCAAGGTCAACAACATCCTCTGTATTGCAAAATCCAATGTTTGCTCCTCTGGAATTATTTTATTTGAACTTTCAGTAGTCTTTGACACAGTTGACCATATATTACCATTATTATTTCCTAAGTTTTCTTCTCCTTTATTGGCCACTTCTTCTTAGTCTGTCTTACTGGCTCTTTCTCATCTTCTCAAAGCTGAAAGTCAGGAAAATAGATTCCTGATTCCCTTTTTTTCTCTAGCAGTTTTTCCTCCCAGGTACCCTCATTCAGATGTATGGTTCTGAAAATTGTCATTCTGTAAGGGAATTGCTGTTGGTATTTTTAGTTATGACTTCTCTCACGAGCTTCAGACTTGTGAATCTGCTGTGTACTTGAAATCTCTGCTGGGTTAATATACTGCACAGGTTTAGTTTGGACAAAAGAGGAACTCTTGAGCAAATAAATAAACATAAATAAATAAAGAGCAGATCAGTGCTTCTCTGGTTCCTACTTACCCATCTATCACTCTAGTTGTTTACAGGCTAGTCTTAATTTCTCACTTCCCTTTATTCTCTATGACTGATTGATGACTCTTTCCTATTAATTCTACCGCATCTACCCACCTGGTCATGGGGGCTGATGGTTGTGAATAATGGGTCCAAATACGTGAAAGAAGAGGAAACCATGCACAGACAACCCAAATCAACATCTCTGTTCTGCCAGCTTGTTTGTCTGGGACATTTTCTTCTCTCCTGTCTTCCATCATTCTTAGGCTCTTGCTGATGGGTATGTGGGCTTCAATGGTGGCTCATCTGATGGATAATCCACCTGCAATGTGGGAGACCTGGGTTCAATACCTGGGTTGGGAAGATCCCCTGGAGAAGGAAATGGCTACTCACTCCAGTATTCTGGCCTGGAGAATTCCATGCACTGTATAGTTCATGGGGTCGCAAAGAGTCAGATACGACTGTTTAAAACTCATGGCAGACATTTGGAGTTTCCTAAGATCTGTAGTTCCTATCTCAGATTCTTCCTACGATACAATCTGCCATTTTCAGATAGGTGTGGCCCAGAGAGGATACAAGTTTTGGAATTACAATTTTCCTGCAGGATTCAGGAAAATCAGCTGCTTGACCAACCCGTTCAGTCTCCTGTTAATGATCTGTGCTTGTGTCCTATCCATGTGTTTCTAAGTCAAGCCCAAATCTTACTTTAGAAGCAAAGTATAGCTAGGTAATAAGAAGATATTTGAGGCCACACAAGTAATGTGTAAATTATTTTTATTAGGATTTAATTGTAGTTTTTTCCTACCTAAACCAATGTTCTACCTAAAGTAACATTCCACACAAAATCTGCAAATTGACAAGCACTTTCCAGGGACCATCAAAACACTAGAGGTGCACTTTCGGAAAAAAAACGAGATATCAGGAGAGAGTCTTTAGCAACTTTGCCCAGATGTGTTTTGCAACTAGCAGTAGGCTTCCCTTCACCATGCATTTTTAAAGGAAGTGGTTTTGTTCTAGTGATTTCAGAAAAGAAACACAAAACAAAAACCCTAAAACTCCTGCTCTAAATAATTACCAACATTTTTTTTTGTGGTAGAAAATGGAAACTAGAAATATTTTAATGACTGTCTTTGAGTAATATTATCAGTTTCTTTGTGTCATGCATGTAAATTAAACATCCAAGATAGCGTGTGCTATTATGGGAAACATATGAATTATTTATATGTAGCTTAAAATAGATAATCTTCCCCTGCCCATAATCACCATTTACGATATACATATTTTTCCATACATCTCTCATTTTAATGGGGGGATTATAAGGCTATAAACACTCACAGTTTTCTTTAATTACTATCCTATATTTTGAATGATTTCCTATTAAGAAAAAGTTTCTTTCTTTTTTTTTTTGTCTGCTAAAATATTTATGACCATCGCTAAACTTAAACCATTAAGTGCAGGAGTGGGGAATAATAATACCCACCACCTACTGTGGCTAGTCTGGGTGAGGTGGGTTTTCTTTCTTTCTTGGAGTGTAATTGCTTTACAATGTTGTGTTAATTTCTGCTGTACAACTCCAGTCAGCCATATGTATACATAGAGCCTCTCCTTCTTGAGCTTCCCTCCTGCCCTCTACCCCAATCCCACCCCTCTAGGTCATCACAGAACACTCAGCTGGCCTCTCTGTTAAACAGCAGCTTCCCACTAGCTATCTGTTTTACACACGATAGTGTAGAGATGTCAATGCTACTCTAAATTTGTCCCATCCTCTCCTTCTCCCCCCAAGTGGGTTTTAGCATTCCATTTCCTTTTTGCTTTCCTAATTGCAATCTTTTAGTTTTGTTTAAGTGAACATTGGGCTGTGAGCATGATGAGATGTTCAGTTTGGATGGTGGACTCCAAGCCTTCTGTGTGGTGGGCTATCTTTTCCTAACCTAGTTAAAGGCTGGGAGAGACACTGGGGAAGTGCTCTGGCCACAGAGGCTTGGGCTGTGTGTATCCCTCACATTCAAAACTCATGGTCAATACTGGAGAGGAACAGGAGGGGCCAGGAACTTGATAGATGTGAAAGTAGAAGTCTGTTTAGTGTTTCAAGGAAATTGTGCCTGGGAAACTGTGCGTGTGTGCGTGCTCAGTTGTGTCTGACTCTGCGACCCCCATGGATGGGGCTCTGCAGCCTGCCATGCTCCTCTGTCCATGGGATTCTACAGGCAAGAATACTGGAGTGGGCTGCCATGCCCTCTTCCAAGGGATCTTCCTGACCCAGGGATCGAACCTGTGCCTCCTGCATTGGAAGGTGGGTTCTTTACCAGTGAGCCATTGGGGAAGCCCAGGAAACCAGAAGCAGCTAAATCAATCCTCAAGAACCACAGCAGAGGTTGGAAACTGTTCTTGCCAGTGGCAGAGTTGTTTTACTTCTTTCTCAACTCCCAAAGTTTAGAAAAGAGCCAACATTTGGCAGAAGCCTCCTGTCAATTGTCCTTGGACAGGCAAGTGATGGACAAGGAAGTGCCAGGAGGGGAACAGTGGTGATTGGAAAACAGTTACTGCAACAAATTATTGTTTCCACATCCCCAAACTTGGAGTTGGGAGGGACTGATGTAAGAGGTGACGGTCAGCTGGGGGTCCACCTGGACAGGAGCCTGAAGCAGGCTTCCTACTTGGACCAGCCTCTTTGCCCATGGGGCCAGCTGATTGCTTTCAGAGGATTTAGAGAAGGAAGTATCTGTTCTTTATTTATCTTAATTAATGATCTGTTTTCACTGTCTGGGATTCTAATATTAGTATGTTTGCTCCTTTTGACAATGACGTTCAGAGCCAATAGTTTTATGGACAAAATATCTCTAATAGAAATAAGAACCAACCAAATGGGCTTCCAAGTGGTGCTAGTGGTAAAGAACCTGTCTGCCAATGCAGGAAACGTAAGGGATGTGAGTGTGATCCTTGGGTCAGGAAGATGCTCTGGAGAATGGCATGGCAACCCACTCCAATATACTTGCCTGGAGAATCCCATGGACAGAGGAGCTTGGCAGGCTACAGTCCATAGGGTGGCAAAGAGTTGGATGCGACTAAAACAACTTAGCATGCAAGCAAGTTTCTATCAAATCGCTTTGTGATGTTGAAGTCTAATGCATTGCTGGAGAACCTGAGTCCAGTCTCTGTGGTGTGGACCTGAAACAAGGTCAAAATCCTCTAATTCATGGTGGACTCACCACGAAGCCCTTGTTTCTTTTTTCTTTCCTTTAAAAAAAAAAAAATTTAATAGAATTACGTTCTATATACTCCAGTTATATACATTCTTTTTTTTTTTTCTGAATCAGAATTTCTTTCTGTTTTACTTAAAATCTAGTGTTTCTGACAGAGTTTCTTGAGATTTTAGGGAGGCAGGTTGGTGAGAACAGGATTTTTTATAAATGTTATAAAATATGTAGAATTTAGTTCATAGCCATTAGTAAGAATGTCCTTATATAGACACAGCCTCAAGACACAAGCAGATCATTCAAAAGTAGGGAAATACAATTTTTTTTGTCCTTAGCTTAGCTTTAATGTTCTCCCAGCCATACTGCTATTAAAATAGAGATACTTAGTAATGCAAGTCACTTCTTTCTAACTCTCATGGCCTGTCCTCCAGAGGAGATGGAACAATGAATCTGTAATGAATGAAAAGTCCTCTGACAAGTCAGAGGCTCATCCACTTGGGAAAGTAAAAAGAATTGGAAAAGCTAATTCTGGAATCAAAATTATTCTTCTTCAAAAATAGGTACTGAATTTAGTTCTATGATTTTTTAGACCCGGTTCTCCCAACTCTTGAGAGTTCCTTGGAAAGCAAGGTGATCAAACCAGTCAATCCTAAAGGAAATAAACCCTGAGCACTCTTTGGAAGGTCTGAGGCTGAATCTGAACCTCCAATACTTTGGCCACCTGATGTGAACAGCTGACTCAATGGAAAAGACCCTGATGCTGGGAAAGATTGAAGGCAGAAGGAGAAGAAGGCAACAGAAGATGAGATGGTTGAGTAGCGCCACCAATTCAATGGACATGAACTTGGACAAACTCTGGGGGATGGTGAGGGACTGGGAAGTGTGATATGTTGCAGTCCATGGGGTCACTAAGAGTCAGACATGACTTGATAACTGAACAACAGCAACAACACCTCACAGCTGCCTTTGACAAGTCCTAGATTAATGCTGTTGAGAAGGCAATGGCACCCCACTCCAGTACTCTTGCCTGGAAAATCCCATGGACGGAGGAGCCTGGTAGGCTGCAGTCCAAGGGGTCGCTAAGAGTTGGACATGACTGAGCGACTTCCCTTTCACTTTTCACTTGCATGCACTGGAGAAGGGAATGGCAACCCACTCCAGTGTTCTTGCCTGGAGAATCCCAGGGACGGAGGAGCCTGGTGGGCTTCTGTCTATGGGGTCGCACAGAGTCGGACACGACTGAAGCAACTTAGCAGCAGCAGCAGCAGCAGTAGATTAATGCTGGGTGGCCACTGCCATGCTATAGATCCACTGCTTGGGTGGTTCCATCTTCTCCCCACTTAAAGCATCACCCACAAAAGTTATAAGATCAACCTGTGGAGGCAAGTGAGACATGAGATTATTAGAATGTAGAATTATAACAGTATTAGTAGTGGAGCATGCAGGAATGTGTGCTAAGTTGCTTCAGTGGTGTCCAATACTTTGTGACCCCATGGACTGTAGCCTGCCAGGTTCCTCCGTCCATGGGATTCTCCAGGCAAGAATACTGAGCGGGTTGGATGCCCTACTCCAGGGAATCTTCCCAACCCTGGGATCGAATTTGCATCTCTTATGCCTCCTGCATTGGCAGGCAGGTTCTTTACCACTAACCCAGTTGTTTAGTCACTCAGTCATGTGACTCTTTGTGACCCCATGGACTGCAACACACCAGGCTTCCCTGTCCTTCATCATCTCCTGGAGCTTGCTCAAACTCAAGTCTATTGAGTCAGTAATGCCATCCAACCATCTCATCCTCTGTCATCCCCTTCTCCTCCTGCCTTCAATTTTTCCCAGCATCAATGTCTTTTCTAATGAGTCAGCCCTACACATCAGGTGGCCAAGGTATGATAGCTTCAGCTTCAGCATCAGTCCTTCCAATGAATGTTCAGGACTGATTTCCTTTAGGATGGACTGGTTTGATCTTCTTGCAGTCCAAGTGTTGAACACCACAGTTCAAAAGCATCAATTCTTCGGCACTCAGCTTTCTTTATGGTCCAATTCTCACATCCATACAGGATTACTGGAAAAACCACAGCTTTGACTAGACAGACCATTTTTGGCAAAGTAATGTCCAGTCCAGTAATCTCATGTAACTCATTTTGAGCCTGAGATTAACACATGAACCCGAGAGACTGGACCATAGTCTATTGGAAGTTGTTATGGTAGGCAGCTCCACCCACTTCATTTTCCGGCTCCTTTTAGACACAGCTGCCTTTGCTTTTTCTCCCCAGTCATGCAGTATTTATTCAGATTTCAAGCTTGATATCTACTGACTTGTGTGCACATAATAATCCTTAGCACAGTAACAGAGTGGAAGTCACTTCTTAGAACTAAGTTTCACATGACACGCATTTCCATAGAACAGGTCTTCAACGCCTTGGAATTCATCTGATATGACCATCCCACAATAGAAGAGAGGGATGTGTATACACATGAATGTTTCAAGAATCTTCACACAGTGTTTACTGTGATAGCTGTTGCAAACAAAAGCAGTGTGTGTGTGTGTGTTTGCTGGGACTTCATTTTGGGCAGATGAGATAGTTCTGGGGATGAATGGTGCTGATGGTTCCACCACAGGTGAATGTATTTAACAGTACTGAACTGAAAATATTAAAAATCATTATTAAGAATCTTTAAAATGGTAAACTTTGCAAGATGCATATTTTACTAAAACAAAAATGTAAGAAAAATGGACTACCGTATTTTGGCTTTCAGTTACCTTTTGAAACTTGGAAATCTGTAGCACATACATATATATTTCTGTAAATTTGTATATATCTCTTCAGCATCTTTTTTTTTTACAAAACTGTATTTATGCTTTCATTCTTCATTGAATGACTATCCAAGATTTATTACAGGCTCCAGTAGACAGTGCAATATAAAGAGTACAGTCCTTACCTCTTGCTAAGGACAATTTTAGATACAGTTTCTTTTTAGACATGAGACTGCCTGCACACCAGAGATTCCTGGGACTCTGGGCTCCCAAAGAACCTGGGCAGAAACCATGGAAGTCTGAACAATCCATGGCAGCAGCTTCAAACTCCAAACTTATATGAAACACTCCTGCAAACACTGACTTATCCATGAGATAGCATACCAATTACAGCATGAGACTAATGTTTTCACTCATTTTCATTTAACAATTGAATTAAAGCCAAGATCCCTAAATATACACCAGCTTTATGCCTTTGGTTTCGTATGCCTTGAGCATGTTCCAAGAACCTCTGAGGTCAGTGCATCTCAGTTCATGAAGGGGAGACCTAAGTGGATTCTGAGGGTCTAGGTTCTAGAACATCCACTTTCAGTTGTAGGAAACCTGACATCAATGACAGAAAACTCCCGGGGGCAGGCCTCCCTCTGCAGCTATCTTTATATGAATACCCTTAACGACACATTAAAACTGTGACAGAAAAGAGGAGCAAAACAGTGATTATGCCTTCTAAAATTGGATTTGTAGTTCCAGACCTCTGTTGCTATGGCAACAAAAGCAGCATCCTTGCAACACATCAAGAAACGTCTTTCATTCATAGAGTGCTTACGTTTCAGGGCTATGAGCAGAGATTAAATAAGTCTGAGCATGTAGAACACTTAGCACAGAGCCTAGTATAAAAAAAATAGATCATAAATGCTAATACTATTAACATGAAAATCTCCTTAATTCACCCAGGATTTACTGAACACTTCTGTGTGCTGCGAGTAGTTTAGACAATGTGAACATAAAAGGCTAAACTGTAGAATATAGATGTTGGAACTTGCTATCTTTGGTTAGATATCAGATTCAGAGCCTGAAAAGTAGGACAGCAAAATAAGATGGGATAACATAAAGTAAGGAAATTGCCAGGTGGTGGCAGAGGTTTTAATGACAAATAGTCACTATTTCCTGAGGAGTGTGCTGTTTCTGATGCCATGCTGAGCTCGTGTGCCTGATTTCGTTGACCTTCTGTAAAGCTCCTTTACCCAGAGAGAGGCTCAGTTCATGAAGGGGAGCCCTATGTGTACTGAATGGAGAGACTTGGGTGCATCACTGACACTAAGTCAGTTACTCTCGGACTGTATTTCCTGGTGCCCATGCTCCCTCGCTTTCACTCTGGTTCTGGGGGAGCCCTGGGTGGGGACCCTTCTCACCCCAGCTCAAAGTCTTTGACTAATGATACTGTGATGTCACAATTCACAACGAGAGGTACATACTTGGAATGTATGGAGGGGTCCATACTTTGATAACCTGATGCAAAGAGCTGACTCATTAGAAAAGACCCTGATGCTGGGGAAGATTGAGGGCAAGGGGAGGAGGGGATGGCAGAGGACTAGATGGTTTGATGGCATCACTGACTCAATGGACATGAGTTTGAGCAAGCTTCGGGAGTTGGTGATGGACAGGGAAGCCTGGTGTGCTGCAGTCCATGGGGTTGCAAAGAGTCGGACATGATTGAGTTACTGAACGGCAATGTAGGGGTCCATTGGCACAGAGCCCCTAAAGCCCTTGGGACACAATAAGGGATCTGAGCAACAAAGGTGTGCATTATTGTGTTACTCAGGTGACTTTTGGGAAGCCCCTAGGTCCCCTAAGCATGAGGGCTGGTCCCCATGGGAATCAACTGCTTACTGAGAGGGCTGGAACTTTCAGGTGGATCCCTGCCCGCCAGGCAGAGGAGAGGGGCTAGGACTGAGTTCACTCGTCTATGGCCAGAGCCTTCCTCCACCACCGTATGGGGTTATGCTGAGTTTCTGGAGGATGCCCTAGTTCCATGATCCCCCTCCTTGAACAAGTATCAATTTTCAATTTCCATCCAAAAGTATTACACTTAGCTTCAAATTCTATTTTATCCATTTATTGGATGACTAAATTTTCCTGAGTCTCAGTTGGCAGAAATGTGGAGATAATAGCACCTGATTTTCAGGCTGTAGTGAGGATTAGAAGATGTGAGATATAGTCTGCCTTATACATAATAACTCTGCTGCCTGTGACTTTGGTTATGACATCATCGCAGTGACAAGAGCACGCTGGTCCCACCTCCATCACCCACATGGCTGCTTCCTGGGGGAGAGATGGCTCCATTTGCCGAGCAGCATTTCTTCAGCGTATGCATGTATTCTGAGCACTTCACTTCAGTGCTCTCATTTACTGTCCAACATAAACCACGATGACAGCCCTGGAATAGATACTATTCTCTCCCTTCTTACATGAAGGTCCCCCAGTCAGGAGGAGTCCAGGAGCAGATGTGAAAGCAGGGTTAGTCTTGCTCCAGGGCGCGTGTTTTCAGTCATGACCTTGGCCCTGCCTCTCAGAGAATGGTATGTTTATTTTTACGTAATTGTTTCTGTTTTACTTGACCCCGATGTGTAGGTCTCTCATGATATGTTTAAGTTCTAAATCGGTCCTCCTATTTGTGTACCTAATATCGCTACTTTCCTGAAATCATTAGCAAAATCAAATCCACATGCCGTTCAGTGTTTACAGTAATTGGTAATTAAAGGTTGAAAAAAACTTACTGTGACAAAAATAACCACCCCTTTATTTCCCAGGCTTGACGTCCCAGATGATTCAATAATATTTGAAAATAAAGATTCACTGACATTTTCTATAATTTTTGTTCTATTCCACAAGGTAATCTTTAAAAATGAATGCAGTGTGATGGCACTTCCCAGGTGGTCCAGCGGTTAAGACTTTGCCTTTCAGTGCAGAGGGCGCAGGTTCAAACCCTGTTCAGGGAGTTAAGATCCCACATGCCTTGGGGCCCAAAAACCAAAACATAAAGCAGAAACAATACTGTAACAAATTAAATAAAGACTTTAAAAATGGTCCACATCAAAAAAATCTTAAAAAAAAAAAAAAAAGAATGCAAGGAGATCATTATAAAATGAAATCTGAGTCTCAGCTCCCAGGTGTGTTTTATAGTCCGTGCTCTTCTGCAGACTCTTCTGTGGGGTTGTCGTTCCCCCCTCTCCACCCCAGAAGGGCTGCAGGGTGCAGAGCTGAGGGCTCTGAAATTCTCCTTCCTGAGGCCAGATACAGATAATCCTGTCCCCTTGGTGGGGCCACTGCAGGCTGACCTCCACCCCAGAGCACTTGGGGTCAGGCTGTAGCCTGGTGGACACAAGAAGGGTGTGTTCTGCTACCTCCATCCCCTGTCCCTCCCATCCAAGCCCCCTTCTGCCATAGGTTTTCAATGACTTGGTGTTTGCTGCTGCTACTGCTGCTAAGTCACTTCAGTCGTGTCCGACTCTGTGCGATCCCATAGATGGCAGCCCACCAGGGTTCCCCGTCCCTGGGATTCTCCAGGCAAGAATACTGGAGTAGGTTACCATTTCCTTCTCCAATGCAGGAAAGTGAAAAGTGAAAGTGAAGTAGCTCAGTCGTGTCCGACTCCCAGCGACCCCATGGACTGCAGCCTACCAGGCTCCTCCGTCCATGGGATTTTCCAGACAAGAGTACTGGAGTGGGTTGGACTTGGTGTTTAAGATATACCAAATGCATTCTGTATTTTCAGATTTTGGTCATTCTAATAAGAATGTGATATAAATTTTAGTATAATCCAAATGATCATCAATCCCCCAGCCTGAGACATCATTTTTACTTGACATCCAGATAAGATGGCCTTTGACTCCATCTCAGGATTTGTGAGAAATTCACCGTCTTTACTAATTAAAGCTGAATCCAGGCATTGATGTGTTTTAAAATCTTGTTGCCCTCCATGGTGGGTGCTGGCTGTTTCTCTTGCTGTCTCTCTCTCTCTAGAACTTTCTCCCACCTCTTCCTCCTCTAACCTTCGGAACCCCTCCCTCCACAAACCAGCGAATAAACTGCACACAAGCAGCCCACTCCCCAGCCTCTCTTCCTCCCTCTCTCCCATTGGACTGACCTTTGCCTGGGGTGGCCCTTGAGGACCCCTGTGAGGAAGGAAGTTACTCCATAGGTTACAAGGACGGCTCAGCAGAGGGTCATGGGGACGCCCCAGAGACCAGGTCACAGCTGGATGGCCACAGGTCTCCCGCCCTCGCTGACGACGCGCCCACAGGCCCGGGGGAAGCTGTGACCTCAGTCTTCCCACCGCCTGGACTAGGCTTCCTGGTCTCTCACCCCTCCAATCCTTGCTCTGCTACGGACGGGTGGTCTCCCATTGTTTTGATGCCTGCAGGCCTCCTGTACTTGGAGCCCTGCAGCCGATCAGCCTGACCCCAGAGGAAAAGGTGAGCACGTTTCTGAAAATAAAAGGCCAGCCACAGGAGTGACCAACTGGAAGGTGGGCCTGAGCCCCCAAGGGCCACCAGCCTCTCAGGTGGTCCTGCACCCTCTCTAGGCCGGCGGGTGGTCCCCTGGCCGAGCTGGCTTCACACCCCCATCCCTGTCTCTCACACGGGGCCTCCAGGCTTGTTCTCAGGGCTGTGTCACAGGGCCTGCTGTAAACTGTTGTATCCCCACACAGTTCAGCTGTAGACTCCTAACCACAGTGGGATGGTGTCAGGAGTGGAGCCTCTGGTCACAAAACCATGAAGGAGGGGCCCCCAGGATGGATCAGCATCCTGATGGAAGAGATCCAGAGAGCCCCCTGCCCCTTCTTCCAGGCGGGGACACAGGGAGAAGACGCCGTCCTCACCATGCGCTGAATCTGCCTGCACCTTGACCATCAACGTCCAGTCTCCAGAGTTGGGAGAAACGCAGGTCCGCTGTTCAACTGCCCAGTCTGTGGTGTATTACCATAACAGCCCAGAGGGACTAAGACAGGCCCCCAGCATAGAGACACTGGTCACAACGTGTCTCAGTGAACGGAGCACAGGTCCCCACCCTCGCAGGAGGAAGACAGGACATTTCGGCCGAGGCGCCCAGGTGGCTCTCTCAGCACTGGGAGTTGTTGGCACCAAGCCACTTCCTCCACGTTCACACTACTGAGGAGACAGTGGGATGAAGAATCCTCCCACGTTGTTCAGCTCTCTCTGCAAGGTGGCTTCTCGATGGCTGCTTGGGAAGGCATCACATGATAAACTAACGAACAGCTCTGAACCTGCAGCCTGGAGCCAAACGCAGGGTTACTAGGACTCCTTCCTCTGGGAAGCCATCCTGCTTGAGCCCCCTCATCGCTCATAGTCCCGGCACCTCGAGCAAATCTGCTGGGAACTCTCTTGTCTCCTAAGTTTATTCTGTCCTTCTTTCAAGGGATGGAGAATTTCAGCTTCTAAACCCCCATACTGCATAGGCCACAGGAACCAGAAAAGTAAGAGGACAAGCAGAATAAAGTGAAGGAAAATAAACAATCCAGTTACCGCTTCTGCTTAGTTATTTTCAGAAAGCATTGGAAGATAATACCTATGTGGATAATCAAGAGCCAATTTATAATCATAACACCTGCTTAAGCAAATTAAAGTAAGTGCGTAAAGTATGGCAATCAAGAAAAAAATGTATTTGGGGAATGATCATTGATGGATGCTTTTAAAAGAAAAGTCATTATGATGGGAGCATTTCTGAATTTTGGCTGGTGTCACATCATCACAGTCTTTGAGAGTCAGATGATCTTGTCCTTGGAACCACAGAGGGGGAAAGACTTTCTCTCCACCCTGTTAGGTTCTGTACCTGGGCCTGAAAATTAAACTGAGTAAAGAACAGATTAATAGGAGAAGAACACTCACATTTTATTCAATGTCAATTTTCTGTGTGTATACGGAGTCCTGCCTATATAAGAAATAAAATCTCAGAGAAGCAGATAGGCATAACAAATTAGATACCATTTTAACAAAGAATGACAAATTTTAGGGATTGAAGGAACAAAGGAAAAAAAGAAGTTTGGGCTGGGGGTAGCAAATTGTGGGGCAGGGACTAGGAGATATGCGGACCCGGGTCTAGTAGATGATTAGGGCTATTTTAGCAGGTTGTTTGTATAGGTTCATTCTGGCAACAGTAAGAATCTTCTGTCCTCCTGGTCCAGGGAGGACACCCTTCTCATGGAATTTGGCTTTTGGGTGGAAAATGGGAGATTAGAAAGCCCTTCGTGTATGTGCAAATACCCTCAGTTCAAAATAACTAGTGTGCCCATTCCACATATTTTGGGGTGTAACCTCTTCACCCCTGAATCATCACCCCAGAACTATAAATCAGTAGGGAGCCTTGATCTGATCAGGGAAGTGCAATTTTCAGAAAGTGAGTCATTGCCAATCAGGGGTGACAGGTTCAGTTTCCCAGCTCTGCCTCCATAAAAAGCCTGTAAAAGCCCCAAAGAATGGGGTTTCAAGAGCTTTGAGACTGGTGAATATGTGAAGATTTGGGAAGAGTGGAGTCCGGAGAGGCCACAGACACTCTCATCCTTTCTGTACCCCGTGCCCTGTGCGTCTCCTCGATCTAGGGGTTCCTAAGTTACATTCTTTTAGACACTCTATTGGGAAAAAGTATAAGTATTGAGTATCACAAGATACCCTTAGGAAAACTGGAAAGAATTTCCAAGCCCGTGAAGTCACGTGGTTGCAATGTGAGTATGTGTTTTCTTTGCAGAGAACTTAACCCTGTAAGTGAAGCTATTAGGATGGAGATGGTGAGGATGGTGGGGAGGCCTGTGACAGGATGGCTTCCTGGTTTGCCGAGAGCAGTCTGAGAAACCAGAGCATTACGGAATTTTAGGAGTGGCCACGAGCAAAACTCTCCTGAGATCAGATCTCAGACTGATGGGGCATGCCAACCAGGTTTCCCTGAGCAGTGCTGGGTCCTGAGTCCAAATGGCAGGAAGACTGAAGGCTGACTTCATGCCAGCAGGGAGCTTGGCAGGTTCCTCTGGGGACCAGACCAGTGGGAACAGGGTGAAGATGTCGGGTGGAGATCTGGGTTAGAGATAGAAGTGCATTGCGAGACACTAAGTCAGTCTTTAGGTAGCTGTACCTGCTTATCCGGAGCAGCCTATTCTGGCACTCCCCCCAGTCCCCCATTTTCTGAAAGCCCCTGGCACTTTCTGTATGTATTGCTGTTTTGAGCACTTAATCATAGATTAGGTTTTATCTGTCACATAAATGTTTTAGTGTCTTTCTTCTACCATCACATAAAATCATCTGGCGTGCCAGGAGAGTTATTTAATTTTTTTTTTAACCTAATCGTCTATTCTATTCTCTGTGAAGTAAGCAGAGCAGGTATTTTGACTCTAACTTTCAGATAAAAATATGCATATTGGATGGAAGCAGGTGGTGATAAACAGGGCAGGGCCCCTAGCAGGCCCTGCCCATCGGAACTCAACACTGAATCCAGATGAATGTGCAGTAAACACTTACAATGGAATAAATGGGTCAGTAAGATAAGGCTCTTTCTTAAGGCAGATTTTATGAATGAAGATGCTGGCTTTTTGTTAACCTTATTGTTCTGTAATATTTCATTTGTGATGTGAGAACCAAAATTTCTAAAATCATGCATATTTTCTCAAAGATATCTACCACTTCTTTCCCAATTTTTAGCTTTCTTTAAAGTTCAGAAGATGGTAGTTAAATATATATACACATATAACATAGAGAATAAAAATAAGAACTTCATCCGGTCCTATGAAATTAGAACTGGAAACATTTTGTTGAGTTGATATTGTTGCCAGAGAATTATAGCTCCCGGTGGAATTTTAAAAATCACTTCTCCAGCACAATTAATTCTAAATGTCTCGGTCGATGTGCTTGTCCCTCTTCCTGGGGGAGACATTTGTTTAAGGTAAAGGCTCCCACTCCTCATGATTTCTTGGGAAGAGGATATGAACGTCCCTTTTGAATGTGATTGTTGTGCTTCCAGCACTTACTCTCCAGACCCGTCCCACAGGCATTTCTTCCCTAGTAGATATTTGTCATTTTTACTTCTTTACCTCTCTTTGCCCATCACTGTCAATGTTCCTTTCTTGACTCTCAACTCTTATCTCATGCAGCTTTGAGCCCAAAGAGTCACATGCTGATGTGTGTTGTGGTCCTGCACCAAGGGCTCAGTGTAGAAGCAGAAGCCATGGCCCCATCCTCTGGGGGCTTTGGTTCACGGAGGGAAGCACAGCTTAGGGGGCTTCCACACTGACCAGTCTGCTCAGAGGAGGGCCTTTCATTTGGGGAGGGGTGATGGATCGGGGGAGCAAACCTCAGGGCAGGGGTGGGACAGGGGACCTGAGATGGAGCTGACAGGATGGAATCAGTGTGGTCCAGCCTCACGCCCTGACTTAGACAATCCCACAAAACTACTGTCATCACAACAGCATGGCACTAGAATGGAACAGACACATAGATCAATGGAATAGGAAAGAAAGCCCAGAAATAAACCCATTCACTGGTTGTCCATTAATTAATCTATGACAAGGAGGCAAGAATATACAATGGAGAAAAGACAGAGAAGCAGCACTGGGAAAACTCTACAACTACATGTTAAAGAATGAAATTAGATTGTTCTCTAAAACCATACACAACTATAAACTCAAAATGGATTAAAGACAAATGTAAGTCTGGAAACCATGAAACTCCTAGAAGAAAACGTAGGTGGAACACTGTGACAGAAATTGATTCTGTCTCCTCAGGCAAAGGAAAGAAAAGCAAAAATACACAAATGGGACCTAATTAAACTTAAAAATACTTGCTCAGCAAAGAAAACCATTGATAAAATTAAAAGACAAGCTATTGAATGGTGTTACATTTATTGGGTAGATCAGTATAAACTCAGTCTACAGTGCTCTTCACATTCTTTTCAACAATTTATTTTTCCAAAGCTTTCATTAAAAAGTCCTTCTTCCTTTATTGAAAGCCCTGCATTCATTCCCAAGTGAAATTCATAAAAAATACTAGATTATATTGTTAGAACCCATGCATGACTGTCATTTTGATAGAAGTAGTAACTAAAATAACAACTAAAGAAGAATCATTTTTGCATTGGCTATTTCAAAAGCAAACCATAATTATTGCTATGGATGAGAGCTGTAAGCTGTGCACTGGGGATTCTGTGAACTTGATGAAAATGGCCCTTGTCCACATGGTGCCCTTAGATCAGTGAGACACGGGCTTTCTACAGAGATCGCACAGTGATGCGAGGAAAGGATGCTGTGGCCACAGTCATTGCCATCAGCTACTCCTGCTGTCAGATGCCACCATGAACTTGTTGCTGCTTTAATACCACGGTGGATATTTTTAGGGATGAAAGTGGGCTTCCCCGGTGGCTCAGATGGTGAAGAACTTGCCTGGAATGCAGGAGACTTGGGTTCGATCCCTGGATCAGGAAGATCCCCTGGAGAATTCCCTCTCCAGTAGTCTTGTCTGGAGAATTCCATGGACAGAGGAACCTGGCAGGCTACAGTCCAAAGGGTCACAAAGCGTCAGACACGACTGAGCAATTAACACACACACACAGGGATAAAAATAAACAGACATCTATTATGGAATCATGTTTTCTTACAGGTGGCAAAATGGAGAAATACCTTGAGGACCAATGAAGTTCATTTTATCCTGCAAAGTTGTGAATGAAAACTGAAGTACATGTCCACAGACACACAGAGACACACAACTCATCACTCAATCTTGATAGAAAGAAGGAAACTAAACTCCTCTAACTCAGCAGATGGGATGTAAACTGAGGCGATTAGAAGAATAAACAAGGCATCACAAATTCAAGACCAGCATCAACTCCTCCATACAGTCATGCCCACGATTCTCTGTGATAATGATTCCTCTCGTTGATTCAGGGAATGGAAGTGATGGATAAAAACCGTAACAAAGCAGAAAAGAGTTCTGCTTGGGGGCTCGGCAAATTACAGCTTCTGAGGGTGATATCCAGAGCAGAATCTGTCCCAGATCTTCAGGAAGAGGCTTTGAATAATGGATGCAATGCTCCTTTGAAAGTTAAAAATAAGTGTGATGCAGGTGGGCGAAGGTGGGACTTAACATACCTTCTCCAGTAGGACTGAAAGGTCGGAAGGAATCCCTCACTTCACAGGAGTGGCGATTGATTGTGTAAAATACAGATCTTGACTAATGTGAGTGCTGATTGAAGGGAATTATTTAAATCTCAGTAACAGGTCTTGAGAGTCCCTTGGACTGCAAGGAGATCCAACCAGTCCATCCTAAAGGAGATCAGTCCTGGGTGTTCACTGGAAGGACTGATATTGAAGCTGAAACTCCAATACTTTGGCCACCTCATGCTAAGAGTTGACTCATTGGAAAAGACCCTGATGCTTAGAGGGATTGGGGGCAGGAGGAGAACGGGATGGCAGAGGATGAGATGGCTGGATGGCATCACTGAGTCTATGGACATGAGTTTCAGTAAACTCTGGGAGCTGGTGGTGGACAGGGAGGCCTGGCGTGCTGTGATTCATGGGGTCGCAAAGAGTTGGACACCATTGAGTGACTGAACTGAACTGAATTGAATAGGTGGGAGTCACCACAGATCCTGCCCCAACTCAAAGATCCCAGAATCTTCAGTATGACTTTTGTGATCTGGAACTTACCCCCAGGGGCTCAGAAAGTACTAGCTCTGAAATGCAAGCAAGCCAGCAAACCCCAGACTCCAACAGATCAATAAACCAATTAATCACGAGGAGTCGGAAGTGAGGTGAGGTCAGGATATTCTGGACAGCAGCCCACCCTGGTGTTCTGCCCTGTTCTCAGGGGAGGGGAGCTCTGACTGCATCCTGATGCCTCGCAGGGCTGCATCTTCACTTATCCTAAAACAGCACCACAACTGTCATCTTGATAAAAGCAGGAGCCAAAATAACAAATGAAAGGGAGATAAGTTACAAAAAAAAAAAAGTTGCCCTTCTGCAAGAAGGAGGGAGAATGCAAAGCTGGACAGTACCATGGTGGCCCCGAGGGCACGGGGGACCCAGGTGGTCAGTGTTGCGACCGGGGCATCCCAGGGAAACTTCATGATGGCACAACTTCCTCTGCCAGGCCTGGTGAGGCAGTCGGGAGCCTCGTGCAACCCTTCACCTGTGGTCGATGCACTGAATGCTGACTTCCATTTAATTTCTAATTTTCTGAATGTCAGTAGCCACATAGAGCTGGCGGCTGCTACCCTGGACAGCTCTGACACAGAAAAGTCTATTGCTAATCTTTTACACACGATGTTCCAATCATCATTCATCATTGGTCACTGCTGGTGCCACACAGACCTGATGTCAGACACGTCTCTGCTCTGCCCAGTGAGTAAACCTTCTGAGCACGAGGGGGCCAAACGTTCCTGAAGCGTCTCTTGCCTCAGCCATCAGGGTCAGTGTCTAGGACCTCGGGCTGCTGGTGATACATGTGTGTGTGGCTTGCTCTGGTTTACCTCTGGGCAGACTGGCAGGCAACAGAAAGAATGTTTGCAGAGCTCTCTTGACCAAAATTTAAGAAGAATGTGGAGTGAGCTGAAAAATGTGCACACAGGTATTAAGAGATTGTGAACTGTTTGCACATGTTAGAATGAGCCACAGCAATGGGTATCACACCTCGAGCATTTCCTTACAGTCACTTTTATATTTTCTATTCATATGGTGCCAGTTATTTTTTCTCTTTGCTTTCTTTGTTCTTTTCTTTCTTTCCTCCCTCCCTCCCTCTTTTCCTCCATCCCTCTTTCTGTGTTGGCAGGAGGGGTGTGGGTGTGTCCTCTGGCATGGCACTCAGGTGTCACAATGGTTACCTGCTGAGGGTGCTGGAGTCATTACTGAATGTCTGTGGCTGACTAGAGCATCTATTTTTGTTTTGGGGAAGCAGTAATGGGAACTGGCTCCCAGCATAGCCTCTCCGGAGCAGTGGCAGAGCACCTGCTCTCTGCACTCTGCTCAGCTCTTGGAAACCACGCTCTGCAGTGAGAGATAGGGCATCTGATGGAGCAACAGAAACTCGCTCCGTGGGGCCAACACTTGTGGGGTTTCCCCTCGGTTTCCCCGGCAGCTTCTGTTCATCCTGTCTTGAGTTGGCAGAGGCAGAAACTGCTTGGCAAAGGGCACGTTTTATGGCACATGTGAGGCTGGAAATGAGGCCTGACTCCGGCCCTTTCTGTCCATGGTGGGACATCTCCAGGTCCACACCACTGGCCTGTTCCCAGTTCAGGTCATAGCAGGAGAGGCTGTTTGAGCAGCTGCTCTCTGGAGCCCCTGCTTCATCTTCAGCTCACCTTGCAGCTGTTTTCAGCCACCAGAGCCAAATTTATAGCCATGTGTGGATTTAGCAAATGTGGAAACAAAACGTTTCTTACAAGTGGGGAAGTGAGCCAGAGAAGTGATGGGGAAAATGGTTAAATGAGGCAATGGGTTGGGTCCAGGAGACCCAAGGGAGAACTAGGGGTGGTTCTGAGTCAGCTCAGGAGGAAGACGCGGAGAGACCACAACAGAGCGCACGGCTGGCTCCGTGATTTCATTTTCAGTGGTTTTCAAGAGAGGAAACTTCTATAGAGCAGACAATTGTTGAAAACAGTGTCAAAATTGGCAGAAATGGGATTTATCTCATTCAGAAATAATTGACTCATCTAAAAATAACAAAAAAAGAAGAGAAAAAGTTCATTCTGATTTTTTAGAAATTTTGACAAATGTGGGTCTGTGCTGATCACTTAAAGATTTGTGTGGTATAGAAAGTAATGCTATCCATTAAATTTGATAATTTCTTTAATGTGATGAAATATGATAACATACAAATAATCAATTAACCACTGTGCTCCAGCAGATCTGTGTATGTTTAACTTTAACATGTAAGTGAATATAGGCTTTGTGATTTTGTGTGGCCCAGTTCAATTCAGTTCAGTTCAGTTGCTCAGCTGTGTCTGACTCTGTGCGACCCCATGAACTGCAGCACGCCAGGCTTCCCTGTCCATCACCAACTACTGGTGATGGAGCCTACTCAAACTCATGTCCATTGAGTCTGTGCTGCCATCCAGCCATCTCATCCTCTGTCATCCCCTTCTCCTCCCGCCTTCAATCTTTCCCAGCATCAGGGTCTTTTCCAACGAGTCAACTCTTAGCATGAGGTAGCCAAAGTATTGGAGTTTCAGCTTCAGCATCATTCCTTCCAATAGAATATTCAGGACTGATTTCCTTTAGGATGGACTGGTTGGCTCTCCTTGCAGTCCAAGGGACTGTCAAGAATCTTCTCCAACACCACAGTTCAAAAGCATCAATTCTCTGGTGCTCAGATTTCTTTATAGTCCAACTCTCACATCCATACACGACTACTAGACAAATCATAGCCTTGACTAGATGGACTTTTGTTGGCAAAGTAATGTCTCTGCTTTTTAATATGTTGTCTATTTTGGTCATAGCTTTTCTTCCAAGGAGCAAGCGTCTTTTAATTTCATGGCTGCAGTCACAATCTTCAGTGATTTTGGAGCCCTGAGAAATAAAGTCTCTCATTGTTTCCATTGTTTCCCCATCTATATGCCATGGAGGGATGGAACCAGATGCCATGATCTTAGTTTTCTGAATGTTGAGTTTTAAGCCAACTTTTTCACTCTCCACTTTCACTTTCATCAAGAGGCTCTTTAGTTTTTCTTCACTTTCTGCCATAAGTGTGGTGTCACCTACATATCTAAGGTTATTGCTATTTCTCCCAGCAATCTTGATTCCAGCTTGTGCTTCATCCAGTCCAGCATTTCTCATGATGTACTCTGCATAGAAGTTAAATAAGCAGGGTGACAATATACAGCCTTGATGTACTCCTTCCCTGATTTAGAACCAGTCTGTTGTTCCATGTCCAGTTCTAACTATTGCATCTTGATCTATATACAGATTTCTCAGGAGAAAGGTCAGGTGGTCTGGTGTACCCATCTCTTGAAGAATTTTCCAGAGTTTGTTGTGATCCACACAGTCAAAGGCTTTGGCATAGTCAATAAAGCAGAAGTAGATGTTTTTTTGTAACTCTCTTACTTTTTCAATAATGCAACAGATGTTGGCAATTTGATCTCTGGTTCCTCTGCCTTTTCTAAATTCAACTTGAACACCTGGAAATTCATGATTCAGGAACTGTTGAAGCCTGGCTTGGAGAATTTTGAGCATTACTTTGCTAGTATGTGAGATGAGTGCCATTGTGTGGTAGTTTGAACGTTCTTTGGCATTGCCTTTCTTTGGGCTTAGCTCAAAGTGAGCACACAGATATCAGTTACATGATTAAGTGTTCTAATTTATTATAGTTACCACTTCCAAATAAACTGCTCATCTCAATTTCTAGTTCTCATAGGTATATGTCTCTTTCTTTGGAGTTTGTTTCTTCAGTTTCTCTAATGTTTCAACACTTCCAAGGGCTGTTGTTATTGTTTAGTCACTCGGTTGTGTCCGACTCTTTGTGACCCCATGGACTGCAGCACACCAGGCTTCCCTGTCCTTCACCAATTCCCAGAGTTAGCTCAACTCATGTCCATTGAGTCAGTGATGTTTCTAACCACCTCATCCTTTGTCACTTCCTTCTTCTCCTGCCCTCAGTCTTTCCCAGCATCAGGGTTAGAGACCAAAGTAAGATTCAATGAAGACCAGTGTGTTCACGATTTCTACTATCACTGACATCTTCCCCACAATAATTATGTGAGTACAGAGGTCAGGCATGATGATGCCTATTGGCCGGGGAAGGCAGAAAATGGTTTGGTGAGGCTCTAAAGTTGTGTAACTTATTTGTGGCAAAAGCACAGACCTGCATAACCCACGTCTTCAGGTCAATAACCCAGGGCTGATGCATATCAATAGTGGGGGTGGTCAGTGCCAGCAGACCTCTGCAGCTCAGACAGGAAGGTCAGTGCCTCATCTCATCCAATGCCCATGGCCCCAGAGGAGAACTCAGCAGGGTCCATATCCTGAAGACTCCCATTTCTCCAGGAGCAAAGAATCCTCCTGCCTGTTCCAAGTCTTTATTCTTAAAAATCACAATTCCACATTTAATGTTGCCTGAAGGCATGGGTGGAATGATGGTGATAAGATTTTAGCACTTCAGACTCATCTCCTATTTTCTAAAACCCATGAAACGGCTCTGTCATTTGGAGGGCTGGCGTGTTACTGAAGCTGCACTTTCTATCAACCTGGGGCCGACGAGTGCATTTCATCTCATCGGCCTATGGCAGGAATCATGACTCATGTCAGTTCTGATCATTGAGCATTTTGGTCTTAGATGAAAGGGTGCAATGAATTTCCCATCAGTGTTGTAAGAAGAGTGAAATGTACATTTTCCTGGCATATGTGACTTTCACAATCTTAATTTTTTTCTGAAAAAAATGTTTTCTCTTTTAGTAGGGCAGAATCTGATCCCGGTGCCATTGTCACTGTGTTCGTACAGAGTGAGTATCGAATCAGCTCAGTGTTGATATGTGGGTTTTTATACTCAGAACTGTCAGATAGGCATTGTAACTACTGCACACAAACACACACACTCACACACACAGGTGCAGGGCCTTTTTAACTGAAGCAGAATGTGGTCTCTAGTGAGGAGGCAAGGGGTGTGTGTGTGTGTGTGTGTGTGTGTGTGTGTGTGTGTGTATGTGTGCATGTGAGTGTCTGTGTGTCAAGCTAGAGACTAGGAGTGAAATGAAGACAGACGAATAGTTGGGCATCTGTGCACATTTTCCAAATTCTAAGTAAATGAAGCTATGGAGAAAGGTATCGCAATGCAGGCTTTGAAGAAATCACGGACTTTATGGCAAATGAAAGGGTCCTCAGTGCACAATGTTCTGCGTCTTAGCTGAAGGCAATGGGTCAGACCAAAGGATGATTCAGGTGACTGGGGACACAGTGAATCCACACTTGGACCCGAAGGAAGCAGGGTCTGATGGGCAGCATTCCAGGCCTTGGAGTGACCACAGTCCCCTGCCCTGGCTCCTCACATGTCACCTGAGGACAGGACCCAGAGGGCCCGCTCTGTTGGGCTAAGGGCCAGATTCATCCACAGAAATTATTTTCTTGGGGTGGGGTAAATAATTCTGAATCAATGGCTAAACATGGAGAAATCCCACTTGGGACTGGAAGGGGTGGCAGAGGGACCTTTGGGAGCATTGGACTTTGGAGCTATTTACCTGAGTCTGAGACTGCTGAGTGATGGTGGCCAGATGCCATGCGATGGCCATGTCAACGTCCCACGTGGGTTAGCATCGCCTGGCAGCTGCCCATTCATGTTTGCTCCCATGGAACTATTTTCCTGATGTCTGTCTATCCAAGCTTGGAAAATGAAATCTAGATTAAAAGATGTTTGAGATTTCTCATACTGACTTACCTTGTTGGGCCTTGGAAGGCGATGGGGTTTGGGATAAGCATAGCAGTCTTCTGGGAAAAGCCAGGTCAACTCCAGTTTCCCCAAATTCCCCTCAGCTGCCTTGTGACCTTCACCTCGGGCTCCCTGGGCTCTGAGCACAGGGGTATCCTTCTCTGTGCAGCTCCCCAGGCCCATCCAGGACATCCACCTATAGGGCACGGTTACCAGCAACCCCATCTGACAGGAGCATGGCCTGCCTCCCACCTCAGGTCATGGACTGCTTAACTGTATGGACGTGTTCTGTTAGCTACACCTTACCTATTTTCAGAATAAACTTGGTCTTTCGTTTCGTCTCACTTTTGGTCGATGTTACTTCTTAGAGATTTGGAGCTCAATGATGTTATTGATAAATAACCCAAGATGTTGTGCTTGGTTATTTTTTGTTCATTTATTTTTAGACACTAGAATATTAGTCTTGTTTGGCAGTCCTGAAAATCACAGCCTTTGAATGGTTATTGGTTGGAATGAGACTTCGACTTTGGGGGAACTTAGTGGTGGAAAAGTCCAAAGTCAGCTCTGCTGAGATTTTTTGTGATGAGACTGGACCTTGACTGTTTCTGCACCGCTTAGGTGGACATCAGCAGGGCAGAAGTCATTCATGAGACCATTGGATTCATTGAGCTTTACCTCAGGGGGAGCATGTTCCCAGGCAGTGACCAAGCCAGAGGGGAGATGAAGAAATGGCTAGCAATGTCCACGGGGGCTGAGGAGGAGGGTGCTTGCTGTGGTCCACCTCCCTGGGGTTGCTCCCTGCGGGCACCCCTGACCTGACAGCCCCCACACCAGGGCTTACTCAACATTTACCCCACCGGCTTGGCCAACTGCAGGGATGGGAACCACGTGGCTTTGTGATATTTAAAAATCAGTCACAAGTCTCTTGATTGAGGTGATGTTTTCTATCTTCATATCCAGACACAAGTGAAGTGGTCCACTAATAAGCAGTCACAAGGCAGTCATGTTTATTTGGCAAAGCTCCAAAAATAGTTGGAAGGAAATCTGAAGATAAATGGTAGAACTATATTCTTTTTTTTTTTTTTTCTATTTGGAGCTCTTCATTTTATGGAAATATGGATCAAACAGTGATTTCAGAATTGGGAAGATCTGGCTGACATGCCAACTGTGGTATGGTGTGGTCTGTACAGAATGAGACGGCAAAGTGGTTTTTAAATCTGCTTTCTTTGTTATGCTCCAAATGCTGGTTCAGTGATAGAAATCAAAGAATGTTTTCATTTATTTTTAAGATACAAAGCATTTTTTACATTTTATGTATATTTCTTGAAAAAAAAAGTATATATATCAGTAATTTTCAATCAGGGGATTTTGTCCGCCCTAACCTGGGAGATATTGGTAATGACTAGGAATGTTTTCTGTTGTTGGAACTGGGGGTGGGGAGGGCTATGGGCATCTAGTGGGCAGAGCCTAGGGAGGCTGCTAAGGGTACCACAGTGTCAGGATGGTCCCTTCAGCAGCTAATAACCTGGCCCCAAGTGATGTCAGAAGTGCTGAGGTGGAAAACCCCTGAGATGTGTGTATGTGTATAAAATTACATGTTTGTATATGTATATGTACATAGATAGATATGTATCTATGAATATATGTAAATATATACATATACCTATGAGAGGGGTTGGGGAGAGGCTGGGTATTACCTTTCAGTTGTCTGTGGATCCACAGCAAGGACTCAAATTTTATTTCTTGCATAACCAACACACCTCGATGTTCAAAAAAGCAGGACTTAAGACTAGAAGAAATACAAGACTTCTGTTTTTGGCTGAATAGCCATTGGATGAATCACAGTTTATGCACCCATTCACCTTTTGAAGGATGTCTTGGTTGATGTCATGTTTTGACAATAATGAATAAGCTAGCATTTTTTAATGACTATCCTGGTTGCTCAGATGGTGAAGAACCCACCTGCCAATGCAGGAGACATAGTTGAATCCCGGGGTTGAGAAGATCCACTGGAGAAGGAACTGGCAACCCACTCTAGCATTCTTGCCTGGAGAATCCCATGGACAGAGGAGCCTGGCGGGCTACAGTCCATGGGGTTGCAAAGAGGCGGACATTACTGTGTGACTGAGCACACAACCATGACGAATTTTACCTTCCCCAAAGGTTCTCAGAGGGAAAGATATTTCTTTCTTTCCCAGAATTAATTTTTCAGATAGAATCCTTTTTCACCTTGATATTCCAAAATGATCACAGGTAAATCAAAGCATAAAAGTACTCAAGATGTCAAGTGAATATATATATATACTATCCCCAACCAACAAAATAAAACCCCTAAAATAGTCAAGTGGGCAAAACAGGCTCAATTTCCTACATGTTCTGTTCTAAAAGGAAAGCTTCAGGGCACCCATTCCATTATGAATTTTAGTTGACTTGACTCTAATGGACATTCTTCTGAATGAGGACACTGGCCAATGATGAGTCAGTGTTTCATGCAATTAATTGAACGCTATGGAGCAGAAAAACAATGTCTGGCAATCACTGTGCTGATCCAAACTCAGAACCATGCCAGAGAGCCAGTCCTAAGAGCGGAAGTCAGCAGCCCCTCACATTACTGCACCCTAATCACAACTTAATTAGATCAGGGATAATCACCTTGATTTCTATTATTATTGCTCAGGCCACCTTGGAATCTTGGACTCATAATGTGACCAGGGAATCTAGAGCTGGTCACTTTTCCTCAATTCTGAGGAGCAAGAGAAACCAGGCTTCATCCAAGAGTCCAAGACAAAGATCACACAGATAGCTGTTTGCACAATGGAAATTAATTGCATCATTCAGTAATTAACACGCTTCATCAGGCGCCAGTCCCTGGAGTGTGGACTCTCCACGTGTGGCTACTTTTAGAGGAAGAATGGGGCTTGTCTGGTTTCCCTGGCATGCTGTGTTCTTGCACCTTCCAGCCACCTCCTCAAGTCATTACTTGTGCACTTTTCTTGCTCTGTCTGCCCTCTACCAACAAGTCTCTCATTTCTTTTCTTTTTTTAAATTTTTATTGGAGTACAGTTAATTTATAATGTATTAGTTTCAGGTGTACCGCACAGTGACTCAGTTATACATATATGTATATCTACTTTTCTCCCATATAAGTTATTATTGAGTATTGAGTAGGGTTACCTGTTCTGTACAGTAGGTCCTTGTTGATTATCTATTTTACATGTGAAGTGAACATGTTAGAGGCTCAGTTGTGTCCAACTCTTTGTGACGCCAGGACTGTAGCCAGCAAGGTTCCTCTGTCCATGTATTTCTCCAGGCAAGAATACTGGAGTGGGTAGCCATTCCCTTCCCCAGGGAATCTTCCCAACACAGTGATTAAACCCGAGTCTTCTGCATTGCAAGCAGATTTTTACCATCTGGGCCACCAGAGAAGCCCCCATTTTGTATACAGTAGTGTGTATATGTCAACCCCAATCTCCCAATTTATCACTCCCACTTCCTTACCCCTGGTAACCATGACTTCGTTTTCCACATCTGTGTCTCTATTTCTGTTTTGTAAATAAGTTCATCTCTGAAGCCCCTGCCATACCTCTGATGGGAACTCAAGAAATAGGAGCCAAATGAATATTAAAAGCTCATGTTTCTGAAACAAGTCCTGTGCAGAGCTCTCCACCATCCTCTTTACACGAGGCCCATTGACCTGGCTGGTCCCTGACCCACCCCCTGTGCCCACAGATGAATTTACAGTCCGTGGGTCAGAGTCCATGGCCGGAGACATGGCCCAATCACTCCCTGGTGTTGTTCCAGTCACGGTCACTTCAGGAGGCTGTGGTCATCCCTTCCTCATGGCCCTTTTCCATCCAAGGTTAAAGGTTGCAGAGCTCAGAAGCAGGGCATCCAAGACCTGTGCTTTCTCCTTCCTTCTACTCCATAAAAGGTGTCTAAAACACTTTCTCCAGGAAGCTGGAGTAGGGTGGGATGGCAGGAATTCTCAAGATCAACCTGATGAGGGAAGTGCAGAATTCAGGGATCAGGAGAAGAAGCTGGGTGACTCAGGTTCAGGGAGAGAAACACTACAGTTAGATGTCAAGGTGAGGGGCCCCCATGGACCAGCGGCCTGGGACCCCTGTGCCCCTGGGGTCCTGGGTTCCCCGGGAAGTGGAGAGACCGACAGGAAATTGCACTTCCCCGTGGGGACCTGGGTTCCTTGGGTGCACAGTGTCTTCTTGCTCTGGGTCTGAGGTTTTATTTCAAAGGCAGCCCACATGCTGTTTCTCAGGCAGGGCCTCCCCCAAGGCTGAGAAATACAGTAATTTTTACAAATATGTCAGCCACTTTCATGGAATGTTAACAGCCTGTGAGGGAGGTTTAAATGAAGAGGGAAAGTCTGGTTGTTATTTTAGAGCTGTCTTCCTCCAGGCTCTGCTCCTCGCTGGTGGAGTTAGCCCGAACCCACCCCCCCTCCCCGCCCCAGCCCACTTCTCAGCAAGAATGTGTGGAGAGGCATTCTTTTTCATGATTGGTCCCCCTGCTCACATAAGTTCCGTATCAAGGGTAAGATTTTTGGACACATTTAAGAAAAGAATAAGACATCTGAATTACAAGCTTAGATGCCTTAGGTAAGATTCTTCATCCTTTTCAGCAGAGAAGAGGGTCTTCCGAATGTGTTATTTTAGGTGAAATTTTTTCTCAGGGGCAGAATCCTGGGTGGGGGTGGTACTTCCCTGGAGTTGGTCACCTAGGACAGAGGACCGGAGGGGTCGTCTAGGCCGGACAGTGAGGACTGGCAGGTGAGAGACACGGGCTCAGGGCTCTCACGGCTCTGGATCTTTCCTCTGAGCGTGTTCATGCTCATAACTTCTGTCTCCTATTTCACATCTCGTTAAGCTTAATGAGAGACATTTGCATCCACTTTCACCAGTAGGCGAACATGACTGGGTACAGTTTAGAACTGATTATTGAAAACATATTCATTTTTCAAATATCAAGGTTTTCATGGTTCTTAGGATTTGACTCATTAAGCTAGCCCTTGCTGGACAGTCTTTCTGGACAGACTGACTGAAGAGTGACCGTAGGTACCAGGGTAGGACGAGTGGCAATGTGGGGACCGTGCGGCCAGCTGGTATCGAGAGGATATCAGCCTGAACAAATACAGCCAGAGTTGAACTTGCTCTGCAATGAGACAAGAGCTACTGTGAGGCTGTAAAACAAATCAGATCCCAGGACTCAGGCTGGCTGGGAGGGATGGGGTGCAGCAGTTCATCGGGGGGTGCAGGGAGGGACTTACACAGCAGGTAGAGCAGCCAGTAACCCTGGCAGGGGAGAGACGGGCTCCAGCGCAGTGACCAAGACCATCTGCTTCACAGCGATGGTCATATGTCTACATAACACGCTGTAATAGTGGACAATTACACATAACTACTGTATATTATGTATAATATAAATAGTACAGTATATGTACATATATAGTACAATTTATATTATACACATGATATATAAATTATATATCACATATATAATATACAATATTATAAATTATATCGCATATTATATAATATAGTATTTGTATTATATGATATAATCACAATAAACAGAATATATATAATTATAGATCAAATAATGTATCTACTATATAGAAATATGCAATAATATGTAATATATTTTATTCTAATATATAACATGTCATATATATTATAAATACTTATATTTTAATTTTATAGACTATAATCTATATAGTGCATAAATATCTATATTGTCTAGAGCACAGGAAACTCTACTCAATACTCTGTAATTATCTATATGGGAATAGAATCTAAAAAATAGTGGATGTATGTATATGTATAACTGATTAACTGTGCTATACAGCAGAAAGTAATACAACATTGTAACTACACTCTATTCCAATAAAAATTAAAAGAAAGTAAAACTTAGAAAAAGCCTCCCAATCCTCAAAGTCACTGCCCATGATGATCTCACAGTCCGCCGCAGACTGTCCTCTAAGAACACATAAATCTCTGTGACCGCCCCACCCCCATGGATACATACAGTGGGCATTGTTTTCGGGGAATCCTTTAATCCAAAGTGTTCTGCAGCTTGCTAGCTGGGTGCCATAGGTCAAAGTGCTTTGTCTTCACAGCTTACAAGGTACTGCTGCTGATGGAACAATGTAACATCTATAATACACGAACTGTGAACTTCCAGATGTTCAAGCTGGATTTAAAAAAGGAAGAGGAACCAGAGATCAAATTGCCAACATCCATTGGATTATCGAAAAAGCAAGAGAGTTACAGAAAAACATCTACTTCTGCTTTATTGACTATGTCAAAGCCTTTGACTGTGTGGATCACAACAAACTCTGGAAAATTCTTCAAGAGATGGAATACCAGACCACCTGACCTGTTTCCTGAGAAATATGTATGTAGGTCAAGAAGCAATAGTTAGAACTGGACATGGAACAACAGACTGGTTCTAAATCAGGAAAGGAGTATATCAAGACTGTATATTGTCACCCTGCTTATTTAACTTCTATGCAGAGTACATCATGAGAAATGCCGGGCTGGATGAAGCACAAGCTGGAATCAAGATTGTCAGGAGAAATATCAATAGCCTCATATATGCAGATGACACCACCCTTATGGCAGAAAGCAAAGAACTAAAGAACCTCTTGATGAAAGTGAAAGAGGAGAGTGAAAAAGTTGGCTTAAAACTCATCATTCAGGAAACTAAGATCGTGGCATCTGGTCCCATCACTTCATGGCAAATAGATGGGGAAACAATGGAAACAATGAGAGACTTTATTTTCATGGGCTCCAAAGTAATTGTAGATGATGACTGCAGCCATGAAATTAAAAGACGCTTGCTCCTTGGAAGAAAAGCTGTGACCAATGTAGACAGCATATTAAAAAGCAGAGACATTACTTTGCTAGCAAAGGTCCATCTAGTCAAAGCTATGGTTTTTCTAGTAGTCATGTATGGATGTGAGAATTGAACTATAAAGAAAGCTGAGCATTGCAGAATTGATGCTTTTGAACTGTGGTGTTGGAGAAGTTTCTTGAGAGTCCCTTTGACTGCAAGGAGATCCAACAAGTCCATCCTAAAGGAGATCAGTCCTGAATATTCATTGGAAGGACTGATGCTGAAGCTGAAACTCCAATACTTTGGCCACTTGATGCAAAGAACTGACTCATTAGAAAAGACCCTGATGCTGGGAAAGATTGAAGGCGGGAGGAGAAGGGGATGACAGAGGATGAGATGGTTGGATGGCATCACTGACTGAATGGACATGAGTGTGAACAAGCTCCAGGAGTTGGTGATGGACAGGGAAGCCTGGCATGCTGCAGTCTATGGGGATGCAAAGAGTTGGACACAACTGAGTGACTGAACTGAAGTGAACATCTATAATAGGATTTCTCTACTTTAGTAATAAGTATTATATAATAAGCTTAATAAGTGTGAACTGGGCATTATCTATTCCACATTATCACAGTGTCCAGTGTCTCATACATTGCTTGCTGTGAAGGTTTAGTGTCTGTTGACACAGGCATTGAGTGATGTGTCTCATAGACATACATCTAAGTAGAAAATGACCAGAAAACCTTTAGTTATGTTGATATTGGGCTTTCCTCATAGCTCAGTTGGTAAAGAAACTGCCTGCAATGCAGGAGACCCGGGTTCGATTCTGGGTTGGGAAGATCCCCTGGAGAAGGAAATGGCAACCCACTCCAGTATTCTTGTCTGGAGAATCCCATGGACAGAGGACCCTGGTGGGCTACAGTCCGTAGGGTTGCAAGAGTCCGACATGACTGAGCAACTAAACCATCATGACCATGTTGATACTGGAGATACACACACACACACACACACACACACACACACACACACATACACACACCTCTGTATCCATTTCAACTTAGGGCTTATTACTGAAGAATTACATTTTTCACTAGAGAGAGAAGTACAATTTTCTCTTTGCTCTTTCTTTTTTTAAATTTTAGTTTAAAAAAAATCCAACTATATTGCACTGTATCACTGTGAAGATGCAAGTTGTGCACAGTCAGCAAATAACTTCAGAAAAATTCTTTTTCACTTTAAAATGAGCATTTTAGTCAGCTGCAAACAGAAGAAAAGCCGACCCACAATGGCTTGTCAGTCCCACAGACTAAGTCCCACCTCTGCTGATTTTTCCATGTGAAAAACTAATGGGGTGATAGATATTTACTCCACAAATATTTAAGGAGATTCTGCATGTTTTTGGCCGGATGGACAATGTCTTTCAAGGTTTACTCATGTCTTATTTAGATGTCAGAGGAGAAGCTTTGCACAGGGAAGTCCCCAACCCAACCCCATCCACTGAGCCCTGCAGTCATCCCCTGTTAGAAACAGAAGCTTCAGGAGTATGTGAGGAAGAAGGACTCCTCTGAAGAAGCCTTAAGACAAGGTGAGCTCGTAGAAGAGGAAAATCTCCCTTGCACACTCTTAGACTCACCACTGACCCATGGATCACATGGACAGAAGACAGAGGAACAGGAGAAAGGCATTCAAATTGTGTTGAATACTTTTATGTGCACAGGGAAGTGTTCAGAAGAAAAATGAAGATCTGAAGAAGCTCTGCATTTCCAAAGCTGATATGTCTGTTATATAAAGAATGAGGAACAGTGGGGAGGTGACAAGGAGAAGAAGCTTGGATTGGGGGTGATAAATTGTGGGACAGGGGCTGGGAGATATGTGGGGGGAGTCTAATGGATGATTCGGTCTTATTTTAGGAAGTGGCTTGTATAGGTTCGTTCCAGCATCAGTAAGAACATTCCGATCTTCCTGGTCCAGGGAGGGCACCCTTCTCATGGGAATTTGATGACCTGCTTTTGGGTAAGCAAATGGGAGGTCAGACAGCCCTTCCTGTGTCTGCTGGTTCTCCAGACCTCCAGCTCAAAAGTGACCAATATGCCAAAGTGGTGTGTGGGGCAGCGTTTCTGAAGCCCCTTAAGAATTAGAACCTTGTATGTCCATAATAACCGTAAAAGGATGTTCAGGAACGCAGAGCATCTCACATAACTCACTGAGGCTGATAAACACCAGGGAGGGCCTCTCTTGTCCATCAGCGTCTGTGCTGGTCTCTGACAGTTGAAAGCAGAGCACAGTGTCTGGCATGAGTAAGAAAGGCAAGAATGTTGTTGGAGAAATCTATGTCCCAGCACATCAGGCTCATGGGATTTATGGCCCCAGAACAGACTGATATCCGGATTCTTGTAGGGGAGCCTGCTGCCTGTTTCTGGCAAAGTCCAAGCTTAACTCTGCAGGCCTTGGCGTTTTAGATAACCAGTTGTTTGTTTACAGTTCTAGCCCCATGTCTGTGCTCTGATTTGCTCCCCAAATATTTGGTCAGACAATGAAATACGGTGCAAGGTTGCGTCTCAGCACCCTGGAAACCTTCTTTATTTCAGTTGATTCCCACATTCTGCACATTCAGGAGTGCAATAGAATTCTTCTTCAAGGGAAAATTGAAAAGCTTAGAATTAATTTTTTAAAACTTCTAGTTCGCTTTACTCTGGTAAGAAGTCATATATTACTCAAAGCCATAAAGGTATTTTTTAGAGAGTCCAGTTACAAAATATTCCCTCTTTGTTGTCAAGCAAATTACATTATGTACGAGGAGATTCCTTTTCAAAGTTTAACTCCAAGAACCGAGCTGTCTGGTTATTGAGTTTATGGGAGTTCTTTGCTATGTGCCTCTAACCCTAAATCATAATTGCCACCAGCAGGTAAGGGAGTTAACAAAAATAAGCAATAAACTTTGCAATTTAGTTTGGTTTTACTCATCTGTTGGAAATTAATAACACAGACTTCCTAATTTGAGGGAAAAATCTAATTTAATCCTAGTAGGCACTGGGGACAGCATTCTGAAACAGAGAGAAACAAGAATATTAGAATCATTGAAAGTAAATGATTCTTTGTTGTTGTTGTTGTTTAGTAGTTAAGTTGTGTCTGACCTTTTGCAGCTCCATGAACTGTAGCCCCCCTAGTCTCCTCTGTCCATGGGATTTCCCAGGCAAGAATACTGGAGTGGGTTGCAGTTTCCTTTTCCAGGGAATTTTCCTGACCCAGAAACCAAAGCAGCATCTCCTGCACTGACAGGTGGATTCTTTACCATTGAGCCCCTTGAGAAACCTGCTTTAAAAAAGGACACCATTTACACTGATTTCCAGTTTTGTATAAAAACAGACTTTCTTATGTCGATTGTTAATCTCATCAGAAAAATTTTAAAACATTCAGACAAATACTTCCCATGTTGACTTCTTACCTTGATGTTTTATTTAGTCTTGTATAATTTATCCCACATTAATTAAAGCATCCACAGCTTATTAGGTCAAATTTGAATATATCAGAAGTTGGCATATAACTTCTTTGGCTTCCTCTCACTTCTTCATAAAGAGAAATACCTGCTTTTGGTAATCCACTTGTATGTTCAGGGTGAAATCACCATTTTGTCCCAGTCCCCTTTACCTCATTCCTGCCTTAGGGAGCATGCCCCCCGCCCTACCCCCCACCCACCAAAAAAACCACGTGTAAAACAAATGCAAATCTTTATTTGTGATCATTTTTCTCCTCCTCTTCTTTCCCCAACTTACGGATTCCTCTCTGATTTTTGCTTTTACACAATAAGGGTAGCACTTACGGACAAGATGCTGAATGGTTGGTTGTCACACTTGAAACAGGCAGGAGCTGGTCATTGCATGTTAAAGGGTAGGATGATGGCATGTAAATGGCGGAATTGCTTTTCAGTTCAGGAGTGTGACCAGGACAGAATGCCTCTCAATAGAGAAAATGTTATTCTTAGATTTCAGCTGAGAAGGAATGTTGAAACTTACTGCCAGGGAGGATTTTCTCATGTGTGAAAGGATTTTAATACACACACATAAACACACACACAAATACCCATCCTTTTGCTTTACTTCCAGGACTTATACATTTTTCTTAACATAATTGTGAGTGTGGCTGCACTTATACATATTTGTTGGGTACCTCTCAATGAGGGTGTATTATGGCTCTCTCCCCTATAAAACACTTCTAACGTTCTGTCTTTATTAGTTTTAGCGAATAGCAGTTTGTTGCTAACAATTCTAATGTTACACCTGGAACTGTTGTGTTATTTTCAGAGACACATCCTCCAGGTGGGTTTGGAAATATCTGTTCAGACCAGAACATATCAGTTAAAGCTATATTCTGCTTCTCTCCACAGGCATCCAGATGGTTACATCTATGGACTGTACACTGTAGAGTTTTACTACCTACTGTAAATTAATTCATTTTCTTTTGTATGTTTGCTGAAATTATTTAAGACAGTAAGAACTCCAAATTCATTCTAAGGTCCTAAAAGTTAAAATCTCTAAGTACATGTGCATATGTGTGTTTCTATTAAAATGCTATATGTTTCTGTTAAAACGTGTGTATGTGTGCGTTAGTTGCTCAGTCGTGTCCACACTTCGCAATTCCATGGACTGTAGCTCGCCAGGCTCCTCTGTCCATGGGATTCTCCAGGTAAGAATATTGGAGTGGGTAGCCATTGCCTTCTCCAAGGGACCTTCCAGATCCAGGGATTGAAACTGGGTCTCCTGAATTGCAGGCAGATTCTTTACCCTTTGAGCCACAAGGGAAGCTCTAAAACGTGTATGAACCACACAATTTATGTTTTGAGAGAACAGCATCGAAACATGTATATTATCAAGGGTGAAACAGATCACCAGCCCAGGTTGGATGCATGAGACAAGTGCTCGGGGCTGGTGCACTGGGAAGACCCAGAGGGATGGGGTAGGGAGGGGGGTGGGAGGGGGAATCGGGATGGGGAATACATGCAAATCCATGGCTGATTCATGTCAATGTATGGCAAAAACCACTACAATATTGTAAAGTAAATAGCCTCCAACTAATAAAAATAAATGGAAAAAAAATATTAAAACATTTATTCTGAGGGGATTTTTAAAAAATCCAACAAAATAAATATCATTGGAGGTATAGCTTCAGGAAAGATCATCCCTGGAAATTATGATGCAATTATTAGTTAATTAAACCAAATAATACATACTTCACCATTGAAACATGAAAGGTATTTGTGATTGATTACTCCTTTGAGAAAAATGACAAAGATATTCAAATAAATTTTAAAAGGTCAAATTTCAGATAACTTTGCTTTGGAATGGATGTTTTGTGATGCTTTCTAGATCAGTAATCTTCAAATGTTTTTCATTGCTATATTCTGTTATTTTGAAAACTGCAACCTAATAATCCTTATTAAACCAACATATAAAATGAGTTTAAATAATTGCAAGAGAAGTAAATTTCAGTAAGCTGTAACATGGGCAGATAAAAATGAAATGATTGAATTACTATTCCATGTGGTCAGGGATTTGACACTGACCATTGTCCATTGGAGAAGGAAATGGCAACCCACTCCAGTATTCTTGCCTGGAGACTTCCATGGACAGAAGAGTCTGGTGGGCTACAGTCCATGGGGTCACAAAGAGTCAGACACGACTGTGTGACTAATACTAACACTATCCATTAAAAGAAAATACACAACTGTCTAACTGTAGGAATTGGACATTATTCTTACAGTATGGTTTGAGCAGTACCCTGGCAATGATTGTTTGGATTTCTCTAGGGTTTGCTAACCAACCCCATGATTCATCTTTGCTGTTTCCCTCATGGTGATGAAATGGCTGCAAAATTCCCAAGAATTGAGTTTGCATCCCATACTGCTTCCAGAGGAAGAGAAAGAACTTCTCTCCAAGGGGTCCTAAACAGCACCTGAGAAACAGAACTCACCCGGGGGATGGAATGCTGCCCAATCATCAAGGGTCTAGCTACACATACTACCCCTTGAGTGAGAAATACACATCCTGCTTATTCTGTCATCATTTAGGGGTTCTTAGGAGGTCAAACTCTGGGAGATAGTGGAGAACAAAGGAGCCTGGCAGGCTACGTCCTCAGGGCTGCAGAGTCAGACACAACTTAGTCACTGAACAAAACAACAATGAAGGCAAAACATAACTCAAATCTTAATTGTAACCTAAAAATGCAGGAAATCAGATTATTATATCCTGTTTCATAAGGTGACAGCTTCAAGATGCTAATAACAGATTGCAAGGACAGACGTTAATATTTTTGTCTTTTTAGCTCACGGCCGCGATTCTGGAGTCTACCGCAGTGCCTGACATGCAGTGGATTCAGTCTGATGAGCTGCTGAAACAAGCAATGAAGAACATCAACCAAGTGATAAGGAACAGCTTTGAGTGAGGACAGGAGCAGCACCTCTGGTAGGAGTTGTTGACTGTTGACGGCCGTCAGCCAGTTGAGAGCTGTGACCCAAGACACACCAAGTCACTCCGGTCTTGTCATCCGTGTTGATTCCATTGACCCCACTTCCCAGCACTCACCTCCCACCTTCTCCCTCCCAAAGCCCTCCCTGCATCTAATCTTCCTGGGGCCATGTGGATCGGCACTTCCTCTCCTGTAGTGGAAGGAACTGACTGCATGTGTGGAGACACGGCCATCAGTGCCAAGAAATTCTATTTCTGTTCCCCTCCACTCATCAGGAGGAAACACCAACAGCTGTAGCACCATGTCAGCACTTTCTAGACAACACAACTAGTTAGTGTCTGCTGATGAGGTCATGTTGATTTGCTGCTGTTTCATAAATAAATTATTGAGACATTTATACTCCTAGAAATACATTGGTTGAGAGTATATCAGTGATCAAAAGAGATCTGGGATTCTTCTTTCTCATCTTAATCTTAAAATGTGAAGCCTTTGGTTTTAAAGAAAATGAAGAAATAGCGAAAGTTTAAAACACACTCAAAGGAAAAGCAATGCATTACCCAGATGAACAGGGAAAAAGAGACAAAAAGTGAAATTTTCATCTTTTGATTACCGCCATGGAACACTGATTGTGAACAAGGACACGTTTGATTTCAGAACTGAAACCCATCCTGGTGTGAGGATGTGACAGTTAAATTCTATTTTTAAGAATGAAAAACTAGTAAATCTGTTCCCAAGGTTTTTTGACTCAGGGACAGAAATTTCTGTTATTCTCCAAATCAAGTTCAGTCTTTTCTTCCGTGTCTGAATTCTGATCAACCAGTTTGATCCTGTTTTCCCCACATCACAACATCTATAATCAGGCACTTTGCTTGGAGGAACCTCTTCTCCCAGGCAGGGTATGTTGTCCTGCAGAGGGTTTGCTCTGACGCTCTTCTGCTCGGGCCTTCATCTCAGCTGGATCTCCCCATACCTGCGGCCTCTGCACATCCCAGTAGGACGGTAGAGGAAGTTGAATTCTGATGACTTGGTGGGTCTGGTGTCTACAGCTCTGCCAGGGTCCCGTGACACCACCTGCCACTTATCAGGCCTGGGATGATGGAAAAGCTCGAGTTGGCAGAGGGAGCGAGGTCGGGCTGGGCACACACTCACACCAGGTGTGTTGAGCCACCATAACCAACACTACCAGTGGGGCGGTTTCAACAACAGGAACTTATTTCTCATAGTCCTGGAGGAAGGTGAGGACAGGCTGTTTTCTCTGAGGCTTCTCTCATGGGTACGTCGACAGCTTCTCCCCGTGTCCTCACGTGACCCTTCCTCTGTGTCCTGAGCCTTTCTTCTTCTAAGGACACCAGTCAGATATGACCAAGGCCACCTTGATGACCTCATTCTTATTTAATCACTTCTTTACAGACACTGGGGGAGGGGGCGGGGGATGAGTTTATAGAGTTTTTAATTGAGATAGAGTTTATGTACAATATTATGTAAGTGTAAGGTGTACAACATAGTGATTCACAATTTTTAAAGATTATACTTTTCATAGTAATTATAAAATACCAGGTGTACTGTACAATATATCCTGTTGCTTATCTATTTTATACATAGTAGTTTGTATTGTATAATCCCCTGCCTCCATCTTGCCCCTGCCATCTTCCCTCTCCCCACTGATAACCACTAGTGTGTTCTCTATATCTGTTCTCTATATCTGTGAGTCTGTTTCTTCTTCTATTACACTGACTAATTTGTTTTATTTTTTTAAATCGCACATTATAAGTGAGAAGTACCATGTTTTTCTTTCTCTGATTTATTTCACTAAGCAAAATAATAAGTCCATCTATATTATTGCAAATGGCAAAATTTCATTCTTTCCTATGGCTGAGTAGTTTTATGTATGTTTATACATAATATATATGGGGCTTTTCTTGTGGCTCAGCTGGTAAAGAATCTGCCTGTAATGGGGGAGACCTGGGTTCCATCCCTGGGTTGGAAAGATCCCCTGGAGAAGGGAAAGGCTACCCACTCCAGTACTCTGGCCTGCAGAATTCCATGGGTTGTATAGTCCATGGGGGGTCGCAAAGAGTTGGACACGACTAAGCGACTTTCACTTTTGGTGGTTATATACATATGTATATGTATATATATACATATATGTATATATATATATGATGGATGGAGAAGGTGTGACTATATAGATACATAGTTGCTTGGTCGCTAAGTTGTGTCCGGCTCTTTGCAACCCCATGGACTATAGCCCACTCTGTGCCTCTGTTCCTGGGATTTCTCAGGCAAAAATACTGGAGTGGGTTACCGTTTCCTTCTCCAGGGCATATTCTGGACCTAGGAATTGAACCCACGTCTCCTGCATCTCCTGCCTTGACAGGCAATAGAAAACATTCATCAGCTGATGGACACTTCTTTTGCTACCATATCTGGGCTGTTGTTAACACTCCTGCTATGAACACTGAGGTGTGTGCAAACACAATCACTTTATGAGGCATGGAAGTGAGGATGTTGATGTGAGTTCAGCCCATGACACCAAGAGTCCTTCTTAAACCAGGGTTCCTTGAAAGATGCCCTCTTGCCTGGGCCCCCTGTATGTGGCCCCTGCACCCCCAGTAGATTCTACATAAGCTACACACCCCAGTGGCCCCTCCCACTTGACAGGAGAGGACCACTGGGCTTGGGGAGGCCAAGAGAAGTTGTGTTCTCTGAAGGTCAGCATGGGGAGGGCGTGGGGACCCAGAGGAGGAGCAGACGGGATGCAGGAGAAAGCAGGCCGGCTTCTGATGCTGCCTGGGGGTGGCGCAGCCCAGCAAAGCCCCAGAAAAGATTGCAGGATATTTAAGTTTTCAAACTGGTGACTAAATTCTAAATACCATCGTTTCCCTACACATGGCAACTATCCTTTGCTTTTAAAAAGTATGCCCTTTCATTTAAATTTGAACTCATGTGACAGGTTTCAAATACAGGTTTTCAAAACAATATAGACATTATGACTTAGAAAATGGGCCATTTCTTTCACTGATATTTAAGTCTGTGTAATGAGCCTTTCCAAATAAACTGGCTCAAAAAATGACAGTTTCACAAGAATTTCCTTTCTAAAGATTTTCATACTACATTTTAGAGGGTGTTTTTTTTGTTGTTGTTGTTTTTTTTTTACTGTTTTTAAAAGAAACAGGCAAAACCCAACACAACATTGTAAAGCAATTATCTTCTAATTAAAAATAAATACAATAAAAATATAGTCTATAAGATAATTGGGCTCAGGGAAAGAAAAAAAATTTAAAAATAAATAAATAAGCATAAACATTACGTAAGAGTTCACCAAATGGAGAGCTTATAGGGAGAGCCAACAGATAAAAAACCTCCAACATTTGTTTGCCAAACAAGAATAGCCAGAAAACCAGAATTACAAGTATAACTGCTTTCCTTTTTTTTTTTGTCTAGGTCTCTACCTTTGATTTCATGCCTCCTTCTTAATTATGGGAGGTATAGCTAGATAATTTATCTTTGGTGTCATATACTGTATTAACCATTTCTTCATTGCTTACAAGGCCTTATGACAATATCACAGCGTTTGGTTTTGGGGCATAATGCACGTTCCCAGGATTCAGAGTTTGGAAGTGGAATTCAGCAGTGATGTGTCCTCACTAGAAACTCTACAGTCCCGGGCATGACTTAGCCAGGTGAACACACTGAAGGCCCCAAATTTTCCAAATCCAAACGGCCTGTGACAGCCACAATCAATTTATCATTGCTTTCATTAGAATGGTGTTTTAGACACATGAGTGATCAAGGTTGTTTGCGCTATCCTGCACTGTGAAAAATAGTAAAGAAAAAGGTTGTTTTCAGTAGTTGGGAGGATGTTTTGAAAAGAAACCTTTAAATATGCTTCACTATAAAGGATATTTTGGATACTGTGCTCCATGAGGAGAATTCCAGGTCTGCTTTGTTAAGGGTTGTAACCCAGCCCATGGGCTGACCTGCTGTTGGACCTGCTCACCAAGGGTGCTGAAGGCGTCCTGACAGGGAGCCGGGTGCTGTGTCCACACCCAGGCCATCAGTCAGTCTGGCCTGATGAGGGGCCCGGGGTCTGCAGCTCTGGGATCAAGCCTCCAGAGAAGGCAGGAAGTTATTCCTGTGAGATTTGTAGAGTGGCTGAGGCTCACATAATGATAAGGAAGGATATTTCATGTGACACTGGGATGGCAGGGCTGTGGGTGAGGAGCCCCCTGTAAAGGAACCGTGTTGGTCCTTTAGGAAGTCTGTGCAGGGTCTCCTTCAAAACCGCTGCTTCCTTTAGTCTCGAGTGCAGCCCCCAAAGCTGACTCAAAGTCATTGGTTTTTTTGGGAAAACAGGGAGAACCACGTATTCCAAGCCCCATAGATACCTTCACTATTCCTCAGATCACCAAGTCCTGTTATTTCCCCTCAACTTTTTCTAAGTGTGTCTTTTTAGGAGAGGTTGCGACCATCACCCCAGAATCACTGCGACAGCCTCACAGAAGAATGGCCAGACCATTCTCCCCCATTTCCCCCCAATCTGTGCACTACAGCCAGATTAACCTTCCTCAAAGGTTGCTTTCATCTGTCTCCTTGCTCATTCATTTTCCATCACTATATGTATCGCAAGGCACCAGGTCCCCTTGCCCCCCACTGCCTCATGAGGTCCTCCAGGGACCGACCCTGATGCTCACCTGCCATGGTCCAGGGCCAGCTCACGGTCTGTCTCCTCTTATCATGGGAGGGTTCTGACCAGCGGAAGCACCTCCCCCAGAAGTTCTCCTTGATTGTGCCAGCTCTCAGGGGTGTTCTTCATTCAGAAACCCACCGTCATGCAGTCCTTGATTATCCCGCCTTCTCCAGTTGTTCCACAGTGGTTGATCCCACGGCCTTACTTGGATGATAAACTCTTGGAAGACAAGGACCACTGCATTAAGCTACTTCAGCATCAGTGATAAGAATGGGAAACAAATCACCAAACCATATGAAGCTAACAAAAAAGAGGCATTCCCAAAGCATTTGGTGTGACACGTAGAAATGATATCTAATCATTATTTTCTTGATTGTCTCAGTCACCTAAAACATTCCAAATTCAATAACTGGGAGGAAAAAAAAAAGAAAGAAATGTCCATTTAACAGCCTTGTTTAAGATTTCCGTGGCTGTGGTGGTAACAGGGTATGATGTTATGCTTTCCTGATAGCTCAGTTGGTAAAGAATCAGCCTGCAATGCAGGAGACCCTGGTTCGATTCCTGGGTCAGGAAGATCTGCTGGAGAACGGATAGGCTACCCACTCTAGTATTCTGGCCTGGAGAATTCCATGGACTGTATAGTCCATGGGGTCGCAAAGAGTCGGACGTGACTGAGAGAATTTCACTTTCACTTTCAGCAGGTGTTTAGGGACAGAGATGAGCCACTAGTTAGGCTGAAAGACAAGCTTTATCCCATCACATGGCTTATTAAACAGTTGTCAGTCAACAGTAAAGATGGCTCATGGCTTGTCATTCACAGCAAAGAGGAAGACACGTTCTCTCTTATTTTCAGACGCCAGGGTCTAATGATGAGAACAATGGCATTTAACTTGACAGAAATCTTACTTCACTTTCTAGTGATTAGGAACATTTGACCTGGTATTAACAGAGCGACATTTATAAAGTCCTGTTTTCATGGGTTGGAGCATCTTTGATGGGCCGGGTAAGACCTGTGTGTTCATTTTGGCCTCATCTATCTGTCTGCTCTTTTTAAAGATTTTGCAGGAAAGCATGAGGGGCTTTAGAAATGAACTGCCCAAACATTCAAGCTGGAAAGTGCACACTTGGGGTTTTCCAGGTGGTTGGGAGCCGGACAGGCAGAGAGGGGGCTGGAAGGGAAAGCCTATGGACAAAGGAGGATGGGCAAGTGTCCTCAGGGGTCATTTGTCGGGGTGGGAAGGTTTCAGACACCAGCAGGGACTTCCCTGCACATTTGGCGAAGCTGGTTGGAGAGTGGCAAATGATGACAGCAATTCACGAGGTCAGCAGTTTAGTTCTGCCGCTCCATCCGTACTAATCCTTCATTTGGTGGTGAGGACTTTGCTTTGGGCCTGACTCTGTGATGGCGCAAATCCATTACCCTAGTCCTGATCCCCAGAGGCTGCACGCATATGGTTCCTCAGTGGCCCAGCAGAAGCAAGCGGGTTCTGGGTTCCTGTATCTTTGGGAAGGCAAAAGGTTTTGTTGTCAGTCTTGTGTGAGCTAGATTTGTATCCATTACTTGCTTCTCTTTAAAAAAAAAAAATTTTTTTTTCAGTTGAAGGATAATTGCTTTACAGAATTTTGTTGTTTTCTGTCAAACATCAACATGAATGAGCCATAGGTGTATATATGTCCCCTCTGCTTCTCTTTAACGGGATGTGTGACGTGGGAGGCAGAGCATCACAGCGTGATTTTGGCCTCATCACCAACAAACACTTGTAAAATCACAAAGTGTAACACTGTGGAAAGTTAAGGCAGATGGCCTTGTGATGTAATCCACAAACACACACCTTATTTGCTGAAGAGCCTTGCAGGGGAACGTTATCATTCAAGCAACACTTTGCCTTTGAACAGTCCTGACCATGCTCCAAGTCTTCGCACAGTCCCATCTGGTAATGGTCATCCTTTTTAAAATTTTATTTATTTATTTAAGGCTGTGCTGGGTCTTCATTGCTGCAAGCAGGGGCTACTCTCTAGTTGCAGTGCACGGGCTTCTCACCATACTGGTTTCTCTTGCTGTGGTGCACACGCTGTCAGGCGCACAGGCTTCAGTAGTTGAGGCTCCCAGGCTCTAGAGCAGGGGCTCAGTAGTTGTGGCCCACGGGCTTAGCTGCTCCATAGTATGTGGGATATTCCCAAACCCATGTCTGCTTCATTGGCAGGCAGACTCTTTACCACTAAACTACTAGGAAAGCCCCATGGTCATAATTTAAAGGCAGCCTCTAATTATTACTCCCATGTTACAGATGGGAAGGCTGAGGTCGGGAGCTGTTTATGAACATACAACAGCTAGCACTTTCTGAGCAGTTATTATGTTCCAGGCTTTGTTCTGCTCACTCATGAGTATCAACTAATTTCATCTTCAGTCAAACCTGGGAAGTAGGGACTAGTATTATTTTCATTCTACAGATGAAGCAGTGAAGCACAGAGAAGTTAAACAAGTTGTCCAAGGTCACACAGCTAACAACTGGAACCTGGTTATTCTTCAGCTCCTCTGATCCTAACTGCTCTGCTGAGCTGTGTTTGTCACTACCTGCGGCTGAATTACACTTGTATGTTTACACATCTGCATGTCTTTACAGAGTTTGGGCTGCTTTTTGACTGAAATCGTTTATTTCATTCACATCTTTAAAAATCCTGGTGCCCACACAGCTCTGTGTCCTGGCGTGGAGCTGATGTTCAGAACATGTTTGCTCGAGAATTCTCAAGGCTCCTAGATGGTAAGTATTCATGCTCCCATTTGAAATCAGACTTCTGACTCTTCTTTGAAATGTGGTTTCATGGTTTACTTTTTGTCAAAAATAGGTCAACTTGTTTTCCGAATGATACATTCCTTGTTGTCCCAATTCCAACTGGGAGTATGGATTAGACTGCTAGAATGTTCAAGAATAGCCAAGACAAGGAAGCAACCTAAGTGTCCATCAGCAGACTAATGGATAAAAAAGATGTGGTATATATACACAGTGGAATATTGCTCAGTTGTAAAAAAGAATGAAATAATGCTGTTTGCATCAATGTGGATAGACTTACAGGGCATTAAGCTAAGTGAACCAGGTCAGGCAGAGAAAGGCAAAAGACTGTATGATATCACTTATATGTGCAATCTAAAAAGATACAACTAACAAAGCAGTAACAGACTCATAGAGAACCTACTAGTGGTTACCAGGGTAATATAGGGGTAAGAGAGTAAGAGGTACAAACTACTACGTATAGAATAAATAAGCTACAAGGACATATTGTACAGCACAGGGTATTTAACTAATGTTTGATAATTACTATAAATGGAATATGATCTTTAAAAATTGTGAATCACTGTTTTGTACACCTGAAACTTACATAATATTGTATATCAACTATACTTCAATTAAAAAAAAAAAAAGAGAGAGTACTCTGACCACAGGCATTCTCCTTGCTCCAAAGCCCTTCATTCTCGGGGCCACCTATGGAATGACTGAGTCCTCTCCCCATCCATCCCCCCAACTCCCAGCTCACATTCTGCAGCTTCTAAGCCCCAAAGAAGTTGAGGTTTCTAGGCTCCCTTAGGAATCCCTGAATGCTTTAAAAGGTTTCTAAATGTGTTAAAATGTTTTTATTGCTTAACCTATTTAAAAATTGATTGGTGAGGGCAGAAGTCAACAAAAAGTCTTCACAAACCAGAAGTTGCTTCACTTTGCATTTCCATTTCTCTCCCCTAGGTCTTTCCCTTCCCTGATGTTTCCAGTGTTCACAACAACATTAACATCACCGGCATATAAACAGCTCTTTCCTGTTCCAAGAGCCAGAGAAGCAGTCCAGGAAAAATGGATGGAGGCTATAAATAGGACAATTTCAGAACATGAATTCTGCAAGGCCAGTAATCATGTGAAATTTTCTTTCAGTGACACTGGGTATGTTTCCCCAGCTTGGTTTTTCTTTCTTTCCCAGCAAATTGCTCCAATGTTGACATGCTCTCATCTGCAGAGCCTATGACATAGCATTTCCACCCTCTTGAGACTTCCTTTCAATTATCCAGAGATCCTGGGGCTTACGTGGTCCCAAGGGCCGCCATCCTACTCCAAACATCAGGCAAAGAGAAGGAGAGCAGGGATGCGGGAGTCAGGCTTGCGCTCTCTAGATGGATGTGTTCATTGGTGGGAATGCCTCTCCTGGTCTGGGTACTGGACCACTGCCCTCAGGCCTGTAACCTTCGTGGTTCACAGTCATTGCTCGACACTAAAGGGGGTCCCGAGGTGGCTCCCTGGTAGACTGTTCCAGCTTTGCCTACACCTTCCGTGGGTGTGAGCCCTTCCAGAGTCGTAAATCCATTCACCCCCAAGCTGTCTTCCACCATGAGTACATTGTCTTTCCTTAGAACCGTGGGTTGGAAAAACCTTCTCCGGGCTTGTCTCTTGAGGACATGCCGGATGCTCTGGGTCACCTCCAGGGCCCCAGCCTCCCCTTGAGTCCAGGGAACGTGCAGTCCTCTCAGTGCATCACAGTGGTTTGCTGTCTCCCACTTTCTGCAGCAACGTGGTGACTTAATTTCATGAATGTCACCTCACCACATCTTTTTATACTAGCAATCAAAACTAAATGCATTATCACAATAAAAAGATAATTTAGGGCTAAAAAATTAGCAAAGGTTGAAAAGCTGTGGGAAAGTAGATGTCCTCATGTGTTGTTTGTGGGGGTGTACACTGTCATGATAGTTTTGGGGGAAACTTGTCACCCTGGACACAAAATCTTAGCAATATGGACCCTTGGGTGTTCAGTTCCACTTTCTGGATTTCATCCAATAAGAGGTCACATTCACAAAAACTGAAAAGTAAGCATCATCATTACAGAAAAGACAAAAAGGAAGTAAGAGCCATGAAGGGCTGTTGGTGGGAGACTGGTGAGGTAAGTCCTGTTTTAGGTACACTGTGGACTGCCAGGCGCCCATGAATGATGACGAGCTGATCCAGGTCTGTGTTTACATTTAGCAACATCCCGAGCATAGCACTGCTTGGCGGAAGGAGGTGATGAATCTCAGGGAGTCTGTCCTATTTCTGCAGCAAAACCACACACAGAGATGGGACCAGAGAGGGAGGTGTGGGGACGGCAAGAAGCCAGTATGCAGTTAGACAGGAACTCCTCTCCATTGTGGATTCATGTGGTTTCATGTGATTATGGTGCTTTAAAAACTGACTTCACATTTTTTAACGAAGATTACTTTTAATTTTTCATTGCCACTTGTGTGGTCGTGGTTCCTTATTGCTTGCCCTAGATAAAATTTTATGGACTCTTCCAATTGAATTTTCACAAAACCTCCTGAGGTGGGCATCACTGCAATCCCACCTATAAATAAAGCAAAGTGAGTTGGAGTGATTTTCCAAGATCATAAAACCAGTGACCCCTGCAGCTAGAATTTGACGTGACCCTCTTGTCTACCCACAAATTATCCTTCATAATAAAAAAGTGGGATGATAACTATACATGCATGTATGCGTGTATATATTTAAAAAGAAGAAAGTTATTCACTAATCTTCATGAGTATTGGACAGTATTTAAACTCTTTATTCATAGCATTTCAAAAACAAACACATGCAGAGTGAAGAAAGGGGTTGCTGGGTTGTTTGCTTTTTGTTTTCCCTTCCTAGTGGCAGTCAAACGTGTCAGAGTTAATTCTCTGGTTATTAAAGATACAATAAAACTGAACAGTCTTCCCTTACAAGGAGTAAGCAACTCATTTCTGTTTTCTTGCTCACAGAAACTGTCTTTCCAAATATACCGATGAACGTATTTAAAAGAGGACTTGCTACCCTTATGCCTACGTGGGTATAGGCTGCCTGTGCTGGGAAGGCAGGTGAGTCTGGGATGAAGGCCCTGTGGCCCCTGGGTCCCCCAGGTCCTGCCCAGAGGGAAGCATGGATTCGCTCTTCTGCAGAGTGTTTATGGTGAGAACCAGGTGTTTAGTGCCTCTCCAAGGACCCAGAAAACATTGGCAGATGCGGGGGGAAAAAATAAGTGCTTCCTGCTATTCATGGGCTTTCCCACTTCTTGAAAGTAATACTCCACGTGCATGTGCACACACCAACACACAGATGTGCACAAATATGATCTCATCTTCCTCCCAGGGATCAGAAGGGCCACAGCCCTCCCACCCTCATTTGCAATCAGGCCGGAAGTGCAAGACACACGGTTTCCTAATGATGGAGCTGGGATTAAAAATGAGGTTCACCTCCTGCCGGCTCATCACAGGGAGCCCTTCATGTGAAGGGCATGAGATGACCTCCAAACACAGCATTAATATAGGGGCTGGACATGCTCAGGGGTGGGAGCTGTCCTGAAACCATGGAGAGAGTTGCACAGGGACCCACTAACTGGGGAGTCTGTGCAGAGTGCCCCCAGCAGTGATCAACGGAGCACCGGAGAGAAAGGCCACCTGGCGACCCCATCAGCTGCCCCTTCTCATCCTCAGATGGTCATGACATGACTGGGACCCTACCCAGAGACTGGTCATTTGAAAACTTGGTGTGTCCTATGTGAAAGAGCCTCAGACTTGTATGTGCTTCACTCTTAGTTGTAAGATTCGAATCATCAGACATTATAGCAAATGTAGCTCATCTAATTTACATCTATGGAATTATATATGTATAAATAAATAGGTAAACATTTAAATATGTATTTGATATGATTTCTAGCTAAGCTTGGGGCTTCCCCTGTGGCTCAACAATAAAGAATCTGCCTGTAATGCAGGAGATTCAGGAGACCCTGGTTTGATCTCTGAGTTGGGAAGATCCCCTGGAGGAGGGCATGGCAACTCACTCCAGTATTCTTGCCTGGAGAATCCCATGGACAGGGGAGCCTGGTGGACTACAGTCCATGGGGTCGCAAACAGACATGACTGAAGCAACTGGCCATGCACAAACAGCTAAGCTTAGGTGCGCTGAACAATGAACTATTGAGAGGAAACATTGTCAGAGCTACAGGGAGAAAGTGACAGCTTTTAACATTCTATTAGCAGGCAAGACAACTACTTCTTTGGTAGCGCAGTGGTAAAAAAATCCATCTGCCAGTGTAGGAGATGGGAGTTGGATCCCTGGGTTGGGAAGATGCCCTGAAGGAGGAAACGGCCACCCACTCCAGTATTCTTGCCTGAGAAATCCCATTGGCAGAGGGGCCTGATGGGCTACAGTCCATGGGGTCAGAAATAATCAGATACCACTGAGTGATTGAGCACTCATGCATTATTGTAGAGCTGGGCTCAACTTTCTAGCTATATTTGGCTGTTACTTAAGTTGCTGATGATTCTTAACGGTAAAATGATACAATAAAATAATAAGAGCTTCCTAATGTGAAACTAAATAAGCAGTGTGGATAATGTACTTAGCAAAGTGTCTAGTGGGAAGGAAATGTGCCATAAAATTAAATAATATTGTTGTTATTATTACAGTGTTCTTGAGGAAGGTGGCAACATGATAAAGCAATATTAGAGACAAATGATTCTAATTGCATTGTGTAATAACTGACAGGAGATAGAAAACTCTGGAGGAAGGATTTTTGTGGAGCTGGGGGGTATCTGGAAGCTCCAGATTTTCTTATTTTCACATAGGAAATAATAACCTTTTCATTTCAGGTTGCTACCATGACTACAAATATAAATAAATAAAGAAGTCAATGATGAAAAACAAAACAAAAAAGCTATGTGATGGTGGAGATTATTGCTCTATTTGCCTTGGAGGCTAAACATATTGCCAAAAACATAGGTGTTCAGAGAAGAGTAAAAATCCTCCAAATTCTTCGAATTTTTTCTTTAAATGTTTAAGTACTGAGAAACAGAGTATTTCCTGCCATCTCAGTGAACAAGGATGTCATCGTCCTCAGGGATTCCAGCCCTCCAGGACATCCAGGAAGGAGAAGACCTGAGTTACATGGCGGCCATCAGTCTGTATGTAGCCATTCCCCACAGGGAGCCCTGAGGAGCTCAGGGTGTGAAAAGCACAGGACATTGGCCCTAGATACAGGAATGATTTCAGTGAACCCAGACTCTTGCATCTTCCCATAAACAGAAAAGCGCTAAATTCCTTGAGATGTCTGTGTGTGCTCAGTTATGTCCGACTCATCTGTGGCCTGTGGCCTGCCAGGCTCCTCTGTCCTTGGGATTTTCCAGGCAGGAATACTGGAGTGGGTTTCCATTTCCTTCTCTAGGACCTTGAGATATCTGGTTTTCTTTAATTCACAAAAATACTTTTGATGTTCAGATTAGCTACCTTTTGTTGCAAACTTCTATATAACCTGACTCCCCCCGCCCGCCCCACCACCACCCCTATCCACCCCCCACTGCCACCCTGCCCCACACCGCCACCCTCTACCTCCTAAGAGTAGTTTTCTCAGGATCATTTGAGATGCTGTCTTGTGGGCTTGAAGTTTTAAAAATTCCCACCAAATAAAATGTAACTCTCAACTTTTAGGGTGTGGCTATGTTTTATGTTGACAGTACTTACTGCTCTGAAATCCTACTTTTCTTTTCCTGCCCAAGGAATATACTGGTAGGCAACCTCCCACCCCCCAACCCCCCTCCCCCCAATCCGGCTGGATCCTGACTCATTACCCTGAAGTTTTTGAGGTTGAGGTGGAGATGTACTGAAAAGATGTGAAAACTGGAAGCATGGCATAGTGTCAGCTAAAATAAAACTCACCCTCCCCGCCCACATTGCCTACGGGATCCAAAATGTGTTCCCTGATTTAGCATGGAAGTATTTACTCTGGTCACTGGCTTCTAAACTATCGTGGAAACGGACAATTCCTCCCTGATTCCTTCGGTTACAACCACGATCCTGCTGGCTTTTCCATTTGCTTTAAATGCCTGGGCGTGACAAGTGGGTACAACACAAGCTCAGCTGTCTTTGATTCAATTCCACGCAATTGTCTGGCTAAGGAACCAGCATCATCAGTGTCACTTAACTTCGGATTGTTTCTAAGCATCTTTGAAAACCTTGGGGCGCTCAGACAGTATGACTTCACCCCAGGGGAGGGTTGGCTCACAGCCCTACTGCTTACAAACAGAAGGTGGTTAAACAAGCATTTTTTGAAAAGGCATATTTGGTGGCTGTAAACTGGAGCAATAAAAATTGCACAATCTAAAGGAAGGAACAGTTTGTTTTGCCCTGTTTATTGCCAGTTAAATGCCCAAAGACTTTTAAAGTAACAGCAACAAGTATAAAGGAGGGGCAAAAAAATCAAATATAAAATTTTATGACCTTAAGATAAACCTATTGCTCTCTCCCTTCCAGAGTTTTACAAAACTTCCTATACCTTTTGGCACTTAAAACTACATGTAATGTTTTACTCTGCAAATGCCGGCAAGGCATCATATAAAATTACAGCTGAAGGAGTGGAGGTGCTGTAAAATGGAACAGGAAAACTGAAAAGCTCCACACAGAGTGAAACAGTTGATGCTACATTCTCTCCAATAAAGTGAAATTCATTCGAAGAGGAAAAGAGTGGAATTGAGCATGTGCTTTATTTTCCCCTGGATAAAACCTTTTAAAAGCAGCCCTATAGGTGGTTCTATTTGCCTCTTGCATCCTGTGTCCGAGGGGACCCTTTCTGGTAGATTTCAGCTTGGTTGCATCTACCCCTTGCAAGGCCAAGGGCACCCTGATTTAATAGCCTCCAGGATTTGTTCTTCTGAGTTTCCGAGTCTCCCCAGTTGATGCCGAAGGGCAGGCAAGGTTGAGAACTGCAGCTTTAGAGACTGGCCAGCAGTGAGGAGTGCCCTTGGATGAGAAGGGGAGGTGCAGGTCATCCGGTGGTGAGGTGGGCGGTCCCCCAGAAGCAGCCATAGCCTGCTCGGTGATGCCCACTGTAAGTCCTGTGGTCCTGGTTTTAAGGAGCCCTTAAAGCTGCACCTTGGACTGCAAGGCGATTGAACCAGTCAATCCTACAGCAAATCAGCCCTGAATATTCCTTGAAAGAACTGATGCTGAAGCTCTAATACTTTGGCCACCTGATGAGGAGAGCCAACTCACTGGAAAAGATTGTAATGCTGGGAAAGATTGAGGGCAGGGGGAGAAGGGGACGGCAGAGAATGAGATGGTTGGATGGCATCATTGACTTAATGGACATGAGTTTGAGTAAACTTTGGGAGATAGTGAAGGACAGGGGAGCCTGGTGTGCTGCAGTCCCTGGGGTTGCAAAGAGTTGGACACGACTGAGCGACTGAACAACAGAAAGTTGCCCCTGACCACCCAGCTGGGGGTCTGTTCTCATGACCAAACCCGATTGGGATGATTTCAAAATATGCAGGAGTTTCTACGTTTGTGGAGTCCACCACAGGGATGACTGCATGTCCAATATAATGCCAGGGCAGACACAGTCTCCTAACCTGCCTCCAGGTCTGTCCCCCTCAACAGACCCACTTCCTTCCTGCCTAAGTCCAGGGCTTCTGAGCAACAGGGGGCTGAGGGCACCTTTTGTCTTGAGAATTGATAAGGTCCCTGGGCTAGTTCTCATTAGATGAGCCTTATGGTAAGATTGAATTTTATTTGGAGATAGAAAGTGGCTGGTACAGAAAAAAAAAAAAAGCCTTAATTGTAATTGCTTTGGAATAAACAAGTCTTAGGCTAATGCTCGTTTTTACACATTAAATAATATTCTCCGTCTTTAGTTAACAAATCGACATGCATGAATAAATGGGGCACATGATTCTAGTTGAATGCCCTCCCACATTTGTGGGCCATGGATCAGCAGCCCAGGCATCATCTGGGGGATGGTTAGACTTGAAGCTACTCAGACCCCACCCCTCCCACCCAATCAGAAACCTTCTTAAGATGGCTCAGAAAATTATATGCATGATAAAATTTGAGGCCCTTGGGCTTAGTGCACGTTAACGAAGCTTTATTTCTCTCTGAATCTCTAGGATCAAGAAGAGTGATTCTCCTTGCCTATGGTCATGGTTGGAGTGGGGGTGGGGATGGGTGGCTCGAAGGCCTGAATGATTATGTTGATCATGTTTTGTATTTTCTGGTATTTTCATATCATGGGCCCATGTTGACCAGGGAGAGACTGTCCCTCCCAGAACTGGTGAATTCCTAAAGACAGCAGAACCCCCCTTGGAGCAGAGTGCTGTGCTGGGCTCCGTTGCTCAGTTGTGCCCCACTCTTTTGCGATCCCCTGGACTGTAGCCTGCCAGGCTCCTCTGTCCATGGGATTCTCCAGGCAAGTATACAGGAGTGGGTTGCCATTTCCTCCTCTAGGGGATCTTCCTCAACCAGGGGTCAAATCCATGTCTTTTGTGTCTCCTACATTGGCTGTCTGAAGTGAAAGCTGTCTGTTAAGTCGGGCTTGTTAAGTCCCTGAGCTGAGACTGAAAGGTACTGAGGGCAGTAGGGAGGTGATGGGTGCCCTCCCACGTCCCAGGGGAGAGGCTCGTGTGGGGTCCCTGGGTGGTGTTTCACTCCCCTCTTATGTTGGGAGAGAATTAAATTTGAGAACAACTAAGGGAATGCGACAGGAGCCTGGTAGGCTGCAGTCCATGGGGTCTCAAAGAGTCGGACATGACTGAGCGACTTCACTTTCACTTTTCACTTTCCTTCATTGGAGAAGGAAATGGCAACCCACTCCAGTGTTCTTGCCTGGAGAATCCCAGGGATGGCGGAGCCTGGTGGGCTGCCGTCTATAGGGTCACACAGAGTCGGACATGACTAAAGCGACTTAGCAGCAGTAGCAACAGCAAGGGAATGCAAGGGCTTCCCTGGTGGCTCAGTGGTAAAGAATTCACTGGCCAATAGCAGGAGTTTAATCTCTGGATCGGGAAGATCCGTTGGAGAAGGGAATGGCTAACCACTCCAGTATTCTTGACTGGAGAATCCCATGGACAGAGGAGCCTCATGGGTACAGTCCATGGGGCTGCAGAGTCAAACATTGACTTAGCAACTAAACGGCTACCAAGGGGGTACAACTTTAAGGCATTTGAGAGGGAAAAGAGCACATGTGGAAAGTTACGTTGGAGGATGGGACGGTTCCTGAAGGCAGTTCCAGGGGTAGAGGACCAGAAAGCAGAGAGTCAGCAGCTGTAGGGTCTCCATCAGCCTCCCACCCTGGAGCTCAGAGGCTGGACCCCTTCTCTGTGGCTTGTCACATGTGAGTTATCAGAAGGCAGGGCCAGTGTGCAGAGGTTTGCAGAATTTATTCCTAGGGTAAGCAAAATGTTTTCAATGGGCCTTTCATATATGTACATACAACTTTGGATGTGCATGACTTAGAGAAATGAATGGAGAGCAGAGAATTTTCAAACAAAGATGTTTTACTTGAAAGAGGCATCATCTGATCACAAGACAACAGTGGCTAAGAGCTATGACTGATGTTTGTTTCTGCCTGGATTGTGTGCAGCCGCCATCACATGAAACACACCAGGATCAGGGCGGGGGGGGGGGGGGGGGGGCGTGGTGGTGGTGTTTCTGCCTCCACCCACCATCAGCTGTTTTTATCTATTTTCTTTGTCCTCCAGGGATCTGGCTGAAATTGGAAGGCAGACTGCAGACTGTGTACTCTTTTATCACATTATCATCTAGAGGGGCAATCTTTCCTTCTGGATTAGGAAAAAGGGACTCCTTGTCCTTAAAATTTTTAAATATTTGTGTGCTTGCATGCTGAATCGCTTCAGTCATGTACAATTCTTTGTGACCCCATGGACTATAGCCCTCTAGGCTCCTCTGTCCATGGGATTCTCCAGGCAAAAATACTGGAGTAGGTTGCCAGGCCCTCCTTCAGGGGATCTTCTTGATCCAGGGATCAAACCGGTGTCTTCTGTGGCTACAGCCCAGCCTCCAGGGAGAAATTGAGGCTGGGGCTCTCCTGGCTTCAGAAGATCTACTCTGCACCCCCCACCCAGCTCCCAGGACTCTGAGCCCGACTGGGTTTTCCTCCAGTGGTTCCTGCCCTGTTCCACCCATGGATTGCCCTCTCAACACCCACATCAGGGTTGATGGGTTGTTTAGGACACCCACGGCCTTAACCTCTGTCTCCCTTCTTGACACCAATCAAGCACACGCCACACTGGGGTGCTCTCCCCAGAAAGGCCCCTTCCTAATGAGATGCTTGTCCTCCATGGCGTCTCCGAGCTTGTCGGCCACTCCACCCAGGGTTTTAATCAGCTGGTCCTCATCTCCACACCCCATGCATCTTGCCTCTGTCCTTCCAGCCCTGAACACAGAGTATAATTAAACTTCACCCTCACCACCCCATCAGTGTGCATAACTCATGCACTCAGCAAATATTTACCGAATGACACGGCTGTTCAGAGTTATCTCCTCCGCTTCCTTCTCCTGCATCTTTTATCCACTCATAGCTCCCTCTCCTTAGCTGAGTCACTCATCATACACCCATATTTTATGGAGTCTAAGCAATATTGATCATAAAAGGTACCATTATGTTATGAACCACAGAGAATGAAAACATACTGCCAATAAACACTGAAAACTGCCATCAACTGTAAGATGCATTCTGTTTTCAGAGCTATTAAAAATGTGAAAAAACAAGTATGTGATCATATATACAGCCGTGGTCTTTGAGAGATCAATGCCTAGATACCTCCCAGTCTTCCTACAGATGCGAAACTTCTAGAAACAGATCGAGCTGTCCATTTCTAATAAAACCACTGACTTAGAGAACACGAGTCTGGTTATAACCACTAAATCTAAGAGACCAGTTATTAAAACACTTCAGCTCATCTTTCTCAGTTTTTCAAGCTAATTGCTTTCATTGTCTGTTTTTGTTCCTCACTGTCCTGTAGGCAACACTTGACATCTGCCGTTCTTCTCTGGGTACTTGAAAGCCCCGGCAGCGGGCTTTTCCCGACAGTTCTTGTTGAGGTCAGCTTTCACCTGAGTCCCCAGTCCAGCCACCAGCTCTCCATAACTTCCCCTGACCCCTGACCATTGCTGGCATCGGGCACAGATGGGCATTTCAGTCTTCCCTCACTCTAACTGCTTTTATGATTTTTAGTGTGACGACTACCTCATCCCTTCATTTCTTGGCACATCGTTAACTTCCACTGACAGTTGCCTCCAGCCATGTCTCAAAGGTGTGGGTATCAATTCTAAACACAGATATTTGAATAAGGATTCTGGACTGTTTCTGTCATTGGACAAAGAAAGCACATGGCCAGGATTTGAAACTTGGGAGTTTGTATACACTTTCAAAAAGAAATTGCCATAGAGAATTCCCCCTTTCAACTTCCAAGTTTCAAATTTCAAACCCTGGACCTCACCCAAGGTCCTAAGTAGTGAACGTGGGAAAGCATCCATTGAGTTTTTCTCTCCAGTGACTAAAAATGTCTCATTAATTCCATGGAGGCCCATCTCAATGTTTGTATTAAAGTAAAGAATTTGTGAATAAAAGCTTGTGATAGAACATATATTTAGAGAGTGGAGCAATTCAAAATCATACTAAGTGAATAAGTCAGAGAGAGACAAGCATCATATGATATCACTCACATGTGGAATCTGGGGAAAAAAATGATACAAATGGCCTTACTTACAAAACAGAAATGGAATTCCAGGCATAGAAAACAACTTATGGTTACCAAAGGGGAGAGGGAGGGATACGTTAGGAGTTTGGGATTAAAATACACACACTACTATATGCAAAATAGATAACCATCAAGGACCTACGGTATAGCACAGGAAACTATTAATATATTCAATATCTTATAATAACCTATAAGGGAAAAGAAAAAAATACATGTGTAACTGAACCACTTTGCTGTACACTTGAATCTAACATGACATTGTAAATCAACTATATTTCAATACAAATTAGAAAGACAAACAAAATCACAAATACAAATTGAATACTACTAAGTGAGGAGTAAGTAGTGGAAGTGCTCTGACATTTCAGACAGGAAAACATCCTCAGGAAGAAGGTCCTTCTTGGAGAATACATTGTTTTCCAGAGCTTGGCAATGTCCCTAGGGAGCCCCAAGGGGTCTTGGGCACTGATGTCGCTGCAGACAACCCGGGTGCCCCTTTCATCTGCCCCCCTCAGTTCTGATCCGAACTTTCATGGTTTTCAAAGGCCAAGGTAATGAATCTCTTAAGTGTTGACATGGGCTTTAATCAGAGCAAACAAGAAGCCTCCACTAAGCACTTATCACATCTCCAGGGCAACCAGTGACCCTCTAAGCAAGCCTTGAAGCTGTGTCCTGGTCACGTGATGAAAGCCTTTCACCTGGGGTCCCATGTGGACGGTGGGAGTGACCAGACCCCCTGACAGCCTCGTTCCCATCTCTCTCATGTGCTTTGTTGACCGGCAGGAAGTTAAATGATCAAATATTCCACGTTCCCTTTATCAAACTGTCAAAAGACTAAATAAGATTGGAAGCATTATATAAAACACCCACGGATGTATTTTTAGCTTTTTTTCTGTATGGGAAGCAGTACAGGAGGGTATTCTAATTTCATCTTTGGAATTCATAAGGTCTTAGTAGAAACCTCACAGTACAGAACAGACTGTTGAGAAATTCCAGAGATGTGAATTTCTTTTCCCACATTCTCTCTAGAGATTCTCCCTGTGTTTACTCTGTGTGTGTGTGTGTGTGTGTGTGTATGTGTGTGTGTGTGTAGTTACTGTAGGGCAAGGGGAGTTTGAGTTGCTTCGAATGACTTTATTTTCTGTGTCCTGATGAAGTGCTTCAGTGGAAAGAGCAGCACACACACTCATTCCCATTGTGAGCCCTGCTCTTTAAAGAGCAGTAGAGTGACAAGTAGGGGTACTTCCCATCCCTGCGGAGGTTTGTCATCATGATGCCCAAGTTCTAGAAGCCCACATGTGGCCTTTCAGCACGTCCTCCTTTGTGGGACATGCTACCTAGCTCCTTAGAAGTCTCTTCATGATATTTAAAATTCTACCATACAAATCCTTAGCTTTGTGTAGAGCTGGAAATAGAAAGTTGGTTGAAAAGACACTCCTTTTGCAGTTCTTTTATGTGTTGTATTTTGAAACGCTGTCATCAAGTTTTCCAACTGTTCATCATATCTAAAACAGGTTTTCTCCCCAACAATCCCATCCTCCACCATGACCAACCAAGAGACCCAGTCACAGGAACACAGGTGTGCAAACCAAACTGAATAGATCACAGATGCATGTGGCTGAAAAAAGATCAGAAATGACACAGCAAAATGTCCCACTTTCTAAAATCACAGGCTAGTGTTTCCCTGGTGGTCCAGTGGTTCGGATTTCACCTTCCAATGCAGGGGGTGTGGGTTCAATCCCTGGTCAGGAAACTAAGATCCCACAGGCCTCATGGCCAAAAAACCAAAACAATAAGCAGAAGCAATATTATAACAAATTTACCAAAGACTTTAAAAAAAAAAAATGGTCCACATAAAAAAAAAATCTTAAAAAAGAAATTCACAGACATACGCCCCATATACCATGTCTATCCGTTCTCAACTCCATATCAGAAAAGAATCATCATCAAATTTATTCAGGTTTGACTTCTCTCACCTTCTTCCTCTCTCCTCTCCTTCAAAAGGACATCTGGTATAAAGGCCTGATGTGTGTTACTCTGTGTCCTGTTTATCTGACTGACTTCTTATTCATTTACTGTCACTAATACCCATTCTAAAATCTAGAGGGTTCTTCTTATTAAAAAAAACAAGTGATGGAGTCCTAATTAAGTTGCCTTTTTAGTTCTGCAATTTCCATCTAAAAAGTCTGCAGATAACAGTTGAGAGCGTGTTTTTGTGAAGGTATCTTATATCAAGATAGAAAATAACATGACTATTAGCAGAAATGGTTTAATTTTCATTCAAAGAGAATCTAGAATATTCCTTGTTCTGTGTTCTTAAATTTATGTAGCAATAGCTTTCCCACAGATTTTTCTAAATTTTAACCGCGATAACTAAGGTTTCGACTGTCCACTTTCTATCGGGGACAGACTGCAGTTTGTACTTCCAGTTAGCTTTGGTAGCTCCCTGGTCTGTGAGTAGCCTTCTGAGCATCCATGACAGGAGGAGAGCAGGGAGCACCCCCATCTCCCATTAGGGTCAGATATGCTCCCCCCACCTCGCCCCTGTCAGGAGGAGACAAGTGCTTATTTATATCTGGTTCCCTGGGAAACAGATCTTGATAGATGGAGGTCTGCAGGTAGTTTTCCTTCCTGCTCCAACGCTTTGAGAGCTGAGCCTGGGGGGTGCAGGAAGCAAGGAGGTGGGACGCGGGTGGGACCCCACAGAGGGAGAAGCGGAACTCGGGTCTGTCACAGTGACAGTCCCACAGGGACTCAGTCCGGAGACCCTTCAGAGCTGCTCTCACCTGAGGCCCCTGTGCCTGGTGTTGGTCAGTCACTGGACCCGAGTTACCCCAAGTGGGGGGCACACTTTTGGGCAGGGGGGCTCTGTGCAGCTGAGGGGGATTCTCAGAAAATGTCCAGGGTGACCACAGTTCCTGGGCGAGACTGCTCCACAGGGCTCTGGAGGTGGGCGCCTGGGAACACACCATTGCACCCATCACACACATGTTACCATGACATCTATGTGGGTGCACGTGCATGTGTGCCGTGCAGCCTTGTGTGTCCTGTTATGTGATGCACGTGTTTCCTGAAACAGCAGAGGATGTAGAGGGGTCCAGTCGCCTGCTCCTGAGACCACGTGGGAGCCCTGACTCAGCCTCCTGCGCCCCCAAGCTCCACTCCCCACTCCAGGCATGATCGATCCACTGAAAATTAGTCTTTAGAAAGGCGAATGTTTTTATCCTTGTGAACAGACTGTTAATAAAATTCCCAATGCCGTGTTCCTCATCCTGGGGATGCTTACTCCAGGCTGTGGGTGTGACCAGCTCCTGGCCTCTGCATCCCCGGGTCATGTTCTGAGCTGTGACTAATGCCCCACAGTGTGGTCACTTCTCTAACTTCTCTTCTAGACTGTGGGCCAGCAGCAGCTGAGGACAGTGGGTAACTCAGTCCTATTCCATCACTGACGGACGATTTCATTTGCTTTTCTTTTACCTCTGACTCCTTCGATGAGTTTTCCTGTGATAATCATATCACTGCAATCCCCAGACTCCTTTGTTCCCATCACAAAAGACACGTAAAAAATATGGAGGGTCCACAGAACCTTTGTGTCCTGGGGGAGGTCGAATTCACCTCCTTCACTGGACCCATTAACAGTATTTATAATCAGGAGAACTTCATCAATGACAAAGAAATACAAATGCCTCACAAGGAAAGTAAAAACCTACAATCACTGAATAATAATCTATAAAGCACCAGAAGCAATTTTGATGCAGTCATGACTTTTTTAAAAAGATAAAAACAACTTGAAATAAATTACGTGGTTTGTCTCAAGACAGCACGAAAATATGTTGAGGACTTTAGGCTCCCGACTACCTGAATTTGAATTCAGCACAGCTCCTCCTGTGTGACTTTGGGCTAGTTACTTTACTTCTCTGGGCTCCGGTTTCTTCACAAGGGAGGTAGTGAGAGTACCCGCCTTAGAGTATTTCTGTGAGACTTACGCACATTAATATATGTAAAGTATTTAGAACATTAAGTGGCATAGAGTAGGAACATAAAAATGTTAGCTGTAGAAATTATGCTAAAACCATTTTAAACTATTTCTTACTATAGGAGTGTCCTGTCCTTGACAGACAGGTATCTGTTCGCTTTTCTTCCTTTCTTGCTGAGACTCTCACTGACAGCAAGGATGAAACAGCCATGGAAGGGAACTAGTGGGTCTTCAGGGCCTGGCGTGTGTGTGTCATGCATACCTCATAGCCAAATGCTCATCTCAAACCATCCTGCAGACGAGCATTGGGAGAACCAGAGCAAGAGGCTTTCCTGCAGTCACATGGCTTCTAAGAGCCCACTTTATCATGTGACCATGAGCAAACAATCTGCTTTTTGGTCCTCAGTCTCTCACTCCTGAATGAGTTGATGGATGGACCCTAGGGGCAATTCAAGGCCAGACCTGGGGCTACTGTGGAATTACTGGGCACAATGGACTTTGTAATTATGGGAAGAATAAAGGCCAGCATCTTCTCACTGCATCCTCACCTGGAAGAAGCGGTGAGGGGGCTCTATGGGGTCTCCTTTATAAGGCCACTAATCCCATCATGGGGGCTCCACCCTCGTGGCTTCATCACCTCCCAAAGACCTCACCTCCTGACACCATCACCTTAGGGTTAGCTTTGAACACATGGATTTGGAGGGGAGCATGAACATTCAACCCACAGCAAAGCAGATCAGTTTTGAGCCCCGATGGGCGTGGTCAGCTTGGGAGCTGCACCAGAAGCCAATGGAGAGGACACTCAGCTTTGGAGGACACATTGCCAGGAAGAGCGACTCACAAAAGCCACAGCTACGGAAGATTCCAGAAGCTGCCATGGAGAGCAAATGCATAATGAGGCTGGGGTGGGTGGGGAAGCATAGAGAAACACAAGTAGTGTAAAAATCAATATTAATTTTTTTTCTAAGTGTCTTATTAGATGAGTTTTGACAATTGCATAATTCAAAGCCTGAAATAAGGCGAAAGTTTCATTTTCCCAGAAAGCTTTCTCCTGCGTCCCTTCCAAACACCTCCAACACACCCCCTCAAAATCTGATTTTATCACCTTAGTTTCTCCTGCATTCGAATTTCATATAAACAGAATCCTGCAGTATGGATATTTTTGTCCAGCTCCTTTCTTTTTAAAGATGTACTTGAGATCCAACGCAGGTGGTTGCGTGTGTAAGTAGCTGGGTTTCCATAGCAAGTTGTACCCCAGTTTGCCATTCTAGTAACAAGCTGGATGGCTCCTGGGGGTGTTTTGGTTTGAGGCTTTGACACACGAGCCTTCATCCTGTCCAGCCTCATCTACTCTGAGAAGGCAATGGCAACCCACTCCAGTACTCTTGCCTGGAAAATCCCATGGAAGGAGGAGCCTGGTAGGCTGGTTGCGGAAGAGTCAGACATGACTGATCAACTTCACTTTCACTTTTCACTTTCATGCATTGGAAAAGGAAATGGCAACCCACTCCACTGTTCTTGCCTGGAGAATCCCAGGGATGGCGGAGCCTGGTGGGCTGCCGTCTATGTGATCTCACAGAATCGGACACAACTGAAGCAACTTAGCAGCAGCAGCAGCCTCATCTACAGACTATCCAGTGCTGTCACCATCCACTCACCAGGCCCTGAGCCCTGTCTTCCAGTGGGTGGGGGAATTGCAAACTATTTCTTTTGGTAAGAACAGCTTAAGCTCCAACCTAAAGCTTGTGGACGCCGTGGGTGAGAGCAAGTCGGGGAGTGAGTTCCTGGCAGAGGCACTGATATGCTCCAGGTCAGGAGACCAGACAGGTCTAGGCCCATAGAGCAGAAACTGAAACAGTTAGTGCTTCATGGGCAAGAAGAAAGTGGGCTGGAGAAGCAACTGGGCCAGGTCATGAAGGGCCGGGTAGTGGGAGGTGGGTGAAAATGTCTGAACGTTACTCTGAGGCAAATGAAAAGTAACCCAAGTGCATTCAGCAAGAAGCTGTTTGTTTGGGTTTTCCATCTTAAAAACCTCTCTGATTTTAGAGCTACTTTCTGTGTTTATTTTCCATTTTCTCTGGCTGTATATGGTATTTTGTTTCCCTCCCCTTTCCTCCCCCTCCATTTATTTAGGGTGATTAAAGAAGGAACTGGGCTTCTGAGGTGGTGCTAGTAGTAAAGAATCTGCCTGCCAATGCAGGAGACCCGGGTTCAATTCTGGGTCGATTCTGGGTCAGGAAGATCCCCGGTGGAGGATGGTAACCTCCACCAGGTATTGGTAACCCACTCCAGTATTCTTGTCTGGAGAATCCCATGGACACAGGAGCCTGGCAGGCTACAGTCTATGGGGCCAAGAAGAGTCAGACAGGACTGAGCACAAAGAAGGAACTACTGTCACTGATACAAATTTCCCTGAGACGATGGCCCTTCATGGATAATTCCTTCCTGAGCCGTGGCTGTGCTCTTGGGACAAGCCTAGGCCCTTAGCAACTTCATGTGTTACAAAGATATTTACTTATTCTTTTAGGCTTTGGGCTGCTTAGGAGAAAACAGAAGGTCTCAGCGATGTGAAGAGGTTTAGTGTTTAGACATACTGAGAGTTTTCCCAGAGGATATAGACTCCCGGAGGCCTGGAACTGGTACTGGAGTTCTTAGTCTTCACGCGAATATATCTGAGGCTCAGACGTCTTATAACTCTTGCCTAACAGCTGACCGTCCACCCCAACCGAAGTGTTCCTGACAAGAAGCGGGGCCTTCTAGAGGAGTTTAACTTCAATTTCTGATAACTCTACCCATGACAGAAAGTACTTTCTTGTATTGGTCAGAAAATCTCTTTTTTACAACCTGAGCCATTACCTCCAGTTTGTGGCCGCAGATCAACCCTGTCTCATAGTGGCCGTAATGACCCATCTGTTCTCTGAAGGCACAGGTTATGGCCCTCTAAATCTTCTCTTTCCTAGATCAAAAGTTCAGATTTTCTCTAGCCGTCCCTGGTGGCCTGTTCCCATCCCCTGCTTGTCCTGTTTGCCCCGGACATGTTTCAGAATCAGGCTCCAGGTCGGACTGTGCTGCTCAGGAAGGAATGTGGTACCTCCTGGCTGGTGGAGCAGTAGCACCGCTTCACGTGTCCTGGCTTCTGCACGTCCAGTCATAGACTCCAGACTGGAGTGTATGTCCTGGAATGCACATCTCAGGTTTGATCTGAACTGAATTTGAAGTGTTTTAATATTAATAGGCCTCAGACACAGATTCACTGTTACAACTACCAAGGTGACACCAGCCAGAATCTAAGAAGCATGTCTCATAGTTTCGGGAGTAATTCAGTTTTTCATGCACTGTAAAATACTTATTTAATATTCAGTCATTTCTACCCCAGATCCAGAACAACCTAGAAGAGAGCTGTGAGGCAGAGCTTTCCACACCCATGAAAATGTCTGCACTTAGCAGCAGCAGCACCCTCATCTACAGACTATCCAATGCTGTCACCATCCACTCACCAGGCCCTGAGCCCTGTCTTCCAGTGGGTGGGGGAATTGCAAACTGCTTCTTTTGGTAAGAACAGCTTAAGCTCCAACCTAAAGCATGTGTTTGCACTTTCCCACATGGCAGCCATGAGCCACGCAGCATAAATGAGAAACTGAATTTCAACATTTTATTTAATTTAATAAATTAAAGTTTAAGTAGCTGCACCTGACTAGTGGCGATCGTATTAGATGCTGACAGCATATAAAACCACTCTATCGCCAAAAGGGAGGTAGAGGTGGGGATGAGGAAGATGTCGGAGAAAGAGAAAGAGAAAGAATGTTTCTGAGATATTTGATTGTGAGCTAATTTTGTAGAACAAAGAGGAAGAGAATGGATTCCTTACTTTCTAGCTTTAATAGCTTTTATAAGCTTATTAAGAAAAACACTATGGTTGTACAAATAGAACTATTTTTTTTTACAAAACTTTGTGAGTTTGGCAGTATTGATTATCTTCTTACAGATAAGTATACATGTAAGAAAACTGTCTACTTGCATATACATATTAAGTAGGGAAGTCTGGATTTTAACCCAGATTCATTCATCTGTATATTTACCATGTATTATTTTAATATATATTTATTTATATGCAATTTATCTCATGCTGCTGATGATGTCTAGCTGTTTGTGTCATACCAGTCTTTGTATATTACATACCAGCTGTGTGCATAGACCTGTACATGTGTTTATGTGTAGAGATGTATGTATTTATACATGTAAAGCTGTGTATATTTCCATGCATTTTATATCTGTTTAACTGGGAGAGTCTGTTGTTCAGGAAGAACATTTTCTAAGTGAGAAGTCATCTTTCTGTATGAAACTCTGATAGTGAGTGAAGTCTTACAAAAAACCTCGATAAGGGTCTCAGAACAGCTAAAGAGACATATTCTTTTCATTTTGGAAATTGATCATGAATTAACACACTTTACTTGAGCACCATAAGCTAGAAGACTGGCCGACAGCCCATCTTCGTGATTAACTTGATCGGGTCTCTGAGTTTCCTCTCCAGACAATGGATGCAGCCAGGCATCACTGGGTGTCCTCTCCACTGGGGGATCAGAAATACTGGTTGATATTGTAATTTTACTGTTTTAAGTGGGGTTCTAAACACACTGAGTCATGAGTCAGTGACTGAAGGGATTTAGAAGTGAGGGAGCCAAAGTTCACCATGGGGAAATGATTTACTCAGGTCTTGGGACAGCAAGCCTGATAGCTCTGAGTAAGTCCTCAACAGCTCATGTGCTGAGTTTATGCTTTTATGATGTAAATGATTGGCTTATCTGTCGGCTCAGATTCTTGCATAATTTGTGATTGATACTTGTCTTCCTTTTTCAAGTTTACTTCCTCCCTCGATAAAAGAGAAAAATAAAGTTGAAGAAAAATACCTCTGTAGATAATAATAATAATAAAATTTCTGTAAAAACAGGAAACTTCAAATGTAACACCCTTCGAGGTGATGGAATAAACAGGAAGTGGATAAGTTATGGTGCAAGTGGCAGGGGTCTTTCTGCTCTGCTCATTCAACATCTATTTCAGGGCCAATGCCCTTGCGCACTGGTGTAGAGGTGGTCACGGTAAATATGAAGGTGATGTCTGTAAATGCTGAGCACTTACTTTGTTTCAGGCTATGTGATAGTTAGCCTGCTTGGGCTAATGTAATGCACACCACAGACAGGGTCTCCAGCAACAGATGTTTATTTCTCAAAGTTCTGGAGAGCAGAGGCTGAGATCTCAGTGTGGGCAGGGCTGGCTCCTCCTGAGGCCACTCTCCTGGATGTGTAGACGCCGCCTTTTCCTATGTCTTCACGTGGTTTTCTTCCTGTGTGTTCCTGTGTCCTGATCTCTTCATATAAGGGCACCAATCATATAGGATCACAGCCCCACCCACATGACCTCATTTTAACTTAATTGTAGTTTTAAAGGGGCTTCCCTGGTGGTTCAGACAGCAAAGAGTCCCTGCAGTGCTGGTGATGCGGGTTCAATCCCTGGATCTGGAAAATCCCCTGGAGAAGCGCATGGCAACCCACCCCAGTATGCTTGCCTGGGGAATCCCATAGACATAGGAGCCTGTCGGATTACTGTCCATGGGGTCGCAAGAGTCAGAAATGAATGAACAACTTTCACCCCTTCTCCAAACATTATCACATCTGAGGTAATGGGGGGTTAGAGCATCCACGTAGGAATTTTAGGGGACATATTCAGCCCATGGGCTTCCCTAGTGGCTCAGACAATAGAGAATCTACTTGCAATGCAGGAGACCCAGGTTTGATCCCTGGGTCTGGAAGATCCTCTGGAGTAGGAAATGCAACCCATTCCAGTATTCTTGTCTGGAGAATCCTAAGAACAGATGAGCCTGGTGGGCTACAGTTCAAGAGATCACAAAGAGTAGGACACAACTGAGTGACTAACACTTCAGACCATAAGAAGTTGTTTTTGCTCCTTATGTATCATTTTTACAATAAAACAGTAAGATACACAGTTTGCCCTCGTTCTTCAGAAATTTAAGTTTAGACAGATGACATGTTCAGAGGACACGACTCTGTGGATGGAACCAGGCTTTGTCCGATTTCTCCACTAGACAGACCACCGGCATGGATGTGTATTCAGCATCTGACTGATCATGGGGTGGCAGAGTCAGTCTCAGGAGTGGTTTTTATCAGGAAGCCTTTTATCTGCTTTAGAAAAGCGTCCTGTCTTTCAAGGGACATCTCCATACTCCCTGCATCTTCAAGGTTGAATTTCCCTCTAGTTAGAATTACACCTCTGGAAAATCTGCATTTATTGCCACTTTCCAAATAACATGCAGTCTTAATAAAGACTTCTTAGCACATGAAGTGCTTCACCTTTATGTGTGTTGTGGGTGTGCATTTGTGGCTGTGTGTGTCCACCTGCCCATCATTCCTGGCATTGAATGAAGGGCTGATCCTATCTTGTTTCAAAGCCTTAAGGATCTTCATTGATGACAACTGCATAGAAGGGCTTCTCTGGTGGCACACTAGGTAAAGAATCCACCTACAGTTTGTGAGACCTGGGTTTGATCCCTGGGCTGGAAAGATCCCCTGGAGGAGGGCATGGCAACCAACTCAAGTATTTTAGCCTGGAGAATCCCCATGGACAGAGCAGCCTGGCGGGCTACAGTTCATGAGGTCACAAAGAGTCAGTTGTCAGCACACTGCATACATAGAAAGAAGCCCCACTATATGGAGCCATAATTGTCGCATGACTTAGATCAAGAGCTATGGGGGGAAGCAGGGCTCTGTCTTGAAAATCAGGCAGTTCTCTGGTCCCCTGTGACCTAATTTTCTCATTAAGGAAGTTGTGTGACGCGACTTCTGTCTTTAAGATCTAATGTGCATGTATTTTCATCATGGTTAGCAACATTTTATTTTCACTTAAGTAGATAATAGAAAAACGAACGCCAGAAATCTCGTTTTGAAAATACAGACAGAAACCTAAGACTAGAAAGTTGATTTTTTTTTAAGAGTAGTATTTGGTTAATTCTAAACACTTGGCTATAAAATAGAAGCTTCATTATCCATTTTTGAATAGATATTTTATGCTGTTTCTAGAAAACGGTGCAAATAGTTATGGATCAATTATTCTAGTTTTCATATCAGATTTTATGTTCACATTAAACCTTTAGTTTAAATGGAGTCTCTTCACCTATCTTTAGTTTAAAAATTATTTTCAAAATCATTTCCCTGTGCTTATTTATTATAAGAAATTTAGAAAACAGAGAAAATTGTATAGAACTTGACAAATTGCCCCTCCCCCACCCCCAGCTCTCAGCAGTCAGAGATGAAAGCCAGGCGCATTTTGACATTTGTGGTCCATGCTGAGGGACACAGTCCAGGTACTTTGCTTCAGCGTTTAGCTTTGTTTTCTGTGCATCTTTCACTCTAGCTTTCCCATCCCAGACCTTGGGTCACATGGGCTTGGGTTCAGAACAATTATTTGCCAAAGTTAACATGCCTCTTCACCTACTTTTTAAACACCTTGATTATTTACTGTTAGTCTACATGTGGGAGAGTACGATGATAATGGATCTTTTAGAATCAACCTTCTCATCAATGCATCAAAGACCTGGCTGAGAAGGGAGCATGTAGAAGGACCTTCCATGGTCTAGACAAGCATGTCTCTCCGAATCCTTCCTGGACTTTTCTGAGCATGTTTGATGGCCTCTGTGAGATGGGAATCAAAGCCACTACAGACAGGGTAAAAGATGTTAAGGAACAGTAGTGACAAGGATGTCATGGTTACTGCTATTTAGGAGTATCACTGTTATTATTACTATCAACACTAGTGATGGGGCAAGCAAACCAAGGTGGTGCCCATCCATGTATATGAGTCAAAGTAGAATGAACTTTTGCTGGTACAGGTTTTGTCATTGACCCCGGCTCTAAGTTTTCAAAGCTGTCACAGTCATTTGCCATTGAGGTCCAGATGAGAAAGTGGCATGGAATGACAGCTGACAGATTGCAGGTGCCTTCAGAGCAGCAAATGCTGATATCTGGTGTTGATACATCTGTATGGGAATTCACAACATTCTCCAGGCAGAGGGCCAAGAGATAAGCACAGAGCCTTGACAGGAGAGTGGGAACAGGATGGGCTGTGTGATGTTAAGTGCATGCTCCTGGCATGCTCCTTGCTCTGCTGTGGGAAATTCTCAGGGCTGAGCATGGAGAAGTGTTTGGTGTCAGGAGGTTTGTGGTTGTGGGCTGAGGTGAGCTCAGCTCTGGCCGGGGGAGTCTGAGGTCGTTGACTTGCCTGGCACCCTCTCAGCTCTTCATAGCTCTTGGTGTATTTGATATCATTGGTACCTTGGAAGCCACTGGCTTGGATAAACATGGGTATCCTGATCAGTGCGGACATGTGCAATGGTCATCTTTCACTCTCTTTCAGCTTTTTCCTGAACACTGCACTGATCATTTCAAGAACTTTTATAGATGTGGGCCAGGCTGACAGTTTGCCGTATCTAACTGCAATTGTGAGATACTATGATCACAAAAGGAAATTCTCCTAGGACAACTAAGGCTCGCCAATTGGTTACAGTATGCCAGCTTTGCACTTTATCCTCACTGAATATTTGGTTGCTTGAAAACTTTTTAAACAACAAAGCAATGAAAAATTTGTTTGAATTTCTTAAATTTCTTTAGCTTTCATATTTGTTGTTTTACTTCTCCCAATTAATTTACTAGCCTTTGGCTCATTTGTCGAATCATTAATGAAGTAAGAGGTAGAGATTTGTGTAAGTTAGTGGATTTAGGGCTTATGTTTTTCAAAGCTAAGAATTCTTTTCTCATGTTTCTTTGTTATTCTATTAGCACCATGTCATGAAGAAAAGAAAGGACAGAAAAATTCATTGGCTTCAATAAGAAATTATATTAAAATTAAAATTGTCTTATTGGCCAGATATCCTTGAAGGAAACACAGATTTCAAATATACCTTCAGAAATAATCCAGTTTTCTCCACTACCTAGAGAGGAAGAGATTACCATAATACACTCATTAAGCATCTTATATATGCCAGGTGCTGTGGGAACACTTGCCATGGATTCTTGTTTTAAAAATAAAATAGGAAGAAATAAGATGAAAAAAATCATGTTTTAAGAGTAACATATGGTTAATTTTAAGCATTTGGTAGCAATTCAAAGTTTCATTATCCATTTTTTAACAGATCTCTTACATGGTTATCAGAAAACCAGTTAAGTGAGTTGCAATAATGACACAAGTTTGATGTTAGTTAGTCCTTTAGTCCTTTTTCAACCTGACAAACACTAAAACCGAGTTAGTAATTAGTATCAGAGGGAATTAGTAATTATCCTGTCCTCATGCAAGGAGGGGTGTAGCTGGGGTTTGTCTCCTGATCTCTGTTACCACAAAGCCCTCATTTCTGTGTTTCTTGAACTTTGCCTTCTGACCAGAGTCCAAGGCTAGTGACAAGCATGATCTTCATTTAAGATGATGGTACAGGTGAAGCCTTACTTGTAGCTTTAAATTTTATGCAGTAAAATGCATGAGGGCTTCCCTGGTGGCTTAGTGGTAAAGAATCCACTTGCCAGTGCAGGAGACGTGGGTTCATTTTCATTCCGAGTCAGGAAGATCCCATAGAGAAGGAAACGGCAACCCAGGCCAGTATACTAGCCTGGGAAATCCCATGGACAGAGGAGCCTGGCGGGCTACAGTCCATGAGGTTTCAAAAGAGTTGGACATGACTTAGTGACTAAACAACAGCAACAAAATACATGAACTTGATCTACAGAAATCACTGTCTTTGAAACATTCCTTGGAGGGCTCTGGTCCCTTGCCTTCTTCCTATTATCAAGGCCTTTAACAATGTCACTTCCTTCATTAGGTTTAATGATGATATAAAAATATGTGGAAATGAAAAATGCACCCACACACGACAGCCTGAGACTTACCAATGTTTATAAGTCATGTAACACCTGGAACCGGACAATTCAGATGATCTGACAAATATTTTTTGTGTATTAGGGTTTGGTCACGTGCTAGACATTGAGCCATGTTCATAAAGAATGTAGGAATGTCACTGGCACTCCTAACTAATTGGTGGAACAGGATGAGTGCATAGTATTTCACAACTTTCAGCAGTGTGTGATTCCATGCCAGGAAAGGAGGCGTCCCTCCACACTGCGGGTATGGAGAGTGGGGAGATGCATGGAGGTGAGGGGGCTGGGAGGATGGGGGCTGACCTCTGGCTAGCAGTGGACACTCTGCATAGGTGACTGGAGGAGAAAGGAGCGTGGATGTATCTGCTCCTTTCTCCTGCTCCCACCTCCTTCCCTGTGAACTTCCCATACTGGGTGTTTCTTACCATGAGGCCAAGCCCTAAGCAAAACTCTTCATGGATTTGGAGATCCAGCTCTCCTTCTGACTCTGGTATGGCTGGACCACTTGGGCACTTCACATCTGTGGCAGGTGCTCTCCAGGTCCATAAGACACCTGGGCTTCCTCTCACCTCCCTCTGCAGATTGACCTTCTCCTTTCTGCTCAGCCCGAGGTGGTCTCGTGGTCCAAGCTTCCTCATTCCCTCTGCTGCACAACCTTGGCCCCAGTCGTCAGGTTCCCATGAACTTCTATTTTTACTTCCACAATTCCCTACTTTCTGTTTCAAAACCATCTGTTTTCTGTCCCCAAATAACCCCCTTTTCCTCCTTAATCATCTTTCTCTAATTTTTCCCTTTCCTCACCTGCCTCATCTCATCCTTTTACCCCTTGTTGGAGCCTCAAATGTCCTGAGGTTGCTTTGCTTACCTGCACTGCCCTTCCTTCTATTGTTACCATGTTTCTCAACATGCTCTGTTCTCAACCAAGACTTTCTAGATCATTTGGAAGTGGCGTGGCCATTTCTCTACTTTTTAATCCCATATAAACCTGCCAGTCTATGGCTTTTTTAGGAATCTTATGATTAAATGCATCAACTCCTCTCTCTCTCTCTCTCTAGATAGAGACAGATATGGATAGATATAGACAGGTATATCACATGTAATATTTATCTACAAAATATCCTTAGATATAGGTCTCTCTTTTTAATGGGTATGTCATAGATAGATATCCAATATCTATATAGGTGTATCTCTACTGAGAGATTTTCACAGGTGGGTCAGTGGTAAAGAATCTGCCTGCAATGTAGAAGATGCAGGTTTGATCCCTGGGTCAGGAAGATCCCCTGGAGAAAGGAATGGCAACCCACTCCAATATTCTTGCCTGGAGAATCCCATGGACAGAGGAGCCTGGTGGGCTACAGACAAGAATCGGACACAACTGAGCACACACATACATCTACACACATCTCTACTGATGAAAAAATATATAGATCTCACTGTATGGCTGGATTCATCTGTCTATATATCTGTGTATCTATGTATCTATTATAGATCTAATATAACAGAGAGAGAGAACACTTAAGCCAATTTTGCTTTAAGAAAATCTGAAATACTTTAAACATCTGGTAGAGAAAAGGGAAGGGTTAGTAAAAAGAAGAGAAGCAAGCTCTTGTGGGAATTATAATGAAGTTATAATGAATAATTATAATGACTCATTATAAAGACAGTACATGCTGAGAGAGGAGGATGGAGCAGGGCGGGAGAGGAGTGGAGAGGAAGTGCCCCGCTCCCCTGGCAGTTGGCTGCGCAGAGGAAGCATCTTGGCTCTGGGACTCTGGGTCCTGACCTTGGAATGCCTGCTTCTTCTTCTGGACAAGCCCAGTTGTGTCTCTACTGCCTGCAGTCCTGAGACAGGCTGGAACAACAGTTAGACTTTATGGAAAACCAGGACATGAATTTGTTTTTACACAATTTGCTCAGTTTATGAAGGAAAAGCATATGACAAAGGGAAAACAGCCCCGTTGAACTTCCAGACCAGAGACAAAACTGTCAGTTCTGGTGGTCTGGGAGGAAAATTGCTCTCTGTGTGACTGTGAGCTTTTAGAAGGCAAAGATGGTCTTATTCACCACTAGTATCTAGAGGAATGCCAAGCACTTAATCAGCATACCATAAATTCTTCTTGCACGAATGAAAAAATGTAAAGGGTTATATATGTGCAGGGTACTTTCCGTTCTTGTGCCCAACTCAAGCCACATTTATGTTATTTCCAGAAAGCAGCCTTTAATGATAGCTATTACCAAACAGCAAACCTTGAAAAAAATCCTGGTGAACCATGTAAAAGTGCTCTGGGAAAACTGCCATTGGAGAAGCAGCCCAAAGGACCAGGATCATAATGTCTAGAAGAGTGGAGACTTAGGAAGAGGACAGCGTTCTTCCTACAATGAAAATCATTCATGCAACTCTAGACAGCAGAATGGAACCAATGGGTAGAAATGATAAGGAAGCGTAATTTTACCATAAATGAATGCTTTCTGGTATTCAGAGTTTCCAGCAATAGGGAGGCCACTTTGTGAGGTGGGGAATGTCAGTGTAAATTCAATACAAACTTGTCAAGAGTGTCACGGAGCCCCCTTCTGTGTCCAATGGGAGATGGACTCCCTGCAATAATGACGAAGCCTCACACACAGTGTCTCATGAAAGAAGTCTCTCCACTTCATAGCCATGTTGAGAAGGGTGGAGTCTGGGCATGGAATTTTGCTCCTGAATCCACGGGGGCCGGGGGGACACCTCTTCTAAGTGGCTTCAGTGTGTGCAAAGGGGAAGGGGCAGAGTTTCAGACAGGTGGTTGGTTTGAAGTTGGAGATGATGCCCCCACAGGTCCAGTTGAAGTAGGCTGGCACTGAGACTCCAGGTGAGGAGGGCTTTATCTCCCCCAAATTCCCTTACTCTGGATGAAAGGAAGACAGGCTTTGGGGAAAAACCAGAAGCAAGGGGTCTCTGCCTCTGTTACTCACTCACTCATTCTTTAAATAAACATTCATGAATTATCTCTTATGTACCAGGTACTGCGTTAGATGCTGAGATTATAAATACAGATAAGACACGGTTCCTGCTTCCAATAAGCATACATCCTAGGAAAGGAAGCAAACCTTTAAAAATCGTTATAATACACAGCAGTGCAGCTTGTAAGCAAGTATCAGGTACAATGAGCGGGAAAGAACATAATTTCAAAGGAGTCTTGGAAAGAATCAAGACACTTCAACTGTCATAAAGAATGAGACAAAGAACCTCCTCAGCCTTCAGGGAGAAACAGGAATATTCTGGGTGAAGGAAAAGCATCTGCAAAGCCCAGAGACATGACACAGCAGACACGTCCCCAGGCTGGAGAAGGGAAGGGAGACGAGAGGGGAAGTCAGGCAGTGGGCCATGGAATGAGGCCGAGCGACTTGGCTGTTGCATCCTGTGAGAGAGTTTTATCCTCAAAGTGATGGACAGATGTTCAGAAGCTCTCTAGGCTGGACCCGGTAGGATCATCTGTTCAGATGAAGTGAGTGGAAAAAAGGGAGCGTCCTTCAGGTGAGAAGGATGAAGACGTAATAAAGACAGAGAGAAGGGCAGACAGTCCCTAGAACCTCTCCAATTTAAGAGGATTTTTTGTTCATCACCTTGTTTGTTTTCTGTTTCAAAAGTATGCATTTTCTTGAGTTGCAGACTTCATTTTCTCTGGATTCCTGCCATATGGTGTTGCTTGGTGTCTTGGTTACATGTTGCCACAGAGATCTGAGATGGGTGGACCAACTTGGATCCTTTTTAAGGCTGCAGACAGAAAAATGTGAAAATTCCTCAGAGATTTCGATTCTGGCTTACAGTGTCAGAAAGTTCTAATGGTTAGAATGTTTTTCATTGGAATATTTGAAAAATACTAAAATAAAATTCCATATATTTTTATTTTTCTGTCATGGTTAAAATGTCCAATCAAATGAAAAAAAAAAATCCAGCAAGTAATAGAAGCCTTTTTTAATGTTTGAAAACAAATTACTCTGGGCACTTTCTCTGAGATAAAATAATTTTCTTGAAACAACATAATTATCGGGAATTTGTTGGTACTTGAGAATTAGAGAGATGTAGATTTGAGGTTCAAGACCCAGTGACCCATACAAAATATCTGTTTTTGCCTCTTAACATGATTGTTTTTAATTTATTAACTTCTAAGCCTCAGTTTTTGCATTTTTCTCATAAATGGTGTATCTACTACATGGGTTCTAGTGGGGATTAAATAAGATGGCATATATGGAGCATTTACCATGATTCCTGGCAGTAGGAAGGGTCTTTGGAGCATGGTCCTCATCTTACCATTTAAGAAAGTTGTGATAGCTATATTGCAAGGTATTTTTTTGTAATCTTGAGGCTATCACTGTAATGTCATAACATTATAACAGTCTAATCATTTCCAACACATTTCCCAAAGGCCACAAAGGAAAAACAAAATGACTTTTTGTTGCCAACATATAGGAAAAATATTGATTTTTCTGTATCTATTTTGCAGCTGAGCGATTTTGTAACTGAACTCTCTCATCACCATTTCTACTGTTTTCAAGTGCATGATTTCATCATGGTTTAGCATCTCTGGTTTATAATCCATGTCAACCACCAGGCAGTCTCTATAGCTATCACTGGAGGAGAAAGTGCGGTCCTTGCTGGCAGCTTGCTCTCATCTGGGCTTAGACAACATCAGTCCATTTGGCTATCACATGGGCTATTTGCATCAATAGTACTGGATGCAGCTGAAATTTAAATTTGGGTCAGGAATTGTCAGTTGCCTGAGAAGTGATTACACTTGACTGAGTATTGAAACAAAAACGCATTGTGTATACAGACAGTGCTTCCATGTACCATTTTAATGTGGTACTAATTTTTAAATGTTTCTAATAGATCATACAATTTTTAAATTTAGAGAGGTTGTTGTAACAGATTCGTGCATCATGTGTGAGAGATTATCACTAGGTACTAAATACCTGTCTAAAGTTTCAATATGTCTTCCAAGAAGAAGTTCATTGACTCTATGCAAGTCAGTTATGAAAAAAATAAATAAAACCACAGTTTTGACCAAACTGATACTACAGAAAAACTTCAATCTTCTCTGCAATCCTTGAAATTATAGTGACAAACCTAAAAATTATGAGGGCAGGTCATCAAAACCAATGAGTCTACTTGAAGACACACATAATGGCCGAATATCATTCAGAAGAAAATCTAAACTATGAAATGAAGATCACTAAGCTTAAATACAGATTAAGTCTTACAAAAGGAGTCAGTATGTAATTGTATGAATAAAAATTGTCTTACTGCCTCCTAGAAAAAAGTATAAAATTATTTCAGCCTTTTATTTTTTAGGTAAATTACTATAACTAAAGTGATTTTAAATAGTCCAAATTATTACACTTTAGAATCAAGAAATGACAGCAATTGTAATAGTTTTCTTTTTTACTCTCTTCATTTCTGTAGACAGATTATCACAATATCAGTAAGGAAGCAGTGGCTCTGCAGACAGTTAAAAAACACAGACTTGGGAGCGAGAATGCTGAATCCCCTCTGCATCATTCATTGTCGTGTGTCATGAGCAGGCTGAGCAGTGAGGGTATAAGTGGGTCAGATGTCTTACAAAAGAGATGTTGGAAAGATGGACATCAAAATATATTTATAATATCTCCTTTCTTTTATTTACATTTAATTTTTCTTGTCTTGTTGCATTTACTACAAATCCAAAGTAACATTAAATGATGACATCAAATGGGTGTTCTTGAGAGGTACTTTCTCCAGGCCATGAATAGACATTCGCTACATCTGTTTTACAACAGAACACCTTTTTTACTTTCAAGAGGATTAAGGTCAGCTAGATTTATTATCTTACTCTCTGGCACAGTTATTCAAATACCACAATAGTTTTGTTTCCTGGTTTCTTCTTGTCTAGTCCACATAATGGCTATCCTTTTTTTTTTTTTATTAATGGAAGATTTCACCAGGCACATGAATATAATTCATTAGATTGTCAGTTTTGTGATCCTCTAACAGATAAATTTTATTAGCTTTTTTCAAAGCTAAATCATCCTGTATCAGACTTGTAAGAAAATAACTTGGGTGTAAATTTTAGAAATAACTAATCTCATTCTTTCTGTGTGTGTTAGGGGAAGGGATTATTTGTATTAAATGAACTATTGGAAGAAAACCTCCTGCCAGTACTCCTAAGAAGAGCATTATTAACACTCATAATCTCCCTTTTTTGGATAAAAACTGCACTAGTTGGGAGGAACACAGGAAGTTTTGTGGGTAACAAACATTCTACCTAAATTCCTCACCTCATACTCCTTCTGCATTATTCTTGGGAGGTACTGAGCTAGGCTGTGTGTGAGCATGCTCAGTGGCTTCAGTCATGTCTGACTCTTTGCAATCCCATGGACCATATCCACCAGGCTCCTCTGTACACGGGATTCTCCAGACAAGAATATTGGAGTGGGTTGCTGTGCCCTCCTCCAGGGGATCTTCCTGACCCAGGGATTGAACCTGCTCCTCCTGTATCTCCTGCATTGCAGGTGGATTCTTGACCACTTGGGAAGCCCACTGAGCTGAGCTATATTTTGTTTTTTAAGTTGTGCAGACGGAAAAATAGAAGGAAGTCATTTGGTGTCAGATTCACACACAAAAGATGTGATGTTCTTAAAAACATGATTACAACATTTCTTCTACTACAACACAGTATGGTATCACAGTCAGTGCATTCTTGTGTATATATCCAGATAAATTAGCCTGTAGAATGGGTGTGTCCTTCATTGTGTATGAAACCTCACCACTTTCATATGCAGCGATGAAACAGATCGGACCACAAGCAAGTGAGAGCAGAAATAGGACAGGCACACGACTGCATCATTCTGCTGGGCCGGTTGCATACAACAAGTGAAAGATAGGAGCAGGGACCCACACACCTGAGTCATTCTGGGCTCTGCTATGACATCCAGCCTCCTCGAGTGATCTGCCCAATGCAACCCAAACGAGCAGAGCTGGGCTGGCCCAAGCCTACCATCTTTATCACATTTACAGCTTCTAACATGTACCTTGAAGGTGCCAACCTCCAGCATTAAGAACTGAGAACACCCACTCCCATCCCACCTTCAGCATGTCAAGGTTTCCTAATAAGATGCTAGGTGGTCCAAGAGATTCAGCTGCTTGCTTCTGTGGTATTCATTTTGCTTGTGAAAATCAAAGTTTGATAATACACTTAGTTAGGCACAAATTTGAATGTATCTTTCTTTTTTCTTATGACTGTGCCTGCTTTTACTAGCCATGTGCAGGTTTTCTTTTAGTTGCAGTATGTGGAGCTGAGTTCCCCAACCAGAGATTGAACCTGCATTGGAAGGCAGATTCTTAACCACTGGACCACCAAGGAAGTCCCTGAGTGTCTCCTTCTTCTCTCCATTAAATGCCTCTGGTTTTTCTCAATATAGAGTCATTGGCAAGCTTTTACTCTCTGCCAAGGGAAGAGACTCATGTTTATACCCTACACCTCAAAAAGACTCATTACTGAGTCAACCAGGTAAAAATCGATTGAGTCAGATAATCACATCATTTCTTTCTTTTTAACGTTTGCTATAAATATTTTATATTACACATTTTTATGAGCTTACATCTGAAGTATGAAACTGAGATAGATTCCAGGTTTGAAAGAAGAAAACGCTACAAATATTCTTCAAAGCTACATCGATATGCCAATCCTCTGTGGAGTTTCACCAGGGTTTTTGAACTAAAGTTTAAAGGGAATTGCATTTGTCTGAGCATTCCAAATTAGGTTATCATGTCTATTTATGACCGTCGGTTCCTGTCATGTAACTTGATTACGTGGGCTTGATCAGAAGTGACACATTGGATGATTTATATGATGTGTCAGCCAGCGAGATACAAAGGCTGATAATTTCCTGTAATTACCTTCAAAGGAATTTTGAAAATGGACTTTAAATAAATAGTATGGGGTTGCTATTTGAAGTAATTTTAAAATATCATTCCAATATATTACATGGAATTAAATAATCAAAGATGCAGGATGCTAACAAGAGTTTCCTAACTGGTTGAAAAATGGAAGGATACTTTTTTTTTTTTTTTTTTTTATGGTAACTTCTTATGGTGAGAAGTTGGTGGAGATGACCCGGCCATTGCTCAACCCTCAACAGGAAGAGAGAGATTTTGTCGCGTCTCTCACTTTCCTGTCATGTCCTCTGATCCCTGAGTCATTTGTGCCTTGTGCTTTGAATTCACCTCTCTGCTCATTTCTTACCTAAATTCTCTGCACCTTTCACAGACAAGGAGGAAAAAAAGCAACTACCAAGAAACCCTTCTTAACAACAGTGACTTCCAGGGATCCCTGTCTTTTTAGTAACCCCACCTGGAGATCTGTGCCAGCCTGTCCCCAGGCTCTGAGTCACCCTGACGACCTGTCCTGCCGGGCATGGCGGGGCCACAGAGCATGGCAGGGCTGGGCACCGTGGGTTACCACGCTCGGGCGTGACTTCCTGCCACGACACGCAGCAATGTGCCATGGCCTACTCTGCAATCTCTTTCTTGACGTTTCCTTATTCCCACCCTTTGACCTGGGGACTTATTTCATTTTACAGTTTATTTCTCCGTGTGTCTGAAGTACAGTCAGCTCAGCAAGAGGGGTAGACAACAGGGTGCTTCAGAAAGTCTGACACACAGGCCTGGGTTTAATTCGAGTTCACCCAGCTATTCCCTGAGGGATTTTGAACAAGTGACATGCCTTGTCTGAGGATCACTTTCTTAATCGGTGAAGCAGTGTCCATAGCACTTGGTTCACAGGGCAGTACTAGGTGGCCAAGCCCAGTCCCTTTCCACTCATTCTTATAAGACCTGGAACGTGTACTCAGTACATTTCCAGACACATTTGGGGCTCAGAAATATCAAGCAAAGAAAATATTGGCCGAGGAGGGAATTTTACTTGCATTCTTGACTGAAATTCAGATTCCTAGCTTACTGCAGTGCCTCCAGTGAACCTGAGTTAACATTTTGCCCAGTTTGACTGGTTACCCAAATCTTTTACCAACAGTCAGCTTTCCTGTTCAGTTTATTGCTTCATAGTAGAATTGATTTATCACTAGTTAATTTGTTTCTGCCTTTCCTCCATTTTTTTCCATAAGGCACACTTTTTTTTTTTAAATCTCAATTAGATAATGATTTCTTGGTGGTCAGGCTGCATATTTTTTGTTGCTCAAGCATTCACATTGGTAAAGCCATTATGCTTAGCACATACAAGCTGTTCATTGTTTATTGACTAAACAGAGTGATGTACTGTTGTCAGAAAAAATCTTCTGTATTCCTGTTAATCTATAAAGATGTTGAAGAGGGAAAGAAAATTGATGAATCGATATTTCAGCGTGTGTGTTTCATAAGTCTGAGCTTCAGGAACTTCCCTGGAGTTCCAGTGGTTAAGATTGCAGGGAGCAAGGGTTCAATCCCTGGCCCAGGAACTAAGATCCCATATGTCATGCACCAAAAACCAAAAACTGAAACAACAACAACAAAACAAGCTGAGCTTCAGATAGCAGGGCTGGGATTTTCTCTATCCTTGTGTCTCAAGGCTCCAGAACCCCAGGGACTTAGCACATGTTATGACAGAACTGATGAGTGAATAAATGACTTCAGAGGAATTAAGGTTAATATTCATCCTTCTGATGTATCATAACTTTCCTGAGGTCAGAATATCCATCATCAATTGCTTTGTCAGAAGTTGTCTTGCCCTCAGAAGGCAGTCATGTCTTGAGGAGCAGTTTCCAGCAAGTTGAGAGCTTGGCTCTTGGGAATGTGTCTACTCTGCATGTTTACCGGACAGTTCATTGATTTATTATAGATCTCTGTGCTTGTGGAAGTGGGTGTGCCAGACAATGTAGTCTTTTCTAAGTTGGTTTCAATGCCAGAAATTCTACCAGGGTTAATTTCTATCTACTTCTTGCCTCATCACATATACTTTAGAAGTTTTAATAAATCTCACCAGGTAACTGACACTTGTCAAAAAATAAGCACTTTTCTGGACACTGCTAAGCTAAACATCCTTAGTAGGACCACATATTTTTACTAAAATTCACAGATTCCCTTAAGTGTTGAGCCATCATTTATTATTTATTTATTCAATTTATTCATTTGTTGAGCAAATCTTGGGAATGTTCTCCATGCAAATGTCCAAAAATACTTGGATGCTCTCAACTTAGGGTAAAAAAAAAAAAATAGTAAAAGCTGTTTCTTGGGAGAAAAAGAATTCCTTCTTTAAAAAAGATAATTTCTGTACCATATTAGGAAAGAATTGTTTTTCATCAAAACTGTTTATTCTAGCTCACTAAACCACCAGAGGTACGCTTTTGAACTTGATCTGGCTGAAATGAGATCCTGAAATATATTATTCTGCTTACCTTGGACATCTTTAGTAGCAAGAAGGATCTCTATTGGATCATGGAGAATCCATCTCGGGTTTCATTTGTGGAAGACCAGGACTCTCCCAGGACTGCTGCTTTTCCTACAGAACATTATGGGATGCCTTTGCCCAGCTTTGAGGATGTGTTAAGGGCCATCATAGGAAAAGTATTCCACACCACGCTGGCCCCAAAGAGCACTGCCTCGAATATACAGGGAATGTTTATTTTATTTATTTAAACTTCAAGATCCTTATTAGCTGTTGTAGAAAAGTAAAGATTTATTCATCAATAAAACCCAAAGACTCCATTTACCAAATTTCCATTCTTTACTTTAATGCAATGTGTCTGTAGGGCTTTTAAAATTCATTTATAAAGTTAGAAATATATTCAGCTCTGCTGTCTTGGAGATAGATGGCCACATTATTACTTGTCTGTCAGATATAAGTAGGGCTGTTAATAATGTAAAGACAGCTACTAAAGATTCTAAACGTGGGTGTTTCCTTTAGAGGAAATTGCAACTCTAACCTTTGAGTTCCGTTTGGAATCAATTACCTGACTTTGTGTGTATTGTGAAATACCTTTTTTTAGTGGAGAGCAAGACAGAAGTTAATAGTCTTCAGAATATTTATTGAAAAAGGCAGAGGAAGCGTAAGAATATTAGTGCTAAGAGGACAGTGACTATGACATGTGTTTCAAATTGGGACCAACCTATTCAATACATTACACAAAGGACAGTCTGGACTCCTCTCTGACTGGCACATGGATTTACACAAGATGTCGGAGCTGGGGAAGGAATCTAAAAAGTGAAAAACTATCAACTGTTGTAGAAAGACGAGGTGCCTTCTTAGCCTAGAGTTAATGTGTTGATACATATTCAGAGATGCCTTCCTTTCTCCTCACCTGCACAATGAGTTCCAAAAAGAGAATATAATCAGAAAGCCAGTGTTAGAATAAATTTGAAGGTAGATTTTCTGGCTCACCAAGTCCAATTTCTTAAATACCCACATAGAGGCACAACTAGGTCCACACCGCAGCTCTCTGCCCCCTCTACCTTAGTATAAACCAGGCCCCCAAATATGAACTGGAGACGTTATAGTATGCAGCAATTAGTACTTTCAAGTAAAGAATGTTCATCCATTTTCACCAGTAAATATGCTTTTATTACACACTATCCTTGCTGTTAATAGATAAAACAGGAATGCATGGCTATTTTCTTTTAGGGGAAAAAATTGTTAAAGTTGATTTGAATACATGAGAACGGCATCCGAAACACTCCCGGATGCTGTGAGGAACATCTGGATCTCAGAGAAAAGAAAGAGAGGTCGCTAAGGATCTGCTGTTCCAGCAGAGTTCAGGCAGAAGTGGACGTGGATGAGGCTGACCGGATATGGGGGAGCATTTAGAAATACTTTAGTTACACATTGTCTGCAAAAGGGTTGACTCATCAAGGTCTAAGTGAATGTCTTTATTCATTCAATTGTTAAAGGAGCCGGGCTGGCTTACCATGAAAATTTCCTTTCAGAACCTGTTCATTAGGATAATTTTCAGACAATGGGTGATTTAAGACTTCATCAGTGAGAAAATAAGCAGCAAAATAAATGTTCATTTTCATAAACGTCAAAGATAGTATTGAATAATTGAATAATACCTTGAGATTTTGTTTTTTTCTAGTTGGGGGAAACTGTTGGGATTTTGAAATCTGTGGACATGGCTGTGATTCAGGAGAGTGGCTGACACAGCACCCAGGTTGATTGTTTTATGAGATTTCAATTTGTAGCTTCTACATGATGCCAATTTCCCTCATCTAGGACATGCTGGGGACCTGTGTGATGCACAACTGTTCTCATCATTTGGTGTGCCCTCAGGGTTGAGAAACTGCTTCGCTAAGAACAGCTATGAGCTGGACAACAAAGTTCTGGCAGGAAGAGACAATGTCTTATTTTTCTTTAAAATTCTATATTCTAACAGGGTTTCACTGCTCTGTGTTGGGGCAGAGGAGACGCGGAGCCAATAGAATAATTGCAGATTTTCACATAATTCTTAAGTGTACAGTATCTATGTTTGATGAAAGGGAAAAAACCACCCTGTTAGAATCTTAGCATCTGCCCCCAACAAGGACTGCATCCAGGAAGCTCTCTTCGAGCAGGAAGCACTGCTCGAAAAACATGAGAAGGAAGGCTGTGTCTCCTCTGGCATGAAATCTCTTTTGTCCTTGGAGAGTTTAAAGAATATTCATTCATGACTGATCTTCATTCACTTTTATCAATTATTTAGTTGTTAACAGGAGTTGACTGCCTAACGCAGACGCTGTCAAACGCATTGGGGCAGCAACGCAGCTTAATAGTTAAGAACATTGGCTTTGACAGTCTTGCTGTGTTTTGAATCATCTTTGTCATTTGTCAGGACAAATCGCACCTTTGAACAAATCTCTTTAATGATTCGGCTCTCATTTTCCTCATCTGAAAAATGGGTCAGTAACTGTCCCTGCCTCATAAGGCTGTCTTGGAAATCAGGTATAGACCAGAAGAAGGCTTTGTTTGACCGATTGTTGGTCTTCAGCGATGTCAGAAGAGGATGCAGCTGTGTTTCTTTTTGAGCACGATGGAGAGCCCTTTCCTTTCCTTTCTCACCCTTTTTCCATAAAATAAGGGAAGCGTGTCTGTTATTGTTCTTAACTCTTGAGGGCAGCTGTTGTCATCAGGGGAGGTGCAGGCAGCCTTGGGGACCATTCTGGACTCTGCGACTCCCCTGACATGATCTACATGTCAGCGTGCACCTTGAACCCTGGTGATGGAATTTAACCATCTTGGTATCTCCCTTGATTTTTATGAGAGCCTTTGCTAAGTTGGGGTTTCATCACAGAATTTTTCTTCACTTCTATTTGATATAGGTTATGGGTAAACACATCGGCCTGAGGTCTAATTTTGTCCTCTTGTTCCTGTTTTCATCAGCTTATAAGTATTCCATTTCAGCATCCTTACAATGACAAGGATTTTAATTTCACCCACAGATAGAACTTAATTTTCATTTGTATAATTTTCATAGATGATGGATATGATCTTTATATTAGTGTTGATGTGCTTGGAGACATAGTGACCAGCATATTTGTGGAAAAGCAGAAATTTTAAAGATGTTGACCAACAACAACAAAAAAATGTGTATTTCTTGGACAGGGTGCACACTGAATTATTTTCACATATCATTCCTCTACTATAAACTGAAATCATGTGGTTAGCATTTTCTAGTTAATTGAAGTATACTGTAGTCTTTCTTTTTAAAATATGGTTTTCAGAAATAAAATGCACTAAGGCGCCTGGCGAGGCAGGGATCTGAAGATCTAACACACTCTCTGGACAGTTTCCTGTTTGTTGGAGTCAATGTTTACCTCTCAGCTTTTGTCTTGGTTTGGGTTGCTATAGCAGAATACTGTGGACTTGGGGGCTTAAACAATAGGAATGTATTTCTCTCAACTATGATCAAAGATCAATGTGCCTGTAGACCTGGTGTCTGGTGAGGACCTGCTACCTGGTTCCCGGGGCAGAGGTGGAAACAAGCACTCCCGTGTTTCTTCTTCTAAGAGTGCCAATCCCATTGCAAGGGCTCCACCCTCATGAACTCATCACCTCCTAAAGTCACTGCCTCCTGACACCATTCTGGGTCCTGGGATTTCAACATCTGGATTTGGGGCAGACACAGACATTCAGCCCATAACAGCTCTTGACACTCTTTTTATTTATATTTTCTATCATCATGTATAAAAAGTACCTATTCCTCTGAGGACAAATTCAGCATTTATTAATTTACAGTATATTATTTACTAATTATTCCCTCCAAATTTATCGTCGGATACATCTGGGTAGAATTCCAGTCAGCATATAGACTAAATATATTTTGTCAAGTCTAAAAAAAAAAATAAAACTCCAGTATCCTGTGATAAACTATCATGGAAAAGAACATGTAAAAGAATAGATATATATATGTATAACAGAATCATTTTGCTATACTAACACAAAATTATAAATCAACTATATTTCAATAAAAAAAGAATAAGAACTTCCCCAGTGGTCCAGTGGATAAGAACCCACCTGTCAATGTAGAGGACATAAGTTCGATCCCTGGTGCGGAAAGATCCCACCTGCTGCAGGGCAACTAAGCCTGTGCACCACAACTACTGAAGTCTGTGCACCTAAAGCCCGTGCCACACAAGAGAAGCCCCTGCAATGAGAAGCACGCATGCCATCACTGGAGAGTGGCCCCTGTTCACTGCAACTAGAGAAAGCCTTTGCACAGCAACAAAGATCCAGTGCAAGCAAAAGTAAATAAATACATAAACTAATTTAAAGAAAACAATCCCATTCAGCATTGAGTCCTGACACACTCATCTTGTGGCAAACAGTCAAAAGATCCCAACATTTTAACTCTATAAAATGACATTTTTAAACAGAATTTACTTAAGAAGTTTCTCATTTATATCCATGTTATATATGTTCCATACAAATAATTTTCATGTTGACCACTCTTTCACTTTAAGAATTATAAAATAAAAGTAATTTTCTTAAACATGTTAAAAATAATTTTCTCTAAGTGGGATTTGAACAGATTTTAAGCTTTTGAATGACTCAGTTGATTATTACTTAAAAGCCAGGGTTTTGTTGTTGCTATCTATACAATATGATTTGAAATTATTATTTTTTTTCTCTTCCTGACCCTTCCATTCTAAGTGCCCTTCTAACATGATTGTTTTAGTCTCAAGTGGCTTTTTTAGTTTGTTGTTTCTAATCTGGTATTAAGTGAAATCTAGGTAATAGACAATAGAATCTGTCTTACGTTGTCTTGAAAACAATATCTAGTATTCACATGTAATGCCAGAAGAAACATTTTGTTTAACCAATTATTTCTTCGTCCAAATAATGTTTTTCAATGCCATAAAATTTTTTTAAAGAAATTTATTAGCTTTTAAAACCAATTGGCTTGTTCATATTTTGTATCTGTTGTTTTATAATTACACAGACAAGAGGAAAGCTTATTTTACTTGAAAAAGTAATATATTTCTAGTGAAAATGGAACCCTAAAGTGGATAGCAGATCTTTCTGAGTGACTTTCACTAGATTTTTTTAGAGGTAGAGAAAGAAGAAATTATTGAGTAAAGTGCAGGACTTAATTTTACTGAATTTATTGGCTAAAAGTTAGCACATTAAGGGGCTTCCCAGGTGGTACTAGTGGTAAAGAATCTGCCTGCCAACCCCTGGATTGGGAAGATGCCCTAGTGGAGGTCATGGCAACCCACTCTGGTATTCTTACCAGGATAATCCCATGGACAGTGTAGCTTGGTGGGCTACTGTGACTTAGCACACATGCACAGCACATTAAAATCAAAAGAATCTGAAAAAAGTCTATGCTTTCACTAAGAAAAGAAATCATAGGGGTTACTTTTTAAAAGCCATTTGTTTTGCTAACGAGCCAGGCAAAAGTAATAAAGACTTAACAAACCAATCAAAATTTTTTAAACATATCGAAGACACAAGAAAGCAAATATTTAAAAGTTTCAGTGACTAGAGGTGAAAATGGTGGAACTATTATTTTCATGTACTGTTGATGTCATTGTAAATTGGCATCATTCTTCTGGAAAACCACTTGAGTCATAAAAATAAATATGTCCTTTGACTCAGTAATCCTATTTCTGGGAATTGATCCAAAGAAAACAACTGAAATGAAGGCAAAAGCTACAGGAACAGATCATATTTATTGTAGCATATTTTCTAAGTATAAAAAGTGAGAAGTGGATACATATAAAAAAATCAGAAAACAAATAATGGTGGGCAGGTTCTCAATGAAATATTATGCTGTCATTAAGAGTCCTGAAAGAGACTGAACACAGAATGCTGTGCAAGGTCTGCATGACTTTCTCTGTGTTCCATTTGGCAGGAGGGGGACATGGAATTATTCCCTCTCCTTCCTGAAAACTCTTTAGAGTAACAATAAAGAAGCCCGGTGAAGAATATTCATAAAATGTCTGAGAGGAGAAAAGGTGAGCCAACAGCCAATCAGTAATATTGATAAACATGTAGAATGTGGAAACTATTCAGACCCATGCATAAAAAAAAGCAGAGCTAACTCCAGGCTGGACTACACAAGGGAAACAGCATGAGGGGAGGGGCAAGTTGCTCCTTTCTGAAGGGTCCCTGAGACCCTCCTGTTGTTGCTTAAATGTGTGGGAACTGAGAGTGGGAAATGGGGCAGAGATTAACATCAGGAATTGCAAAACTGTCAGTGGAAGAGCTCTGCAAGTCACTGCAGACACACACAGACACACACAGACACAGACACAGACACACACACACACACACACTGCCTTCCTGGGTGGCACTTTCTTCGGGGCCAAATGAGATGCATGCTCACTGAACTTGGGAAGGGTGAGGGCTGCAGTTGCTGGTGTTGACACCCTAGGGTCAAGCCTTTCTCCTTTTCTCAAGGATGGAGACGAGTGGGTCCAGATGTACAGCCTGCTTCCCAAGTGGCCATCCTATGCTGAACCCTCCAGTCATCACAGCTTCCCCAGGTGAGCAGACATCACAGTCAATCTGCCCTCATGAGGGAGGACTCTGTAGAGATACATGTCAAAGGCTACAGAAGAAACTCTGAGCAGCCTCCATTCTATCATGAACTAGTCCTTCGATTCCCAAGTGTAGGCAGACAAGCAAGGGTCACCAGAGGAACACCTGGAGCGCCCCTCAAAAATTTTCTGGGATGAATAAATACTGTTACCAATTGTATATGTCACGTAAAAAGTCAAGGACACAGAAAAGATTTTAAAAATCATCTTCTATTAGTGATATCTTTAGAAAGATTCAATAAGATAATGATTCTATGAAGAAAAGACTTTAGAAGGGATTTAAAAATCCCCCCAAAATTCTTTTTTTTTTTTTTTTAAATTTAAAAGCAATAGTTGTTACTGGTTCTTGAAGAAGTTTCTGCTCATGGGGATCTGAGAGTGATTCTCCCTAACTACCTTCTGTACATTCATTTTGGGGGGGCCAGTGGTTTGTCCTGTGACTCAGCTCTCTGATGGATTTAAGAAGAGTGGTTGATTTTCAGTTTGTTTAGCTTTTCTTGTTTTATGGGTGAGACTGAAGACATCAATGAGCCAGAAACAGTTTTTGTTCACATTTTTGAAATTTTTAGTAGAAAGTACTTCAGAAATAGGAAAATAAAATTCCATTGAAGAGATTAAAGAACTAGACAAAGAAATCTGTCAGATTTTGGACAAAGAGATAAAGAGGAAATGAAACTAAAAGGTCAATCAATGAGTCAGTAGGAATCTACTCCAAAAAAGGAGAGAATCCAGGAAGTGGTGAGCTAACAAAATAGAGCAGAATTTGCTGGAACTGAAGAAAGGAGAGCCTCTAAACTAAATTGTGCTGACGAGACCATGAAAAAGAATTGACATGTAGACATAGCTTTCTGAATTTTTAGCATGCAGAGGATAAAGGGCATATTTAAAGCCTCCAGAGAGAGGGAGGATGAATTTGCATTACTTGGAAAGAAAAACATACTGGCACTGGGGGCTGGTTTCTTAATAGCAACAGTGAAGTTGGTGGAAGTTGTGTCAAAGTTCTGGGGGTTCATCATTGGAATCTAGAATTCTGTCATCACAATGTCCATCAGTTGAGAAAGTAAGAACTATTGCATTTCATCTCAGTTGAGAAAGTAAGAACTATTGCATTTCATCTAGGATTGTAAATGGAAATATCAATAGCAATAATATAAAACGATCCCAGTCATGTACAAGATGGTAAGAATTGTTGGGTCCTGGAGGAAACTGGAGGATGTACAGGCTCTGCCCAAGGGTAGGTGCACCCAAGGAAGCACCATGAAACTAAACCTAACAAACAGATGAGCGGGCAACTTCTGACTCATACTCCTTGTGGCCCAACCTGAAGGAATCAATTGTAAACAGTTGAACAGTGCTGCTATGAACATTGAACTGCATGTGTCTTTATGAATTAGTGTTTTTGTTTTTTGTTGTTTTTTGGATATATACCCAGGAATTTCAAATCATGTTTCCAGTACTTTAAAGGCTTCATTTATATTAATTAATAATTAAATAGATTACAGTAGTTTATATTACATACATCAATATAATGCTCCATAAGGGAATTGCCCCCCAAAATTATTGACTGTTTTTATATCTTCATACATTGGAAATAACAAAAAATGTTTTAAAAACACTCGATTCCAGAAATTTTATTTAATCAATTTATTTTTTTTCTAGTCACTCAGTTAGTCTAAGAGAATGATTTTTCCCTATGTTAAGATAGGAATAAAAATTATTGAGAAGTACAGCTGCAAGAATTGGAGTATTTACATCTATTCTGGCAGAGTTACAGAAGCAAAGGATTAGTGTGAAAAATGGTATCAAATTACCATCCAGCACTGCCTGGAATGGTAACCAGGACGTCCTTTCTTGCAGAGATAGACTTCGGTTCACTCCTTTCTCCCACCCTCTTTCTTCCATCTGCATTTAATGTGGCTGCTGAACTCTATTTCCCATAACCTTAGTGGTGATGAATCAAAAGGAAGTAAATATTTGCATTAGTATGGGAACTTTGTAAAAGAAGTACTCGCGGGATCCAGCTGAGGCTCCACTTCCTGGCAGAGAGGCTCCAGGCTCCAAGTGCCCCGGGTTTAAAATGCATGAAGTCCGCACTTGCGATATTTGAAAACGGATTAAACTTTGTCATGAGTCATATGCTTAAGGTCTTTTCAGACAAAGCTGCTAAAAATAGATGTTAAGAACAATATCTTTCATCTTGTTAATAACTCATTTTAGACAAAATCCCTTTCACTGTGTGGAGAGGACCTTCTGACATTCTTATCTAAGACTGGAATTTCAAGCTCATCGGACTTTCCTGAGAAAGTCTATCCACACATTCAAGGGAGCTTTGGTTTGTTCACATTAACACTTAAACATTAGTTTAAGTTATTGATACTTAGGAAAACTCTATTGTCTCTGATTACCACTTGGAAGGTATTAATAGCAACAATTTCACCTTATTAAAAATGTTTAAAAGATAACATTTATCAAGGAATAAGAGGCTAAGAGCATTACTCTACAAATTTGAATTGCTTTTGACTCCAAAACTCCTGGAGGCCTAATAAGCTAGAAAAAATAAATGAATATAAGTTTGTCTCAAAAATTCCTGATCTACTATAATTTTATTTATTACTTCTTAAAATTTTAGATGATCATTATCCTGCCTTTTACAAGTTTTTATACTTAGAATTCAAAATCACAAATAATTTTCATATACACAAATGTCCATTTATACATTTACATAACATTGCAACAGTGATCTCACCTCCCATTGTGACTCAGAGCTGATACTGTTAAATGTAAATGTGAAATGATGGTTAGATTTTTTGTGTCTTCTTTTGTGCTGTGGGAGTCTGCAGACCATGTTCAGATCCCCAGTGTGTCTTTGACTAAAATAGCAAATGCATTCTGTATTTTGTCCTGAAAATCCTTACAGCAGACAAGCTTCTCTATGTTATGTCTAGAGAAATCAGTTTGTCAGTTCTGACCAGTGGAATGTTCTGGTTAGCTCCTCTTGGTAACACCCCACCACCTCCACAATGGAGGGGCCTGCAGCAGTCTAGGAAGGGCTTGTCTGGCCTGTGTCCTCACATATTTGCAGCCCCAGGGCAGTGGGTGCTGGACCACACGGAGGAGGGGCAGGGCTCAGGCTGGCAACCTGGCCCCTTGCAGCCTCAGAGCCTCCCAGTGAATAGTTGGGCTTCCTCACAACATGGTAGCCTCATACAGTGGGACATCACATGTGTGACCAGGATCCCGGAAGGCAGGTCCCTAACAGGCCTTTTCTGCTCTCAAAGCTAGTATATCGACTCAGTGACTCAGGTCCCTCTAGACTCAATGCTGGAGAAATAGGCTTCACCTCTGAATGGGAGGGGAGTTGAAGTCACAAGATACGGGAGGACAGGAGATGTTGCTGTGGCAGTCTTTGGAAAAATAGAGTTAACAATGTTCTATGGGAAACATGACTGTTCTCTCAGAAAGGATCAAGTCATTTCCTTGTCTAACATGCATTAGAACCCTAAGTTTCCTCTAAAGTACAGCCGGTATGTACTTTAGATGCTCTCTTAAGTTAAAACCCAGCGTGAGGGAACGGAGGGAGTGACATGTCTCAGGAGCAGAACATTCAGAAGAGAATATTTCAAATGATAAGATGGCTGCACAGTTGTGGGCCTGTCAAAGAGCCATCTGAACCCTTACTGGTTCTGGGAAAGACAACTCAGTGATTAGTGGAAGACAGTGTTTCTTGGCCTCTTCTCTGTTTTAATCAAATGTTTCACTGAGAGCAGCAGAGACAGCCACTGTTCCTTTCAAACCTTAATGATGAATGAAGCCAGGCACAGGAATAATCTCTCTGGCAGAGGCTGCTGGCTCTTCAAAACACTCTGAGTCCCCTTTAAGCCACCCGGAATGAAGACCGTATTTCCTGGACTACTGTGGTAGGCAGAATTCTAAGATGTCCCAAGCCTCCTCCCTGCTGATCTAAACATCATAGAATCACCAGGATTGTGAAAATGATGGGCTAGCTCTCCCGTGATTGGGTTAGGTTCTACGCACCTTGATTTTAAGACAGAGGATTATCTTGGGTGAACCTCATCTAAGCAAGTGAAGCTTTGGAAAGAACTGGGCTTCTTTAAATAAATATTTGTGGCAGGAGAGAGATCACGAGGGGATTTCCTTGAGGCTGAACATGAAGATGGAGAGGAGCACCCAGGATGGGATTTGGGGGCTCCAGAGTTGAGAACTGCCGCCAGCTGATGCCAGCAAGGAGGTGGGGACCAGATTCTGGCCCTTCTAACAGGTATGTAGTGTAACAGAATCATGTTTTGTTGGGGTTTTCCTAAAACTCAGCATTTCACAATTCTTTTTGATTTGAATACACTTCCCATCCTCCATCTCTAAACCCCTTTATCTCAGATGTACCACTCTTACTTTGAGGAACACAAGTGTGGAATTATTGCTTTGGATCATAAAGTGTGTAGTTGCTCAGTGGTGTCCAACTCTTTGTGACCCCATGGACTGTAGCCCACCAGGTTCCTCCGTCCATAGAATTCTCTAGGCAAGAATGCTGGAGTGGGTAGCTATTTGCTTCTCCAGTGGATCTTCCCCACCCGGGATCGAACCCAGGTGTCCCACATTGCAGGTGGATTCTTTACTGTCTGAGCCACCAGGGAAGCCTTGGATCATAAAGTTCTGATCAAAGATAAATCTATAGCCATGTGCCACTGAGTGAAGATCATCAAAGGTAAGTTTGTTTCCATGATGGAGACGCCTTCTCTAAAGCCATCCATCACAGAAATAAAACTCTCCTTATGCATAATAAGGGGAAACAAATTAGTAACCCAACATGCTACCACCACCTCGGTGAGCTCCCTGTGTTTATTGTTATTTTTGGAGCAGCTTACTTCATGAAGTACAAAGGGGGAGCATTGTTGAACTTCTGGGTTTTAATGAGATGATAGTAATCCAATAAGGAAGCAGTTGGATTATGATTCAGAAAACAAATATTATAGAATCTGAATGGAAAACTTGAAACATGTATTTTGGTGCTTTGACTTCAAAATGATCTAAAGGCAGAATTCAACTGCAGCTCTGCAGTGTGGGGCTCACAACCCCCTGTAGTTTATCCAGTGCTCTTGAACACTGAGTAACAAACTGTTAGGTGACCCCAGTGAGTCATGCAATGTGGAGTTCTGTCCCCTTGTCTGTGTGTGGGCGGGACCTGTGACATGTCTGTAGCCAGAAGAGAATGGCGCAGATGATGAATGCCACTTTCTCGATTAGGTTACTGTGTGTGGCCAAGATGGTGGGGTGTCTTGTTCTTCAGGACTTGGTCTTGGACCAGAGTGAGACCACCTTGGAGAAGAGTGCTACCAAACAGCTGGGGACAGGGGCTGTCCCTCTAGGACTTGAGGGCAGCTTCTACCTGGTAGGAAGTTAGAAGCCAGGGACATACAGCAGGAAAGAGAGGAATTCTGCTAACAGTCTGAATGTATGATCAGGGTTCCCTAGAAAAACAGAACCAGTAGGATAGAGAAACATAAGAGGATATTTATTATGGGAACTAGCTCATGTCATTTTGGAAGTCCCACTACCCACCATCTGTAAGCTGGAGTCCAAGTCGGAAGGTCTACAGACCTGGAAGGTGGCCGTGTAACTTCCAGCCTGAGGCCCACGACCTGAAAAACTGGACCTTGCTGTCCAGAGCAGGAGAAGATGGATGTCCAGTCCCAGCAGACAGCAAGCTGGCCATCCTCTGCCTTATTGCTCTGTGTTTGGGTCACACCTAGCACATTGGGGAGTGTCCTCTTCCTCCCTTAAGTCTATGGATTCAAACGCTAATCTCTCCCCAAAACACCCTCACAGACACACCCAGAAATAACGCTTTCCAATTTTCCAAGGGATAATTTTGCTTCTTAAGTTAGGTTTGCAATTGTTCACTCTCAGGTGAAAATTGCTGGCCATTGCATTTTGTAAAGCAACTACCGTCACGAAGGTGCCTGAAAGCCAGAGCCCACTTGCACATCAAATGCTGGTCCACACCCTCCATCTGCGGGGAGCTTTCCCGTGGTCAACTTTGGGTCATCGAAGCCACCTCACCCAGCAGCAGAGCAGCCAGATAGGCAGGGCCTCTTATTTTCTTCATCTTTGTTTCTCAGATGCTCTCTTGTGAAGGGACCTCAGGAGAAATGTCAAGAAGATTTCACGGACATTTAGTGCAAATAAGTCAAGAACTTTTAAATGTTCTCCCTCTATGTGTATACATATGTGGAGTCTCTCAGTTTTTTTCCTCCGTTTCCAGTAAGAATACTTAACTATAGCTTTCACTCTGAGATTTATTTTTAGGTAGTATTAAATTGCCTTATGATTTTGACATATGACATATAAGTATATGACAATAAGTAAAGAAATGCAGAGCATAAAAATAATTTTACTTCTGAAATACCTTTTGGTGTAAATATATATTCATTTTCTAGGAGGGTCAAATGGGCTCATTTGCAATGTCATCCCGAAGTTCTTTGTGCTTTGTCTCCAAACCCAGTGGTTTTGAGACCTTTGTTCTTACTTAGCTGATGGTGCAACATTTTCCACATGAGCATGTTCTATAAAGTCAGCTCAGATTTTATAAGACTTTAATTTATGTACTAAGTATGTCTTAACAGGTACTTAAAGTGCGTTGATTGAATGACGGGTAGAAAAAGGAAACAGGCAAATTGCAGTTTAGTATAATAAAGTTTCATATAACCGTATCAATATTAGGCTTTAAACCAACAGGAAACTAATTTAGGACACTAAATACATACCAGCGTGACACGAGTCATTTCCCCTACACTAAGGCAACCCAAACCCCCACTTCCTGTCTTGGGGTGTATCTGCACAAACTAGCAGATTTCAGATCTCAATTCTGTGTGCTTAAGTTCCTAAAAAAAAAATCTCAGTTCAAGTTTGTACCTTCAGTGGAATTTTAAATAATTCCAAGAATGAGAGTAACTAACACCTAGTATCAGATAGTAGTAGAACAATTTCACTTTCAACAATGAAATTAGACACCAGTTAAAATGTTCAGATGTTGTGAAAGGAAAAGTGAAGTATGTGTGTCTTAACAAAATAAAAAGATTTTCACTGAACTAAGACATACAAACAGAGACGCACAGACACATATAGACAGACAGACAGACACACAAACACAGCAATGCAGATGGACATATACACACATAGACACACATAGACAGGCATAGACATAGCAACATGCAGACACACAAACACGGCAACAGACACAGAGAGACAACACAGCAACAAATAGACACATATGCAGACAGAAACAAGCACACATGTGCACAAACAGTAATACAGACATGTGTATACACATAGGCACACAGAAACAGACACACACACACACACTATGAGGATGAATGCCCCTCCACTTCCATTTCATGATAACACTAAATAACCTGATACTTTCTTCAACACATTAGCCCATTTTATGTTCAAAAGTGAAAGGAAAAAATTGCCATGCTTTTAAGACTCTAGCACCTTTTCATTTTGGCCTTAATGAAACTGCCTGCTCTGTCCTCTCTATTTCCTTCCAGGAAAGGATCCTATCACGTTCAGGTATTTCCCCACAATTTAGACCTTTCTTCTTTTGCATGACATATCACATCATTGGCCTGTGAGTGTCATATATTGATGATGGCACACGTAACTATACAGGCTCCTTTAAGGCCACTTACAAGGAGGTTTTCCACAGAACGAGTTTGGACATCAACCAGACTGATCACAACTCATCTGTGGACCAGCCTTAGTTGGATATCAGTTACACAATATGCCACATTTGGGGGCCTGGTGGGCAAAAATGAGTTCAGTGTTTTCAAATAATAATTAAGGCACAAATATTCATTAACCATCTATTATAGGGTCTAAGAATGGAAGAAGGCAAAGATAAGTGGTCTATGTCCCTCCTTCAAGGAGTTTAATTGTTATTTGGACTGAAAAGACAAGTACTTTTTTTTTCAACCCTACGATGAAAACATTGTGAAAAAGCAAGGACTAAATCATCAGATGAATGAAAAAAATAAATAAATCATCAGATGGTCAGGAGAAATAACTCACTGCTGAAAAATTCAGAAACTACACAACGATGGCAAAGATGTTTTCTCACAAAGCTATTTGGTAGTTCAAATGTTTTAAATTTGGCATGTGGCCACATTTTAGAGAAGTTTCAAAATATCAAATATGATTGATTCTGAACCTGGATGGACTTGATAACCCTGTGACATAATGATTCTTGCTTTGTTAAAGAAATAGGAGGCATTTTCAATGCCATGTTTCTCCAGCACCATCTCTATTGGAACAACTCCTTCTACTGTCCCAGGACATCCATGCCTGGATTCACCCTCGGGAGAAGGCAGGACTGCTGCATCAATGGCTGTGCTCAATGACATTGCTCTCCTTTCTTTAAAATGTCCACAGTGCCTAAGCCAGGAAACCTGCCACTCGTTACCAGCCAGACCAAAGAAGTTGTTTTCCTCAGGCCCATGCGTGCAATCTCAAAATTCAGTTTGAAAGCAAACATTTCCTTTTCTCATTACAGTATTATTTAGAAATACCTACTATATTGTAAGTAATTGCCCCATTGTCCACTTCCCTCATTAGACAGCAAGGTCTCTGAAGTCAGTCACTGTGGTTTATTCTCCATTGTTTCCCTGAAATAAAAATTATTTTGACTCTATTTCATATCATTCACAAAAATGAATTCCAGTGGGTTACAGATACAAATGTGAAAACAAAACAAAACAAAACAAAAAACCCTAAAAAAAAAATGTGAGGATATCTTCATGCCCTTGGGAGTGAGCAAAGAGTTCTTAAAAGAAAGATCTGAATATAAAGGGAAAATTTGTAAACTGGCCCTCCTATGATTAAGAACTTTCATCAAAAGATGCCATTAGCAGAGTGAAAGAGCAAGCCACAGACTGGGAGAAGATATTTGCAATTCAAATGACACCAAGGATTTATGTCCAGAATATATAAAGAAGTTCTACAAATCAATAAAAAAAGACAGACAATCCCATGGAAATACACTCCAGAGAACTGAACAGCCACTTCACAAAAGAGGTTCTACAAACAGCCAATAAATATATGAAAAAGTGTCCACCTCATTAATCACAAAGAAATGCAACTTACAGCCAACGAGATCCCACTAGGCACCAGCCAACTGAAATGGCTGAAATGCAGGTTGGCCAGCAGGCAGACCAGCTTGGACTCTCAGGCACTGCTGGTGGAAGGAAATACCCACGGGTGAAACTGCTCTGTGGTTGCATTCTGAAACAGGACATAAACCGAGGGTGTCACCAGCAATTCTGCTCCTAGGAACATATCCCACCAAAATGAGGACATACATTCACCCAGAGATACATCCAAGAATCTTTATATCAGAACTCTTCATGACAACTCCAAGGGCCAACCAACCAACACATGTAAAGAGTAGGAGGGATAAAAGGATTGTGGGCTGTTCAAACACTGGGAAAGCTTCCTAACAATTTTGAAATGCAGAGACTCATCTCTATATGTGTTAAAGTCCAGAGAGCAGAAGCCTTTGGGGGAGGGCAGGGACCTGGGGTTGATGGTGGTGTTTTATTTCCTGATCTGCATGGGGGTGACGTGGATGCATTTGCTTCGGGAGAATTTTTCACTTCATGTATGTCAGTTGTACACATTTTTATGACTTGTCCACTTTTCAGTATGAGAGCTATATACTATAGCAAATTTCACTAAAATTATTTGCTTGTGCTCAACGGCAATTAAAATTCTAAAATTATTTTCTAAATCAGTGGTTCGCAACCTTTTCGTGGAAGACAATTTTTCCACAGATGGGAGCTGAGGCAAGGTTTCAAGATGATTCAAGTGTGTTACATTTATTGTGCATTTTATTTCTATTATTATTGCATCAGCTCCACCTCAGATCATCAGGCACTCGATCCTTGAGGTTGGGGACCCCGTTCTAAAGAAAGAAATGGCAATGCCATGAGAAACCAACTGATTTGGATGAGATGAACAAGAAAGAAGAGTAAGAGCTTGGTGAGGCCACACATTCCCCATCACTCTGGAGAGATGGAGTGGGGGTTCCATGCTGGCTAGACGGACCAGTCTGAGTTTTTTTGCTCCATCATAGCTCCTTTTCATAATGATGTGTTTATAAGACTTTCTCTGCTTCTTCCATGCCTGTTAAAGATGCTGACATTAAGAGGCTACATTGAAGTAGGAAGATGAGCTCTGGGATGCAAGGGTGACTATGGGCTACCACGGGCCAGTGACCTCACAGTGTTTACCAGACACTGCTCACCTTGATCATTCATTTGCCAAGTGCTTGGAGCCATCTCAGCTATTAAAACTGCCGTATGGGCCCCAACTCTATTCTCTTTTCTATTCATCATATTTGATTAATATCATTTGAAATATCATTAAGTAATTTTAATGCAGGTGTGTGGATCCGAAGCTACTCTAGAGCTTTCCTGACATAAACATTGACAAATTACGTGTGATTTTAAGTTTGCACAAGTGATTAATCTGCTCTTCTGTGGTTGAAATTAATTATTACTTTCATATTTACATGACTCATTCTGATATGTCCGATCATTAACACGCTGCCATTTGCCCTGGATCATTTTTAAACACAATATTGTATATTTAATGTACAACGAGGACAAAGAACAAGAGGGAATCAGATCAGAACTTTCATATTTGGTGATGTTATTAAAATTTTTCTGTATTCTGTCTTCACAGAAGCTTAATGGGATAGTATCACTATAAGAAGTGGACTGGTATATACTTTCGCCCAATTTATCTGTAAGTGCTAGCATAATTTACTTATGAAAAATATATTTGGAAATTTCCACTTCCTCTTACAAGCTCTCTTATAGGAGTGAGTACAGAAGCTTTTAGAAGGTCGCACGTATTCAGTAGGAAAATCCAGGGACCGGAGGGCTGACAGCCAACCTCACAGGACCTGTTGTGACTTCCTGCTGGTGGGAGGACTCACCTGCACCAGGTCAGACAGGTGGTGTTCATCTTGCTCTCCAAGGAACGAGGCTCTGTAACTTGGGAACAATCTGTGATGCTGGGGCACCTTTATCATTTGAGAACACATAGTAAAAATAACTTCAGTCCAAGCTAAAGCAAGAGGGTCCATTAATCAGGATTCTATGTGGTCCTGAGCATTGTTTAGGTTCGTTACTCACATTGTCTTTTATTTACTGCCATTTCCTTCTTATAGTCAACAAAATGGAGGCTTACGTTGCCTAAGGCTGGAGCAGGACAGGGTCTGCGTGCTGGTGAGAAAAGTGGGGTCTATGTACGGTGAGAATGTGAGTAATAAGAATAAAACTTAATATATTTGTGTAAATGCCCTGGCTTTGGGGGGGGGGGCGCAGGAAATTGTATGCATTGTTGCCGGCCTTGGCAGATACAAGTAGGCAGGCTCTATATTGAGTGACTTCTAGCTGTTTTAGGTTAAAGCAGATCCTTCAAGTGTTCCTGCTGAAAGGCGTCAGTTCTTGTTTTCTGCAGCTACACTCAGGCATAGGTGGAAAGGCAAGGAGTGTCCAGTGAGACACTGACGGGCATGGACAACCTTGCAGGTGGATTGTTGAAGAACAATTATTAAATGATATCAACTGGATTTTCACTGTTATTCTCTGCATCTGTGTATTCAGTCCGGCTAATGTCCATTGCCATGTTGCTTCAGGTCCAAGGATCCTTTCCTTGGTGCCACTGAGTTCACCAACAAGTCTGTTAAGTGCATTCTTCACCTGTGGTATCCTGGAACACGCATTTGTTGGGTCAGCATGGTATTTGACCCTTTCTTACAATTTCCATCTCTGCTGAAATCCACCATCTCTTCACGTCCATGGTCTGTCCCACCAGAGCCTGTAACTCACGAGTCACCATTATTTAAAGATACTGTCTGAGGGTGACAACAGTGGGGCCACTGGAGTCTGATTCTGCTGGCCCTGTTGTCTCATGAAGATGGTGTATGTCTTTTTTCCTTGCCTTTTCCCCATTACTTTTAACTGAATGCTTGCTATTAGGTGTGGAGAGTCAGACTGGGACCTGGCGTGCCCCTCCTGCTGAGCTTTTGAGATGGGAGGCTGAGTTATCCTCAGCCCCAGGAGCTGGGCTGTGTTGGTCCAGGTGTTGTTCTGGTCCCTTCTGACCAGTAGCTCTGAATTCCTCCAGAATTCCCCTGAGCTGAGGGTGGACCAGTGGACGGAGCTTTCTGTGGTCCAGCTGCACCCTCAGCATCCAGGTTTCCCAGCGTTTCTGAGCAGGGATGGTCCTCTCTGGACTCTCACGCTGTCTGGTAGTAGATCATGCTGCTTGTGAATAGTTAGTTTGCTGATTTCCTCTAAGTTCTCATTATTAAACTAAAAAAATCCTAATGGCTTTTATATTTTATCTTATATTAATTCACCTTACTGAATTCTTCTACTAATTCCAATTGTTTAGAAAGAGCTTTTTGGATTTTCTAGTTACAGAATCATCTCATAAAAAAGGAGGTATTTTTATCTTTTCAAAATGCCACACGAGTTATTAAACACTTTAATTACAGTGATTAGATCCTTGAAGACAATATTTAATTATAATTGTAATAGTAAGGATACATCTCTAATGTCTAACTTTAATTAAAACAGATTCTGCATTTTACCCTTTAAAATAGTAATTCTGACTGTCTTGTGTAAATAGTTATTATTGTATTTAAACAGTTAACATATACTCTTTTTTTCTTTTTTAAACAAAGTCAAAGAGGAATGGTTAAAGAGAAATGTTATTTAACATGTTTTAACACTATATAAATTTTCTCCTTTATGTCTGCATGATGGAACCCACATGACCAAGCAATGATTCATCTTTGTGCCAGCTCCATGCCCACACTTGCCTGGCTGAATGTGGCTGGAGAATAACAAATGCACCTGAGATGAATTCTCCCTTACCTTTCCAGGTGGCTCAGTGGTAAAGAATCTGTCTGCCAATGCAGGAGATGTGGGTTTGATCTCTGGGTGGGGAAGCTCCCCTGGAGAAGGAAATGGCAACCCACTCTAGTGTTCTTACCTGGGAAACCCAATAGACAGAGGAGCCTGGCAGGATACAGCCCATGGAGCCATGGAGTGGGACACAGCTGAGCACACACACACACACCACCGCCATCCTGGATTCCCAGGGTCCTGTCACTCTCTCCCTCCCTCTCTCCTCCCCCCTTCAAGCTCCCACCCTCTTCCTCCATTCTTACCCTGGTGGATCATATCCCTTTGGGTCTCTCTCAGGAGCAGGATGCTGTCTGAGGAGGGTGTCCACCCCTCACGTGGACCAGCTACAAGCATCTCCACATCCTCCCTTCAAGATCAGCCAAGCTGCCTACCCTCCAGCACATGTCTTAGACCCCTCACCCCCATTTGGTCCAGGGACTTGCTCTAGGAATGCTTCCTCTTTCTTCTCATTAATTAATCTTCCCCATCTATATGTAAACATATCTGATCATAAACATAAAAATCTCTATTTTCCTGTCTCAGTATTCCCTCACTTTCTCCATTCCTTAGAGTAAAGCTCCCCTGAGTAGTCTAAATTGCCTTTCTCCATTTCACATCTCCCTCTGAGCAGGTCTCTGACCTCCAGGGCTCCATTAAGACAGCTCTTATCTTGGACTCCCCCTTTCCTATTTAAACAAACCATCTTGGAAATCTCCTCCAACGTCACAGCTTTAGGTTATGAGGGTAGCTCAAGACTGCAAAACTGCCATTTCCAGCCAGGGAAGTCCCTCCAGGGGCTTCTTAAAAGACAGACTCATCATTGCCTCTGATGCCCAGTTACCTCTTTGACCACATCGTCTTCATAACCTTCCCAGGGGTTGTTTCTATCCAGGCCCATGTCTCCATGTTGCCCCCTGGCTTCACCCTCTGTTTGAGTCAGGCTCCCCACCCATCTCCTTGGCCACTACACCTGGTCTGGTCTTGACTAGCAACTGGTGAGTTTCCTTCTCTGACAAATCTAAATAGACCTCTCTGTCTACATCCTCTGTTTAATTCTCCTCCATTTTCACTTACTGCCATCTAACATCATAGGTATATATTGTCTTTTCATTTTGTTTGTTGTCGTGAGACAGGTTAGATGCTCATCTAAAATAAATGTTCATAAATTAGGAAAATAATGCAGGAATACATTTATGATACTTGAATAAGTTTTTTTTTCCTGTCTTCATAAATCAGACCCATTTATGACTTTCCTGTATTGTTATATCTTTATCAGAATTTTGAAAGAGTTATGGTGCCTTTGGGAGGTGAATTGGGAGGCCTTTCATCTCTGTTCTGAGGCCTGGGATAATTTAACTTTGAGAAGCCTCTCTCTTGAAGGTTATATAAATTCATGTTACATAAAACTCAGCTGGGACTCCATCTGTCCTCAGTGTCTTTTTCAATGGTAGATCTTTAAGTGTCTTTTTCTAAACTCTCTTATGGTAACTGATGTATTTAAGTTTCCCCTTCCTTTCTTTTTGGGTGAATTTTGGCAATATATATTTTGCTGGGAAGTCATCCATTTCCTCTAAATTTTCAAATGTCTTGTCAGAAAGTTTCATATATACATATATTTTTATGACTGCTTTAATCACTTCTACCTCTATAGTTATAGTTATTTCTTGTTTCTCTCTCCTAGTTTGGTGCATTTTTTGCCTTCTCTTTTTGCTTTAAACAAGCTCATGAGGCATTCATATAAATAAACTGACTCAGATTTGAATTTTAAAATTTCTGCTACCTTTAAAATTTTTGCCTAGTTTTAGCTTTTGTAATGAATTTTTATTTCCTCTTTGTTTTGGGTTTAAATTATTTTATATATTCATAGGATGAACACAGCTCTATTCTTTAACTTTCTTTGTAAATAATGATGATATTTCATGTCAATTTTTTTCTTATTCTGAAAACTACTTTCATTCTGTCCCACAGGTTTAGCTGTGAAGATAGTTCCTCTTCACAACTTTTTACATCCTTGTAATTTTCCTTTTGATTTTCTCTTTGTCCAAGAGTTATCTGTCTAGGAATGTTCTCCTTAATCCCCCAGGGATTCTGATTATTGGTCCCTTTATATTATTAATTATTTCTGATCTTGTTAGTTCATGTTCACAGAATGAACTCAATAAAGTTTTTTTTTTATGTACTTAAGCATTCTTTTAAGCTAAGAAGGTAATTTATTTTATAAATATTCCATGAACATGGGCATTTAAAAAATCTTTTCAAGGAATATGAGATTTCATATATACTTATTTTACTATTATTTAGTTATTTCATAAAATTATTTTTGTCTTTTAAATCTGTCCAGATCTCAAAGAAGCAGTTTAAAATATCTCAGTCAAATTATAATATTAACAGTTTAGTTTTTGCTTTATTTGCTTAGGTTTGTGTGATTTGGTACATATGAGAAACAGAAAGTCCCTCTTTATTTCTTTGTGTTTTTAATTCTAAAGCTAACATTTCCCTAGATTGTCATTCTAACTTTTATTTTCATTTCTACTTGTAGAATATCTGTCTATTGCCCACCCAGAGCTCGCTATTCTAATGCATTTGCTATTTGGTGTCAGCATTTCCGCAAGAATTCTTTCATATGGAGTGTGAGGCTGGGGTATATTTTCCAAATAACCACATATTCACATTTTGAATATGGGTTTGAATGATGGTGGATATTTCTCATATATTATCTAAAGATGTTATTCTAGTATCATCTAGAATCCCTTTGATCAATAGCTTTAGGATGCTTTAATGTCTTCTCATATTTATTTCTGTTTATTTCTTACAACTCATTATTTTCCTTATCTGAGGCATATCTGGGAAACTTTTCAAAGTCCATTAATGTATTCTTTTCCTTCTAGAACTCCTGTTTTTCTCTCAGTCTTCTTTAGGATTACTTTCCTCTACTGCCTGTGATTCCAACTTTACAATTTTGAAACATCTTTTATAAAAAAGAGTGGAATAATGCCATTTGCAAAAACAATGGATGGGCCTAGAGACTGTCATGCTAAATGAAGTAAGTCAGAAAGAGAAAGACAAATACCATGTGATGTCACTTTTGCATGGGGGCTTCCCAGGTGGCACAGTGGTAACAAATTTGCTTGCCAACACAGGAGACTTGAGGGACATGGATTCAATCCCTGGGTCGGGATGATCCCCTGGAAAAGGAAAGGACAACCCACTCCAGTGTTCTCTCTTGGAGAATCCCATGGACAGAGGAGCCTGGCGGGCTACTGTCCATGGGATCACAAAGAATCAGACATGACTAAAGAAACTTAGTACATCACTTGCATGTGGAATCTACATATGACACAAACATATGAAATAGAAAGAGACTCACAGGCATAGGAAACAGACTTGTGGTTGTCAAGGGGGAGGGATGGATTGGGAGTTTGGAATTAGCAGATCTAGATACACAACAAGTCCTACAGTACAGCACAGGGAACTGTATTCAATATCCTATGATAAACTACAATGGAAAAATATGAAAAAGAATTTATATATATATATACACACATATATATATGTATGTATAACCGAATTACCTTGTTGTACAGAGGAAATAAGCATAATATTGTAAATCAACTATACTTCAATGAAATAATTTTTTTAAAAATTAAGGCAATAACGTATGTTCTGAGTACGCTGGTTGGCTCAGACCGCACCTGAGTCAATGGGTTCGTATATCTATCTTCCAAGCAGAGCAGGCAGGAAGAATTAAGTGAAGCAATCAGTCTGGGATGATTTTAGAGCTTTCCAAGTGCAGAGCCAATGCTTCTGGGACTTTTCCTAAGAAGCAAACCCCCGAGAGAGGTGGATTATGCGGTTATTATCTGAGAAGGAGGAGCTCAATCTTTTAACAAAATGTGGCAGAGGAGACATTCTATGGAGACCATCTGAAACATGGCTTAGAATCATCTGCTGGGACAGCTTCTGAGGAGCTGATTGAAAGCAAAGAAACAATCCATTTTTAAAGGACTTGTAGATCAGTAGCAGACTTTGAAGTGGGTGGGACTGAAATGAAAGAGTGGAGATAAATCATAAGTGAACTCAGCCCTGGCAGGAACAAGATCTTGAAAATGAGAAGCTGCACTATTAACAGCGGGTCAGAAGATGGGAAGAAAAAAAAAAAACAGGTGAAGACTCCCACGTGTCCAGCCTGCAGACATGAAGCCTGCTAGCGCACTGTCTGGATGGTTTGCATTCCCCTGTTTTGCACAAGGCACGTTTACGAAAACACGAGAGCCTTCAAGGGCTCTTGTTTCTCAGGAGACACTGCTTTTCTTCCTCTCAGACACTCTCCAAGTTCCTCACACCTTCTGGGCTCTGGGGAAATTTACTATCACATGGCTCTTATTCCAAGCACCCTAATTTTAGGCGAATGGATGTCTTTGTAGGTTCTCCTCTTCAGAGTGTGGGGTACAATGTGATCACCAGCCCTGTGGGGACCTGACCTCAGACTCACTGGACTTGGTGTGACCTCAGGGTGGTGCCGTTCGTGGGCTTCTCATTCTGAAACGTTGCCTACACTTATCTGTCTGACCTCTTGCATCTTCCTGACTTGCTATATTTTTTTTTGATTAACTTTAAAAGAAGTTTTAAATACCTTATAACCCTGATAGCTCAGTTGGTAAAGAATCCACCTGCAATGCAGGAGACCTGGGTTCGATCCCTGGGTTGGGAAGATCCCCTGGAGAAGGAAAAGGCTACCTACTCCAGTACTCTGGCCTTGAGAATTCCATGGACTGTATAGTCCGTGGGGTCACAAAGAGTCGGACATAACTGAGCACTTTCACTTTCAGCAGTATTCCTATATGATTCATATTTTACAGTAAGATTGGTTAGGAACCCCATCTGTCTTCACTTAACTAATTTACCAACTATGAATAAGGTAAAAATCTCTCACTTTTTTAAAGTAAAAATCTAAGAAGCTCAAAGACAAGGCAGCATCCTCACCTTTCACCTTGTCTTATTACCTGTGACATGAACACTCGTGTCTTTGTTCTCTTTGGTGCTTTGTATGGATTACCACTTCTGCACTTTGTTCGTCATGTTGCCAGTCTGATCTCCATTCCACTCAACCCGACTGTCTGTGCATCAGGCAGCCTGCCCCTCCTCCAGCAAAACTGTAAAAGGCGCCCTAATTCTTGGCCTGATCAAGAGCTGTCCTCACTCCGTGGGGCCCTCCCACCCAGCTGGGAGCCATATTGAACCCACAGCTCTGCGATCTTCTCACGGTGACACCACGGCTTCAGAGCATGAAACTCTTATCCAGTTTCCTCACCAGACTGCAACCCGCCTGAGGACAGGCATCATAGCCTGGTTTATCTGTAGATTCTTGGCAGCATCCTCAGTTTGATACATAACAGGTATCTTCTGTATCCATTGAACACATCTCTAGTATTAAATGGTCCTGCCTTTGACCATTTACATCTTCTTTTCCCTTTTGTCTCATGAGGAGCCTACATGTTTTCCTGAGGGCTCACAACAGAGCAGTCACACCCCATTCGTCTTTGATTTGTATCTCACTTTTGGAGATTGCCACCCAGATTCTAGGTTCATGAATATTCAGTGACTATAAAAAATAAAGTGTCTTCATTTTCCGATGGGGTCAACTAAAAAATTGGGCTTCCCTGGTGGCTCAGATGGTAAAAAATCTGCCTTCCAATACAAGAGACCCAGGTTCAAATCCTGGGTTAGGATGATCTCTTGAAGAAGGGAATGGCTACCCACTCCAGTATTCTTGCCTGGAGAATCCCATGGACAGAGGAGCCTGATGGGCTTCAGTCCATGGGACTGCAAAGAGTCAGACACGACTGAGTGACTAACACTTTCACTTAACTAGAAAATTAGTCTTCAATTTGAAACTTCAATTGTGTACATAAAATCTACCTAGCCTCTTAATTAAGCATTTTAGTCAACTGAAGTTAAATTTAATAATTTATTAGTATCTTTAAATTGCAGCAGGAAAAAGTAATCGTGTTAATAATTAGAAAGTTGAGCATGGACTTTTTTTCAACAGAGTTGCCTTCATACTATTATATTTCACTTCATTTAAGTAAAGCAGTGTTCATGCAAATGGGAAATGATGTATTTGTTTGAGGCCTAACTTAGGATGCAAAAAAAAAATGTGGAGTTTTTGTAACAACACTGAAATCATAATTTTATTGACAGCTTCAGAATAAGATGAGGGAACACTCTAAAAACATCAAGCATTTCCTGTTTAAGCTTTCCCGTCAGCTGATATGAAATATACATGAAGTCACCAGAATTCAAGAGACCTGATGTAGGATACAGGAAGTGTGTTTCCTATTGTAGGTGCTCTGCACATCAGCTGTGTGTCTGTCCTGCACACCCTACCTGGCCTGCCCACTGCTTGCCAGCTCGACATCCAAGTGGCCACATCTCCCAAGTGAGTGCAGAGACAGGGTAGACCTTCAGGAGCCCACACTTCCTCTGGCTCTCAGCCTGAGTCCTCACGGCAAAGGGCTGGGGGGCTCCTGACTTCTATCTTCTCGTCCTCTCTGCTAGAATAGCGCAGGGAAAGTGACAGGGGCTGGGGTACCTGGGACTTAAGATGCTATGTATAATACATCACAGAGTTTGGTCTTGCCCAGTTCTCATGGTCCAACATGTAGGTCTGCATAATTCAGAGCTGAAGGGGATTTGAGCTGTACGGTGAGCTGCAGGTCACTGTGTATATCACTTAGGATTCATATCCAGGTGAGTCATTTGGAGGACACAGTGAAAACACAAGAGTAAAGGGATGTAAAAATAGGCCCAAGGGGGACTTCCCTGATGACCTAATGGCTAAGATTCCGATCCCAATACAAGGGGACTGGGTTTGATCCCTCATTAAGGAACTAGATTCCACATGCTGCAACTAAGACCCAGCACAGCCAAACAAATAAATATTTAAGAAAAGAAAATAGACCCAAGGTGAACCTAAAGATCAGCTAGCACTATGCCTGGGTAGAGCGGCAAATAGAGCTTTTGTCATGTGACAGGAGAATCACATGTCTAACTGGATCCGTTCCTCTGAGCAGGAGGAGACAGAAGGGCATCTGGAGGGCCCGGAAGAGTCCAAGGAAAAGCAGAGGGAGATGAGGGCACCAGGAAAGCTGTGAGCATTTCCGTCCTGACATGGGAAGCCTCCACTCTCTGCCCCGGTAGGAAGACAAGTTCTGGGCAAACATCTACCCGTCCCATTCCAGGATCATCCTCAGGGAGACCTCCATACACCAACCGCCTACACAAATCAGGACCTTGGCTGAATTTTTGCATGTTGAATCTGAAATGTAGAAACATTCCTTTCACACTTCACTGACCACTTGAAAGATATTGATCAGAATGTCCATTTAGAAAAAAAAAAGGAAAAGTTTTCAATTAGTCTTCCAATCACTGTATTACATGACAGTGGTAGTCGCTCAGTCGTGTCTGACTCTTTGAGACCCCAAGGACTGTAGCCCGCCAGGCTCCTCTGTCCATGGAATTCTCCAGGCAAGAATGCTGGAGTGGATAGCCATGCCCCTCCAGGGAATCTTCCCAACCTAGGGATTGAACCCAGGTTCCTGCATTATGAGCAGATTCTTTACTGTCTGAGCCACCAGGGAAACCCATATTATTAACATGGTCTTCATGAAATCAGTCTCCTTTAGGCTGCAAAGATGTCAGTTTGATTACTTTAAAAACAATTAAGATGAGTTGCAATTTTTATCAGTCTTGGAGCCATATATGGATTGATGAATGTTCTCAAGTCATCATACTTTAAAATGCAACCAAACAGGTAATTATCATATACCATTAGATATAATTATACATGCTAATCTCCATAAAATCCTCCAAGTTAATATCACATATTAGCAGTTAATCATATAGTTTAAATGGGTCCATGATGCATTTTTATGAACTGTCTCATCTGCATCAGTAAAGAATTCACAGAGCAAGGGAGAAATGGAGGTAAATGGTTGTTCCAGGGAGAGGCTAGAATTTGAAATGTGCTCTCCTCCTACAAGAAAGCAGGGCTCCCAGGACTGCCAGCTCAGAGGACTACCTCACAGCCCCCTTCCCGTGTTTCTTGTCTCCTTCCCCTCCTCCCCACCCCTGAATAGCCAACAGCAAAGACATGAGGAAGTTCCCCAGGTGGTTTCCTTTGACTTAAGAGCCCTGGTCATGCACCAGTACTCAGCCCCATGACATAACCTTTCTTTGGTTCCTAAGAATCATAAATCAGTCCATCCGCGAGTTCCCTGGAAGGAGGCTCCCCTCTTTGCTTTAACACTTGTTGTCTTGCATCTTCTCCATTGAACTGTGGTGTCCTTAAATGTCTTTTCACTGCCTCTGGCTGTCCAGGTACTTCCTGGTACTTCTCAGAACACTTGCCTCTCAGTGGGGACAGGTGGCCATCTCTGGCCAATGTGCCGGGAATGAAGTCACCTATAGCCTGCAGTCCAGAAGGGTGGCTTTGCTCTGATCATGCATTTTCTTAGCCAGCTAGGCCACCCTCCTTTTGGGGACTTGTGGTCCAGGAGGTGGAGCCGCAGGACGTGGGAGCTTCCATCAGACCTGTTTCTCAAGTCATGGTACTAACCAGCTGAGGTCAGCAGGAGAGAAGCCAGGACTGTCAACCCTCTCCACTTTGGGGTTCATCCCAGATTGTCAAGCCTCTCAGTGTCGGGGTTCATTCCACAGCACAGAGTGATCTCTGCCACCAGGACACAGCAAGCCGTCTCACGACTCTGGTCTTTTATCTACCAAACTGACACAGGACCACATTTCATGAAGAAGCAGCACTGTAAAGACTCATTCGTGAGCCCAGGAGCTTTGTGCATGAGCTGTTCATCTGGAATTCTTTGCCTTCCTTCCCTGTTGGCATCCTCAAGCACCGAGTGAACACGAGCATCAGGGGTGGACTGTCCTGCAAACCTGACAGTGAGAGGCGGGCTCCAGCAGCTCTGGGCCTCTCCTGTCTAGTCCTGCTGGTGGACCTCAGATGGTCTAGTGAATTATCTTCAGGGGTCTCCCAGGGATGCAGCAACCAGGAAAGTGTTGTAAACATGAAACGATGGGTGTGACCACACAGGCCTGGGATGTGTGAGTGACACTAGCTATAGCGATTTGGCAGCGGGTTCACCTATGGTACCTGTGAAATGGGTGGATGTGAGACCCCGGGATGGCGGGGAGGTGGGATTGGATACAGCCCCTGGGACCCTCAGGTGGGCGTGTCCTGAGTAGGTGATGCTCCAAGGGGCTGCTCACATGACCCTGAGAACTCCTCCCATGTTTGGAGGTGCCATGTCTCTGAGTCCCTCTAGAGGGAAGGCCACCTAATGCAAAGAACTGACTCATTGGAAAAGACCCTGATGCTGGGAAAGACTGAAGGCAGGAGGAGAAGACGATGACAGAGGATGAGATGGTTGGGTGGCATCACCAACTTGACGGACATGAGTTTGAGCAAGCTCGGGGAGCTGGTGATGGACAGGGAGGCCTGGCGTGCTGCAGTCCACAGGGTCGCAGAGAGTCAGACACAACTGAGCGACTGAACTGAACTGAGGGGGAAGGCCACAGACAGCAAGGAATAGATTAATTATCTTGTCTGTAATTTGCCACAAGCACTAAGAGAGTCTGACTAAAGAAATCTCTAAGTTTTCTTTAGGCAGTGAAAATAGAATGAGTTCATAAACAATCTTTTTTTTTGATCCCAAGGTGATCTTCCAGCATGGCTTGATTTAATCTGCCTGCTCGTCTCATTCGAGAGGCTGAGCAGGTGGAGCAGGCAGCTCCAGCTCTCTCTCTGCTTCTGAACCGTATCATGTCTGGCTCTGCACAGGGTGATACTGCAGGCTCTCTGGGCAAGCTGAGAAAAACAGCAGGAAACTGCCTGCAGGGAAGAGGGGACTCAACAAAGTGACACATGACCTCACGGAGGCCTGTTAACCAAGTGTCCTTGGCGAGGAAATGTTTGAATTTGCCCAGAAACCAGATTTTAGTGTTTCAAGTTTTGCTGAAGAGAATGGGGCTGGGACTTGTATCTAAAATAAAGTCCAAGTTTTTAATGAAAAAAAATTTTTTTTTTTCCTCCTGAAGCTAGAAAGTGGTAAGGTGTGACAGTGACCTGACTAGTCTCTTGTTAAGTGGATGAATTAGAAGTCAGAGAGCATGTCAAAGCAGCGTGGCTGTGGAGAGATGTCAGAGATGTCACTTGAAATGAGCTTGTCTTTACAGAACAATTTAAAGAAGTCTATTTCTTAGATTGCAAAAGCTACTGAGGGACTTCCCTGGTGGTCCGTTGGTAAAAAAAGTCCGCCTGCCAATGCAGGGGACACAGGTTTAATCCCTCATCTGGGAAGATCCCATGTGCCTTGGAGCAACCAAGCTTGTGCACCACAACTATTGCATCTGTGCTCTACTGAGCCACAGCTACTGAGCCCTTGTGCTGAAATTACTGAAGCCCGTGAGCCCTAGAACCTGTGCTCCACAACAAGAGAAGCCACCACAATGAGAAGACCACACACTGCAGTTAGAAAGTAGCCTTCGCTCACTGCAATTAGGGAAAGCCCATGTGCAGCAACAAAGATACAGCATGCCAACATAAATAAAGAAATAAATATTTTAAAAAGTCACTGAGGTCAGTGGTGACACTATGTTTCCGTCACTGATTATCAGGATGCAGAGACACGAGGGCAAAGCAGAACCAGGGTGGAAGCCAGCCTTTCTCTCTCTTCTGCTATGTGCCTAGGACTTGAACTTATTTAGACTCAGGTCTTTCTGCTCTAGATGATTCCAGGGGGCTTTCATGTCTATTAATCTTACTCATTTATTTTTATTATTGGTGAAAGATAGAATAGGCTTCTTCTTCCATTTGGAATGCACACTAGCTGGAAACCTGGTTCTTAGGAATTGCTCTCTGTTATCTTACCCCAAAAACTCAAAAATAATGAGCTGTGATCATCTGTCTCTTGGAGTTCTCAGCCTCCACTTCAGACTCACCTCATTCACCCCAGTTCTGCAGAAATCCCGTTTAGAGTATTCCTTATTTAGGAATGTCTCAGGGAGCACGAACCTGCCTTGCCCTCCCTGGAAATAGCTTTATGAGGGCCAAGGCGTTTTCAGAAGCTGAAATATTTACGGCTTTTTTTTCTGGATATGCCTCCTCTGTAAAATTAGTCACACACACATCTCAGTGTCTGTGCCGTTATTTCTGAGGAAGTCATGGCCACATGGGATCTGCTGTGCAGATACAGCCAAATGTGTTGTGATATGTATCCTGGGTTTTGTCACGTCCTGTTGCCAAGTTTTGACCAGAGAACTCTGACGGGATGAGAATTTGACCAGAGAACTCTGACGGGTGTACAGAGAAGCAGCAACATTTCCAAGGGACTTCAAGGATCTGGACGTCTGTTAGAAATCTCATTCTACTAAAAATAAAGCTGGTTTCCTTTCATGGCCATCCTGGCTTGGGAGGTAGGGAGAACAATAAGACTCAACCCTGTCCTGTGGCTTCTCTGCCTGTGCTCTCATAAAGCAGAGTCATGTCCATCTCCCCCAGGGACCCTGAGATACTCGGGGGGAAGCTCTGTCCAGGAGAGAAGTGACCGGAGAGTCCCCAGGAGTGAGGCCGTCGGGGTCAGACCGGCCCTGCCCTTTCTCTGCTGCTCTTCCCCACCACTGCTGCTGACTTCAGGAAGGTTCCATCACTTCCGTGAGGCTCAGGGTCCTGTAAAATTAAGTGTGAGAATAAAAGAACTGATGGCATCCTCTTGATGCCTACCCGCGTCTTCCCTCCTCTGACTCTAAATCAAGCTCATCTTCCACCCTGCCCCCCGCTCTCCGGGACAATGCTCAAGGGGTGCCCTCCCCCAGACCTTACCCCCCACCTCAAACCCTGTTCTCTCAAGGATCCATGGCTCTAGGGACTCTCCTCCCCTGAAATGCCAGCCTCAGCCACCAGCAGATCCTTCTCACAGCCGGGAAACACAACTTAGTGTTTTTCAAATAAAACCAAAGCCAACAACCCCATCTCACCCAGGCTCCGCCCCCTTCCTCCACTCCCTTCTAAGAAAACCTCCTTGAAATTTTGTCCACACCCATTCCCTCCATTTACTTACTCTCTCCTTTTGCCCCAGGACCTGTGTTTGTTCTGTGATTATATCTGATCCTCTGATGTTTCATTCCCTAACCTCTCCTCACAGCTTCTGCACTTGTTCAGTCTGTGCCAGGGCCTCTGCTCGTGGACCACAGCCCCCGTCCTGGAATCTCACTAGAGCATCCCACACAGCGGCCCAGTCATCTTTCTCCAGGGTTGGACCATCAATCTATTATTTGTATATATGAGTTCATTTCTTTCTTCTTTTAAAGATACCACCTGTAAGTTACATTATTCTTTTAATCTTGGGTTTAATAACCCAAGATTTTTTTTAGGGTTTTTTTTTTTCCTTTGTGCCTAATAAAATCCCTTTACAGCTGTTTAATTTGTTTTGGTTGGGAGATGAGGCAGAAGTCTGTATCCTTTCCCATCCTCTGGAGGCTCCTGTCACTCACCCCGAATCGGTTCTTCGCAAATTCACCGAGTTTCCATATTTGCCACATCAAGTGGACATCTCTCCTTTCACCAGCTGCTAGAGAGTAGCCGCTCCCTTCTCCTTGAAACACGTTCCTCTAGAGATCACCCAGCTACGACTGTCTGGTCATCATCACCCTAGTCACCATGGCTACCTGTCCTGCTCACCAAACCCAGGTACTCCAGCCTGGAGCCCCTTGGATTTTGATATCCATGTCACTAGAATAGAATCACCTCCTCCTCCGTTCCTGTCCCTGGTCCCCACCTTGGTCTGGTGGCGATTTTCAGCTGGAAAGCATTCTGATACTCTTACTGGAGTGGAACCAGCAGCCATGCCCCACACTCACGGGCTCTGAACTGAGCATCAACCCCAAATCTAAAAACCATATTTTTGGGAGATTACTGTTGTTTTTGGCATTGCTGTCAGAAACCAATGATAGCTTGGCGTGTGTTTTTAGCAAAACCTGCTTTTTTTTTTTTTTACGAACTCTAATAAATAGTTTTATGTACCCTAATAAACTGCTGTAGTGATGTATCAGGGACCAGCATTATAACTTCTCCTGGAAAGTCAGGACAGCAGTCAGCCTGAGACAATGCCTGCCATTCACAGGGCTTCCCTTCGGACCTGGAGGATGTTACCATTGGCAGCTGACCATCAGGACACCATGCTGCTCACATATAAGAAACATGAGCCCTGACTCCCCCAACCTAACAGCTGACCCTGTCCAACATAGACAGTGTTCTCTAGGGAGAAGACTGGAAACCTAGAACATGAGTACTTTGGCTTTCTCTTTGTCACCTCGTGCATCTTTCCCAAAGTTGTCTTGCCACAAATGTAGCATCAATAAAATTAAGTCTGTTTTTGTTCTAAAAAATAGACTGTTTCCTAAAATATTCTCTTAGGTCCATGTTCAGTTCAGTTCAGTATCTCAGTTGTGTCCGACTCTTTGCAACCCCATGAATCGCAGCACTCTAGGCCTCCCTGTCCATCACCAGCTCCCAGAGTTTACTCGAACTCATGTCCATTGAGTCGGTGATGTCATCCAGCCATGTCATCCTCTGTCGTCCCCTTCTCCTCCTCTCCCCAATCCCTCCTAGCATCAGGGTCTTTTCCAATGAGTCAACTCTTTGCATGAGGTGGCCAAAGTATTAGAGTTTCAGCTTCAGCATCAGTCCTTCCAATGAACGCCCAGGACTGACCTCCTTTAGGATGGACTGGTTGGATCTCCTTGCAGTCCAAGGGACTCTCAAGAGTCTTAGGTCCGTGTCACCCTGTGGCTAAAGTAAATGTAGTGGACACTCTGTTCATAGACCCTGGTGCTTTAAATGTGTCCCCCTACCCATTCTCCCTCATTCTGGATTTTATCTCATTTTGGATTTTTTAAAGCTTCTCACTTATCTCATCACTTTGCCAATGACTGTCCAATTTTCCATATAGTCAAAGCTATGGGTTTTGTAGTAGTCATATACCAATGTGAGAGCTGGTTCATAAAGAAGGCTGAGTGCTGAAGAATTGATGCTTGTGTACTATGGAACTGGAGAAAACTCTTGAGGGTCCCTCGGACTGCAAGGAGATCAAACCAGTCCATCCTAAAGAAAATCAGTCCTGAATATTCACTGGAGGGACTGGTGCTGAAGCTGAAGCTCCAGTACTTTGGAAACCTGATGTGAAAAGCCTGCTGGAGCGTGTATGGGTACCTTTCACTGCTTTTCTTCCCACATGGATGCCGGGGGCACAGAGAATTCTCCTTCTCAAAGGAGAGAATGCTGTTGCTCTGCCTAGACGCGGGCCTCCAGGACCTGCTGACAAGAGGTGCCAAGGCTGCTCTGTTCATTTCTGAAGGACCCCTGGATTAAAGTCAACAGAGAGCTGGACTTCTGAAAAAGCAGACTTAGGAAAAGGATACATCTTGACTTTTTCTTTAAAAATATTTTCATAAGAAAGGCAAATGGGGTGGTAAAAAAGAACTGTGTCCTTAATGACCTGGAAGTAGGTGGAATAAAAAGCCTTGCCTTGGACTCTCTGGGTGTGCCTGTGTGTGTGTGTGTATGTGTGTGTATACATGTGTACACTTGAGTGTGTGCTTGTATGTGTGTGTATGTGAGTGTGTATACATGTGTACACTTGAGCGTCATCTCCCCGGAGCCACGCACGCTGTGTGCAGGTGGCCCCCGGTGGAGTGTACTGTGCTCCTATGAGGAGAGAGGGCCAGGCTGGGGCGCAAGCTCGCCCCACGTCCTGTGGTTAGAGGCACATGTTGGCATCATTGGCCGAGTACAATTAACCCCGTTCTGTAAAAACCCTCACAATCATTGCAAGTGAATCGTGTGCCTATGTGTGTCTCTGTAGGTACCCTGTTCTCTTGTTTAAGGTGGGTTTGCCCCAGATCTATGGCCAATTATTCTACACTCTGACATCTAAAACCAAGCATCTCCAGGTCCTACAGTGAAAACAAGTGTCCTGAGCCGTCAGCAGATCTGGGTTTGCAATCAGGGAATCTTGACGAGAAGATCACAGTCCCCACGACCCTTCTCTCTGAAGACCCCATTCCTGAAGCCATGCATTTCAAATCCTTGTCTAGTCTCACTCCCACACTTAACTTTATAATATTTATGCAGGACGGGACCACAGGAGGAATTCTGTGCTCGTTCTCTGCAGTGACATTGTGTAACTCGAGCTAATCTACAAGGGGACCAGCCATCCATTTCACGTGGACAGTGAAGCGCCTGCTGCCGAAACTCCATGACTGCCATTTGTTACCGACATAGAGAACACTGCCTTACACAATCATAAGAGAGTTTTCCGGAAAAAAAAAAAAAAAAATTGGGGTTGATGAATTGCTTTCAAATATGTATCTGATTAAACAAAAAGAAAATTAGAAAATCTCTCTGCATTGCCTATTTTGGAGTGTAAGGGATTGTTTATCTATATGTGGGTTATTTTCAAATATCTGTTGATATTGATCTCTAACATAATTCCACAGTGATAAAAGAACAGACTCTGTATGATTTCAATACTTTTAGACCATAAAATTTTTGCACTTGGGCTTATGTCCCCGGATATGTTCCAGGGTCTTCTAGTTTATAGTCTATAGGAACTTGAATAGCGTTTGTATCCTACTGTTGTGTGAAAATTGCATAAGTCCTAATTATGTTGAATGGGTTCATAGTGCTTTTCGGGTCTACTATATCCTTCTATGTCTCTGTATATTCATTCTATTAATTTTTGAGTGTTTGATATTGAAGCTCCAACTAAAATTTTTAATTTATCTACTTAAAAAAATAATTGAAATATAGTGGAACTATAGGTAACTCTGTTCTGTATTTTCCAGGTCTCCTATAAATGTGTTATCATATTTTCATAATTTAAAAAGAAAACGGAATGGTTTTTCTTATATTTTTTAAACTTTTATTAAAGTAAGAGTAATTTGACTTTTCTATCAACTAAAAGTTCAATTCTTTAAAAGATGAGTACTGCTTTACAGGTGAAAGAAATATGCAGCTCTTTTGGGAAATGGGATTATTTGTTATATGAATTTTAGAAAGAAAAAAATGAAATATGGTATTTAGCACTATCTCATGCAAATATTATGTAAATACCAGAAATCATTATAACACATTTTTATACTAAGGATGCTACTTCAGATGACATTCCTTGTGTTATAAAAACATTTTTGTACACACAGAAGATTGAATTCTGTAGTTTACTCCTGTTTTATGCTAAATGTACACAAAGCATCCTACATCATAAAATTTGAAGTGGTAACAGAGTCTATCTTAATGCAGAACCATTCAATCTTTTGTGCAAATTTAAGAATGACTCAGAAGGAAAAGCAAAAAATAATTTCATTTGGCACAAATTAAAAACAGGACAATGCAAAATTATAGTGTCATTTGACAATAAAAATAAGATTTTATACACTGGGGAATTTGTGTACAACTTTTTTTGAAGGAAATTGAAATATGTCTATATTATATTTTATAAATACCAAAGTGGCACCAACTCAATGTGTTGACTAAGAAGGAAAAGTAAACTCAATTGTATTGATATTTTTGCATTCTTACTGACTTTTTAAATGCGTGTGGAAATACTTCTAATCCCTGGGTTAATTTCTGAAACTTGATCACCGATGTTTCACTTTATTGTCAAAAAGCATTTGTCCAGGCAGCTATCCTCGTGTTCATGTTCCCGTCTTGGCAACAAATGGAGTCAAATAACTCCAGAGCAGGGTCTCAGCAAAGTCAGAGGATTATATTTTCTCTGAGTGCTCTTGCAACTATTTCTCTTCCACTATCCATCATCTCTAATCAAACTCTCACTGCACATGTGCATGTCATTCAAACACCAAACTGTTACAACTTTCCATAGTTCATTTCTACCAGGTTTTCTTTCTGACATTTACCATGGATTATATATCTACATATCTACGTCCATATCTTTAGCTATACCCATATCTATCTATCTACACCTATATATACTTTTATATCCACATCTGTATTTAAAGAGATATTCATTGTAGGATAATTTATAGTGACAAAAATTAAACAGTGTATATTTTTTAAAACAGTGGGTTTACTGAGGAATTTAGAGTGCAATAGTGATCAAACAATGGTATATTATATAGCCATTGTTTTAAACTAAATTTACAGGGAAATTGGTGATATACCATTAAGTAAAAATAAAGTAGAAAACCAGACTGTGATTTCGTACAGATAGAATTTTTTAAAAAGTATATCCATGTATATATCTGTATATTTTTAGAAATACATATAAGAATTGAAAGAACTATATTTAAACATGAACGGTAGTTCTAGTAAAAAAATTATGCATATGTTTTTTCATTTTTGTACCATTTTCTTTCTTTTCACATTTTCCTGTAGTAAATCATGTCTTCTTACAATCAGAATAATGTTAGAATATTATCTTAAGTGACAGTAAAACTCAAACAGTAATGGGGAAGTTGGGTTTTAATTGCGCCTTGCTGTGTCAGTTCTGTTTGGATCCTGTGTCCTGGATGGCAGCATTTCAACTTTATTAACAATGGCCCATGTCAGAACTGAGACTTCCCAATATGGTTGTGTAGGAAGTGGCATCAAATGAACTGACCCCCAGAGGGCCAGTCTGTAGTTGGCTCTGTTCATGGTTGTCTTTGCTCTCCCATATATGTTTATGCTCTTCAAACATAGAGTCTAAACATTCATTTGCCAATGATAAAGCATAATTTACTCCACAGTTCACTGAAGAACTCCAGGTCAAGTACCTTTACTTTGCCCTTTAAATGGCAGAAACTAAAGAAATTCAATACTCTTTTGTGCTAATGTAACTCAAGTTTTGTCATCCCCCCCCCTCCAATATTTCAAGCTTCCTTTCTCGCTTACGTTAAATCTTGACTGTTCTCTGTTTCTGTACAAATCCATGAAGATTCAGTAGAGAATAAGTGTACATAATCCTCATGACATATAGATACATAGGCACACTCTATATGTCAGGTGGGAACATGTGTCTTTTGAAATCCCATACATCGGCCAAGACACTTAGCAGATTATGTTAGGCTCAAAAGCTGTCCTGTAGAACTGCATCTCTTCCCTCACCAGGTGGCCCTGTGGAGTGCTGCCTAAGCCAGCATCTGAGTGGAGGGAGGAAAGCATTCACAACCAGAAATCTTAACCTTCTGATATGTTTATGGGTTAGTCTTGTTTACCCCGAACCCCAGTAAAGCGAGGACACGGCTCAGGCACAGGGGCAGCCTTGTGGGTTCTCAGGCCTGGATGGGAGAGCATCTGGCCAGGAGCATGGCAGACCCATGGCCACATCCAGCGAGGATTTTATTTACTCCAGCTTAGATCTAAGTTTGACAAGATGTCATGAATGATATACTCTAATTCTCAGGCAAACTGGAACATTCAAAGGACAGTCTCTCCTCCCTTGGACTGGCACCCTAGCCAGACCTTTCACCACAGGATGTTCGTTACGACAGGAAGTGGGGTCCATTCCACTGGTTCCCTCAAATTAGTACCATTTTAATTTGGCTTTCGTTCTTTGGATCTGGTGCATAAGAGTCTACTGGGAGTGTTGAATTAGAACCAGATGGGTTTTTCAGCTCAACTCTCCTCCCTTTCCTGTTATTCTGAGAAAACAATCCCAGATCATGGGCGTGCCCAAGAGGAGACCATTTTGGTGCTCAGAGTGGACTGCACTGTCCAATTCTAATCTTGTGCAGAAAATCCATGTTCTTCAAGAATGTTTTTCTGAAGAACTCACAACTGATTTTAAGTATTGCTACCTAAAGACATTCAATAGCTTCTTCCATTTTTTTTCTTTGAATTGGTGTTGAATTTTCCTGACTTTCTAAAAAACTACAGTGTTATCTTCTGGACTTGTTGAGCAAATCATTTCTCAAGGAAGATGTAAGAAGCTTTATTAAGCTAAACAACTTTTTCAAATTATTGGTTAATGAAAATATGAACATTTCTGTAATAATTGCATTTAAAGAATTTTTGCAATTTGAGTCATTTGTATCTTGTTTCTGAGATTTCAGTCAATGCTTAAAATCCACCATTCTTTTCCGATTCCACTTCAATAGCATTTTAATGATTCAAATATTTTACTACAAACTTCTGATTAAAAAGGAAGCAACTTATAATATAGTATTGACATTCTTCATAATGATGGTCTTCATTCTTATGCATATATAGATTTCTCTTTTTCCTAAGCAATTAATATATTAATGATATGTTTTATATATACAAATAAACTAGTGTCTATATAAAAATAAACTCATTTTTTAATTAATGTGCTTTTGTGTTTACTTTTTTCTTGTTCTTGCTCTCTTTTACCCACTAAATAAATGAATTATGATATGTCACCTCTGTATGCTGACAGGAATTAAAGAGAATTACATAGCATCCAAGACACTATACTACCATCTCCTCACCAGTCACACAGGGTCACGTGGCTAGGGGTTTGCAGAATAGTTGTAAATTCCTGATTATACTGTAAGAATTTCCAAACCAAATTCCACTGTAAGCTTGTGACAATGTTAACCATGGCCACACAGCTGAGCCTGGTTTGGGAGCTTGGAGTTTTGCAAATAAAAGCATTTCTCTCATATATTACCTGAGTATATATGCTGTATGTACTGTAGTCAATATCTATTGATTGAATGAAGTTATCAGTTTAGTCACTCAGACTAGAAAGTCTTTTTGTGATTTTTAAGGACTGGGGCTATAGAATGGTTATGCTCTGCTTCCTGGAGGGAAATGGTGTAATCACATCCCACAGGCACAAAGAGGATGCTGGTCAACCATTCACAGTGATCCTTGGTTTGGCCTCTCCCAAATAGGTGACCCAGGAATGAAGAAACTGGGCTCCAACTCTGAACCCTGTGTTCTTTCAGCAGTGAGACTTTGCCTCCTAATGGCACAATCTTGAAGGTTTGCTTGCAAACACCCATGCTCATGTACCAAGTAATCACTTTATGAGCACAGACTTAAGTCTCTGGATAATTTAGGAAGTCGACTGGACATAGACATTGCGAGTTGTCTTGTTTTGCTCTCTCATCATTTCATGAACAGGCTAGAACTTTCAAACTGCTGCCTTAAGCCACAATCAATAGATGACACTCATACTGATCTCCTTAAAAAAAATAAAAAAGTAAAATAGGGTGTTTGCCTCAGCTTAGCAAAGAAAAAATGTGTTTTATTACTTTCAGATGTAAAGTAATACATCCTTTGGCATCCTTTGGCAAAAAAAAGCTACACCACATTATACTGTTTACAAACAGACTAAAATGCTGGTGAGGCCAAATACCACACAGAGTAATCCCTAATAAGACTCACTGATTGCTTTCCTAATAGATCTTTACTTCTCAGTCCAGTACTTCTGAAAAGAGGTTATAATTCTACCACCAGAGCCCCTTATTAGCAGGCTCTCTTCTCCCCAGGGATGGAAGGTGGATTCTCCGTGGCTTCCTTTTTGGTCTAACGTGTGTGTGTATCTGCTTCTCAAGTGGCTCAGTGGTAAAGGATCTGCCTGTAGATTCAGGAGATGTAGGTTCAATTCCTGGGTCAGGAAGATCCCTGGAAGAGGAAATGGCAATGCACTCCAGCATTCTTGCCTGAAAAATCCCAAGGACAGAGGAACCTTGTGGGCTACAGTCCATAGTGTCACAAAGAGTTGGACAGGACTCAGTGACTGAATGCATATGCAAGGGTGTACAAATGTGTCCTTTTAATAAAATGCTACTTTGATGGGACAACCCAGGGGTGAGCATGACTTCAGGCCCAAATTGATGGCATATGCGAATCTTGAGAAAAATAGGATTGAATTCCTTGCTAGTTTTTCTTGCCAAATTTCTGATAGGATTTTGAGCAAAGAAAAAGCTCTGAAACTGTTGCTTCAGGCATCTGAGTATCTCACCGAACAAAAGGGCATGTGTTTATGGCACGTATCTTTACAAAAATTTCTCGCTGGTGATCTTTCCTGGTTGCAATCCATCTCAACGTACACTTGTCTGACTGCTGTCCATATTTACTTTAAAAATAGAGCTGCAGTTTAGTACTTTTAACAATTTTTTTAAAATGTAATGGAAAGAATAGAATTTCCTCTTTCATGATGGCACCATAGGACTCTAACTCTAGAAAGCTGCAAAAATAAACTTTAAAGCTTTTCTGTGGTGACCACATGCAGGTCCCCATCTCCACTGCACCCCCACCCCAGCTCTCCACACCATGTGCACCCTAGTGTCAGAGGCTCAGTGTGTGACTAGGGATGAAAACTCATCTCTGCTAAGTCAGAGGAAACCAGAAAGGTCTGATTTCAATGGCAAGTTTTCAGTATTTGCTTTTTAGATTATGATTTCATTTAACCAAACACCCATGAGCAGATGTGATCTGGCCATGCCCTCAAGAGCTATCATGATGCTGAGAGGACCGAACAAAGATAGAAATAGTAGACTATGAGATCTCCTCATAGATTTCAGAGGTGAAGAGAGGGGACTTCTGAGCGTCTGTCAGATGATTCTCAACTGTTAGCTATCTAGACAGTGAAATATCCTCAAGTGATCGGGAATTTGTTTAGCAAACTGTGGGTTCAATTTCTAGCTTAAAACTAGATTATGGTAGATTTTTTTTCATAGTTAACACCTCTAAGATGTAAAAAAAAAAAAAAAAAAACCACACACACACAAAAAATAGGATCATGCTTAATCAGTAATAGTTTTAAGTTTCAGAGCACATCCCCCATGTTGTTTCAACCACACAATAATTGGTCTTTTTTGGAAAACAATGTTTTGGTTTAGCTACAGCCCAAGAAGGTGGGCTTCCCAAGTGGCTCAGTGGTAAATAATCCATCTGCCAATACAGGAGACACAGGTTTGATTCCTGGGTTAGGAAGATCCTCTGGAGAAGGAAATAGCGACCCACTCTAGTATTCTGGCCTGGGAAGTCCCATGGACCAAGGAGCCTGGTAGGCTATAGTCAGTCCGTGGGGTCACAAAGAATCGGACACGACTGAATGACTTCACTCACTAGCAACTGAGCATGCACACATGCATAGCCCAAGAAGGTACCTTTATTTACTTTCTTATTTCATTCATCCTGGTGCTCCCAAGTATGTATTTTCCAACCAGGACTTTGGCCTTTCTTTTCCTGATTTTGCCTTTGAGATGAAGCATTCATTAACAAGCCAATGGCACAAACATTGACTTCTTTTAAGAGATTGCACCCTTATTTATTATCCTGTTGTCTGTTGCAGCATCACTATGAGCTACTTGATCAAACAAACCTTGCTTCTATTTGGATGGTCCAAGGTATTAAGTGTAAACAGCCTCTGAATTCCTCAAGCAGGGAAGAGAAAGCTTTCTATTACTGAAAGGGCACCCCTAGCATTAGTATTTTGATGAAATGAAAAAAAATTGCCTGGAGGTGAGCTCCAGGGATAAGCAGAGAGACGACTGGCTTCAATCTAATTTGGGAAGTAATTTGAGGCATAACTTTTATTTGGTTGGGAAACCACCGAGGACCTGGGTGCTTGCTGTCCTAAGACTGTCAGTCCCTTCCTTTGACTAAGGACCTGGCGGACTGCTGCACTTCTCTAGCTCCTGTGGTCATCTGTCCCTCTGGTGGGTTTTGTTTTAGCTGCTTCTTGTTTTGCCTATGATGTCATGCTCACCCTCACAGGGGGCCACAGCTCCAGCAGTAGAGGGATAGGATGTTTCCCCAGTGCTTTTCATTCATTCATTCATCTACTGCACAGCACACTCAGCCAGGCATCAGGCATGTACTGCCAAGGCACCAAGGGCAAATAGGTTCCTTCCTGCATAGAACTCGCTGTCCAAGGGGGAGTGAGACGCCACCAGGGAGGCAATCACTGCTCTGAGCATGCCAGGGAGAGGCAGACAGGCCTCAGTGGGTGATAACTACAGATGCTGTGAGGAAGGGGTCCAGGGTTCGAAACCACTGCCTCTCAACCCTTGCTGTGCACAGAGACCCCCCCCAGGGGTTCTGGTTGGAACGCAGATTCTGACTCAGACAGTCTGGGATGGGGCTCTAACAAGCTCCCAGACCACACTCGCAGGAACCGGGTCCCTCAGCTTGTCAGCAGGAGCCCTCGGGTGGGCTGAAGGGCCCAGAGAAGACAGCATGAGAGTGTGATGTCCAGGCTGACATTGTTGGGGAAAATGGGACTTGGGTGGGGATTGTTCATGTGCAGGATGGTGGATGGAGAAGTCTTGGGGCAGAAAATGACATGTACACAGAGGCAAAAAGACAGAAGAAAAGATCCATGTTAAAGTCCATAGAGTAAGTTTCCTAGACTTGGGTGTGAAGCCATCCCAGTCCCCGGAGCCTTCTGTGAACCTCAAAAGAGAGCACTGAGATGGAGCTTGTTTTCTTTGATTTTCTGCAATTCAACACCAGTTTCTTCCTCATGGTGAATTCTCTTCTTCAGTAAGCTTGGGTGAAAGGATATTTTATGAAATTAGCATCAGGAAGCCAAGGCTGAGTTGCCCAGCAACTTTTTCCTTCCCATGGAGGGAAAATTCGGCTCTTCCTACCTGTCTTTCTTTCCCATGAGGCTCCTTTATTCTTCACACAAAACACTCACAATACTTCACTTCTGATGTTTCTGGTCATCAAAGATGTGTGTGAAGGTTTCCCTCCACACCAGCTGGGTGTCCCACAATCTACCCAGTCTGATACTGTTGATCTGGAGATAGTGTCAGATCTCCAGGTTAGGGCTCAGCCTCACAGAAAACCCATCCCCCCCGCCACACACACACACACTCACACTATTTAGATGCTAGTCGCAAGGCCAGGTTGTCCTTCTGACCAACGGCTGTAGATCGGAGGTGCCAACAACAGCCTCCCCTGATGTGATTAATCTGCAGGAGTGCCTCAGGGGACTGAGGGAAATACCCATGTTCACTAGTTCATGAAAGAACATGGACAAAGATTTGGATAAACACCCAGATGGAAGAGGTGCCCGGGGAGGGTGCAGGGCAGGGCCGGTCTCCCATGCTTTTGGGGGCACCACCCTCCCAGCACTTCCACATGCTCGCCTACCCCAGACACTCTCGAAACCTGTACTTATGGGATTTTATGGAGGTTTCGTCATGTAAGCATGATCTACCTTTAACTCCATTTTTTAACCCTTGTCCTTTCTCGAGAGAATGGAGGTGGGGCTGAAACTTCCAAGCTTCTAATCACAGTTGGGTCTTCCTGGGGACCAGCCTTCATCCAGGAGCCCACCCAGAGTCACCTCATTAGAAGAAAAGATACCCCATCACCCAGGGATTCCAAAGGTTTCACGAGTCCTGCGTCAGGAACTGGTGAGGGTGGGGGAAGGGGCAGAGACCAGTAACTATTTCCCATGATCTCACGGTCATGTTCCAGGAGTCAGGGAGTTGGGGTCAGGGGTTCCTAGTGGGACGACATGCAGAGGGCAGTGGGCTTATGACTGTCCTGCTTTGAGTTCATATCATCACCTCGGGCTTCACTCCGGCCCTTCCTTCCTTGACCAGGAGCATCAACCTCAGCAGTGCAAGCTTACTGTGATTGAACTCAGCTCATTTCATTTTTTTAACATATCACCCTTTGGATTTTGTTAAATGAATTTCCAGTTGACAGTAGTCTGGCTGGCACCATCAGCACTTTATTTTATTTGTGAACCTAAATTGCCAGTAAGCATATTGCTGTCCGTTTATTATTAATCATGGGCTTGTTTCATTCCCTGAATATACTGTTGAGCTCCTTTAAGCTAGAACCACATTTTAAATATTTTTAATTCACCTGTTGGACACAAATAACGAGGCTTAAGCAATTAATTGACTCACAGTGACAACGTGTATATCCCAGTTAGTAGAATCCATATAGAGAGCAGAAACTCAGCAAATAAATAATATAGCTCGGTTGGTATAACATCCACAAGGAGAAGAGCTCGAGGCAAATAGAATGAAAACGCTTTAGGCTTTTAAAAATTCCATTCCTACCGCTCGGCCAAAATGTAATAGGAATTAAATAGCTGAGGTGAGTTTTCATTTCTCGTAGACATTTTATCCGTATCCTGATGCCTTTATTACCTCATGTCTGAGTATGTAACACTTTTAATTTTAGCGATGATGACAGGTTTTACAATGGCTGCAGGTTCCAGATTAAACGCTGAAAATTCATTTGAGTTTTGCTATTGGAATGTGTTCAACCAAACGAGGTATACCTTTGAATGTGTGAGAGATGTAGGAGCAGCGATTTGTCATCATGGCTTCTCTTGGTTGTCATATTGCCCCACTTAAAGGTACACTGTAGATATCAAATTCAGAAGCAAACGGTGTGGAACGCAGGGTGCCGACAGCGAGGTGGGGGAGTGCTTTTTCTGGAATGGAGTCAGGAAGCTGTGAGCTGAGGGCGTCAGTCGCTGAGTGAAGAGGTGGTTGCAGCGAATAGCTGTGCTGGTATTTTCCTGAGACATTGTGTTTGGAGACACATGGAAATCTAGTTTAATAATTTACTTGCCTTTGGGTGATGTCTTTGCCTTTTAAATACCCTTTTTCACGTTAGATGGTTCAGCTTTGAAACAATTAACTTTTCACCAGCCTCTTCTTAACAACACGTGATTGGGAATGTGAGTGCATTCCATCCTCACATCAAAGTCGGGAGAGGTTATTTTCTTCTGTTCCACTGGTGAGGACAGGGAGGTAAGGCGATTTGTAGAATTTACTCAAGGCAGCAAACAGGTGCATGGGTGGAACTGGATTCCGGGGCTGTTGGCACATTGTCTAGAAACCTGATGAACTTGCCCTTGTGCCTGACTCATCCCTGTGTTGGTGTGGACGCAGAGAACCGAGGTCTCCCATCCTCCGCGGCTCATTGTGGAACTTCTGAGGGGCATCTGTGACTGTCTGGTGGGCTCAGCACTGCCTGCCCTTCCAGAGGGAGAGTGGGGTAGAAGCCACAGAGCACTGAACTGTGCTCTGACCCCTGAGCCCTCCCACCAGACAGACCATCTCCAGGGTGGACATCTCTCCACTCAGAGATGCAGCGTGATTGATTTCACAGCTGGCTGAACTGTCTTTCAACACATCCTGTTGGAGATGGACCAACTCCTCGACAACCCAGGTTGTGCTCAAACATAACTGCCTGGGCACATGCGTCGATCGGCACTTCTGAGACCCACCATTTTTCAGGGTCTGTTCCAAACAGCTGGGTGCAGACAGAGCTCTCACCCTCCAGGAGCAGAGAACGAAGAGGGGCAGTGCAGCCCACATGTGTGACGCTGGCACCCTGTTCCATCAGCTTCCAAACAGACACCGTACTACAAACCAGCAAGTGTAACAGGAACAGTCTCGTGTTGGGGTTAATTTTCATGAATTAATAAAATAAAGAAAAGGAGCAATCAGTGAAAACCAGTAAAAAGGACCCAAACTCACAAAGCTGCTGAAATGACGGCCACATAGAGCACTTCCACATCTTCAAAGAACATTAGCATTAATGCTCAATCAATTCTCATTGCATCTGTACAAAGGAGGTTTTATAAAGATGCAAAGCAGAGACCTTGAGCGATATGCTCAAGGCTTCCCAGGGCATCCTGGTCTGAGTCTCAGCCTCTGTAAATCCCAGGCATAGGTGTGCGTGACCCTCTGGAGAACGGGAGAAGACCAAAGTCTATAAAATGTGATTACAACATGATACCTGAGGTTTCAGATATTTGTCATAAACTTGGAAATAAAATCCATCACTCATAAAGAGAGGCTATTGCAGTAAGCCTGACAGTGATCTGTTTGCCTCGGCTGATGCTATAAAGCATGCCTTTGACACCCGGGGTTTTTAACAGCTTGTGAAATATAGTAACCTTCCTCCAGAGAATGGACAGAGTGATTGTTAATACACGTGGAAGTTTACATCCCGAAGCAAGAAGGCAGCCCTCTTGCTAAGGATTTTGGACTCAGGTGGGTCTCCTTGACAGCATCCAGGACTCAGGGCAATCTGTTAAGGGGACTGAGGGTAGCGAGGGTGAGCAATCTTTATCGATGGATTTGTAAGACAGAAAAGGGTGGCAGTTCTCTATTAGCATTTGCCAACCTCATAATCCAGAGAAAGCAGGGTGCTATATGAGACCATGAAGGACAGAAGGAGACTGAAATGAGGCAGTGTGTTAGGAGGAAAATAGCAGAGGGGTCTTCAAGGATCACTGGGAAAGGCCACCCATACCCGCTCCATGCTCCACAACCCCAGCTCATTGCAAGAGGGCGTAAAGGGCCTGTCACCTTCCTGTCCTCAGCAAGAACAGGAGCTCAAAAGCCTCAGGTTCAGGATCTGAAATTTCCTGCTGCTGTGCTAGCCACATCATTGCCAAATTTTTAAACAAGAAGGTCCAAGAAGAACACCTGAGTGGATACCCCTTCTCCCTCCTTCGCGCTGGGATGGCTGGAGAAGGGCTGTCATGTTGAGGCAGTCATAAGTGTACTGCCTTACCTGTTCTGCCCTGAACATCCCACCCTCTAAGCTGGTGCAGCCCCAACTCCATAGACACTGCTGCTCTCAAGCCTGGGGGAGAAGGGCACAGTGCCCCAGGCCAGAACTCTGCCTCCTTGGGCAGAAGGCGTGTTTCAGTTTTGTCCTTGCCCCTTCAGGCTGCAATGACCAACCACCATGACCAGATGGCTTATCAACAACAGATGTTTACTTCTCAGATCAAGGGTCCAGTAGACTCAGTGTCTGCTGAGGATCTGCTTCCTGATTCATACAGTATCTTCTCTCTGTGTCCTCACCTGGAGGAAGGGGCTGGAGCTGTCTGGGGCCTCCTTTACAAGGATGCTAATCCCATGCTGGGGGCTCCACCTCATCACCCCCAAAAGGCTCCCCATCTGACACCATCACATTGGGGGTTAGATTTCACCATGAACTTTTGGAGATGTGAGCATTCAGGAAAGCTCTGACAAACCTAGACAACGTTTTAAAAAGCAGAGACGTCATTTTGCTGACAAAGATGTGTGTAGTCAGAGCTATGGTATTTCGAGTAGTCATGTACAGATGTGAGAGCTGGCCCTAAAGAAGGCTGAGCACCCAAGAATTGAGGCTTTTGAACTGTGGTGCGGGAGAAGACTCCTGAGAGTCCCTTGTACTGCAAGAAGATCCAACCAGTCCATCCTAAAGGAAATCAGTCCTGAATATTCATTGGAATGCTGAAGCTGAAGCTCCAATACTTTGGCCACCTGATGTGAAGAAATGACTCATTGGAAAAGACCCTGATTCTGGGAAAGATTGAATGCAAGAAGAGAAGAGGGTGACAGAGGATGAGATGGTTGGATGGCATCATTGACTCAATGAACATCAGTTTGAGCAAACTCTGGTAGATAGTGGAGGACAGGGAAGCCTGGAGACCTGCAGTTCATAGAGTCATAAAGAGCCTGACATGACAAAGTGACTAAATGACAACATTCAGGAAACCCAGGGTTCCCATGGGTCCTGTCAATGCCTTGGATAATAGCTAGGTCAGAAGTCATCATTCAGGCCCTTAACTGATGTGGGTGGACCACACCTGCTAGATTGAGTGAGGAGGTGGGAACGATTCTGAGAATTTCACAGGACAGGCTTAACAGAGCCTCAGGATGCAACAAAAATATACATCAAAATCAAATGAGAGAGAGAGGAGAGCAGCATTTGCACACACATTTTAAAAACAAAATGAGTTTAATGCCTGGACATAACTTGGTTGAAATTTTAACTGGCAGTAAACTCCACTCTGTTCATGATGATCAGGGTTCTGAAGGAAGGCATGTACCGTACTGGGAACAGCTAGGGCAGCAATTGAGAAGTCACGCTTCAAGCCAGGCCCTTTGCTGGAAGCTGGGATGTTAAGCTGCTCGTGGTGGAGGGAGCAAATGCAGGAAAGGCAACAGCCTGGGAGCCCAGGAGAGGAGATCAGGGGAGCCACATGGCCTCCCACCACCCCGTCCAGACCCCGGGCCCCGTCTCCAGCTCTGCCTCTGCGCTTGAACCCCAGCCCTGCTGTCCGGGAGCTTGTGTTCTAACACTCCCTGTACATGTTGAATTGAGCAGTTGGAACACAAGGCATCCAGGGCAACACCCGGCTCTCAAACAAGGCATCAGCGACGCCTGAAGAAGCTAGGAAATGCATCAAATGTGAGCAGTTTTCCACAGGCTAAGTGGTTGAGGATGCACAACGACTACAGTAAATCCGCGGCTTTGCCCTGATGGGGGGCGCATGAAATCCGACCTCTTGCTGGGACTATAGCTTTCCCCTGACCATGTTCTCCATGAGGCCACCAGAGAGTTCTTTGAAAACCTGAGCCAGAGTAGGCACCTTCCCAAGTACACTTCCCTCATGGTTTCACACACACGAAGAATAAAATCCAAACTCCTTTCCATGGCCCAAGGCACCCAACAGGATCAGGCTCCCGTGTGCTTCTTTGATTTCTCCTCTTTTTCTGCTCTCATATTTTGAGAGGACATCAAGCTTATTTCCACCTCTGAAGCTTTGGGTATTTTTTTCTTTGCATTGGATGATATTTCCCCATATTTTCAAGTGTCTGGTTTTGTTCCTAGTACTCAGAATTTGCTCTGTGAGAATAGAGGGTCCTGAGTGCAAACACACTGGAAAGATGCTGGAGTCAAAGGGTGAGAGGTCACAGGGACTTGAATTTAGAGGTTGCCACAAAGGGAAGCTGTGAGCGAGATGACCTCCCATCACCGTGTATACCTCCAGAGCCATCTCTATCTCCTCCCATCCTTGGCTAAGGATTCGGTGTATGCCTGGTCCCTAGAGGGCTACCTTTTGTGTTCCCCTATGATGGTCAATACTTAACGATCCTTACTAAGACTCATGGGGTCACATCTGAGCTCAGACACATACATGCAAAGGGAACTTCTTCCAGTTGTCAGGAGCTTTCCAGTCCTTGGGGACACAGTGAGAACACAGTTCTCACCGGCCATGGCATCTGCCTGACCTTGAACTTCCTCCCGAACCAGGAGGAACCCGTGTCTGTTGTTTGAAAGGCACCCGTGGATGGTACTTTGTTACTGCAGCCCAAACAGCTCAAGACACAGCTTTAATTTGTATCAAAAGCCCTGAGCCCGGCTTCCACACCCAGCATGGTGGGCATGGCTGCGCCAAGGACAGATGGACAGAGCTACACAGAAGTACTGTGTGCCAGGCAGGAGCGGACATCCAGCGCACTTGAGCAGCTTGTCTGGGCTGGTGCAGGGCCACCTGGAGGCTTCCCATGGATGCTCTTGACATCCCCCTGGGGCACTTTGGAACCTGGGGACAGCGCTGGTACTCCTTGAGGCTTCCAGCCCAGGCATCCGAACACAGCAGCAGACAGCAGATGACAGAGGCAGAGGGGACAACATGGCTTTCTTGGAAGTCAGAGCCAAGTGTTAACTGAATGACTTTATAGCAGCCAGGGTGCTTTGAGCACTCGTATACGCACAGTCTTCTTCCTCTGATGATGTAGAATATGGATGCCTCTATGAATGTGGATGATGTAGAATGTTGTTACAAGCCTCATGTGACTGGGGGTGGGGAAATCTGTGGTCCATGAAAGGTGCTAAGGTTTTGACCCATCGTGAAGTGATTCATCTTTGTTTGTCCCCTTGTTTTATAGAACAAATTCAGTCCACCTGGGTTGAGTAAGTGAGTACAAAACAAAGCCACACAGTGGTTTCCTAAAAACTTTCCCCTCTGGAAATTTGTCAGATTAGCTATGCATGATGACTTCTATTACTCACAGCTACTGACTTCTCTAGTGGACTCATTATTAAATGCCTCCTACTTCATAAGTAGCTAGGTGTTGTTTTCCTATTCTCTTTTCTCCAGGTTGTTTCTACTCCCATGGATATTTGCAGGTGGAGCCTTGCTGCCATAAAAAATGCACTGTACTAGTGCAAGAAAGTATTTGTGCCATTTCTGAATTTAGCTAACTGCAGGGCAGTAAAGAAGCAATTTGACTCTTCTGGTTGTAATTCCTTCAACTCTGAAATAGAAAGTGAAATAAGATTATTTCTAATTTCACTTGCAGCTTTGACATTCTGGTTTTTTAAAACTCTGCCTGTATGTCTAGCACTTTACTATTTCAAAATTTCAGTCATGATCATATGTTTCCTCTTTCCCAACTCATCCTCATTCACCTTAAGTCAGATGAGCTGAAACATGGGTGCATCCTCCTCCAGTAACTGAGAAGAGTTAACCAAACATGGGAGCCTTAGCCTGTGCTTCCGGGGACGCTCTCCCTCCTGTTCGATGTTTTATATTGTTTGTCTAACTGAGCTGATGTAATAGACCTGTCATCCTAGAATCAACTTAAGCCTGGCGGGACCTACTTTATATTTCAGCCTCTTATCTTTTGTGGTGAACTAAGAACACACTCATCATGACACATTGGCTTCCTGGCCCTCCCGTCCCAAGAACGGAACAAGTCAGTTACAGCCATTTCCAAAGGAAGAGCCACAATGGATGGAGCCAGTTTTGGTACACAGAAATGCTCACAGGCATGTTTTCACAACATTTGTTGCATGTTGTAAAATAAATAAACAGCACATAATTATTTATTTTAATAAAAGTTCAGGACATGAAGTACTTTGAAGGTGGCATAGATGACAGAACATTTCATACAGGGTAGCGTGGAGCTTTTTGTCTTCCCCAGTGGCGTAGTGGATAAGAATCTGCCTACGAATGCAGGAGTCGCAGGTGATGTGGGTTCGATCCCTGGGTTAGGAAAATCCCCTGGAGGAGGGCATGGTAACCCACTCCAGTATCCTTGCCTGGAGAATCCCATGGACAGAGGAGCCTGACAGACTACAGTCCATGGGGGCGCAAAGAGGTGGACACAACCGAGTGACTGAGCATGCATGCAGCTCAGAGTTTTAATGTCACTATTATGAAAATTATGCATTTACCAGCAATGAATCACTGTGGAGACATCCTTGATGAAATATAAAGCTCTTTCTCATTCACCAGATGTCAGTGTTTTCATCCTTTAAGAGACTGCTCAATGCACATTGTTAGGCACCACATAGCCCATGAGTCAAAGCCTGTGTGTGATAGATGACATGTGGCCGACCAAGTGTCAAACCATCAGTAACAACTAATATCTGTGTAACTGGATTCTGTGAATTTGCCTAGAAGCCCTCTGTTGATTAAAAAAAAAAAAAGAAAGAAATTGACTTATTTCTTCAGTACCTCTTGAGTCGCCTTGCTCAACTTTCATTTAAAATTCTGGATTCCAGCTGGAGGACACTCAAGGAAATGAGCCTTCGGGATGAATACAATTGAAATATGAAGAGACTAAATTATGCTACAAATTGCTGAATATTACCAGGCTGTCTGACTGTGCAAAAAATTATGACACGGAGAAGTAAAGCAGATTCCCAAAAGACAGCATAAGCATGCTTTCCTCGAATTTGCATCACTCCTTGTACTTCAAATGCCCACAATTTAGACCTTGAAAGCTTTACATTATCTTGATACAAAGTTATGAGGTTTAGGTCCTAATTTAGGATCGGTTTATACTGCATTGAGAAAATATGATTCACCGTAGATGTGACTATTACTGAAAAAATGCATCGAGATATCATTATAATCAGAGGCTCTCATCCTGAATGGGAGGACTCCTCAATGTAAGGAACCTATGGATTTTTCTGTTAAGAATATTAAAGAGGTCTCTTCAAATTTTTGCTTAGAACACAGAAGCAATACTTCTTCAAAGAGTATGGGAAGGGCCAGGAGGGTATTTCCAGAAGGGGAGGGATCTGGCTGTGTCTTGAAGCAATAGGCTGGGTTTGCCAGGTGATCAGGGGTAGGGAGGGGAAGGCAGCTGGTCCGGAGGAGAGCAGGCAGGCTGGGTGAGGGCATAAGAGCAGGAAGCAGCAGACCCCAAGCCTTCCATGCCTTTTACACAGACAACAATAAATCCTGGGGATGTGACGAGCTGAAGAGTCTTGGTTGAGGTGCAGTGAATTGTGGGACAGGGACTGGGAGACGTGGAGGGGGGCGATGAGTGGAAGCTGAGGCTATTTTAGTAGGTTGCCAGAAGGTTCAGCTCTTCCTGGTCCAGGGAGGACACGCTTCTCCAGGGACATTTCATGAATTGCTTTTCGATAGAAAGCGGGAGTCAAAGAACCCTTCCTGCATCTGCTGAGTCACAAATGCCTTCAAAGCAAAATACTCAATCTGCCAATTCTACATTATTTGGGGAATTTACACCCGCTGTCAATTTATACCTGCTCGAAGCTTGGGGGCAGTGAAGGACATAGCTCAGGGACCTTGGCCTGTTTTGGGAAGAAGGACTGCCCTCCAGGGCTTGGGGGAGGAGAGTCCAGGGCAGCTGAACTGTTCTTCAAGAGATCATGCTGATATCTGGGAGGTTTAAGAAGCAGTGATATGACCTCGAAAAGATCCCATGAAGATCCAATGGAATAAAGACCCGGATAGTTTTGTACTAACTACTGCACATCAGACAGTTTTAAAAAGCATGAAATGCATTTGCCTTGAATTGGCAGAAGAAGACTGACTCCGTGATGGATGTCACACTAGGTAACGAGAGAGTACTCCCCAAAGTCACATTAGTTTTGATTTTTTTGCTCAAAAGATGATGCAACAGTGTCCTGAGAGAGCCACAGATGTTTGCAGAATGTAGTGCAGGTCAGATGAGCTCATGGTTCCAAGGGAGGAATATTCCTGCTCACAGTCTGTATTTTGTTATCTGATGATAGAGGCCAGAATCTAACAGGTTGCAATAGAAACAAGCAAGCAAACAAACAAGGACAATAGAAACCTGAAGACTGAATGGTCAGGCATGCTCAGATGTGTAGAGGTTGGGGCCATGGGCTACAAGATGCTGTCTTAGCTGGGGTCACTGCGGCACAGGATACCAACTCTTCACGAAAAGAGGATGCTGGGGTTTACAGACAAGCCCAGAGTGAGGGGGCCAGTGGATGACTAAAGAAGAGGAGACAGGTGGGGGATTCTTGTTAAACCAGCTCAGCAGGATTCTTCCTGAAGGCAGACCAGAGGGACCAGGCATCCAGGGTGGAGGATGAGGAATTTGATCAGATACAGGTGACCAGATGTCAGGGATGGAGGGATTCTTGACAAGGTGACTTAGCAGAATTCTTGCTGAAACTGGACAGTGCAGGCCAGCAAGGATGGGGCCAAGTTGAGGTCTAGCTGAGAAGGGACCCAGTGACCCTGACTCCCCTCTCCTTTGGTCAAGGAGGGCATCTGTGTCAGGCCTGACCCTGGGAAGAAAAGACCCTCCTTACCCAGAGGTCCTCCTTACCCAGGCTGCAGCAAGATCCCCTGAACTTGAGTCCCTGATATTCAAATGGGGCCAAGGGGCTCCCCACCCAAGAACTCTCTGGGTAAACCCCAACTGCTTTACAGACACGCTTTTTTCCCCCTGACTTCCAATCTTTTACCTGGAGTAGATTTTGGACAATCTAAGTAGATTCATCTTTCCTGCAAGCCTCCCTTTTCCTCCCCCATCCTTGTGCCTGAATTAAGACCTCAGGCTCTTGGGTCTGTTATCTGAGCAAAAAGTCCTAGCCAATTTTAAAAGGCTATAACCTTTTAACCACAATCTCTGCTCTTTCCTGCACACTTTCTAACTTCTCATCTGCTCTCCCTGGAAACCTGATGCTTGATTTAAACACGATCCAGTCCTCTTTCCTTCTGAAGACAGCTGCTAAACGAATGCTTTGAATTTAAGTTCTGCCCTTAGCGTACATTCTCCTGCTTTCTTAAAAATTTTCTTTTTCAGAAAGCAGCATATACAATGTATCCTGCTGTGGACTAACTTGTTTTTGTTTTTCCTTTAATCCTTTGACTTGCAGCTGAAAATTGCTTCCAAGTGAGAAAATTCCAAAATAGTTGCATTTAAAAATAATAGTTTTTAAATATGCCTGTTGCAGACAAGGCACTGATAACCCCCAAAATGTCAGGAGAAACATCCCTCTGGTTTAAATCTTTTGGTGACTAAAGCAAGTTTCCTGAAGGGGATTCTTTTGCAGTTGCTGTTTAACTGAAGTAAAATTGCTTTACAATGCTATTAGTTTATGCTGTACAGCAACATGAATCAGCTACATGGAATCTAGAAAAACGGCACTGATGAACCTAGAAGGACAGGAATAGAGACTCAGATGTAGAGAATGGACTTGTGGACACAGCGGGGGAAGGTGAGGGTGAGACAAACAGAGACAGCAGTATTGGCATGTACACACTGCCATGCCAATGTTGTACATGTTGTACAATAGTGTACCATGCTGTACACTATCATGTACAACAGATAGCTGGTGGGCAGCTGCCGGACAGTACAGGGGGCTCAGCTCAGTGCTCTGAAAGGGTTTTTAAAGCAGATCGTATGTAGCCTCAGGGCCCTGGGTAAGCCAGGCCAGAGAAGGCAGTGAGGGACTTTTGGTCTCTCCCCGTCCACATGCTGAGCGGTTTACACACTAAACCTCAGCAATCCTGCCGACCATTCTGGAAGAGTCCCATTTACAGAAGAGAAAATGGAGGCTATGAAATCTGACCCAAGGTGCTCAGGGTCACCCGGTAAATGGAGAGAGCAGTTCCCGAGGGCAGGTGCCAGCGCTGTGTGCTCTGGTTCCTGGGGGCTGTGCAGTTATCGACAGGATTCTGGAAACTGGCGTTTGGGGAAACGGTGGGTCCCAGACATTACCCAAGTCCCAAGGTTTTTGACTATGAATGCAGAACCCCGAGGCCTTGATTCACACGTGGAAATGGATCTGCAGTACAGATTCCTGTCGAAACGATTCACTTTGCCCCAAACTCACACTTTCCAGGGGAGGAAACAAGTCAGAAAGGCTCCTGGGATTGCTCCGGTCACGCAGCCATCTGGCTTGAAGGGAGATTTTTACTCTCATGCTCTCGCCACCACACGAAGACGGCACAAAACTCATTAAAAATATGTTTCAGTTCAGTTTGGTTTCCATCAGTTACTCTTTCAGATTTCCGAGCTTCTACTTAAAAAAAGAAAAAAAGAAAAGACATTCTGCATTAGCAAAGTCCCTGGAGGCCACCACTGCTGCCGTGAAATAAAACGGTGCCCCTCGGTCTCCGGGCCTCTCAGCTGAACATCTGACGGGCCCTACCCAGAGGGCACCAGCTGGCCTTCTGATGCCACGGGAAGCTCTTGGCACTGCCAGGCACTAGGTCATGGTAGCCCGCGGGTGGAAATAACCATCCCAAGTTCACCAAGAAAAAAATCAGAACCCAATGCAAAGTAAAATGCTGTACTGACCTATTTAGAGAAAAGCACGGTGTCTCAAGGACTTTCAGTGAAATTCGAGGAGTGGTGGAGAGCAACTGGGGAGAGAAGAACTCCCAGATATTCAGAGAGCCAGTTTTGGATGACAATTTTAGGATGAAATCAATACCTCTAATTGGCCCCTGTGTTAATAGGTAGCCAGGGGCGTCTTACGGAGCACAGATGAGGAGAGCTCCGAGTTCCATAAGAGAAATGTTTTGCTTCCAGGGTTGAATGGCTGCAGATGTGTGCCTGGCTGAAAGATTGCTGCTGTGTGTCTTGGGGCTGCCCCTTCAGCTGTCCACACAGGGCTTTTCCTTCTCTTGCATGCGTGCTCAGTTGCTCAGTCGTGTCCAACTCTTTGCGACCCCATGGACTGCAGCACGCCAGGCCTCCCTGTCCATCACCAACTCCCGGAGCTTGCAAAAATTCATGTCCATCGAGTCGGTGATGCTATCCAAACATCTCATCCTCTGTCATCCCCTTCTCCTCTCACCTTCAATCTTTCCCAGCATCAGGGTCTTTTCCAAGGAGTCAGTTCTTTACATCAGGTGGCCAGAGTATTGGAGTTTCAGCTTCAACATCAGTCCTTCAAATGAACATTCAAGGCTGATTTCCTTTAGGATGGATTGGATCTCCTTGCAGTCCAAGGGACTCTCAAGAGTCTTCTCCAACACCACAGTTCAAAAGCATCAATTCTTTGATACTCAGCTTTCTTTATAGTCCAACTCTCACATCCATACATAACCACTGGAAAAACCATAGCCTTGACTAGATAGACCTTTATTGGCAAAGTACTGTCTCTGCTTTTTAATATGCTATCTAGGTTGGTCATAGCTTTACTTCCCAGGAGCAAGTGTCTTTTAATTTCATGGCTACAGTCACCATCTGCAGTGATTTTGGAGCCCAAGAAAATAAAGTCTGTCACTGTTTCCATTGTTTCCCCATCTATATGCCATGGAGTGATGGGACCAGATACCATGATAAGGACATGCACAGCCTTTGCCCAAATCTGACTTTATCTCAGACTGACTTTGGAAATTGGCTCATCTGGAAAGGCTACTTAAGAAATGTTTAATGAGTTACTCCTCCCAAAATTATATGCATTCTCATAACAACTTTTCCCCAAACCTGCAAAGGAATAAGCCCATAATGCTGAAGCTTCCTAGTGGGACCATCTTTGAAGGAAGAGGAAAAGATCTGGGGGCCAGGTAGCTTCCACAGGGCCTCCTCTCAAGTCAACATCTTGTCCCGAGAAGCCCCATGTCCACTTGCCTCATGCAGTCCTGTAGGTACTCACCAAGAACACCCTGCTACCAGCTGCTTGGGCCCCAGGTGCATAGCCCAGGGTCAGTGCAAGTACAGCCCTGTTCTGCCCATAGAACTGACGCCCAAGGTCAGCTTCTGCGAGAACAATTTTAGGGAGCGAGGCTCCCACCCCATGTGGGAAAACAGCCATGACCTGCATTCACCATCAACAGCAGTACTTCCCCATCAGTCCCTAAGGGGCACAGAATGTGTGTGTGTGTTCTGTGCTGGCCATGGCCCTGAGCCAGCTGCACCATGTGTGGAGCGTCCGGCACACGCCAACCCCGCAAACACGCTGATCTGATGCCTTGATTGCTTTGAGTTAAAGGTTCTTGAAAAACAGCAGGTGCAAGCGGAGCCCTCTGACCATCATCCTTCTTCCTGAAAGTAGGAGCTGAAACTGCCATGTGAGCAGGTCCTCCCTGTATGTGAGGGGGGCACCCCAGAGAGACAGCCAAGCTTGGAAAAGTAAGCCCAGCTTCTTAGTGACAAAGCCACCCAGCATCCACCGCCCTGGCCCAAACCCAGTGGCCTTGTCGGGTTTTCACAATGCCCTGCTCTGTGTCCAGCCTGGTCTACAAGCGTTCAGCTCTGATTGCGTTTTTGGGTCTTCACTTCCTTGTGAGGCCCCTGTATCACATAACACATATTAAATAAAATTAGACAGATGTGAAGGTCTTTCTATTGTTCATGTGTGTTTTGTTAGGAAGCGCCATCCAAGGACCTAGAAGGAGGTCCTCCCCTCCAAACGACCCTGGCCCTCAGTTCTGCCCCAGGGGACACACACACCTCCTGTCCCTGGCACTGCGCACCATCTCTGAGGGGAGGAGACAGTTTCGGCGCCCCCGCCCCAGGGTCTGGGCTCAGTCTGACACCCTGCAGCCCCCTTACCCTCCCCCCGTTTGCTGGGACAGCCTTTGTAGCCCTCACTGCTCCCCCATGCCATGTGTCCACAGCTGTTCCATCGAACTTCCAGAACACGTCCACGGTCTGCCCACTTCTCCCATCTCTCCTGCCACTCCTCTGGTCCAGGCCACCTCTGTGTCTCATCATGATGACCGCACGGCCCCCCAGCTGGGCTCTAGTGATACCCCTGGCCCCCCACCATTTAAGCAGTGAGGTCAGATCGCTCCAGTTCTCCACCGGAAATGCCACCCCCCGCCACATCCCGGCTGCAGGTCCCCTGCTGTCCCGAGACCAGAATCTCCACCAGCATCTCCCAGTCTCCCGCCCTTTGCACTTGCTTGTCTGTCTGTCTACCTGGAGGGTTTCCCCCTGAGATGCACTCTGTTCTGAACTTTGTGAAATGATATTTCCTCCTTGGGTCCTTCTCCTCCTCATGGTTGTTGAAAATGCCCCACTCCCACCCCCAACCAGCAGGAGCTGGCAGCAGTCTCTGCCCTCCTTCTCCTCCTGTTCTTCCCTGTGGCACTAACCTTCATCCAACACATTCCACTCAGCGACATCATTTCCAACTTCATGAACCAAGATGGAAACCCTAGAAAGGCAAGGATGTCTCGGTGCCTTGCATTGCATTATCCTCACTGCCCAGGAAGGCAAGTCAACATTTATTGAATATTTATCAACTGGTTGAATGGAAGGGCCAAACAGAGCCTAGCTCTCTCCCATTTCCCCGTGGGCCAACCCCCTAGCATCTGACTGTGTCCCCAGGGCTCCCACTGTGAGAAGCCACCGGTGGATGCAGCCTGGTCCTGTGCCCTTGAGGAGCCCGCCTGCTTCATCCACCCAAGGACCCCATGCCTGCTGTGGCCATCTGTGATTGAGAGCAGCCATCAGGAGTGCTTCATCTTCTGTGGAAGAGATTCTATCAAAATAAATCTCCATCATTATCAGAAAAAGACATTAGGAGGAGGACATTCTGTTTCCTGAATTACCCAGGATTAGATTAACAAAGTTCATTTATTATTAAACTAAGCTACTATAAGGCAGGACAGGGTTATGCAACATGAAATGATTCAGACAGACTGTTAACCCATGCATCCTCTAAAACACTCAAAATTAAAAACACAGTGAAACTCTTTTCAGGGAAATAAAAGAGGAGTATAGGAAGCCTGGCGTGCTGCAGTCCATGGGGTCACAAAGAGTCAGACACGACTGAGCGACTGGACTGGCTGACTGAGAGCAGCCGTGTGGGCTTCCCCTGTGGCTCTGTGGTAAAGGATCTGCCTGCAGTGCATGAGACACGGGTTCAATCCCTGGGTCAGGAAGATCATCTGGAGAAGAAAATGGCAACCCACTCCAGTATCCTTGCCTGGGAAATCCCATGGACAGAGAAGCCTGGAAGGCTACAGTCCATGGGGTCACAAAGAGTTGGACATGACTTAGCAACTGAGCATGCATGCACATAGCTGCCATATGCTTAAAACCCTGGAATTTTTAAAGTAAATGCCCTCCACATAAGGGCATAAATTGGGGCAAAACCTCAGAAATGCAGTTGTGTTCATCTTCCCTCGATGACAGGGCTTCCTTTGTGGCTCAGCTGGTAAAGAATCCTCCTGCAGTGCGGGAGACCTGGGTTCAATCCCTGGGTCAGGAAGATCCTTGGAAGAGGGTTTGGTAACCCATTCCAGTATTCTTGCCTGGAGAAACCCCAAGGACAGAGGAACCTAGTGGACTGTAGTCCATGGGGTCGCAAAGAGTTGGACACAACTGAGTCATTAAGCACAGCACCCTTGATGACTAAACATGCTGGAACTTGCCACAGGAAAGGGAGCTGTCGATTATCCATTCCTCCTGCCAGGCAAGACCATAGATCCACTTTCAGTGCATGGGTGCCTGTTATAGGCTGCAATGCCATCAGCTGTAACACATAGAAATCAGCAGTGTGTTTAGTAAGGCCTGACCATCACAGGACAGACAGGCATCCTTACATGGCTGAAGGAAGTCCTGTTGCTCTAAAGAGAGAGAGAGAGAGACTGTACATGGTTGGACTATAAGAGGAAACGGCCTTTGAGTGGTGACCCTACACAGTGACAACACACCCCGGCACGCTGAAGGCATCACTGAGAAGATCCCACATGGACAAGGCCGCCCCCACACCAAGCCTGGGCCTCACTGCAGGCGGGTGCCCACCCCCTGCCCTGCACTCTTCTGACTTCACATGACTGAGGATCCCATCACCTACACAACCCCCACCAGCATAAACCAAACTTCCGCAAGCAAAAACAAGCTTTGGAAAGTGAAGCTTAGTAAGCGGCCTCCGTCTGAAATGTTACCGCTGGAAAGAAGCAAGTCTAACTTCTCAACTGACTCCAACCTTTAGAATCCCTGTTGCTCAATTGACTTCAACCTTTAGAAAAGACTCTGATGCTGGGACATATTGAAGGCAGGAGGAGAAGGTGACGACAGAGGATGAGATGGTTGGATGGCATCACCGACTCGATGGGCATGAGTTTGAGCAAGCTCCGGGAGTTGGTGATGGACAGGGAAGCCTGGTGTGCTGCAGGCCATTGGAGTCGCAAAAAGTTGGACACGACTGAGCAACTGAACTTTAGAATTCCATAAAACACTTAATTTGGGGATGAGGTCTGTTTGTGTGTGTAGCCACACCCTTGAATTGAGACAAAATGGCACACACGGGATGGCAGCATGAACACTTCAGTAGTATCACTCCTGCACAAACAGTTAAAGTTGTCCCACGCACTACTTGAATCCAAAAGAAGCTGACCCAATTCTGAGGATACTGGTCTTTAGAAATGTTTTAAAATAGCTCCTTCATATCATTTATGATAGAATATTCCAGCATAGCTACCAGTTCAGTGGTGGACTGAGTCCTTAAGAGACTACACAAACTTGGAGCAGCTTTCAGGAACAGTGTTCAGATAGATAGACAGATAGATAGATAGATGATAAATAGATAGGATGGACAGTGAAATAAATATATATGGAGGATGAATGAATGGTTGGACAAATGGATTGAATAGATAAGTAAGTAGATAGATGAAGATAGATGATAGATAGATGAAAGATAAGTAAGTAGATAGATAAATAGAAAGAAAATAGATGATAAACAGATAGGATGGATGTGTAGATACATACAGAGGACGGATGGATGGTTGAATGAGTGGATTGAATAGATAAGTAGTTAGATAGGTGGTAGATAGATAGACAGACAGGCATACATGGACAGGAAGGTAAGTGGGCAGATAGGTAGAGCATAAAGAGAGACATTTACCTGGCAGACATAGAAGGACGCCAGAGCCCTGCCCGCACTCCCATCCTCCATGTGACAATTCCCACCTCTCTTCACACGTGTCCTGTGCGTATATTTGTAATTCTGTGCCAAATCCCCATCCTTCCCTTTCCCAGATCACCCTGCCCTACCACCAGATCCTTAAACTTCACATTTTACAATCTCTTCGTTCCTCGAGACCCTGTTCATGACGAGTCTTTCTCTTCATCTGCAAGCAAAACTATGTATTTTTTTCCTGCTCCCTAATACTCTGCAAATATTTCTATCAAGGCAATGAGCATACATTACATATTCACTTACAATTATAAATTAAATTTCATATCTTTAGGAGATGTACTGAATGAAGCATGACATTAGGTTAACGATTTAATAGGTATGGTTCGTGCCGTCTTTGATCATTTTGCACACACTCATTCCCGGGGTACCAACATTAACCACACAACTTCCTCTACACGTTACATGGGAATGTTCTTGGAAAACCTCACATCTGTGCCTGTGTCTGTGTAACTTGTTTTAAATTCATTAGGTAACCATTCATTAAACACTCATTATATGGTGCTGTAGTTTGTATGTTTTTAGACAGACTGAAAAGCAAAGGTTATTTTAGAAAGAAGCGAAGTCGCTCAGTCATTTCCGACTCTTTGCGACCCCATGGACTCTAGCCTACCAGGCTCCTCCGTCCATGGGATTCTCCAGGCAAGAATACTGGAGTGGTTTGCCATTTCCTTCTCCAGGAGATCTTCCCAACCCAGGAATCGAATCCGGGTCTCCCGCATTGCAGGCAGACACTTTAACCTCTGAGCCACCAGGGAAGCCCAAGTCACTTTTTAATCTTTAAAAAGCCTGGCATAAAGTGAGTGTCCCACGTGTTTGATAGGTACCGCGGAAACCTGAAGATCATTTGAAGATCTGAGAACTCAGTTTGACCTAAGACAACCTGGGAGTTACTTGCTGCCCGTGAAATGCCCTTCTTTGTTTGATAGCAAAGACAATTTCCCACATCCCTGGAATGCTATTTGATAGTATCTTAAATCTTCCTGTCTCTGTCTGTCTGTCTCTCTCTATATATATATAAAACCCTATATATAAACATGCAAATGTAATAGCCTTCCATGTCATTTTATAATAGAGGTGTATCGAGGGGATTCTATGAGACTTAATCACACTAGCTGCATATTTCAAGTATCTAGTAACAAAACTGAACAGAGAACTTGCTCTCATGCCACCTGTATGTCAGGCTGAAATTCCTCAAAAGCTAACAAACGGGTTATTTGGCTATCTATGTTAAAGCACGTGAGTGATGGTCAGACAGCATTTTGCTCAAATGTATGTTTCAAGAAAAAAACTCCTTGGGAAAGTTCTAAACAAGGCACAGTATTCAAGGATCTGGGCAATCAGACCCTTCTTCCCAGCCCTGTAGATGGTCCTGCGGGGAGAGGGGTGCCTGCCAACCTGGGCCCCCACCCTCTTCAGGAACACAGTGCCTACACCCTTTCACATGGGGACATGAAGGATGGCGAGCTGGCATCTCCTGGCCATGCAGAATTTCTCCTGGGTCTGCCTGACATGTCAGCTCCATTCACTCCTAGAGAAGGCACCTGTCATGTGTCAGCTGCAAGCTCCCAAGGGCTCATCTTCAAGTTAAAGCTTGGGAGAGGTGAAAAGAGAGAATTTCTGAGACAGAGCAACTCAGCCCAAGTTTTGAGACATGTATTTGGCCTGTAAGGTCCGCACAGTTGAGTGTGAGTGTCAGGGGGTGACTCAGAGATAACAGTCAAGCCCCCCAGGAAAGGTCAAACCCCGGACAGAGGCAGGAAGCTGCAGAGGATGCTAAGACTTGGCACCGATGAGAATGCCGCTGGGGCCACAGCCCACAGAACCACCTTTCCAAAGCACTCTGCATTCTTGGGCAAGCCTAGAAATAAGCTTCCCACTATGCTCTGCAGTTGAGAAGGAAAACTACTGGGCTGGACCATCTGTGGTTAACCTGAGCTGCTCAGTGCTCAGGGGCCGAGGGGTCGGGAACTGCTTTCCTGCTCTGCTCCGTGTCGTCTCCCCATGCAATCGTCTTTCCTTGAGGAGGAGAGCGCACAGGCTTCACCTAAGAGCTGAGCATGCCCGTGTGTTTGCAACTATGTACAGAACAGCCTGGGGCTGCCCTCCTGCACACGTGGGGTTGTGGGGACAGCCTGAACCCAGCCGCTGGAAGGCACGGAATAGAGTCAGGCCAACTGTGAACATCCTCCAAACAGCTTCTCACCAAACCCACTGGCCATTGTATCCAACTGTCAGTCAAGTAACCTGGTAAGGGCCACCTGAGGTCACTGACTCCACGTAGTTACGTTATTTAGAGGAAATCACTGAATATATTTCATTAAAATCTAAAATGGCCCAAGCTGTAGCACTAACAATAACAATAATCCTAGCTCACTTTTACTGAGGTTTTATCTTTCTCCTGGTGTGCTTCCAAACTTTTCACATTTATCAGTCCATCAACTTCTCAATAACGTGATATTAGGGTTTTTTTGTGGGTACATGCTAAGTTGCTTCAGTTGTTTTTGACTCTTTGTGACCCCATAGATTGTAGCCCGCCAGGTTCTTCTGTCCATGGGATTCTCCAGGCAAGGATACTGGAGTGGGTTGCCATGCCCTCCTCCAGGGGATCTTCCCAACCCAGGGACTAAACTCATGTCTCTTACATATCCTGCACTGGGAGGTAGGAACCACCCAGGAAGCCCATTAGCTTTTTAGGGCTGCCCTAACAAAGTATGGCAGACTCAATGACTAAGTAGAGACTTAGCTTCTCAGGTTCCGAGGCCTGTAGTCTGAGATCACTAGCATCAGCAGGGTGGGTGATCTGGGCCTATAGATACATCACTCCAGTCTTTGCCTCCATCTTCATGTAAGGTTTTTCCTGTCTGCTTCTGAATTTCCCCCTTTTATAATGACACTGGTCATACTGGATCAGGGGCCACCATGCTGACTTCATTTTAGCTTGATGACATCTTCAAAGACCCCATCTCCAAATAAGGCCACATTCTGAGGACTTTGACATATGAATCTGGCGTCAGTTCAGTTCAGTCGCTCAGTTGTGTCCAACTCTTTGCGACCCCATGCAGCACATCAGGCTTCCCTGTCCTTCACCAACTCCCAGAACTTGCTCAAACTCATGTCCATCAAATCGGCGATGCCATCCAGCCATCTCATTCTCTGTCATCCCCTTCTCCTCCTGTCTTCAATCTTTCCCAGAATCAGGGTCTTTCCAAATGAGTCAGTTTTTCGAATCAGTTGGCCACATTCAGCTTTAGCATCAGTCCTCCCAATGAATATTCAGAACTGATTTCCTTTAGGGTGGACTGGTTGGATTTCCTTATAGTCTAAGAGACTATCAAGAGTCTTCTCCAACACCACAGTTCAAAAGCATCAATTCTTCAGCACTCAGTTTTCTTAACAGTCCAGCTCTCACATCCATACATGACTACTGGAAAAACCATAACTTTGATTAGACAGACCTTTGTTGGCAAGTAAAGTCTCTGCTTTCTAATATGCTGTCTAGGTTGGTCATAGCTTTTCTTCCAAGGGGCAAGTGTCTTTTAATTTCATGTCTGCCGTCATCATCTGCAGTGATTTTGGAGCCCAAAAAAATAAAGTCTGCCACTGTTTCCACTGTTTCCCCATCTATTTGCCATGAAGTGATGGGACCTGATGACATGATCTTAGTTTTCTGAATGTTGATCTTTAAGCCAACTTTTTTACTCTCCTCTTTCACTTTCATCAAGAGGCTCTTTAATTCTTCTTTGCTTTCTGCCATAAGGGTGGTATCATCTGCAAATCTGAGGTCATTGGTATTTCTTCTGGCAATCTTGATTCCAACCTGTATCAAAGCTTATGAGATAAATTCTAAAATTGCTCCCAGTCTGCAGGTGTGGAGGTTAAGGCACTGAGAAGTCCTGCAGCTTCTCCATTTAACAGATAATGAAGTGGCAGAGATGGTCCACCAGTCTGGCTAAACTATACACTTGGTGCTACTCTCTCCCAACCCTTTGTTGGCCTAGAGATTAGGATTTTCGAAAATCAGCCAAGAGTTAGAAAAGGTTTATCCCAGCTAAATTTCTAATCTTTTGCCATTAAAGTTAGAGAAAATAAACTGAGGCTGTTTGAAGATTTTGAACATATCGTAACATTGGGCTCATTTAATACTATTTTTATGTTCCCAAAGATCAAGGGCAGGAGGAGAAGGAGGCAACAGAGGATGAGATGGTTGGATGGCATCACCCACTCAATGGACATGAGTTTGAGCAAGCTCTGGGAGTTGGTGAGGGACAAGGAGGCCTGGCATGCTGCAGTCCATGGGGTGGCAAAGAGTCAAAGATGACTGAGTGACTGAACACACACACTTGCACACTGTACCGCATAGTACTTTAAAATGGTTATTAAATTTGAATATGGATTCCTATTGTGGGCTTGTGATCTCTTACAGAAATGAATATATCTCAGTGAAAGGGCTGTGCTCACTTCCTCTTTGTCTTTCCCCTGTCTCCATTCTTTCTTTGTTTCTTTCTAGAATATCTTAAAATGTAAGAGTCTGGCCAATCTCATATATTCTATTTCTGGGGCTTAGACATAATTAACAGATGCACAAATTTGCTGTTTTACTAATTCATTTATGCCAACTTGGGGTAAACACAGAGGAAAAATGAAACAGTAAGAAACACTAGGGAATATCTTTAAAGTCGTGCAAGAGAAGCTGTTCTCTGATGTTTGGGGTAAATTCTCCTGCTGTGTCTATAATTCCCACTGAGAAGAAAGGGCCTGCTGACTCCTCGTGAGTTTTTCGTTTTTTTTTTTTTTTTTAACGTTGTTCTGAGTCTCAGTCAGTAACCCAGTGGGTCCACAGGGTCAAGGAGTAATGGAATTTCTGCCAGTCCCAAAGTGATATTCACTTTCCCCCTTTTCTGTGACCTCCTTGTATTTTACTGCATTTTCAGAGCATCTTATCACTCTGAACTGATGCAACGTTTGTCTGAGGAAGCAAGCAGTCTTTGTTTTGCATATAAATCCGGGTACCTGTAACTTGCATTCCTTTGGCTCTGAAAAGGGAAATTCTATTTTTAAGCAGTGTTGTGAGAGAGCCACCCACTACATCTCTGTTAGAGGCCAGAGACAAATTACAGAGTTATTTAGAGGGAGGCAAAGACATTCCCGAAATCAGCATGAAGGGGATTGCAGGAATGCTTCTGACTTTAGATCTCAGTATGAGCATTTACTGTGCTGGTCAAGCCCTTCATTTTTCCAGCCTCCGAGGGGAGATGGATGCTTTATACCTTCCACAGTTTCTCTCATCCACGACTCTCAAAACGGAGGCAGAAGTGGAGACGATGGACTTAAGCAAACCTGCCTTCCACTCGCTGAGATGCTTTTTTCCAGCCAGAGTCACAGTTCTGAGAACCTGTGAAGAGGTTTCACATATGCGGTCCTGTGCTGAAAAGACAGCACTGCCACGGCACCATGTTTAGATGGTTATAATTTTGGCTTTTATCCCGCCCCTGCCCCGCCCATGCGTCCATATCACATATTCACCCAGGTCATTTCCTTATTCCTCCTGCCATTTCTTTCTCAATCACTTCTTATCGGATTACATAGAATTCAATTACTCAACAGAATTCGCCAGGCTCACAAACGTCTTCATTGCTGGCACCGAGTGGAGCCAGGGAGCAAAGTGGATCAGATACTTCTCAGAAGCTCATAAGAGGCAGTTGATTTATTCTAATGTATAATCTCTTTCCGATGGGAGCAACCATCTTTTTCCAATTACTGATCTAATTGCAGTGACTCACAAAATGGGAACTTCATATAGATGTGAATGAGAATCATTTTAAAGGATTATCATAATAGTGTATTTAGTAATAAAAATATTGAAATATTTAAGAGTGGTTCACTGGATACAAAACAGAATCTAATTGCATAACTTTAACTAATAATCTCATTAAACTGTTACTCTAAAGTTACAGGCAGCTGTGGATGGTCAGATTTAATCATCTAATGCTCTTTTCTTGAATAGGATGTAACCTGTGTCTGTCCTTTGCCTACTGGTAGGCCCCTAAACAGTATCCACTGGAAAGTAAAATTTCATATTAATGGTGTTACTCATTAACATACATTTTTTAGATGAATGCTATTTTAAATATGCAAATACATGGGTTAGATGACTTCCTCCAAGACAGAGTGGAAGATGCACATCTTGATAGCCAACTGAACAGTCCACTGCATTAGAAAGTGTCATGAAAACCCCCTCAAGTTGGCGCACACCACAGTCAGAAATGAAGGAAACATTTTACCCCTCATGCTTCCTCCAGCCTAAGTCAGCTCACACAGAATGGACAAAACCAACATCGTGCCTGGTGAGGTCACCTGTTTCAAACACTCAACACCTCCTCCCTGGATAACTGATGCTTGATTGGCAGTGGACCTGGAAGAAGGAAGGGGCGGGGGGCGGAAGGGAGTTAGGGGGAGAGTGGATACATGTGTATGTGTGTCTGAGTCCTTTCACTCTTCACCTGAAACTATCACAACACTGCTTGTTAATTGGCTATACTCCAATACAAAATAAAAAGCTTAAAAAAAATAAGGCATTGTTTAAAAAAAAGAGTTACATCTGCTCTTAATCAACTTTATGGTTTTGCCTGATCTTTAAATATGTATTTTGTTTTCTTTCATGTTGACAAATGGACAGTATCTGCAAAAGAAAAAAAAATATCATTCATTTTTCTCCCTTAATGAATCTGTGGTTTTGTATTTTGTAATACCTAAAGAAGGAGAACCAAACAGGCATAAGATATGTTTTCATTCTGTGTTTTAAACATGACATGTCTCACTTTTCATGATCTAAATAACCATCTTCCAAACATGGGTGATAGCAAAGGTACAAAAAATGTAGTGCTTGGAGTTGCCAGATTTTAGAAGCTGTGTTAAGATTCACTTGTAATTTCCTAAGATTTCACTCTGATGTCAGAAGTTTGGGATGCCTGAGTTCGACAGGGCCTTCTCCGGGCTTCTTACATGGAGAGAGTCGTAGGGGAGGTCAACTTGCTAATATCGTGCAGAAACCAACAATAAATCCACGACATTTCTTGAACATTTATGGAAAATGTCTTCTGGTGGAATCTCTGCCTAAATGCATGTGTTTCTGATCCACAGACAACCACAGTTTCCATGGTGCACTTTCCCATCATGCTCAGGGGCCTTTGTGCACAAAACCAGGCTCTATTTTGCAGGCAATCCAAAGCTTCTCTGTTCAGTGCTGCCAGCTGACATTCTCTAAGTCATTAGCTTGTCTGGGTCAAACACATCTCATTGACTTGGAAGCACCTTGGCCATTAGAGGCCAGTCCCTTTTCAACTGTGCTCCATCATTACAAGTTTTCCTGGGTAATTATTTTCTGACCCTTGACTCATGAGTCTTTGTGGTCAATGATGGAGAGGAACTTTGTTACCGATATCAGGTGATTTATTTATATTGTCCTTGGAGTCGAGAGCCATGACGGTTTCCTGGTTAACCTTTGGATTTTTAAAAATGTGATTTAAGTCTGATGTTTTTGTGCAGTTGAGGCCTTGAGCTGGATGCTTCCTTGGGTTTGTGTTGAATCCATGTGTGAATCAGAGGCAGAGGTCTACAGCTGGTGCTGCCCTGGCTCCGATGCCAGTGCTGGAGTTCAAAGTAAACCAGGACCTCCCACGTGAGGGAGCTCACCTGTGCTTCCTTCTGTAGGGGGTGGGTTCTGTCAGCAAGAGATGGGGAAGCCCTTGAAACTCCCCACAGAGACCATCGGTGTCAGAAGTGAGATTAAAGCTGTGCTAAAGGTTCTTATCACAAAGGGAAATACACTTTTTTCTTTTTCTTTCTGTTTTTAATAACTACATGAGGTGATGGATGTTAATTAAGCTCCCTCTAGTAATCATTCCACAATATATGCAAATAGTCATTATGCTGTACACTGTAGAATTAACAGTGATGTTTGTCAATTGTATCTCAATGAAACAAAAAATATATGTATTCATATGGTTTCTACCTTAAAACAAGTAGTGGAGAAGGACTGCTAGTTGGTTCTCTGCCTCCCTTTCTCACTCCTTCCTGCACTCACGTCTCAGGGTGGGACAGTCCTGCCCTTACCACTCCAGCCTTGCCAGGGTTCCCAGGCAGGGCCATTGGCCGCTCAGGTTGGCCTCACTGTGGCAGTGATGTGCCCTTCCAGTCACTGCCCTTTAGTCCACTGTCCACTTGGCTGTGTCTAAAAGGACCCTTACTGCTCTGCATGCTGTGTGGAGACTGAAGTTGAATTTTATCAGATACTAAAGGAAACCAGCTTTGTTTCAGTCTTAATAACCCTGAAGGGACTGGCAGCAATGAGTTAATATCTTTAAGCCTTCAAGTTCATCTTTACTTAGATTTTCCATTTTAAATTTTTCTCAAAGACCCTATTTTCTCTCTGTAAGCATATTATTTCTTCTATTGATCCTTCCTTCCCTGAAACCTAATACAAAAGTGACTGATATTTAATCACAGAGCTGATGTTGTAAGAAGTTTCAGTTATTTGTAAAGATTTTCAAAGATAAATTATTCATTTGATAAATTATTAATTCACACACAATTATTATGCATAATTATCTTTGATATGTTTTCAATTGATACTTTACAGGTGTCTACTGGAGACACACATACCTGGATCTGTAGGCAGTTTTGTTGTAATCCCAGTGGGAGACATGGTATTTCATGCTTGTTTGTTGGAAGTATTGAAAACCAACTCAAATTCCATCTCTCTTTCAAGAGGTAACTTTCTTTTTTTTTCAGGATTTTATTTTATTTATTTTTAATTCATTATTATTGGAATACAGTTGATTTACAATGTTATGTTAGTTTCTGCTATATAGCAAAGTGAATCAGTTTGTGTATATATGTATACATATACATATATCCACCTTTCTTTACATTCTATTCCCATTTAGGTCATTGCAGAGTAATGAGTAGAGTTCCCTGCACTGCACAGTGGATTCTTTTTATCTACTTTACATACAGTAGTGTGTATATTTCAATTCCAATTTCCCAGTTTATCCCTCCCCGCTTTTCCTCTTGGTAACCTTAAGTCTGTTCTGTACATCTATGCCTCTATTTCTGTTTTGTAAATAGGTTCATTTGTACCTTTTTAGATTCCACATATGAGCAATATCATGTAATATTGTAACTTTCTAGGCTTCCTGGAGAAGAGAGAAGCTCAGGAAGCTTTATGCTTTCCTGGGAGAGTTTCTTCCCAGGAAGAAGAAGAATTCTTCTCTAAAATTAAGGAATCTACCCACTGATCATTGAGACAAATGTAGACATTCAGTGGCTAGGTTAAAATAATACAGGACTGTTTGTTATTGAATGACTTAATGAATTACATACCACAGAATGTTAACAGAAGAGTTGACAGGAAGGGAGAAAGGAGGGCAGGATGGAAAGGAAGGTGGGAGGAAGAGGAAAGAGAGGAAGGAATGGAGGAAGGCAACTTCCCAGGGGCCCCTGTGAAGTTTGTGCCAGAAAGGAAGTAGCAAGGGTCTCTAGCTTCGTTAAGAAAATGCTGTACATGAAAGGGAGACAGTCTTACAGATACACCAAACTGACACTAAAATATCGACACTCAGGCGTGGGTGGGTGATTGGGATCAGAGGTTTTAGTCACATGGCAGCTGAAGCAATGTGTGAGCAAACACTTGCCCAGTGGGAAAGGCACAGAGATAAGCTGGAGGCAAAGGGTCACCAGATGCTGGGCCATGGGGAGAAAGCACTTTCAAGCACCAGGAGTGAAGGCTCACTGGTGCTGATGTCACATGTAAATGGGAGTGACCAGGGCACATCTGATTACAAATCGTCTACCTCCATGTGCGGAAAATTCAGTGTATTGTTTTAAGTGCATAACTAAAACTAACTTTGGCTGGTTAACAGGGTTAAAAAGCTCCTACCAAAGGTGTAAATATGATGCTTTTTGACAGCTTCCTTGAGTAGCAAGCTAAGATACACTCCTTAACCACAGACTCCTTTTGCCAGAAATATCCTGTAAATTCTTTGGACTCAACTGATAAGAAAAGACAGGTGTCCACTGAACATGACTAATGAAGAGAGATATTCAAGCTCTGGAGGTGGTGGGTCCACTGCTTCCCATTTGAAGAATATAATATTTAAAACAGAAATAGCAGGCAAGTTTTTCTCTTTTTTTGGTTCAAATATATTTTTTGTCAAATCTAGTAAAAAATATACACTTTGATGCAAGTATTTGTTAGGTATTACTTCTCTATAAAACTGAAAATTCAATTGCAAGTTTAAAATAGACTTCAAAAGGTATCAAACATGATTGGAAAACTCAAAAGCAGTGAAATTTTATCAACTGTACTCAGAAAAGACTTTTTTTTTTATCCCAGAAAATAAGTTGGTCTGTTTCTACAAATGAGCTTTTGTAGAGAAGATATGATTCACTTATTTATTCTAAATACATTGAGACTGTCTGCCTTTTTAATGCTTTTATCTTTGTTTTTATTCAACTTTCAGAGAGCATTAAGAATATTTTATGCATTCATGTGTGGATCAAATACCAATTGATCAAATGTACATCTGAAGAAGTAAACTAATTTCTGCTTGAAATGAATAGAAAATACTCACTTTGCTCCATTTTATTATTTATTTCCTAAGTAAAATCAGGTATGCAGAAAAAAAACTCACCTGGTAACGATTTGTTTAGGATATGCAATTCTTGTAGTGTCAATACACACGCACACACAATTCAAAATTCCATGAGAACAAGAAACTTCACTGATCTGTTTTCAGTGCCTAGTATGTCATAGATGTCCAGTAAACACTTTTGAAACAATAAACTAAAAATGAATGAACAAATATTATCATGATCTACTGATGGATTCTGAGCTTTCTGTCTGAGTGCAAGTCTGTGTCCAACCTTTCCAATGATGGGCAAGTTTTCCTTATTCATATTTCAACTAGGCTGCAGAGGACACACTAAGGCAAACACATCATTATTCATTAAATGGCCCAGCAGCACCGTTGAAACCACTCTAAATACTGGTCCCTTCATGCCATTATCAAGCCCAACTTCCTAAGACAGGTGTTCAGTACCTGGAAGTATTACTGCAAAAAGTTAAGGAGGGTCTGAACAAGGTTTTCCACTATGCACTTAGACATAAGCCCAAGCACGACTGAGAGATATGTGTGACTTTGGCACAGCCCATGTAATTGAAAGAGAAGCTTGTTGAGTCAAGGTATTTTCTTGGTGCTAGAAATTTGAGAGTGAAAAGCATACGATAACCAAAAAAGCACATGTTCTAGCCACACCATAAGGAAGAAAACATTGTTGAACTGAAGCCAGATTCAACTACACTGACATTCCCCTTATTCCTAACTCCTGGTTATTTGTTTTCAGTAACATCTGAGACTACTCATTTTATTTAAAGAAAATCGTTCATCAGTTATGGCATGAGGTTTTAAAAGCCCTATTATCTGCCATACACCCTCTTTCGGCAGCTACCGTGCTGCAGGTGTTCTGCATTCTGGGAATGTGCTCCTGAGGGAAGCAGCAAAGTCTATGCTATCTAAGGGTTTTTCCTTCAAATGAAGAAAGGTAGGAAGTAAGCTGATGTGCCCATAAGTGCACATTTACCTGCTCTGTGTGTAAAAGATAGGGGGCAATGTTTCAGATTAACTAGCTTCTTGGACCTGAAAATTTAGTCTTGATTAGGTGGTAAATCCCTCACTACCTTGTTTAGAAATCTCACAGCTAAGGTGCAGAGAACCCAGTGTTGTAATATAGGGAGACCTTATCCTGTAACTTCTCAGCACAAGGAAAATGAACGTCAAAGTTATGTAAACGGCAGGAATATTTAGACAAAATATGTAGATTTCTCTGTTAAGAATGGAATGTTGATTTTATAGCTCTTAGAAGTTCTCATTAGGACTTCCCTGGTGGTCTAGTGGTTAACATTCCAAGCTCCCAGTGTAGGGAGCCCAGATTTTATCCCTGGTCAGGGAACTAAGCCCCACACGCCACAGCTAAAGATCCCACATGCCACAACTAAGACCCAATGCAGCCAAATAAGTTTAAAAGAAAAGTTCTCATCACAAGAAAAAACCTGCAACTATGCATAGTGATGGGTGTTAACCAGACTCGTGCTCATCTCACAGTGCACACAAATACTTCATCATTATGCTATATACCTAAAATCGATATAATGTCATACATCAATTATAGCTCAATAACAGGACAAAAAAAAAAAGAGCACTGGTATAGGTAGTTGAGATAAAGGAGATCAAACCAGTCAATCCTAAAGGAAAATCAGCCTTGAATATTCATTGGAAAGACTGACGCTGAAACTCCAATACTTTGTCCACCTGATGTGAAGAGCTGACTCATTGGAAAAGACCCTGATGCTGGGAAAGATTGAAGGTAGGTAGAGAAGGGGATGACAGAGGACGAGATGGTTGGATGGCATCACCGAATCAATGGACATGAGTTTGAGCAAACTGTGGGAGACAGTGAAGGACAGGGAAGCCTGGCGTGCTGCAGTCCATGGGGTCACAGAGAGTCGAATGCGGCTGAGTGACTGAACAGCAGCATAGATAATTGAAGTACTTAAAGAATATGTTTGCAATGGGATGGCTTGAGAGTAAATAACTGAATTTATTAGTCTCAGTAAACCATCTAGATAATTTGCTCCTATTTTCTTACTCTTGGCTAGATGATGGTCTAAAACTACTCAGCTGGTACATGAAGAAAATATTTAAATCGAGGAAGTGGAATAGGATGGAAGAGAGTAGAGTTAAATTGAGTAAGGAGCTCAAAATAATATGATGAATAGCACTTTAAATATTTATTGAACCAGGGAGATAAGTACTTCTACCCAGTTTGAAACTGATTAGTGCTAGACGTTTCTTCCTAGTTTAATTATTTTTGAGGCAGGAACCAATTCTTTCCTCTTGCTATTTTGAAGCATCTCCAATTCTATACACCTCAGTATTCAACTCCCTCACCAATTCTTTCTCCCCATAGCGCCTGGAGAAAGAGATTAGCAGTTTTTCTTTTCATAATAAAACTTATTAGTGACTTTAAATAATTTCAATTGCTTCAATTTTGACTATTATTTTCTTAATTAAAAACATAAACAGAATAGGAGTAATTAGACATGACAAAATAAATACAATAGATCTCTGAGGGAAATAACAAAGTGAACAATTTTAAATAATATTCAAGGTAATACATTTCTCTGAAAAATATTTTATCCTAACACTTTTACTCATATTGGTAACTGTATGCTTACTTTTATCAATTTGGTATTGTCATGCTTAAACCTGGATTTGGGGTTGGAAGGATCTGGGTCAGTTGTTTAAAACCCCAAAGCAAACACTTTCATTAAGCCAAGGGATCCTGTCCTGGCTTCTTACAAGCAGCATCATTAGATAAAATATCAGTTAAAATGGAAATGGGAGCCTAGATGGAGATTATGGGACCTCAACACCCATTCTAAGAAAATGCAGTTAAACTGCAATACCTCCAATCTCCTGCACATTTTGGAAGAAATACAGGAAATCTTTTTTCAAATATTGAAAACTTGAGATGAATGAATGAATAAAAGAACAGAAATGCAGCTATCTTTTCAGGTACATTAAACAAATGGAGATGAAGGAAAGTTTGAGTTTTTGCCAGGGGTGTCTTTGAACTTTATTTCATGAGGCTTCCAATAAGGCATTTTGTGTCAGAGGTCAGCAGGCTGGTCTTCATCCCTCTGCTACACAGGGAGGTGGGAACCCAGTTTCCGCCAATGGGTACCCAAGACCTCCTCCCAGGAGGTGGGAGCTGGATCACAACCATGGTTCCTTGACAACCATGGTGATGGAGCACCATCCACAGTTACTCAATACCCCTGAACTGGCACCAGAATGGGAACACCGGTGAAAGCCAAAGCAGCACTGCCCTCCGAGGAGGAGTGGGTTCATGGGTCGTGGCAGAACTTTCTGAAAATACCACTTGAAACAGCTGTTATCTTTGCTCTCCACATGCTTGCCAACGGCCTGTCTCCCTAGCATCACTCTTAGGTGATGGAAATCTAGAAAAACAGCACATCATCTTAAGAGTCTCATTCATACATGTGACTCTAGACTTACTGTTTCTTAGCAGAGCCAAGAAAAATGATACTGTGAAAGACTCAAAACATATAGAAGATGTGTTGACATTCTCATTGCTAACTTTATGTTTCTTTAAGTCACTTCCTGTTTAAGGGAGCTGATTTTCTTAGAAGCTGTTGGGAGGCTGTGGACATCAGCATGGTTACACTGGTAAAACTGAATTAGAGCCAGGTTCCCAACTGGGCTCAGATCCGTGGTCTAAAAAGCATTTGCCACATAAGTAACTTGATCCAAGGGGTTTAATCTCTTTGGACTTGAGCTTCCTCATTTGTGAAGACAAACTGATTTAGTAAATCCAAGGCATGTGGAACATCTTGCATTTGCCCCAACTATTTTTTTAAATGATTTTATTTAGTTTTGGTTACAGTGGTCTTTGTTGCTGCCTGTGGGGGTTTTCCCTAGTTGTGGCGAGCAGGGGCTACTCTCTAGTTGTGGTGTGTGGTCTTCTCGTTGCAGGGGCTTCTCTTGTTGCAGAGCACAGGCTGTAGGGTGTGCAGGCTTCAGTACTTGCAGCTCTCAGGCTTAGTTGTTCTGTGTCAAGTGGGATCTTCCCAGACCAGGGATTGAACCCATGTCCCCACTGGCAGGCAGATTCTTTACCACTGGACCACCAAGGAAGTCCTGCTCAAATTATTGGTACGTTCACTGTGATTGGTGTTTGAGGGAAGGATCACCAAAGTTCTTGAGAAAATAGTTTCTAACCTAAATTATAAATAATCTGCATAAGCTTTCCCTTTTGGCAAAAAAATTGTCCAGTAAGATATTAAGCAAAAACTACAGGTATTTGTTCTTAGAGACTGCTCTTTGAGAGCATACCTGGACCTTCATGATGCTTCAGGACCCAGTCAATGCCATTCAGAGTTGCACGCATTACACAGATGCAATTAAATTAGCCTAACCTGAAATTTATCTGTAGACACATTTAATTAAGCACTGCCTTTTATCTTGCAATTTTTTTAAGCCTTGTAGCTGCAAATCTGACATGGCTGCAATCCAGTAGTTTGTGTTTCTGTGTCCTGGAGGCATGAGTAATTTGAAAACTCATTGAAGATTTATAATCTTGTTCAGACAGGTTTTGTTAATATTCCTTACAGACTATCCCCATTTATTAACATGTCATAAGGTCTCTTTACGCAATAATTTTTCTCATCAATTTAATGTGACAAGACCTGCAGTTCCATAGTTTCATATGATCCCTAAATCCGATTATATCACACATGTATAATGAACAAAGACTAATTATACAATTAGCTGCTGTCCTGTTGCATTTGAGAAACTGTCCATATTGTATTACCTCCAAAGCTTCTCTTAGAATCACAGCAACATCTTGTTTTAGAAAGAAGCATTAACTTTGAATTAATTTTTCCCTTTTTTTAATAAAAAGTTTTTGGGTTTTTTTTGTGTATGTGGTTACAGATGAGTGTTACTTTTCATTGCACATCTACTGTATAACACTGCTCCCTTCCAGCTGCTAGGGTGCAGAACACCCCTGATAAGATGTGCTTGCCTTTCAGAATCTAACACGCTGATTTACTAGAGACTGGGCCTTGCGTGGACCATCCTCCTTCTTTTATGAGAAAGCTTCTACGCTTTCTTCTTACAATCCGATTTTTCTCTCTTCAGAGATGATGGTCCATCTACAGGGTTTGTGATTCTGAATACACTTTGAAAAAGCTAAAGGTATAAAGCAATGGTTTCTGTCCTTTGATCATCATGATTAAAACATTTTTATGGCATATTTAAGAGGTATTTCACTAAAAGCTTCATGCATTTAAAACAAAACTTAAAATGTGACTGCACAGAAGTATTATTTTTTTTAATGAAGAGAAGGATTTTGTTTTATATAGTGTGCTCCTTCAACTTAATTTAATTAGAAAACTAGAGAAAAAAATATTTGAAATTCAGGAAGCTAAGGACTTTTAGCTTTTTTAAAAAATTCACCAAAAAAGGGGGGGTGGGAAGCATTAGAATATAGGTCAAAGGTGTTGTTTTCTTAAAATATTAAGCTATTTGTCAGCATGAATTTTTGTACAAAATGAGACGCACATGTGGTCTGAAAAGAAATGGAAACATTTAAGCACTGCCCTTCCTCTTTTTGCTCACAAAGTAAAAAGTGTGAGCAGATCCTGTAGCCCTATACTGGGTGAGTAACGTGTTGGTATGTTTTAGTTTCTTGGTCCATCCCAAGGTGTTTTTTTTTGTTTGTTTTGTTTTGTTTCTTGTTTTTATAACATGAATCCCAAAGCTAAAACAAAACAAAACAACACTATTTCAATATTAGACAATTCAACATTGGACTTTTTTGCGTGGCTGAACTCAGCCTAGTGCTGGCCTGGTGTGTACAGGACAAACCCTGATGCCCCATATTTCCTGGGAAGGGGGGCAATCCAGGCACTGTGGGTGACAGAGGTGCCCTGGTCCTGCCCCAGCTCCCTCCGTGAATTGTGAAGGGAGGCCAGTGTCCCCACGCCTCCAAGAGTGCCCTGTGTCTCGGTGAACAGAATGTAGACCAGATGGCTGCAAACATAGGTAATAAGGAGACCGATTTTCTTGCTCCCATCCCAAATATTCTATGAATTCATTTTCTAATTCACTGTTGCTAGCTAAATGTTTTATGCGCATGGGAAACTGCACCACAAGAAAAATGTATCATCTATTTTTGGAAGAGGGGGTACATGTAAGCTATCAATAAGCGATTTTATGTTCCTCAGCTAAAAACGAGGCATTTAAGTTTTACAGGAAGAGCCTGTCTAGCGTAAATTATAAATAATATGTGAATTATTGCAAATAGAAAGCCCATGGTGTAATATAGCTTATATTTATCACTGAGCAAATTATGGGTTGGAATTGTATTAGCAAGCGGCAAACAGAAATGTATGTTTTTGAGGGAACTTTCTTTAAAGACTGCTTTAAAATGTAATACACTTCAAAATAATCTTGTATTATTCCCTGCGGTAGGTGTATAGCTGCATACATTTAATATCATGTCACAAACCCTGTTCCGTCTACCCGCAGACTGAGGTTCCTGTGGACCTCACCCCAGGGAACCAGCAGAAAAGAGTTGAAGGCAGGATGCAAGCTGGGTGGGGCCTGGGCGGGGGGAAACCATTCTCTCCAAGCAACAGGCATCCTAGCTGCATCCTCCCGCGTCCACGTGCTTCTGACCAGGTTGCAGCCTATGGCCGAAGGCTCTGGGTTCTTCAACACAGGACTCTTTGCCAGTCAACCTCTCTCTTGACCTCAGGGTGGTTTCACATCAGGCTGGGGGCCACACGAGGCTGGTTTTTATGAGCAGGGATGCTCCAGTCGACGAAACGACAACTGCTCACGGTGTGTCTTGACAGGCCTGTGAACCAGTGGTGGCTCAGAAAGTGTCTCGGGGTTTTGTTAGAGGGTGTGTCACTGGCAGGGCTCTGGTTTAGCATGAACAGAAGCCACCTGGTTGGAGCCTAACCTCGGGATCTTTCCAGTTGGGCGAAGTCTACCACCTCACCTCGTGATCAGGAAGGCTGGTGTGTGCGTGGCCAATTCCACCACCATCTCCTGCAGGAGCAGTGTCCCCAGCAGTCCCCACCCTGCCTGCTGAATGCCTCCATTGCAGTGACTAGAGACAGGAGTGTTAGTCTGATCCCTCCTGATGGGCCTTCCTCTGCTGGTTTGCCTCAGTGAGTCGGCAACACATCCCTGGAGCACCTTTATTCCACTTTCTTGACAGCCCAGCACATCAGATGCTGTCAGGAGTCATCACTAATCAGGGATGAAGATACCCTGAATAATAATAATAACAGTAACAATAAACAGAATGCATGTAATCTCTTCATTTTGCATCACTGGTTGGAAGCACCCTCCAGGAGGGCAGTTATATAATGTCCTAAGCACTCCTGACAAATTAAGAGATCATGTCCATCTTCAAGTCAAGTGTGTGGTTTAAGACAGTAGTTTTAACTTAACATTTTATTTTAAAATAAAAGCCTCCATAAAGCCTATTGAAAAAATGACAATTGTAAATGCTTACCTTCTTGAGGGGGAAAGAAGTGATACAGATTGTCAAAGTTTGTAGAGATCAAATAAGTGACTGGAAGATTATGGAAGGTTTTATAGCATCAGTGAGCTTTCAAGAAGTCTCTGTGAGTTTTACACATTTTGACAGTTTTCATTCCCAGAGAGGGTGGTTACATTGATTCCCAGTGCTTAAGTATTTCTAGTTGACTCTGAAACTAAGGTACACATCAGTGTCTGCTGAGAATTTCTTATGTTCTGCGATTATCTCTCTATATATACATCTGCACAAAAAGATATACTCACTAGAGCCTCAAAAAATAAAACTGGAAAATACATGAAGTTATGCCATGGTGGCTTCAAATTTAAAATTTAACAATAAAATTAAACCTTTGTTTCTATTGTAAAATTGTCAGCAATTGCTCTAACCCCATTCAGGCTACAGCTTCATCCTACAGAAAAGCATATTATACTTAATAAAGAGTTTTCATGTCACTTGATATGTTCTTAGCAGGAAAAATATTAAGTTCAAATTGAAATATATTTACATATTTTGCTATATGTAGAAAATACTTGTGTAACAAAGAAAACAGAACTGAGAGAAAACCTTTAATATTATTTAAGAAAAAACTGATTTAAAAAGTAATTTTCAAGGAAGCATTTAATACAATGCCATTAATTATGAAGCATTTTTATCTGTCCATTAAGAACAATCCTTAAGGTTTTCACTAAGGAACAATTATTGTCCAAAGAACAGAAAAACTTACCTCTCTAATTTCAGTATTTTAGGATATTTTTTGTTGATTCTAGAATTTAAGAAAATCAACTTAAAACTCTAAAGATTTCTGATGGCATAGAGTTTGATCCTTGGATATTATTATTTATAAAGTTTACTTAAAACTATCAACGTGCTGTGCTGTGCTTAGTCTTGTCTGACTCTTTGCTATCCCCTAGACTGCAGCCTCCTGTCTTCTTTGTCCATGGGATTCCCCAGGCAGGAAAACTGGAGTGGGTTGCCATTTCCTTCACCAGGGAATCTTCCCAACCCAGAAATCGAACCCAGGTCACCTGCATTACAGGCAGATTCTTTACCAACTGAGTCACCAGAGAAATAAAAAAATGCATGGTGTTAATATTTCTTAATACATGTGCTTGATATGCAAATGTATATAAGTGCATATTTCCCTTGTGGCAAACTTCTGAGGTGGTGATGAAATGAACTAGATTCTACTGGGTGAGGGGCCTTATGTTTCCTACCAGGGGCTGAGAACTGTCCATCTGTTAATGCATATAACCCCCTGGAGCTGTCTGGTTGGTCACACTGACTAAAGGAGACGGCAAAGTGGAGAGACAGTACACACAATGCCCAGGTGCGGGGCTGGTCCTCTACGTGTTTGCTCCCCCCACTGCTGCTCTATTCTAGAGCTAATCCCAAGGAGAAGGGGCTATGGGGACTCGAGACCATGCCCCAGGAGATGAGTTTAGAGCAAGGTCCCTCTTCAGATGGACGGATGAGACCCTGCACCTTCCTTAGGAAGACCGCCGGATTAGATGTGTCCTACAGTTTTATACCTGAAGAAAGGTACCAGCAAGACTCACATCTTTTGACATCATATAAAGTGAAACTTCTGAACAATCAGAGGTAAACCTCAAACAGCTTTTGGTGTTATTTAAATGATTTAAAAGCAATAAATGACTAACTATTATTGCTGAGCCCCGATTTCAACGACAACCTGAGAACACAGTTTTCAGGGTCAAGGACAGAATTTATAAAACTCATGTATCAAATGGGTATGAAACCCTAGACTGACATTTGCTGTGCTCTTTTCCAGGTATCTAATGGGACGTAAATTACATTAATCCTCCCGCGTGGAGGTAGAATTTTGGTGACTTAAATATTATAATATATTTAAAAAAACATTGACCTAAAACAAACAACCAAATAAATATGCAATTGGAAATCTGATTATTGAAATAAAGAAAAATGGCAAGAGGTCATCACGATGGAGAAACAAAGCACCCAGCCTTTCTGAACACGTGACATTTGGCCTGAGGCCTGAGGAATGAAAGAGTCCAGATGGATGGAATGAAGCCAGGCCAATGGGAGCATTCCCTAGACAGAAGCCCCAAAATGGGAAAGGGCCATCACCCTGGGTGTGACTCAGTGTGGAAAGGGGGAGGGGTAACATCGGGAGCAGCCCTGGGGAGGGCGAGCTCGGCAAGTTCCTGGAGCTTGGGGGCTGTGGCCAAGGCCCTCATCTGTAACCTCATAAGCTGAGGGTCCCGAGCACACGTAAACAGGAGCCGACTCGAACTGGGTTCTGAAAGATCATTATCACTCCACCAGTAGGGGTGACTGGGCAGGGTACCCACAGGAGCCACACAGGGGCCACTGGACAGGGCTGACAGTGGCCAGTGAGAGGCCTGATGACCTGACAGCTGGGGAAGAGAGACCACGGGAAGAAAAGGTGTTCAGGGCACTTCAGACCAGGCCGTGCGGGGGCCTGAGGAACAGGGCAATGTTGAGGCTCCAAGCGGTTGGGCCTGTTCCTTTTCATAGCAATCTCATTTTGCAGAAAATATTCTCTGGAGGAGGGCAGGACAACCCACTCCAGTATTCTTGCCTGGGAAATCCCATGGACAGAGGAACCTGGCAGACGACAGTCAGTGCGGTCGCACAGAGTCAGACACAACTGAAGCGTCTTAGCAGGCACAAAGCTATTTAGTAGCATGAGTTCAAGAAACTCCAGTGATTCCTCTAAGACCCCAAACTCAAAAACTTAACCTTCGCATTGTGCTGGATCAGGTGTAATTCAATTTAAACATTACAGGTAAAACGCTGGTGTTCAGAATGCGCAGACAAGAAAAGTGGTACCCTTGGAGCATATCTATTGTCTTAACGTATTACCCTCTGACTCTGTCTCATATGTGATGCGTGGTTAGTTTAATAGTCTGATGTGTGTTGCCTTGGATTCTCATGGGTCCAATAGATGAATGTACAGTTGATCCAGCTTCAAAGAGCCTCAAACTGTATGTCTTTTTGTGTGCGTGGTATTTTCTGGGCTTTGCACTTTTCACTTGAATCTGAAAGGACACTTACCCCACACAGGTTTAAGAACCATTGTGGTAAAAATGGGAAAAACGAGTTAGATTTGCAAGTGTGGAAAAGGGATTTTCTTTTAATCACCAGCAGCCCTCTAGCACTCATGGCTTTGGCTCACCCACCTCTACAAATGAAATAAAAGAGCTATCTTGAAATATGTAAGAAAAGGAGGAATGTGCAAGGGCTGCAGCGTCAGTTGTCCTCCTGTTTCTCTTCCATCCCAACTGAAGGGGCAGGGAAAGGGAATTGGTGCCCTCAGCCAGCTGGGCACAGAGGCTGGACACGGCAGAGGATCAGAAGAGGAAAGGCAGCCGGGGGCAGGCAGCATGCTCAGTGGACAGTGCTGGATCATGAACTCTGTGGACTAGAGCCTTCAGTATGAAACAGCTTTTAACTCTGCAACACTGTACCAACTAATACGACACCCGACTATAATTTCACTAATTAGAGTTCAACTTATTCTGCAAATGCACACTATTTGCTATTTTGCCTTATATAGTTTTCTTTTTTCAAAGACTTTGATTCCACAATTCCATTTGGATCCTGTCCTCCAGTTTGGATTTGGCGTTATGGTTTGATAAGTATTATCTCAGAGGACCTTGTAGCCTGATAATTCTCCTCTGGAAGCCTGACAAATGAGTTCTGATGTGGAATGGCGTGCAGGTATCTAGTCCCCTGAGAAGAGATGACAGAATGCCTTGTCCACAAGTTTGTCCTAGTTTCCCACGAGCGAATATGTATTTAGGTCTCTCCAGGAGATCTTCATACTGACAAATAAAGCTGTTTACTGATGGCTTAGGGTAGACGAGTACCACATTTCACTGAATCTAAGTTGCCATCTACTGCAACTTGCATCTTCATTTCCAACATGTTGCAAAGTAAAAATAGGTGTGTATTTGCACTGATGGAGAAATCCAGACACGGGAAATTCATTTAAGAAAAGTATGGACTATCTAGGTGATCTCAGATCCACAAAAAATGAATGCGCACTAGAACGTTACTCAGAGGTTCTTTTCATTCTATAAGTAATAAATAATACACCATCTACAAGCTCATCTACAGGTACTGGGTGAAAATAAATTACATTACAGCTGGATAATGGAATAGTATGTAGACCTACAGCATGAATTAGATCTATCTGCAGTGCATCTGAATTGTTATGATTGCATATATTGTTCTTTTGTTTGTTTTCCCTTTTTCCCCCAGTTTTACTGAGGTTATAGCTTAAACAAAAATACACATAATTATTGCATACAATTTGGTAAGTTTAGATATACATTCACTTGTGTTATTATCACCACAATCCAGGGAAGAACAAACTAGGTTTCAAGGCAGTATCATGAGAATTATGATCCCAGTTTTATAATATTTATTTTAATATATATCAGCACATCACTCAAATCTGAGTGTAGGTCTGGGAGAATAAAAATTAAATAATCTGCAATCACTCTTTCTGGGAGGTAGCATGTTTTGGGGTGACAGGTAGAGTCTCTGTTTAAATGTACACTCTGTGTGTGTGTTTGCTAGACTTTTGTTTTTCACACCAAGTATATATTACTTTATAACTGGCAAGAACAGTAGAGGCATTTGGGTTGTGGGGGAAAAAATATGTAATCTACATCTTTAAAATTGTTAACCAGTATGCAATTTATGTGTATATATTGTTGAACAAAACAAACACCTTCCCCGTTTTTTCAGAGTCATAGTCAAGTGTGAGAGCTGGGCTAAACACACGGAGCAAAGTTAAGACTGTCTGACCGCAGAGGTGGCCCTGGTGGAGAGTGTGGTAGAACCTGGCCCAGGGGTGGAGAAGCTGGGGAGGGCGTGTGGAGCGGAGGTGTGGGGAGGACTAAGCCCAAGCATTGGGAGAACTGCAGAACCCCCTGAATATGATTATGTCTGGGGAGCCAGGCTTTGAAGGGGCCCTGAGACAACTTCCCTCATGGCTCAGTTGGTAAAGAATATGCCTGCAATGCAGGAGACCCAAGTTCGATCCCTGGGTCAGGAAGATCCCCCAGAGGAGGGCATGGCAACCCACTCCAGTATTCTTTCCTGGGAAATCCCATGGACAGAGGAGCCTGGTGGGCTACAGTCCATGGGGTCACAGAGAGTTGGACACGACTGCGGCACTAAACAACACGGAGGTGCTCGGGTGGGCTGTCTGAGTTTGAAGCTCAGAGGACTGGTCTAAAGTGGGCAGACCACGGAGAGCCCATGGAGGAGGGGGTGGCAAATGACAGGGGCCTCTCCTGAGGAGATCAGGAGGGGAGAGCCTGGAAGGGGTCCTGGGGTGGGAGGGTGGCATGGCACGGCCAAGAGGCAGAAGAGCAGAGCTGGGACCAGCGCGGGTGCTGCAGGCACTGGGGTGACTGGGCAGATATAGCTCAGTGACACAGTCGGGTCCGGCCTGTTTAATGCTCAGATTTGTTTGCAGTGCTAGTTTATCTTGAAACCTTGATTTTGCCTTAAGTACAATAATGGAATCAATTTATGGTTTTTAAGCAATGTTACCTATTTATTTCATTATGTTTATTTATTTGGTGCCTATATCTGAATACTTCGTGTTCTAATACAGGAAAAGGTACTGTCAGAGTCAGAGCTAAAGAATCTTGAGTGACTCTCTGCTTAAGACTCTGTGCCTTGTATTTTCATAGAAAATGCAGTTTTAACCAGTGGTATTTTTAAATGCTTTGGTATAAATACTCAAGTTTGCAATTATATGGCATTAAATGCAAGGTAATAAGGCCATCTATAACGTGAAATGCACTATTTGAAGTTTATTTCAAATGTATTCCGACAGTGACTACTGAGTACTGTGAAGGCCCATTAAAAAGGGCTTCTCCTAGCTATGCATTCAGCTTTTCTCCAACTCAGACTATTCCCCTTGTCTATCTAGTGATACATGGTTATGTCTCTCTTTAGGTAATGTAACAACCACCTTTATAATTCATGGATTATGATTACAAATGAAATGTGTCTTTTTTTTAATTTTTGGAATTTATCTTCTAGCTAGATTGAACTTAGATTTTAATAAAGGTATCAGAATTATCTACTACAATTCCTATGACTAAACAATATGTATTTGAGTATCAGGTAGTAAAATAGCTGTTACTGTGTAGATGGTTCATAAATATCTTAAAATAAATGGATTAATGAAAACAGGGATAGTGTCTTTGGTTCAAGGGTTTTAAACATCTTGAAATCTCTCATTTGCAATTGTTATCATCTTCAGAGTTTGTCTTATTGTCATGGTTCGTTTATTTATTTTCTTAAAAATTATTAGCTCCGTCTTTAGTGTTCACATTAAAATAACTTGAATTCATTTTATGCCTGTGCTTGCAAACTTTGGGTTACTGGTTTCTTTATCCCCAGGCAGTGGGTGATTCACGCCAGCAATGTAGACTGATCTCCAGGTGCTCAGTTACAAGGGCCGAATGTTTCTACTGTGGCTTTGAGGTCTGGGCCATTACTTAGTCCCAGGGGTAATTCACTGGTTTTCTAGAACCACATCTGCTTCAAGCTATCAGCCAGAAAAGAAAACCAGTCCAAGAAAAAAGTATGAGTGTGATCTGTGAAGATACATCCATGTACAAGTGTGTGTTAAAAGGGCCACATTTTTCAAGCAACGAGCTTTAAAAGGCACAGAAAGATCCCCTGTTACTTGTAATGAATACTTCCTTCTCCAGAGTGTGGGGTCCTCATTCTGTCCAGCTCAGTCATTTTGCTGGTGATTAAGAAGCCTACTTGTTCAGGCTATTTTTAAAAGAATTAATAACTATATTTTAAAAGCCTGATTCTTTAACTTTGCTACCAAAATGCAACAGCAGAAGAGGAAGTAACACAGGGGAGTATGAAGAGGTTGAGGGGAGCCCACCTGCTCTTGGGCTGGCCCAGGCCGGAGGAGATCAGTGGGAGGGTCATTGTGCTACAGGGAACCACTGCTCCCGCCATCTTTTTACAGCTGGTGATCTGTTCAAGGATACAGCAGATTGAGCTGTCACTGCCTAACTTCACAAATGTAAACATATTACAGCCTATTTTTAGAGAGGAATTGGCTGTGCCATTATAATGCTAAAAATTAACCTGCATTAAAATGGAAGTAAACTGCTCCGTGGAATTTAGAGCTCTGCACACACACACACACACACACACACACACACACATAGTGCTTTGTTGGAATAAGAGTGGAGGTCAAAACATACTCTCAAAATTCTGGAGTCAAAGCACACTCTTACCACTATGTCTTCCACATTAAATAAAATGTGTTTACAAGTGTGATGGCAGGAACAAACATCTTGATATTTGGAAGAGAAATCTATGACAACCAAACCTTTTTGAGTGGGAAGACCCAAATGCTTTCCTTTTAATTCTTCTTTGCCTTCAGAGAGCCAGGTCTGTGAACAAGAGCCACAGCAAGCCCCCTGGTGCGGGGAAGGGCAGGTCTTGCTCTTGTTTGGGCATCAAGAACCCAGCCACCCTCTTTTTCTACTTCTCTGCTTCCCTAGCATCATTCAACGCATGTTCTCTGTTTTAGTCATTTTGAGCTGGGCACTAACTGAATTGTCTTTTGTGCTCTGGCAAAGATAATGTATCTGGGTTTCCTTAGTGATATTCTAAACACACTTTTCCTGCGCTCCCATACCGAGCGCATAGTTTTGGAGGAATTCCTGTTGTGTGGGAGGCCAGCTCAGCTCCATTCACACACTCCAGCCCCAGCTGCGGCCCCTGGGCTCAGCCTGATCTTGGTCTCAGCCCCCAGCTGCTCCCCAGCATCTGCGCCAACAACCACAGTGGCCTTTGTGCATCTACTTATTTACTTTGTATTTGCGCAGTGCGCTTCAGCATTTTTTGTTTTATCTTCCTTGGAGTAAGTTAAGATTGTGAAAAAAGTTTGCTCCAGGGAAAGGGAGTTCAAGGGCCCACTGATTCCTTCAACTGCTTAAACAGGGGAGGGGGCAGAGGAGAAGAGAAAGGAATGGAAATGAATCAGCACCTTGGGTCATCAGATAAGGTGCCCTTCTATTAAAGGATCAAGTCAAGAGACAGGCTAGAGGGAAGCTGGCATCAGACCGGGGTAGGGGGTGCTGTTATTACTGTCCTTGTTAAAATCTGACTTCATGGGATGACTTTTAAAAATCTCAGTGAAACGGGGTACTGACCTCTCCCGAACAGATATGCACAGGAGAGGAGACCTGAGAAGAGAGGAGACCTGAGATGATATTGACAGCGCTTCTGACTAAGGAAGGTCACCGTGTGACAGTTTCAGGGGGACACCTGCAGCAGGGCTTTGTCAACAGGGTCTTGAATGCAAACAAAACACAAGCAGTCTCTTCCCGCCAGGAAGTGACACTTGGGGCCGACCCTGAGCAAGGGCACATCTGGAGGACGACTGTTTCAGGCGGCGATTGCTCCTCTGGTCCATGACTTCATCCGTCGGGTGTCTGGGAGGGGGTTGGAGAGATGTACTTCAAAGCCTGAATGTCTCTAAGTGCGGCTGGGGGCACAGACCAGGGACTGGGCAGTTTTTGAAGCGCAGGCGCCAAGCCGCCAAAACCACTGTTCTGAGTCTGATTTAACCAAACGCCTGGGGGGAGTGGGGTTCTCAAGTAGCCTAGTGCTTAGAAATGAGTGATATAAATGTTACTCATTGTACGACTGAGGGAGAGACATCACTCACAGGAAGTGATTACAGTTCTTTATCTCCCGGGGCCCTGTCGCTAAGGAAACTCTGACTCAGTGCATGAAAGACAGCCGTCCCTTTGGAGTTCAGGCCAGTTAGTCATGACAGCTCTGGATCCGCTGTTATTAATAGCAATCCCGTCCACCAAGTGAACAGTCCTCAGGGCCTGAAAAGTGTCCCACGTGTATGAGCCTGCTTTATTCACATTCGAAGTCAATGTTATTCATCTTCTTTTCTCAAATAAAGAAATTGAGAGCTACAGTCTGGTAGGAAAGCAGATTCCAATCCAGGTCTTCTAGGTTCAAGTTCAAGCCTCATTGCCCTGCTCCCCAAGAAACGTTCTGGTTAGATGTACAGGCTTCTGTGCACAATCTTTAGGCTTCTGTGCACAATCCTGCCAATGTGGACCAGCCGCTCTTGTGTGCTAGGAAAGCAGTGTAGACTGGTGTAAATATGCTGGTGGGGTGCACCTTCACTTTTCTCAATTTTTTAATCAGAAGAAAAATGCTGAGTTGGGCTTTACATTCACCAAAAAGTTTTCCTGGTTCTGCAGAAGGAACAGTCTTCTGGCACAATTAACTCAGAATAGATCTGTGTCTCTTGGGGCTGAAGCACTTCAGGGAGGTCCTAAATGGCATAAACCAAAGATCCTAAATCTCATACTTTCATATACTACTTTGTTAAAAAAAAATCATCTCAGGAATCATTTATTTTCTGGAGATGGCAGTCTTTACACTGGAAAACATGCGGTTTTATGTGGGTTGTCTTTCATTCTCGGTGAGGCGATGAGAAAAGAAAACAAAATTTGTTTAGAGCTGCAGTGAACAAATAATTGGCTGACAGCTAGGTTAACTGTGGAAATCAGAACTTTCCCATGCTATCTGAGGAATGAAAACACATCCTGGTTAGTGATGCTGACCAAGCTTGGAAGGTTAGAGGTGATTCCGTCTCCAGGAATGTGGTCTTATTTTAAGAAGGGCCTCTGAGTCATGTGGAGTCGTGTTGAAATGTGTGTTGTGTTCTGTAATTTTAAAAAGGAAGCTTGCAGGGAGGAAATGGAACCAGTGTTTTTTTTTTTTCCCCAAAAAAACTCTGTCCTTTAATGGAAGAAAAGGGCAAGTCGATTCCCACACATCTCACTTGCTCCCTGTGATGCGGGCTCTGATGTCTTTTACCAGAGATACAGTCTTAATGTGGTTTGCTGTAATCTTACTTGCTTAGAGTGCTTTAAGTTTGTAACTTGAACTGATCTTACTTAATATTTATAGTTAGATGTGGCTATATGCACTGCTTAGGATTGAATAAAATGGACTAGGGATCATTAAGATCTTGATTGGTTAGCTATCTGGAGTGATGGCTACAGAGATACATGTATTATTTTTATCAACATAAAATATGAATCCTTTTAAGTGAGCTTCAGGTTTCTCAACTCAGAAATATAGGAGTAGAGCCGATATTGCCTATATTCCTGGGTGAGCTCCTGGGTGGGGCATCAGAGCTGTTATCATGAGAAGGGGTTGACATCTGCAGCAGGAGTGAAGAAGGAAAGGAAGTCCCCAGCAACAGGGGCTCAGATTTCTAACATCATAGGAACTTGCTCATATACATACACACCTTTGTAATAAACATTCTAAATTTAATAAAGCAGATGCTGTGAACTTGGGAACTCAATTTGGGCTATAACTCACTACCCTCAGAATGAGACTTTGGGCTTAATTTTCAGTAATCTAGGCCCTTTAGCTACAGGGGAGAAGATTTCTTACAAGCCAATCTAGACATTTTCTGGTTCCTTCTGCAGACCTTAATCTGGGAATTTAAAGCCCTGAGCACATCATTTTCTTTTCCTAAGTTGTCTAGCATAGTTAGAAGTAACCAGCCAACCCGATCTTATGTGTATTTTCCACCAAAATGCTCAAACTCAGTAAATACTTGGCCATCCAGAACCTCATCCTAAATAGGCATGTGATGACTACAAGTGTGTGAAGGTGACCGTCTGGTCTGAGTGACTCTTTCACTACCACGTGCTCAACAGTCCTTTGCTGCTGGAAATGGAGTCCTTCATGTCTTTGATCAGATGAGAAAACCAATTCCAGAAAACCCAGACGTAAGAGAGCTCATCCTTAAGACGCTGTCACTTTCCCAATCCTCCCAACACCAAATTCGATTTCAGGTTTAAATCAGAGAGACAGAGCAGGTCCACATTCACGTTTGGGTGTCTGGCCTTTGAGCTGTGGGAGCTGGTTACTCCCGCCTCTTTGAGGCTGTGGTCTCCTCGTCTGATGCCAGAGCCCCTAGCCCAGGGAGGGGAAGGAGGATGGGTGGGGAGTGGAGGAAATACACTGATCCCAAAGACAGCTTGAAACCCACGTCAGCTCTTGCCACCTCTGCCCTTGGGTGATGCAGGGGACTCTTGTGTGCTGCTCACGGAATGTCTGCAGACTTTCTCCTAAGGTTTACCAGTTGCTTCAGCAAGACCGCCTCCTGGCTATTTTCAAAGTCATCTATCTAGAAGCACTCTGAAAAACCAGTGCTTGGTTACTGCATCTCACTGGGTCTTCCACAAAGGTTTTTCAGAATGTTTCTTCATCCTGTCACCACCATTACCAACAGCACAATATTTGCAGAATAAGTGCATGACACCCGTCATGCAAGGGCTATGGGGGAACTCCACAGGTGACAATCTCAGCTGGCCTTCTACGATGAGAAAGACTTCCGGGTCAGATTGGGTGTCCCTGCCCGCCTCCTGCCAGGACTCCAAGGGCACTCGCCCAAGAGATGAGTAATGTCAGATGATGGCTGAATCACTGGATGTGGCAGTGTGAACTGGGTGGTGAGTCCCCTCCTGGCCTGTGGCTGGGAAAACCTTGTAAAAATGGAACTGAGGGCAAGATGGTGCAGCTGGGTCTTCTCAGGTCACAGCCCAGGGGCCTGGGAGGGAAGGACCCCCAGAAAAGAGGGAAGCCCGGCCAAGACAGATGGGTGGGCATGCTCTGGGCTTCCTCGGTGCTGCTCCTACTCTGAGGTCGAACACAAAAGCTGAAGGACTGTGAACAGTCATGGACCAACCATCTAGGTCGTGACAGCAAAATGCAGAGCTGCTTCCTTGCAGAGGAAACATGGCCAGGCTCCATCACTTCCCACTTCCAGGGCTCTGATGAGGGGCGGTATTTAAAACCTGCTCCAGGGAGACCTGACTTTGTACAGGTTAGGGAGCATCCTCTTACCAGACATCATCTTTGCCAGCAACCAGGATGCAAAGCAGGGCACGTTCTCCAGGAGCAGACAATGCTGGAGTGTTTACCAGGAAAAGCAAAAGCGAGGCTATCAAAATGGAAAAATGACCCAGACAGAAAGTTTCCAACTTATTGCTCAGAACATGATTTGGGGTTGGGGGTCGGGGGGTACTGGATTGAACATTCAAACTTTTGGCTTCCAGCCTCTTCATAGGAGGTGGTTGACACTTCTGTCCCTGTGTTGGTCAGCTTCCCCATTTGGATCACTAACATCTAAATGTGTTCAGGTCTGCACACTTTTAGGGGGCCCAATGTGACACTTAACTGAGTATGTCACATTCAGATACGTGAAGAAAAGATATTCGTGTATTAACTGAAAGCTGATCCAAACCTCCCCTCGCAGGTGATTGGAGGTAAGATGAGTGCACTGATTAGAGAACATGGTCACGTTCATCAGGTCTGTTTCTCAGGCTTCCTCGGGGTCCTGTTGGACAAGGAAAACCTGGGGCCTCTGGGCTCAGCTCCTCACCAGGCCCCCAGCTCTCCATCCTTCCAGGACCTGGTGTCCCACTAGAATCTGCTTCTGGTTCTTCAACTGACTGGTGAATGTGGTCCATGCCCATGACTTGGACATGTTGTTAGTCCCACCGTGGCCCTCCTGGTCACCAGGTGCACCCTGAAGTCCAGATCTTTCTCCCAGGTGGTCCACATAACCCTCCCTGTGGACCTTGGCCATTTTGCCTCAAGACCTGCAGGCCAGCTGCGTGGCTACCTCGCCGCACAGGATGCTGGGACGTCTCAGGAAAGGGCCCCCAGCCTCCTCACCCAGCCAAGCGGCCCCCTCACTTGTGCACTGTGTGACATAACCCTGCAGTGGCCCAGTAGAAACCTGGGATATGAAGAGACAGCTAAGCAGGAGCACCTTACTTCCAGTTTCACCTCAAAGTACTTCCGGTCTACAGACTGGAAGACACGTGTCTCTGTGCTGCCCTCCAATCTTCCTCCCAAAACAGCAGACACCACCATCCCCCCTCTGCCAGCTCCCAATGCTTCAGGGCATCTGCCCTCGTCCTTCCCTAAGGTTGCAAGCATTGAACAGAGGCCTGTGAACATCCTTTGTCAGAGTAAGTGGGAAAACAGATTAGCTTGCGCTAGTAAAGAATCCTCCTGCAATGGAGGAGACCCCAGTTCGATCTCTGGGTGGGGAAGATCCCCTTGAGAAAGGAAATGCTACCCACTCCAGTATTCTGGCCTGGAAAATTCCATGGACTGATGCAACCATGGGGTCGCAAAGAGTCAGACATGACTGAGCTACTTTGACTTCACTTCACTTCGTGCTCAAAATATGTCTCTATGTCCTTTGAGAAAGTCACCCAGACCCTCACTTCCTGACTATCCCCCTGTCCCAGGCCACATCCTCAGAAATGTCAGCTACCTACTTGGTTTCCCATCCACCTCCCCTTCCCCCTTCTTAGTGTTAGTCGCTCAGTCGTGTCCAACTCTTTGTGACCCCATGGACTGTAGCCCATCAGGCTCCCCTGTCCATGGGATTCTCCAGGCAAGAATCCTGGAGTGGGTTGCCATTCCCTTCTCCAGGGGATCTTCCTGACCCAGGGATTAAACCCTGGTCTCCCACTTTGCAGGCAGATTCTCTGCCATCTGAGCTATCAGGGAAGCTCAGAATACTAGAATAGGTTGCCATGCCCTCCTCCAGGGGGTCTTCCTGATGGAATCTGCATCTCCTGCATTGGCGTGAGAGGTTTGTTTTTTTTTTTCTTAAAAGCCACTGGCACCACTTGGGAAGCCCAAGCTGAAGGCAGGGAACAGAAGCTGCAAGCCGATGAAGATGGGATTAGAACCCAGAGCACAATGGATTAGCAGTCCATCACCTTAACCACTCGGTCACTCGGTCACTTTGTCCTGGCATCCTGCTTCTTAGCTCCCTGCAGTCTGACTCCCCCCCTCCCTCCCTCACTGACACACCCTGTGTGAGGTCAATGACCCCTTGCCGGCTAGTCTTGGGACAATTTTCACACACGAGACTTGACTACTCATGGGCATTTGTTACCACCAATCACTCCTGACTCTGTGATGCCCTCGCTTCCCTTGGTTTCATGCAAATGTTCTTCCATTGCAGGTCTTTTCCTCAGGCTCATCTCAGGCCTGGGTCAGTCCTGAGTAGGAGTCATGTATGTACGTGCACGCTTCAGTTGTGTCTGACTCTGTGCGACCCTACAGACTGTAGCCCACCTGGTTTGCTGTCCATGGGATTTCCCAGGCAAGAATACTGGAATGGGTTGCTATTTCCTTCTCTAGGGGATCTTCCAGACCCAGAGATCGAACCCTAGTCTCTTGCATCTCCTGCCTTGGCAGGCGGTTCTTTACCACTAGCACCACCTGGGAAGCCCAGGAGTCATGTGAGACTGGGCTTTGTCCCCAGCCTGGGCTCTACCCAGTCTCTCCCATGCTTGCAACAGTCAGCCAAACATCAGAGAGCCTCAAAGGCACAAAAGTGGTCCAAACACCCCACTGTGCACCTGTAGCCTACAACCACTGCGCTTGGGGGTCCTACATGTAACGTCTTTGCCCTTCATGTAAAGGTAAGCTGGTTGGCTTTGGGAACACAACTGCTTTGGCTAATCAGTATCTCTCCAGCACAGTAAAGTGCCCTGGGGCAGGTGTTCAATGAATCATCTTTTGAATGAATGATATTACAAAGAACACATAAATGAGCTAAAAACCATTTGCTATAGTAAATAAAATGACCTGGTGGCCAAAACATGATGAAATGACCTTTCAAATCTTACTGGCTCAACCAAACATCTCCATTCCATTGTCTCAGTATTATTTCTGCTTCCTGTAGGTTTCCCTTATATTTTTTTAAAAAATTAATTGTAATTAAAAAAAATAAAATGTATCACTTTAATCATTTCCAGTGTACATTTGAGAAGTGCTAGCTTCAGTATTGCACAACCAATCTCCAGGATGTTTTCACCTTGTAAAACCTAAACTCTATCTAAACACCACCTCCTCTTTCCACCCTCCCTCTCAGCCCCCGGAAACCATCGTTCTACTCTTTTCTCTGTGAGTCTGACTACTCCAGGTAATAAATTACTTTTGCAGGTTACCGATACTTTATTGATAAGTGTCTTGTATTTAAGAATACGGAGAAAACAGTGTTCTGTGTGTAAGTGGCTATTTAATCTTGATTCTTTCATTTCAGCTCAAAAAGCTAGACAGTCTTTCTTCTGTGGCCTGTGGTAGAGGTGGAGCAGATGATGCAGTCATCTTTTCTTCTATTCCAGGTGCACAAATCCCAGATAATCATCTTAGTCTGTTTCAGAAGCAACTTTGCTTAAAATACTTCCTGCATCTCCAGCTATGGAAGAGATTCAAAAGAAAGGGCTTCCAATGGGTGGATGGAAGCAAGTAAATACTCTTGAGAGTATTAGAGGGTGTGATCTGTGGAGGAGACTCCTCATGAGGGTTCCTCATTCTTTCTGGGCATGGCTGTCCCTTTAGAACATTATTCCCAGATGGCCCGGTGCCCTGTCATCAAGCTCTTGTAGAATATGGGCATCAGTAACGGGGTACATATGAGGATATGTTTAACTTGCCCGTAAGAGACCTCTTTCCTCCTGGCTGGAGGTCAGCTGCGAGGATGGGGGAGGTTTGTGTTCAGGACAGCAAGCTGCCTGGATTGCTTGACTCTGGATCTGATTCTTGGGAGTGGAGCCTGTGCACCCACCCTGGACTGTCTGAGAAGAAAGACCCCTCTGACTGGTGAGAGCCACTGCGTCCGCAGGCACCTCATGCAGGAGGGCATCCTTCCTGCTCACACACACATCTCTGCTCCTCATCTTACATTCACCCGAGTCCCTCCCTCACAGATCTAAACATGGCTTGTGTGCAGACATGGGTATGACTCACTGAAATATACAGAGCAAATACGATGGACACGTTCCTTGACTTGAAAGAATTTATTGTCGTTTTCTTGTTGAGAAAGCCAAAAATCACAGGAAACACAACTAATTAAGAGCCTATTTGATTAGTACTAACAGTTAGGGTTCTTGAGTCCTAACTAGGAAGTTAGGACCTTCTAGAAAGTCAGAGACTATTGGAGAAGGGATTGGCGGAAGCAGAAGGTTTCCAAGGTTTTCTGTTTTGAGTCAGTGTGCACAAAAGTGGGGACCCACCTGCACTGGGTCCCTTGGAAGCATCTCTCCCTTCCCTGTTTCCCCAAAGAGAGGAAATGTTGAGCCTAACACACCTGGGCTGCTGGTTGCTGAGCTCCAAACTCTGGGGGTTGTGTATGAGATCTTGTGGTGAGAGCACCTTCATGGTGACACCCCAGGGTGCTTTGGACACTCCCTCCCCCCAAGATCATCTTGCCACCTTCTCCTGCTTCAGTGCTGCATCCAGGGGAGGCTTGCCAGGCCCTGAACCCAGTAACGCACACTTCACATGGGAGCACCCGACCTCCCCATGTGGGATTTCATCTCCCAGGTGACGGAAGGTGTCTTCTGTGGACCTGTGTCATCCTTTGTCCAAAGAATAGTTCCCAGTTCTTCAGATAATGTCCAGACAATTATCAATAAATGTATTTTAAATATATGAACAAATTATCAGTGCCTATTGAATGACAAATATTGGACAAGATCAAAACTTGCAGGTCTGCCCTGCACTGCAATCCATCCTGTAGTAGATGATACTGACTGTCTTCTCAGAAAGACAGACATTTCTCAAATGACAAGCCATTCTATTAGCAACATGTGGTCACATGGGGGGTTGCTAAATTCTTCTGTTCTTTTTTTGGGAGCTTAAAATATGAAATGAGTTCCCAGAGGTGGAGTATTTTCAAGCAATAGAAGGCCAAGATTAAACCGCTTCTTATTGCCCCTCTGAGAAGGGATCATTTGTCTCTAGTGGAACGATCAGAGTCCTGGATAAAAATAAAAATGTGAATTTTTAAAATAGGGCTCACTTTTTGAACTGCTCTTCCGAAATGAATCTTGCAGCATGGCCTTTCTATTTGAGCCATTCTGATGCAATTTTGCCCACACAGATGTAAAGTGTGTTAGAGCCGGCCCCTCAGCTGGACTGAGGGACCTGGGAGGCTCTTTTGGGTTTGAAAACTCAGCCTCATCTTCTGGATGTTGAATAGACGAAGAGTTAGCTCTCAGCCCTCAAGCACTTTGCAAATGGAGGGAGATTTCTCAAAATTAAGAGTTCAGAGGATGCTTCTCTTGGGTTCTGAAGTAACTGATTACAAAGTAGAAATGTTCTCCTGTACAAAATAACTCTCTCCATCACTGGAAGCATTTCTTGGCTGGGGGTGGTTCTGCCCAGGGCACACCCATCTGGAGGCCTTCTGACCCTCACACCTGGGTGGGGTGTTACCAGTATCTAGTGGGTGGGGATCAGGGCTACTGCTAGGCATCCTAGGTGCCTGGGCCAGGCCCCCACCCCCCACCAATGCCAAGCATCCTTGGACCCCGAAGTATCAATAGTCCAGAGGGTGAGAAGCCCCATTGTGTGCTTAGGAGTTTCTTGCATCCTGACCAAGCAGAAGGACCTTGGTAACCTGCCTTCTCCCTGGGCCCTTGCAGTAAAGACCCTCCCCAACACAGGGCCATGCTCCCAGGGAGCAGGTACTGGTGACCCCAACTCAATGGAATGGTGGGCCCTCTGGCCTTTGGCATCACACCTTGAGTCTGATGACTCTTAGCTTGGCGAACCCACCAAGTAAGGCCCAGAGATCCCCCCTCGGGGGATCTCATACCCAGAGGAGCTGACCTGTGTGTGCATGCAGCCAGTCACATTTGTGTGGCTGGTGTCGCCCAGGTATGGGCTCAGAGCCATGGTCACAGAGAGGAGCTCTGTCTGAAATCAGACGGGGACTGTGGTGCTGGAGTGGCCCACTCTGCTGGTACAGCCCAGAGGTGCTATGGAAACTCAGACCTCCTCCGTCCGAGCTGTGGGAACCCAGGGGAGGACGTCCCTGCTATGCCTCTGTGGGCAGCCAGCTCCGCGTCTAGACTGAGCCTGCCCTCCAGAGGCCGGACACCGAGGGGGTCAGGGTGTTCCTACCCATGGATGCCTGAGCCTGATCTCCAGACAAGGGGTTCCAACCAGCCTGCTCTCTTCCATCTATAGTCGTGGGGGAGACAGGGTTAGAATTTTGAAACAAAGATGTGATCACATTTCTCTCCCATTCAGGGATCTTTTATGATCAATCACTCTTGTCTCTAAAGTAAACTTAAAAACTTGACAGCAACAGCAGAGACACAAGGCACCATGCATCTGCCCACTGCTCTCCTCAGCCCGAGCCCTCATCCCCTCCTTGCTCTCTAAAAACAGGCTACACTGCAGTCACGCAAGCAAGTTAAATTTCCTCAGATTGAAGCATCTCCTTTCCTACAGGACCTCCATTTCCTGTCCCATAGGTTGATTCAGTTCCTGGTTAGAATGTCAGTGGTGTCGGCTGCTGTAACAGAAGGACACAGATGTCTCGGTGGTTTAACACAGTCATGTTCCTTCCTCCTCAGGAGGAAGTTCCAGCTTGTGTTCCCGGTTGTCAGAAAGCCTTGTGATGACTCAGGGCCCACTTGGGTCCATCTTGTGGGTCTGCCCTGCCTGGCATCTGTATGTTGATGATGAAACTTGTAAAGACACACAGGAAGGCAAGGCTGCTGCTATAGAGCTAGGGCCCCCTGGACACAGGTGACCTTGGTCAGAACTCACCACGTGGCCACCTGGCCTTAGGAGGGAGAGGCTGGGGGAGGTAATGATGTGCCCCTGGACACGGGGCTGGGGTGACGGAGAGCAGAAGGTGGGAGTTCGACAGGATGATCCCCCTTGTGACAACAATTCACGTTCACTGTTCACATAACCTGTTCACTTTCCTCGAGGTATTTTTCCTTCAATAAAAGTTTGATAAACACACAAAAAAGAGCATCTAGCAGCCTAGCCTTTGCACAGTTTCTCAAATGTTTTCTAATGAATTACTTTATATTATACATTGAATGGTATCACCGAGTCGATGGACATGAGTTTGAGCAAGCTCCAGGAGTTGGTGATGGACAGAGAAGCCTGGCATGCTGCAGTCCATGAGGTCGCAAAGAGTCGGACATGACTGAGCGACTGAAGTGGACTGAACTGAATTGATACATTGAATGAGACTTATGGCTTTGACTAGGTACCACAGATAACCCAGGTCCTGTGAGCTCCTACTTGCAATTTTGCTTACAAGTCATGCTGATTCATGTGTTTGGATTCTTCTCCTGTTCCCATTTCTGACAGAATTTCTTCTTTCCCCCTCTTGGCTGATAAGTACCTATTAATTTTAAAGACTTTATTAAAAATAATCCTCTTTGTGAAACCTGTTCTAAGCCTCCCATGTAGAACTGACCGTCCTGTTGTTCTTGTTCAGAGGACACAGAGCGCCCTTCTGTCTAACCCTACAGCGTTTCAGTAAACTTATTTGATTCCAATTCTGAGATACTAAGCTTGTTTGATAATAGAGATTATGCTTAATCATCTTTTTATCCCCATTTCCCAAAGAACATAGTAAATACTAAATAATTCTTTGTTGAGTGAAAGTTCATGCAATAGTAACTATAATATAATTCTAACCGTGGCCCAGTGATTGTTGTATTTTATAGTAAAAACATGTGATTTTAAGTGTATGCTCTAAAATCACTTAACTATTTGATAGAAGTGAAGGCAATTTTAGGAATCTAGTTATTAATTATTTTAGTTTAGGTAAAGCAACAAGATTCAAATACTTGACTCCCAAGTAATGTTTTTCTGTCCCTCAATATCTATGTTCTTCCCTGTTAGTTATTTATGATGCAAATACTGTAAGTAAAAAAGCACAACTGCCTTTAAAAAAAAAAAAAAAAAAAAACTGTTTTTGAGTGAGGAAAACCAGATTTGAATCTCGCTTTTCTTTCTATAAGTTGACTGTGGACAAGAAGTTTAATTTAGATCTTAGTTTATTCATCAAGAAAATAAAGACTTCAATTCACCCATAATGATAGGTATACCAATTAAATGAGGCCACTTCCATGTACCAACTCAGGAGATTCTCAATAGATGTCATTTTCTTCCATCTCCTTATTAAGAGTTCTTAAACGTCTTATAAACATCCAATTATAAAAACCCATGACTCGCTATTTCTGTTCATTTTCCCTTTTTCTCTGCTTTTCAAAGAAGATACATAACCTAAACCTTAAACGTAATTTATACCACTATTTTATTAGGTTGGTGTTGGGGGCTGGGGTAACATATACAGGAATATTTTTCAGCCTTCCTTTCATTTTTCCAGTGTTCGTTACACGTTGCTGGAGGCAAATTTTCATTTGAAAAATTCTATAAATAGAAGCATGACTGATGAATGGTCCATGTTCAGTATGAGACACTCAGTGTTCTTACACTGAACTGCTATATAAGGGGAAAGGCAGCATCACAAAGGAATTTATTTGTAAAACAGGAGCCAAAGTGGATGTGTTGGCCAAGTGCAGGACCTGAACACCAGAGAGCTGGCAGCCCCCGCGCTGTCATCCAGACCCCCGGCCCTAGTCACCCTCAGTCTGTGCGTCCCCCACCTCCTTGTGCTCTGCAGCACAGGGACCCTCTACAGGGGGTCCCGGAGCCCATGCCCCCCGCCCCCCCCCCCGTGCAGCCCCACCTCTTGGACTGAGCTGACCCAGAGCACAGAAGCCCCTCCAGGGGTGACACAGAGTCACACTTCGCCTAAACCTCGCTTTCACTGGTCCCCTCACTCCCTTGCTTTCTCCTGAAAGAATTTCTTGCTCCAAACCCTGGTCTCTTTCTGGGACAACTCAGTCTGAGATGGGAGCATGCCAAGAAAGTAAAAGGGAAGAAATGTGTGGTAGAACACACACTTGAGGCAACAGAAAGGAAGAGGTGACCAGGGACTCATGGGAATCAGGCAGATAAAAGTCTAGACACAATGGTGAGACTCATGTTGTGTGTTCTACTGTGCTCAGTGGACTGGGTGAGGAGTTTAGGTAGGTGGAGAATTGAGGACAATAAGCTGATTATATAAACAGCATCCAACAGCCCAGAGTGAAAAGTCTTTGGGGAAGATGTTTACAATCCCAAGTGAGTTTGGGCAAATTCTGAGCTCTGGAAGTGAACATCTAGTGAGAGAACAATAGAGTGACAAGAGTTAAATGATCTATTACCCAAGATGTCAGGGTGGGGCTGGGAATCTGACTATCTCTGTTTGTCACAATAGACTTCTCTAAGGTAAGAGGATGTTTTATCATATAAATATTTATGTTCCATTATATTCAGTAAAACTTGCATTTAAAAGCTACTCAAGAAAAGTTGAATATATAAGAACTTAATAAAATAGTCACAGTACCTTCGCTTGTAATATAATAACTTTTTTCATGTTGTCTTTACATAGGGAGTGAGAGAGGAGAGAAGTCATTCCATCCCGTTGTCTATTTTCTCAAGCCCTGAAATATATCCTGAAATAGTATATATGTGAATCCACGCTTGTGGGAGGCACCTCCAGCATGTGTGACCACAGCCACCGAGGCATGCGGGCAACCCCAAGGGCAGTGGCCATGAGACATTTTCTGTAAATGAGATGCTTTGAAACATTTAAAGTCATGGCACTGAAAAATGAAAGTGTGCGTTTATCCAATAAGGTGGCTATTTCATTTACTATGAAAGGTTAAGTAAATAATTTCAGCCACAGAGATGGCTAACAAAAATGTCTCTCAGGGAAAGGAAGATGATTCCGTTTAATTTTATTCCACCTTTGCCACAAGAGGCTCATTTCTGGGCCCCTCTCAGGGCTGAGTGTGGCTGAGTCGATAATGGATCCACCTTTTTACTCTCTGATGGATGCTATTTGCCAAAGTTGACATTTTTCAGTTGCAGGCTGGTAGCCACTGAAGTCAAAAGCCCTGATTGTTCATTTATCCACAGTCTGCTGGGTGAGGGGAAGGAAGGGATGGGTAGAGAGATGCCTTTGGACACTGTCAGAGGTGCTGCTGCTCTGGGTACCTGGATACGGAGAAGCCACAGACACCTCACTCTTGTTTTTTCAGAGTTATTTATTTGGCTGTGTCGGGTCTTGTTTGTGGCACACAGGATCTTCACTGCATCATGCAGCATCTCTTGTTGTGATACAAGGATTCTCTAGTTGTGGCCCTTGGGTACACTGCTTCGGTATGCTGGCTTAGTTGCTCCATGGAATGTGGGATCTTAGTTTCCCCACCAGGGATTGAATCCATGTAGCCTGCATTGCAAAGTGAAAGTCACTCAGCTGTGTCTGACTGTTTGAGACTCCGTAGACTATACAGTCCATGGAATTCTCCAGGCCAGAATACTGGAGTCAGTACCTCCCTTATCCAGGGGATCTTCCCAACCCAGGGATCGAACCCAGGTCTCCCACATTGCAAGGCAGATTCTTAACCACTGGACCACCAGGGAAGTCCCTCTCACTCTTGTTCTTATTGTTGTTACTACTATTATTATTATTACTTCCAGTTCCATGAAGTTCCTCTCTAAAGCAGTAGCGTCATTATTTTTTTTTTAAATCTTTGCATGGAGTAGTTTCTTCACCAGGAATGTTCTAGAAAGGAGTGACTCACATGTACCTTTTTGCTGCCATACTGTGTGAACCTTGACTCTCTCCCTCCCTCCACTCTGCTTGGTCCTGGCTGTTAGAGCAGGACGCCGCCTCCTAATACATTAACGTGACAGAGAACAAATGTGCAGCAGTAAATATTATGGTTTCATCTAATGCTTCCACTGTGAAAACAAATGACAGAAGATGTAGTTCACATCACGGATATGGAGGTCGAAACCTATTGGCGTGGCTATTTCACGACGACTATTACAATACACTTTTCATGGAGGGCTTATTTATGGGAGCCTATTATGAGTCATAGCAATTCATAACCTGATGTTCTATGGAAAATTCCATCCTGCACTTGGGCTAAATACTAGACACACAGCACTCACTTTTGATGAATGAGAGTCATAAACATACCCCAGCAGGTATAATACAGTAGTTTACGGCTTTAACCTAAATTGATAGATATATATATATATTTTCCTCATAAAACAAGAAAAATAGAGTAGAATGAAATCTTTGCAAGTCTCAGCAGGACAGTTAACTGGCCACAGCCCTTGCAGGCGCTGTCTCATCAGCCGCCCGCCAGAACTGGGTCTCCTCCCGCACCGTGTGCTCACTACCTGCACTGCAGTGATTCCATGGGAGTCTATAAATAGCTCTCTAATTTGAATTAGGAAAATGTGCTATCAGGGCCTGTTGGATGTGGCACAGCGCAGTTTGTACTCACTTTCAATCTCACCAAGTCAGAGAGCATCTTTGCATTCCAGATAGAGCTAAAAATATTCACCCATTAAAATAGTAATCATCATTAAAATTAGTTCACTGATTTTTTGCTGATTAATTTTTCAGTAACAAGTATGCCTCCTAAAAAGTTTCAACTGAACATTTTTTGACAAAACTAGAATTTTAAGATGTAAGCCATGCAGGAAGAAAAGAGATAATTAAGGAACTAAAAACAGAAAATTTAAATCTACTATAATTTTTAAAAGCTTTAAGGAAAAGTTGGTTTCAAATAAAAGAGTAAAGAGGATGGAAATGGTTGCTCTGACTGGAATACAGGATTGAGGTCCCTACACAGCTTCATTTTGGGCTGAGATTCTCATATCTTGGGAAGTTTACTTATTTTTGTCTGTACAGAAGTGATCTAGCAGGATAATGAGTATTCAAGTGATCAGAACCACTCAGTGAGATTTAAATGCTTATTTGCCTGTGTTCTATTTTCATACGCCACAGACAGGCTTCAAAGAACAAGGTTGTAAATCAGGAATAGCATAAAGGAGCAACATAAACTGCAAAGATAAAACAAAGGGTTCTGCTTTATAAGATGCTGTTGGTGCCATTTCTTTTTGTCTTCAATGTCTTTATTTTATCGGGCTTCCCTGGTGGCTCAGATGGCAAAGAATCTACCTGTCAAGGCAGGAGCGAGGGGTTCAATCCCAGGTTGAGAAGATCCCCTGAAGAAGGGAATGGCAACCCACTTTAGGGTTCTTGCCTGGAGAATTCCATGGACAGGGGAGCTTGGCGAGTTACAGTCCATAGGGTTGCAAAGAGTCAGACATACCTTAGTGACTAAATAATAACAATCTTTATTTTAGTTGGAGTTAAAGACTTAAACAAGGGAAAATGTAGCTTTGACCAACCTTATTGAAATCTGGGAATTCCCTGATGGTCCAGCGGTTACAACTCCATGTTCCCACTGCCCAGAACCTGGGTTCGATCCCTGGTCAGGGAACTAGATACCACATGCCACGCAGAGCAGCCAATAATAATAATATAGATTAAATTAAGAAAAGAAAATTGTAGGAGGGAGAAATATGTGTTTTCATTTTAATCCTTTAAGAAAATCAACTCTTCACTGTAATGTTAAGAAAACTAGGTACAAATGCCTCTGTTTTTAACATACATAAATATATTTCAAACTAAAGAAGGGACTATTAATGACAAGACAGAAGCTGGTTGAGAAGACTTTATAAGACAAAGATCAGGAGAAAGTTATCATGTTTGGTTATGTTTAAAATAACATTTATGTATCACTCAGTACTAATTAAGACAATGAGATACTGCTTGGCTGTGAATGTTTGATGTTTTATATTATTTGGAGTGGACACATGTCACAAAGCAGTCATGAAATTCAGCATGTCATCAATGACCACTGAGTAGTGTCTGACCTGGAAACCTCTGACCTTTCTCAGATAATGAGTAACAGCAGATCTATAGAAAGACATAGTTTTGTCTCAAAAAGACTAACTGTGTGGCAGGCAGGAAACAGCAGCAATTAACCCAGGGCTCTTCATATTTCCATGAAAACACACTCAGATACACATTTCTTTTCTGTTTAGAAGACACAGATACTAAGTTGTTACATATTTATTTTCAAATATTAAGCTATAATGTAATCCAGCCAGCTTTAATAATGTAATTTAGCCTAATCTTTTACAAAGCTTTAGTGACTTATTTTCTTTAAATGTTTTCAAGAAAATGTCATTTAAAGCACACACATCTTATTATATAATCTCCTGGACAGGTTTATTATAAGAGATATTCAACCAAAACATTTGTAAAAGGTCATTTATGTGTTCTGTGACAGTATGTCTGAGATGTTGAACATTTCAGAAAGAAGGTCATCTTGTCTCCTGTAGTTTGAAATGTAAACCTGACTTAGCCTAAGGTGGGATTCTGAGTAATTATCAGAGTAAAATTCATGTTTCTGTGTGTGTGTGTGTGTGTGTGTGTAGATTGGTAGATACATAAATAGATAAGCAGACGGGAAAGGTAGATTGAGGTCCAGAGTATCTCAAGTGTCAGATATTGGTCTTGGTCTGTAATTAAATTCAGAAGCATAAAAAAGTAAAGGGCTTCAAGTGTTTTAAAGACTCTATACGTGATATTTCTCAACGTTCACCTCCTCCACACCTTGCAAACCATCTTCCCTTTAGTTTCCAAAACAATTTAAAGGAGACTATGCAGATATAGGAGGGGGTGAATCAGTGAAGAAATGTACCATTCGTTACCCTGTACATTACACAAGGCTACAAACAAGCCTTTCCCGGGGCCCAGGGATAAACCAGCACTGGAGAGTCATGTGTTGCTCAGTCTGCCAGTCTCACAGGGACGTATGTCCCCAGGTGGACTGGTGTGGGCATGCACGCAAGCCCCACTTGGCAGGCCTGGAAGGACTGGGGTACCTGTTAGGGGAAAAGCCATGTGCCCAAGGTAGTTTCCCTGCTTGCCAGATACCCCAGGAGAAGGTGGGTGGGGGAGGGCAGACAGCAGAAGTGAACAGAGGGCTTGCCTCTCAACTTTTCAGCACTTGGCAAAGGTTTTGTGATACAATGTATAGAAGAATGGAAGTCACATTTAACTTTCAAAGTCTGCTATCTGGAGGCACACTGCACTAGATGATATATTAATTCAACAAATATTTACAGAGCACTTTCTATAGACATGGGGCTATGAACCAAACAGACACACTTTTCTGTTCTCATTTAGTTTATATTCTTGTTAACTGAGAAAGACAAAACATTACCCCACACCACAGCAAGCTGAGGAGAGCAATGGTGACAGGCTGCGGTGGTGGCTGTGAGGTTAGGGATATGAGGGAGGAACCTTCCAGCACCTGGGCAGAGAGGACAGGAGGGGCGCGGCCCGGGCTGCCACGGGGCTGAGGAAGAACAGGCAGGAACCTTCCCTTAACTCCAGAGACACCACTGCAGGCTATTGCCAGGGCCCTGGCCTTTCCCTCAGCAGCCAACAGAGTAAAAGGCCATCAGTGTACGCAGGTAGGTGATGGGTCCTTGGCTTCGGGTTCTGTCCCACCTCAATAGCAAAATAGTAAATGGCAGCTGAATATCAGAATTTTTCTTATCGGAGTTATTAATTCACCTGGGGGAACATCAGAATGTGAGGTTCCAGAGCCTAGAGTAAAGGAGAATTAGGGGATGACACCTCACAATAACACCTTACCTAGAAATAGAGAAAAAGTCATTCTGACTGTATAGATGAATTAGGGATAATCATTTATATTAAGCTATTCATCACAGAACAAAAAGATTCTATGTAAGAGTACTATGTATAATGGTTTTCTCTGGAGCAGTTAAAATATGATTTGTTACTCTGCAGAGGGAGCCAGATTGGCAGACCTGCATTCTCTGCCATCTGCACTGAAAATCTTTTGGTTTTAATTCATAAACATTGTGCAATGAGATGGCATATAATCAAGTTCTTTTCTCAGTTCTGTTAAATGAGGATACCCGATTCATTGCAAAACATGCATGAATAACTAGACATCATGCATGTGTCTGTGCCTGTGTGTGAATGTGTGAGTGTGTATGTGAGCCTGTGTGTGTGATCATGTGTGTGTGAGCATGTGTGTGGGCATGTGCCTATGTGTGTATGTGTGTGTATGATTTTGTGTGTATGTCTGTATGTGTGCATTTGTGTGTAAGCATGTGTGTGTGAGAGCATGTATATGTGATCAAGTGAGTCTGTGAGTCTGTATGTGTGTGTTTGTATGTGAGTGTGTGTGTGAGTGTGTGTGAGAATGTGTGTGTGTGAATCTGTGCATGAGTGTATGTGTGTGTGAGTGGGTGTGTGTGAGATTGTGTGTGAGCATGTGTGTGTCTGTGTGTGTCTGTGTGAGTCTGTGTGTGCGTGTCTGTGTGTAAGTGTGTGTTTGTAAGTGGGTGTGTGTGATTGTATGTGAGTCTATGTGTGAGCACGTGTGTGTGCCTGTGTGTGAGTCTGTGTGTGTGTGTGAGTCTGTGTGTGTATGAGTCTGTGTGTGAGCATGTGTGTGTGTATGAGTCTGTGTGTGAACGTGTGTGTGTGTGTGTGTATGTGTTCTACAGTCTGGGTGCCCAGCCTGCTGCATCTGTACTCAGGCCCAGCACTGCGGGTACAGAGTAACTCACTCTCAGGAGCGTCTGGCACAACATCCCGCAGATGTGGCCACTTAGTAACAGTGTGCTGAGGACAGCCATTAGGTTGATGACAGATCTTGGTGCTGAGTGGAAAGAGCTTACTAATTCGTTTCTATAATTGCTGCCCAGTCTTTATAAAAAATGAGGCTGTGCATTCCTGTTATTTTTCATTGCTGTTGTTGGATCGGTGGGTTCCGTCTTGCATTTAATTAAGCTATGAATGTTGCATTCAGTGAGTACATTCTGGTCTTCCTGGGATATGTGTGTCTCGGGGGCACTCTTGGGCCTCTCTGTCTGTCCTGGAAGGGCCCGTGGGCAGGAGGAGAGACCTCCCTCTGGTCTCCACTGGGCAGGGACCTGGATGCACTCCTGGGCGTGGCATGCATATTTCAGAGCCTTTCTGAAATTTCTCGATCCTGTGCCACAGAGAAACACCCAGGTCAGGGCTTGGGGCCCCTCAGACTAGGATCTCTCTTACTAAATGATGTAATGGATGTGATTTTATAAAGGCCCAGAGGAGCAGTTGGCTGTGAGCATGTTAGGAGAGCTGTGTGGGGATCAGGCTGCCTGTGTGGTCAGAGGGTGCTCGGAGCCTCTCCAAGGACCCCTTTCTTACAGAGTTTGCCTATGACAGCCACTCCGAGGATGAGACAGTCTGCTCTCTGCACCATTCAAGTAAAACTGGTACCTGTTCCATGAGCTGTTTCAAGGGATCTAAGGAAGACACATAGGAGACTAGGCGATACTGCTCTGAAGAATAAGAATTAACAAAGAAGTTTCCAGTAAGGTGAGGGGTAAATGATGGGCCATTCCTGAAAAACAGTGTCAAATAAGAGGGACATGAAAGTGGATGCTCCCAGTAAAGTTCCACTCTTGGAGTCAGTTGCAGTACCAATCAGCTGGGACTCCAGACAATTAAATGTCTGATTGGACCACAGCAATAATAAAAAGAAGGAAGCCAACTAAAACACAAAGTGTGGGCCAGAAAATTGCATGGAGACCAAATTCACAGGATCGAACATCCCAGTATCTTACTGGCGAAGATCATTATCAGAACAGGCAGACATTGGTTCCCCTTTGTTGGAACCACGGAGCTGTCTGTGTAGGATGAGGCGCTGGAAGTGGACACTGAAGAAGCAGACTGGTTTTTCAAGGAGCAGGAGGATAAGGCATCGCTTAGGGCCTTTGGAATTTCAGAGAGACACCAGAGGCAGAGAAGCCCAACCACATCCCAGGGTGCAGGCTGATAGGAAAGGGGGAGTGGGTCCTCAGGGCCCATTTTAAGAAGGTGAATTTTGTTTTCAGAGTGACAATAACACAGTGGCTGTCACAACAGTGCTTGGCCACCTGACCTGATGGGATCTGCCCCTCCAGTTCACCCCAGCTCCAAACTATTTATTTCTACCTGCCTACATTTGCCGCAAGCCCACAAAGGCATGAGCACTGAAACAGAGCGGGAGCTAGGAAGGGGATGGGAAAGGCAGAGGGGCTTGGGGCCAGCAACGGGCTCAGGGAAGGGAAGGGGGGCATGGGGACTGGCTATGGCAGGTTAAGCTTCTGCTCTGGGAGGTGGTGCAACGGTGCTCAGGGATGGGTGACTGAAGATCTTCTCTGGTACTGGTGGGTGGAAAGAATTTCTATCCACGTAGAATAAGATTCTAAGTCATCCTTGAAAAATGGGTATAGAAGATCTTAGGAATGATCAATTACCTCACTCTTTTGATTTAAAGATATGTATCATTTTACAGTGGGAAAACTCTACACAGAATGTTGTGGACATGTGTTGATCGGAAGTCTTGGCTCCAAGTTTTCTCCCAGTGAAGAGAGTGGAGAATCACTGAAAGATAAGGCTAAAGATGGCCTCAGACTCAGACCTGAGATCCTTGTGTGACCACATCAGAATCGCACCATTTTCCACTTGTGTGCACATGATCTTCACACCTTACTCAGAGTGCCACAGACAGCAAGCTGGTATCCATTGGTATGAGATTGATGGCCCAAAAAGCAACATGAACACAGTATTTTTTTTTTTAATCCCATTGGTTCAATCCTTCTCTTTCAGGCAGCAAAATAATCTAAAAATCACAAACACAGATTTGACTCTCTGATCACAATTGCTAATGATCCATGATTATTATGAGTGTGATTTTCTTTGGAATGAAATTATCTATTGCTTTTCTTAACAAACTAATTTGTAATTGTTCTGAGATTATTCAAGACAAGTAGATATTATGTGTTTCTTCTCCCTTAAGCTTTGAGAGAATTTTGTGGTGGGCCATCCTACTTTTCTTGGGCTCTAAAATCACTGTGGATGGTGACTGCAGCCATAAATTTAACACACTTTCTCCTTGGAAGACAAGCTATGACAAACCTAGACAGTATATTAAAAAGCAGAGACATCATTTTACTGACAAAGGTCTGTATAGTCAAAGCTATGGTTTTTCCAGTAGTCGTGTACAGATGTAAGAGCTGGACCATAAAGAAGGCTGAGTGCTGAAGAATTGATGCTTTCGAATTGTGGTGTTGGAGAAGTTGCTTGAGAGTCCCTTGTACTGCAAGGAGATCAAACCAGTCAATCATAAAGGAAATCAACCCTGAATATTCATTGGAAGGACTGATGCTGGAGCGTCAATGCTTTGGCCACCTGATGAGAAGAGCCAACTCATTGGAACAGACTCTTGATGCTGGCAAAGATCGAGGGCAGGAGGAGAAGGGGGTAACAGAGGATGAGATAGTTGGGTGGTGTCCCTGACTCAATGGACATGAGTTTGAACAAACTCCAGGAGATGGTGAAGGATAGGGAAGCCTGGCATGTTGCAGTTCATGGGGTTGCAAAGAGTTGGACACAACTTAGTGAATGAGCAACAAAAACCCTACCTTTGGGAGCAGCACTGATGTTCCTGGTTTCAGCTATATTTTGCAAAACTTTAAAATGGTTGGAAAATTGGCAGGGACTATAATTTTAAGTTCCTTCCATTTTATGTTTGCTGAGTTAGTGAGTTTAGCCTAGTAATTTGGACCCAGGCGTATTCACTGGGACCTGCACCAGCCCTGCTCACTGACTGTCACGGTAAAAGGACACAAAATGGTTCCTGGAGCCATAGCATAAAATAGTCCAGTGTGAGCACATTCTTTCTGGGCCCTGAGAACCTCTGGGGAAAGATGAGTACCTTAGTCTGTTTGGCTGCTGCAACAAAACACCAAAGACAGGGCAACTTAAGCAAAAAATATTTATTTTTCACAGTTCAGTTCAGTTTAGTTCAGTCACTCAGCCATGTCTGACTCTTTGCAATCCCATGGACTGCAGCACACCAGGCTTCTCTGTCCATCACCAACTCCCGGAGCTTGTTCAAACTCATGCCCATTGAGTCAATGATGCCATCCAACCATCTCATTATCTGTTGTCCCCTTTACCTCCTGCCTTCAATCTTTCCCAGAATCAGGGTCTTTTCAGTGGGTTACTTTTGGCCACATGGGTGGCCAAAATATTGGAGTTTCAGCTTCAGCATCAGTCCTTCCAATGAATATTCAGGACTGATTTCCTTTAGGATAGACTAATTGGATCTCCTTGAAGTCCAAGGGATTCTCAAGAGTCTTCTCCAATACCACAGTTCAAAAGCAACAATTCTTCGGCTCTCAGCTTTCTTTACAGTCCAACTCTCACATCCATACATGACTACTGGAAAAACCATAGCTTTGACTAGATGGACCTTTGTTGGCAAAGTAATGTCTTCTTTTGGCAAAGTAAGGTCTCACAGTTCAGGGGGCTGGAAGTCCAGGATCAGGTGTTAGCAGGTTTGATTTCTCCATTGCTTGAGTGACCTACAAAAGTGGCTGAGGTGGTGAGATTCTCACAGCAGCTTCTAGGCATCAAAGGTGAGGAGACAGACCACTGTTCTGTGCAAGCGAGATTTCTGCAACATCTCAAAAAATGTTACCTTTTTTCAAGAAGCATATGAGTAAACTTAAAGCTTTTGCATAACGAAGTAAACTATAAGCAAGGTGAAAAGACAGCCCTCAGATTGGGAGAAAATAATAGCAAACGAAGCAACAGACAATGGATTAATCTCAAAAATATACAAGCAACTCCTGAAGCTCAATTCCAGAAAAATAAATGACCCAATCAAAAAATGGCCAAAGAACTAAACAGACATTTCTCCAAATAAGACATACAGATGGCTAACAAACACATGAAAAGATGCTCAACATCACTCATTATCAGAGAAACGCAAATCAAAACCACAATGAGGTACCATTACACGCCAGTCAGGATGGCTGCTATCCAAAAGTCTACAAGCAATAAATGCTGGAGAGGGTGTGGAGAAAAGGGAACCCTCTTACACTGTTGGTGGAATGCAAACTAGTACAGCCACTATGGAGAACAGTGCGGAGATTTCTTAAAAAACTGGAAATAGAACTGCCATATGACCCAGCAATCCCACTTCTGGGCATACACACTGAGGAAACCAGATCTGAAAGAGACACGTGCACCCCAATGTTCATCGCAGCACTATTTATAATAGCCAGGACATGGAAGCAACCTAGGTGCCCATCAGCAGACAAATGGATAAGGAAGCTGTGGTACATATACACCATGGAATATTACTCAGCCATTAAAAAGAATTCATTTGAATCAGTTCTAATGAGATGGATGAAACTGGAGCCCATCATACAGAGTGAAGTAAGCCAGAAAGATAAAGACCAATACAGCATACTAAGGCATATTTATGGAATTTAGAAAGATGGTAATGATAACCCTATATGCAAAACAGAAAAAGAGACACAGATGTACAGAACAGAATTTTGGACTCTGTGGGAGAAGGCGAGGGTGGGATGTTTCAAGAGAACAGCATCGAAACATGTATATTATCTAGGGTGAAACAGATCACCAGCCCAGGCTGGATGCATGAGACAAGTGCTCGGGCCTGGTGCACTGGGAAGACCCAGAGGAATCGGGTGGAGAGGGAGGTGGGAGGGGGATCGGGACAGGGAATACATGTAAATCCATGGCTGATTCATGTCAATGTATGACAAAAACCACTACAATATTGTAAAGTAATTAGCCTCCAACTAATAAAAATAAATGGAAAAAAAAAGAAGCATATGAGCATATAAGTTTATGCTTCATTAAGATTTAAAAAAAAATCAGTGTATTAGACTGGTTGATGATAGTTTAATCGGCTCTGCTAGAATTTAGTGAAGAATGAAACACTCACAAAGAGGGGGGAAAAAAGCCTCCACAACAAGGGAGAGTGGCACCAGACAGGGGCCCCTGCACCCATCTGCCCTCTGCCCCAATCTGGACTCCAGCTTTACTCCACCATCACCTGAAACACTCTTCTGTTACCTGTTTCCACAAGTTCTTTCCGTCTTTGCTGGTTTAATCTCAGTTTCCTTTGTTCTACTTTCTGGGTTTTTACTTCCTAGTCATCTTCTAATGCATTAAAAAAAAAAAAAAAGCCTGCTCTCATGTTTCATATCAAGAAACTACCTTTTGTTTATCTGATTGTTCCTTTTATCTTTTCATGCATTCTGTCTTTATTTCAAGACATTTTATCCTGTTTTTATGGACATTTGTATTTTTTTAAACAGCATTTCTTCAGTTTCTTTTAAGTTTCAGTTACATGATGTTTCTCTCTAACAGTTTGCTTATGTATTCTCTTTTCTTAAGCAACTTTGAAACTTTACTTCAACATCTACAAAGGCAATTATTTAGTGAAAGTCAATGCCCACCTTCAGGTTTATCGCTGTCCAGGAAACCATACCAATTCAGTGTCATGAGCAGAGAATGAGCACATGTCCACTGATGCTTATAACCGGTGGTAACCAAGGTCCCAAATAACCCTACCATTCATCCTGACCTTTGTAGGTCTCAGGGGTGAGCCTTAGTTATTTAAGGCTGTAGGTAACAGCCCTGTTTAATAGCCTGTGTTTTAGGCACTTCTTGACTTATGGCCTGATAAAAGTCTTCTCAAATACTTAAATTTATGGACCTTTAATATTTACATTTGATCTTTCTTAGATGAGATATATTCTTTTTTTCTTGTTTTTATGGTCACTGAAGTAATTTTTAAGAATTTATATATGCATGTATATATTTATATTAATCTGGCAAATGTGTACAGGCATTGGATTAACATTTTTTTTCCTTTGGTTTATAGAATTCATCATTCTAGATCTTTTGAAAAAAGTGTATAAATAACTTTGAGCAAAAGACCCTGTATTGTATTTATACTCTGCATGGATCATTCTACCAGTCACGTAGATGGGACAGCACCACACTACCAGGGACTAATTCCACTAGAGGTGCTGATGGCTTTGTCCCTACAAAATGTGAGACCTATCTTAAGAAATAGTCTCATGAGAAAGCAGAAATATGATTTTTGGCACTTATCAAGGGCAGTTATATGAAAGCATAACTGCATACTCTTTTGAAAGATTATAACTAATTAAAGATGAAATCAATTCAACTTCCTTGAGAAAGATTGTCGATGGATAATTTTGAAAGATGATGGAAGGATTTGTGTTATTTTAAAAGAAATGGTGATTGAATTTTTTTTTATTTTATTTTATTTTTAATTAATTAATTAATTAATTTTTTCAGTGGGTTTTGTCATACATTGACATGAATCAGCAATAGATTTACACGTATTCCCCATCCTGATCCCCCCTCCCACCTCCCTCTCCACCCGATTCCTCTGGGTCTTCCCAGTGCACCAGATTTTTCACTTGTATCAAGTTGAAAACACATCAATCCTTACTATTTTTCTCCGAGCCAAATGGACACGTATACATGCCAAAACATTTCCACTTAATTACTCAAATGGAGAACCACTTTCTTCACACAAGGCTTCAATTCAATATTGATTTTCATTTTATTATCCAAATTATCTTTCTAATCTGTCTCTGTATATATGTACTTCTCTTTTTGTTTATTGTGTCATCTATATTATAACTGGTAAAGTTTAACTTGAGGACAGGAAGCAATTATATTTGGTAATTAGTGTAGGAAATCATAGGAGAAAAAATGATTTTGTCAGTTTTGCTTTTTGTTTGGAGCTTGGAGCTTGTTGGAAATGTATTTTGTGGATTACCATAAAGACCTAATGTTTGCATATTTAACAGTCATCTTGGTTGCTATGAAACTGGAGATTAAGTTTCTTCAGGAATATTTATTTCTGAAGACATTTCTGCTTTTTATATGTGTCCTGGAAAAGGAGAAGTTTTGGTGAGGAGAGGGTGCTCTGCAGTGAACTGGTGATGGAAAAGGAATTCCTGGACCGTGTCACAGTGACATCTGCACCTGCCCACTGTCTAGAGACTTTCTCCTGAGGTGTAATGGCTAATTTCATGTGTTAGCTTGGATCCCGGGGTGTCCAGGTGTGTAGTTAAACCTTGTGTCTGTGAGGGTGTCTCCTGATGAGACTAGCACTGAGCTGGTGGACCAAGTAAAGCACTTGACTTTCCCAGTGTGGGCGCCTCAGACAGTCTCTTAAAGCCCTGACACGACAAAAAGATGGAGGAGAGTTGGATTGGCTCTTTCTGCCTGATGTTTACCTGGGACATCAGGGCTTCTCATGTCCTTGGACTTATACCATTGACTCTCCTGGTAGATCATGGGCTTTTCAGCCTACTCAACAGCACAAGCCCATCCCTCATAATAAATCATGCTTATACATACATATGTGTATGTATCAGTGAGTCAGTGATAGTCACTTGGGCATGTCTAACTCTTTGCAGTCCCATGAACTGCAACTACCAGGTTCTTCTGTCCATGGAATTCTCCAGGAAAGAATACTGGAGTGGGTTGCCATTCCCTTTTCTGTCAGTGCCGATGGTGTAAGTCTATACTGGAGAAGGAAATGTCAACCCACTCCAGTATTCTTGCCTGGAAAAATGCATGGACAGAGGAGCCTGACAGGATATAGTCCATGGGGTCACAAGAGTCAGACATGACTTAACCACTAAACCACCACCATACACATACACACACACACACGCACACACACACACGCACACACACACACACATCTCCCATCCATCCAACACATCCTGTTGGTTTTGTTTCTCTGGAGAGCTCTCACATGAAAGTCATATAATATTTAAATGATGCAGGATATAGACCAGGCACTTCTGAAATGTCCAAGCAGAAGTAGAGCTGAGTACACAAAAAAATGAAATAATGACTCATCTTTGAATATGACAGGCTTTTACTCTGCAATAAAGGAAGTGAAGTTTTAGAAAGAGGGAACTGGTTAGAAGGTGTGACATAAATTGTGTATCTTAAGCAATTTTTAAAACAAGTTAACCATTTCCTCTTTTGTCTTTCAAGAGCATCCATTAGACTATTTTCTAATAAAAATGCCAACCCTTTACAATGAGGAAATTTGCTAAAGATGATCAGAATTGGCTATTTGAGAGAATTTCGTTTTAACCATTTCTACATCAGATCAGCATTCCTGTGGTAATTGCTTTTGAACTGACTTGGGTTATGTGAATTGAAAACATTCACTCCCATGACTTCTACCTCAGTCAACTGTCTGAAAATTAAATGGTACTAAATCAGTGATGGTTTAGAATGTTAATTACTGAGTTACTGATTTATGCAAAGCAGATATTCTTTAAAATATTCAAAAAAAAAAAAGGGTACCTATACCTGTCTTTCTGTCATCCTCATGTACCCTGTTTCCCTGTTGGCTCAGTTGTAAAGAATCCACCTGGCAACACATGAGATGCAGGAAGTGTGGGTCCCTGGGTCAGGAAGATCTACTGGGGAAGGAAATGAAGAACACTCCAGTGTTCTTGCCTGGAGAACCCCAGGGACAGAGGAGCCTGTCAGGCTGCAGTCCACAGGGTTGCCAAGAGTTGGACATGATTGAACGAGTAACACACTGTCACCCACCCTGCAGAACAGTCCTCTCCGTGGTGAGAGGTGAGCCAGCGATCAGGGCAGCCCGTGGGGAGTGAGTCCTGTAGCGTGGTCACCAGAGGCTGTACCTGCAGTGACAGCTTTTAGAAAACAAGTTTATGGGCCAAGGATTGTGCTCAGAATTACTTCTTAGATTCGTTCTCATTTCCTCATGCAATCATCCTGTGAAGAGCCCATTATTGTCATTTCCACTCTACAGGGATGGAGACAGCGGCTCAGAGGACCATGTAAGCTGCGTAAGGTGACTGTTAGCTCAGAAGACGTGTGGCTGGGGTTCCAAACCCACAGGCTCTGCATCCCAGTCTCTGCTCTTTTTCCCAACCCTGTACTTCCAGGTTTGGGCACCAGACTGCACACTTGAAGTGGTCTGTGTGTGTGTGCGCAAGCAGCAGGTCTCTGTCCTCTCCCCGGGGTAAATGCATGTGAGATCAGCAACCATCTTTTCCCACCCAGGATTGGTCTCAGAAATCTACTCTACCTATAATTTTTTCCTACCGTCCACTTCAATTACATGTCCGTAGTGGAAACAGAAAGGATTATACCTGAAAAACCTAAACTGAATTCTGTTCACCTCTAGTTCTTACAGGAAACTCCTCCCCAATGTTTCCACTTCCTTGGTTGCACATTATCAGATGGTCAACATTTTTTCTAACATCATACTTCTATGATTTCGCTTTGTTTCAGGTCTGCACTTTCCAGGATTTAATATGTTTTTAAAAGTTAATTATGGGTATACTTGATTTGCTGTAATCTCTTCTTAACTTTTCGGTTATCATTGAAAGATAAAAAACTGAAAATTCCCAATAACATCACATTCAAATAGGACTCACTCAGAAGTGAAAATGCTTGCAAATTAAAAAAAAAAAAAAAGCAAGAAAGCCTCTCTTTAGACTGGGGCCAGTGTCTCCATGCTAATGCACACGGTTCAAGACGATCTGTGTTGTAGGTGCGCATAAGAAAAAGGGAGATATCTGCTTTTGTAACAGAAACACTCACAGGTAGGCCTGTTGTAGATTTGCCTTGAGTCAGGATGAGAACTGCATTACTAAGATCCAGAGGCTCGACTGTCTCTCAGCTGGCTCCCCTCACAGGACAGCCCCAGGCATCCCCAAGCACAGAGGAAAAGCAAAAGCTTATCTTTAACAAAGATTTCAGCCTGTGTTTTCTCATATTGCTTTGATCCCCACTGGGTAACCTGTCTGAAGGCTACCCAGGATCTGAAGTGATATTCATGGTCAAGGAACATGGGATATACTGATCCATTTAAGCCAACCAATCCCGCAAGCAGAGTTGGTTTTGGAGTCTTTTCCCTCAAAACAGGAAAGGAGGTTTCCCGAAAGAAACCTGAGTTTATTTTACAACCAGAGGGAGCAAAATGAATGTTGGTCAGTTAACAATCAACATTCTGAAACTGGAGTCTGAGGATATTTGGAGTTTTGTGAATAGACTTTGTCATATGTCAAGAATATGTGAAAAAGTATTCGTATCTTTCAAAATATTTGGTTTCACCTAAAATTAATAGCTGCATACCTGAATATGCTGATAGAAAGTGGCTTAAACATGCGAAAAATATGCCAAAGATACATCCCTGCTACCAATTACCTCGGATTCCTTTCCTGTCTTTCTTTGAATACTCCGTTTTATAACCAAAGAGGACACTTAGTAAATATTACTTGATTTAGATTTTTGATAAAAAAATCAACTATATGTTTGTATTTAGTTGTTGTAAGAGATAGGTTTGTTATTAAAGGGCTTACTCAAAATAAATATGTCTTCATATTCTATTAATACAAAGGCTTTTAATAGGTTCTTTTTTCATTAGAGAGAACAGCTGAAGGATTATAAGAGAAATCAAAAGCATAGGGAAGACAAGAAAAGAGACATGCAAGACAGTAAACTGGTAATAAACTGTCCCTTAATGAGACAATTCTGCAAATGCTTTAAAAATCAGAAGAATAATAATGGCAATAATAATAATTAGAATTTTCAGTCTGTAGTGTCTTTCTGTTAAAGGCCTATAAAGCATTTGGATGTAATTGAATAATGTCCATGAAAAAGGAATAGCCATTGCCATAAACATACATGGCACTTAAGCGTTAATGAGCAACTCTGGCTTTCCTGACTTGTAGAAGCATATCCTCTAAGTACCTCTAAGTACTTCCAAACATCAGGACCATGGTTAGAGACAGATAGGATGCCCAAGACTGACAGGAGGGTGAGTGGTTCATTAGAACCAGGTACAATGGTGCCAGTCATGGTGCCCAGGAGTTCTCCCTGTAACCACCCCTGTGCACATAAAGCCTGAACATCTACTGGTTGGCTCTTCTCTGAGACACGCCAGGTGCTCTGACCCCCATTGCATTGCCCTCAGAGCCAGCCGTCCACCAGTCACCCTTTCCCGAGTTAGTTCAGGGCTTCAACTATCAGCTGGGCTACTCCAGTGACAAGCTCACTGCCTCCCAATGTGCCCATCCTCTGAATTCTAACCAGAGTGATATTTCTAAAGACAAACTGGATCTCCCACTACCTAAGATCATCAGTGGCTCTCGTGCCACATCAGGGTAGAACTCGTTGAGCTATGACTTTTGCGGTCTGGTTTCTTCCCAACACAGCTGAGGCTCCAACTAAGTCATGCCCTGAGATTCTCCTGTCCCCACCCCAGCCCCAGCCCACAACTCACGTGCAGGGGGCACCTGCTGGCCTCTGCCCAAGGTGGGCAGGGGGTGCAGGAGCGGGGAGGGAGAAGCTGGGGAGCACCCAGGGCAGGGAGGGAGCCAGGAGGGACTTGGGGGTACAAATTCAAAGACACAACCAACAAGACTTTCAAGTAAGCAATGCCATGCCCTGAGCCCCAAGTGCAGGGCCTTCCAATCTGGCCCCCTGGGCCCTGGGGAGAGCACACATACTTCTGCAATAATTAAAAGTGATATTTCAACATATATCACAGCGATTCTCTTCAATGCCTTTTAGTTTCCGAGGGCATGTTTATGTTTTCATTACTTTCTAAGGGATGTAAGTAGTTATTAAGTAGTATATTAAAATTATTAAACTCATTAAAATTCATGGAAGCACCAAATATTTCAAGTTATATGTAGAACTTAGTGTAAATGATAAGACTTTTTTAAAGTGCTATCCAAGAGGGTTTAATTACAAAAAAAAAAAAAAGAAAAACAAAGATTATCCCCAATAATGAGCTTCCAAAATGAGTGCAACTGGTATCAGAACACAATTCCAGAAAAGCAGTTCTGAGAAATCTGAAGGGCAGATGAAATGTTAGTAGTAGATTTTTCCACACTGTCGACTTAGATTGAACCAAAGCATTAAAAGTATTAGTACAATTTGGCCTTGAACTGCAGAATGGACTTTTACTTCTTTTAAGTATTATTAAAACTTCATGCAAGATCATAAATAGGAAAAAAAAAAAAAGAAACCCTAATGTCATGACAAAAGGAAGTATAGTGGAAAGAATCCTTCCTTTAAGACCCCAGAGAGGCGGGGTTTCTTCCTGTGAAACTTACAGTTTCAGATTCTCACAGCTGTGTCAGTGCAGTATGTGAGATGTGCACAACTTTGCAGTATTAATTATAGTTAACGTGTTTTTTTAAAACATTAATGCAAGTTGTATGCATGTGAGATTTTCAAAAAAATGTGAGAATTTTCCCCCTCCCATTTGCCTTCCTCGCAACCCTTTTGGAAGACAAGCAAAACACTCCTAAGTACAGAATGTACTTTTCTCCAGTGCACTCAGCTTTTCCTAATGACCATTTATGTAAACCTGGGTGATGTTGATAGCAGAGAATTCTTGCTGCGATATAAATAGCTTGCAAGACCTCTGCCCTTGACCCTGCTGCACCAGGGGAATAAGGGTTTCTGATGAGTGGGTTCTGCTCCTGGCCTGGACCCAGCAGACTGAACGTGGCCATTTATGCTGCTTGGACTGGCCAACGGCCCTAGCCCTGAATCCCAGTCAGTGTTGGGCTGATGCTGGGGGCTTCTAGGTCTGTACTGTCTAGGAGGGAAACTGATGCTCACCCCTAGGTGTTTTCACCAGGGAAAGACTTTCCACAGAAAGCAGCATCATCACCATTAAGATAGAGAAGCTAGGAAGTCCTCCTACTGCTGTAGGTCCAGAGAGCACACAGGTGGGGCAGCCCTTCTCCCAGCATCAGTGCTCTGAAATCAGGCAAGATGTGCAAGTGGCCCCAGGACTAACAGAATATGCTTAACTTCTCAAACTACAGACTCAGAACACACATCAATTTTCTGAAAACCTAGAGACATCTTTCTGGTCCACAGTTTTCCCCTTCTATTCAAGATTAGTGAACCTAAAACAGTCAGCCTTTCCCATTCCGTTTTGCACATTTTCTTCTCCCCCAGCCCACTTCTTGGAGGTAAATATGAACTTTCTAGTAAACATGACATTTAAAAAATTACCATTTATTTAATGGGAATAACTAAACCCAGAGCAACTATTTTCCATTAACATGGTTAAAAAAAAAAAAAAAGTGAAGTTGCATAAGTTCCTCTGATAAGGCTGCCAGGAGCCTTTGTCCTCTTTTGGAATGATCCTGCTCTGGGCTCCCTCATAGGTACTAAGGGAACCATTCAAACATCTCTCCATCAAAACAGATGTGAATGGAAACTCAGTTCTCTCTGTGTCATTACCACTAATCTATTATGAAAATTTCACTGTGAACACCTGTTAATAAACTCTACTGTCTCACAGGTGCTGTGGTTATGATGACAAAGAAATGAAGCCTTTGAGATTCTGATGTGCACACATCAATTATGTGGGTTATTTTGGTCCAAGAGAAGTGTGGGATTCTACTGAGCATGGGGCTGTGGGGGTGATGGCCCAAGTGCCACCTTTGATTTCTGTGACAGTGTCCTTGGGTTTCTTGCTTAAGTGTAATTCCAGAAGAGGGCAAGTCCCTCTGCAAATCATGATGGCATTTTCTCTTGTTAGAAAACTTGTGGACTGGACATATTCCTCTTTTTTCTCAGCTACCAAAAATCTTCAAATGAAATTGAAGGTGTGATTGTTGTGTTTAGGATTCTCATCCTTTAGCTGCTTCAGAGGATTCTTCAACTCTTTAAACTCTCCAAATTACGTGTTTTAACCATTTTGTATTGTATTATAACTTGTAAACTGACTCAAAACCTCTTAGAATTGGAAAGGGTACAGCTTATTGTTTCAGGATTATAAAAATATTATCACCAACTCAATGGACATGAGTTTAAGCAAATTCTGGGAGATCATGAAGGACAAAGAAGCCTAGTGTACTACAGTCCATGGGGTCTCAAAGAGTCGGACACAACTTAGAAACTGAACAACAACAACAATGGCTTTATTTATGCCTTGGCTAGTCTTGGCGTTCTTTCCTTGTAAACACAGAGCAGGGTTTCCTCTCATCCCTCCCCGACTCCCAGTACTCAATTCAACAGTTGGGGCAGAGGATCTTACACCCGGCATCCACTCAGGGTAGTGAGAAGAGGTCACCAGTGTTACAAGGAGAGTGGGAGTGTGAAGAACAGGAAAGAAAAAGGAAACAGGAGCCCCCGCATGTGAGAGGGGCCACCCTCCATGCCTGCGTGAGGGCAGTCCCGGATCTCCCCTCCTGAGTCTGCAGTGAGGGCTGATTCACCATCAGGAAACACACAGGATCCTGAGATGCTGCCCTGAGTTGTTTGGGCTCACCTCCCATCTCTCAGGGCAAGTCTGGCCAGGCTGGTCCTTGCTCCCTGCAACCTTCTTCCAGGAGGTCTGAACACCCACATGTGCCTTTGATCCCTGATTTCCCACTGCGGATCAGACCAGTATTCTCAGTCACCTCCTGCTTCACATTTAGCCTGAGCATGTGTAGGAAGAGTTCTCCCCATGCCTCTCTCTGACAGGAGAGGGAACATGCCAGACGTGAGGAGTGGGATCCCCACAGCAGAGGGGACTGAAGCCACCACCCCTATCCCATGGGAAGCAGGTCTCCATAGGTCACGATACTCCAGCTCCATGAAGTGTAAGCATCCTCCAACGATGGGCTGGGGCAGTGAGATGACATTCATATTTAACAAAGTACAGATACTGCCTTTTCAAATGCTTTCTTTCCTTTTCCACTTTTTCCTCCTAAGTGTGTTGAAAAGACGGTCTTTCTTATCAGGGTCTAACATGGAGAAAGGCTGGGATGACCCCATTCCTGGGTCTTAGCACATGTACCAAGTGACTGCATTTCTGACGACCTTGCTTGTCTGCCCAGCCCTCACCGCCACAGGTGACCGACAACATCAAACATCTCCAGATCACGTGCCTGTACCTGTTGCTTAAATACAACGAACAAGTCTGCACTCTTCCCTTGAGATTTCCATATTGAGTAAATCTTTGTAAATATCTTTCTGCAACAAATGGGGACATGGTTTCTTCCTGTCCTAGGCACCTGCAGGACTCTACTGGAAGTGAAGCCTGACAGTCACAATTGCTACACGACCCATTCACACATGGTTCTGAGATTACAGATGTGCACCTGGCCCAAGGTTCGTCTGAATGTAACTTCTAAGGAATAAAGATACACCGAATTCTCTCTCTCAGGAATAGGACCTGAGACTATGAAGGAAAGGGAAAGTTAGCTATGAAAACTATGAAGGAAAGTTAGCTATGGAAGCCAAAATATTAACAAAAGGTGAAAGAGTTAACTTCTGAAAGTACAACTAACTGTTCTTGTCTATGTTGCTGTTCAGTCATTCAGTCGTGTCTGACTCTTTGTGACCCTATGGAGCCAGGCCTCCCTGTTCTTTACTAACTCCTGGAGCTTCCTCCAACCCATGTTCATTGAGTCGGTGATGCCATCCAACCATTTCATCCTTTGTCCCCTGCTTCACCTCCTGCCCTCAATCTTCCCCAGCATCAAGGTATTTTCTAATGAGTTGGCTCTTCTCATCAGGTAACCAAAGTATTGGAACTTCAGCTTCAGCATTAGCCATTCCAGTGATTAGTCATGGTTGATTTCCTTTAGGATGGACTGGTTTGATCTCCTTTAGGAGACATTAATTTCCTATATGATTTTTTTTTTTCTGAAGGGAAACTACCAAACTAAAATGTTAACACCACTTTAAAACTATGACTTCTCTTTCAAAATGTTTGGGAAGGTTATCTTCACAAAATCTAGCCAGGAAAACAGAGAGTCTAAAAGAAAACCTTAAAATTGCTTCCACTGGCGATGCATCTACAGAACAATTGGTGAATTAAAACAAATTTTCTCTGACATTTCAAGCCTCCCTTGAATAAAGCATTTCCAAGCTCTCCATGGCTTGCCCCTGGATTATTTCAACGATCAGTTCATCAGAAAAAGGTATTCCCTGGTTCACTATGTCCTCAAAGAGGCATTGATTCTGCACTAACACTGTTTTCATGAGTTAAGTGGTTGTGCAAATGATTCATTCATAAATCTGTGCATAAACCTTTGGATTATGGCAGGTTATTGAAACACTTCAGGCTATTTATCATGTTCTTATCAGCAGTAGCCACACAAAGAGTTCACCTCATCAGTTCTGGAAAAGAAACATGAAAACAAAACAAGGTGACTTTCCCTTGTTCACTTGCTACGTCTGGTGTAATTGAGTGTCTTCACATTGTGGACACTTCGGATGGTGAACTCCCACAGAAGGCCCCTTACATCCAGCCTCCAGATGGACCAGTGATGGCCTTTTCATCTTGGACAGATTGCCTGCTTTGCTCTAATCTCTCCGAGTTTCAATGAACACTTGCATTCACAGAATCACAGAATGGGATGCCCAATTTTGAGTCATTTTACACAATGAATTCTAAATCAAGAGCTAAAAATCTGTTTCATTTTTTATGGCAAATCATTCTGTATATGGCTGCCAATGAAAAGCTTTGTTTGCCATTTTCTAAACAAAATCCAGAAATCACTTAGTTTTGTATGTGTGTGTGTATGTGTATGAATCTATGTGTATGTGTGTGCTCAGTTGTGTCCAACTCTTTGCAACCCTTTGGACTGTGGCCCACCAGGTTTGTTCTGTTCATGGGGATTTTTTCCAGGCAAAAATACTGGAGTGGATAGCCATTCCCTTCTTCAGGGGATCTTACCAACCCAGGGATCAAACCTACATCTCCGGCAGCTCCTGCATTGCAAATGGATTCTTTACCTGCTGAGCCATCAGGGAAGCCTTATGCATCTATGAGATGATACTAAAATGTTTAACAACTGGTTGATATAGATTCTGGCCATCAAACCAGAGACTGTTAAAAAGTTGAAATGGCTAGTCCTGGTAATGCTGAATAGATGCCCAGGCATTGCATAAATGTTAGCCTTATGTGTATGTAAGTGTAGGTACATGTAATGGCCATATTTCACATTCAGTTATAAATAAACTATGTTTATAGAACTAACAGAATGCTGAAGTTATGACTTATTCTCCTAAAATCTGAAAATATTATTTGAATATTGACTGTCAAATGTAGCTGTAAACTCTAGGGCAAAATTTTCCATGTGGATTTTATATTAATACAAAGACTACATTCAGCCCTTGAAGTAAAAACATGTATTTAATATTGTCATATGAAAACATGTTCTTGTAATAATGCTTGTGAAAACTGTAAGTTGTATGTACAGGTACAATTTTAAGAACTTTAACATAATTAAGTAGGAAAACAGGTGAAAATAATGTAAATATTAAGGGATGATCCTTTGGAACATCCTTTAGTAAATCATTATAACTTTCTCAGTTATAATGTTAAAATCAGATATTTCAATTAAAATAATAATATAAAATAGGTTAATAGAGACTTGGTTAAACTATAATTCAAATCTTTTTAGAAGTATTTGGTGTATTGAAATTCATAGTGGAAAACAAAATAACCTTTAAGAATTGTATTGAATTTGACTTATTCAGACATGAATTTCTCTAAAAGACAAAACAAAAGTCCCATTTAGGGAAGGTTTCACATTTTATACAGCTAAGGGTGAAATAAAAACATATCAACTGTGCCACATCAAATTTTTTTAATGAGGAAAAACTATAAAGTTATACTATCCATGATAAAATTAATATGGAAGAGACAGTGAAAAGAATAAGAGTATATCTTATAAAAATTATGAAGACTAATATGGTAGAGAAAAGAGGAATGTATTTTACTCTTCCAATAAATCTTATAAAGACAGTTTTTATAATCATTGTAGAAGAGAATGACTTGTAGCTTATGAGATAAATTTTAAACTATTTGGACATTGAGTCCTTTTCAGTAGTTAAAGTACATTTTATAGTTGTCTAAGCAGTAAATCCGAAGTACAAAGTTCCTTCTAGGAAAAAAGAAAAAAAAAACAACTTCTGAAAATCTTTCCCCTTAACTGTATTCAGTTGTGCACTAAAGGCTCCTATCAGTCATACACTAGTTGGAACTGTGCCTCTTTTTGGTATTGCAAAGTGTGTCAGCAGGAACAAGTCTGCAGCTGATGGGGCTGGGGTAACACCGTTCTTGAACAAAAAGTCCAGCTTTGAAAATTTTGGTACAAAATTATAATAAAGTTGCAGTGATAACTGTTTTGGGATGATGCAATTTCAGGTTTATATTCCTGTGCCAGAGATTCAGCCCACCACATGTCATCACCTTGAACCCTGACATCAGTTGTGCCATTCAGAGTGACTAACACCATAGGTGAGACAGGTTAAACAGCAAACATTTATTTTTCAAAGTTTTGGGGGCCAAGAAGTCGAAGGTCAAGGTGCAGGCATACTGGGTTTCTGCTGAGACTCTCTGGTTGATGGGCAGTGACCTTGCTGAGGCTGCACATGGAGGAGAGAGAGAAACCATCTGTCTTGGGTCTCATTTACAAGGGCACTAATCTCATTCGTGAGTGTCCCACCCTCATGACCTCATTACCTCCCAAAGATCCCCAGCTCCTGACACCATCACATTGGGGTATGATTCAACATATGGATTGAGGGGGCACAGACATTCAGTCCATAGCATGGTGTTAGGCTATAAATACAAATATAAATTTCATTTGTCTCTATTAAAAAGAAAAAAAGCATAATTTGATTTTAGTGATGTGCAATGCAACATTTCACGCTTTAAACCCGCCCCATGAGTAAATTTGAGACAGGAGAACAAATAACGTATAAGTAAAACCGTCAATGGGGTCGGACACAACTGACATGACTTAGCAGCAGCAGCAGCAAAACAATATCTTATTTATTTCTCAACAGATATTTTTCTCCATACATTTAGAAGAGTACAAATCAGTGTGAAGAAATTTTAGGGAAGTGATCAATTTAACATAAGGAAGATATCTTCTAAAGATTAGCTTTCGTCCAAAATGAAGCTTGACCTACCTAATTAGTTTGTCATATCCCATTTAAGTTATCTGGTTGAGAATGTGGTAGACAGAATTTGTAAGAAGGTAGAAAATTCAACTGGAAAAATGGAGGATTCTAAAATTGTTTATATTCCACAATCAACTTTGTCTTCGTGGTTAACCACCAATCATTAGCGACTGGTCTTCAATTAAATCAACTGGAGATTGAATAATGGCTTAGCATTGTGCCATATTCAGATGATGAACCTGAATCCAGGTTACATCGTTTTTTTGTGTGAAACACAATGCCACAGCAAGGCACATAATATGGACACTAGATTATATTTTACACTTTACAGTTGTAAAGCAAACAAGGGATGACTGAAACCCCAGAGAAACCCTTCACCCTGACTCTCCTTCACCTCAGCTTACTTTCTAGTGTTACTGCTTATACATACACATCCCTGATTTCTGCCTGTTTTTGACCTTTGGATAAATGGAATCATATTGTATATATTCTCTTACATCTTGATTCTTTCTCTCAATAATATATTGATAATATCAACCATGTTGCTGCCTGTTCAGTCATCATTGTTGTGCACAATTCCATTGCATGCATAGTCCATAATTTTTACGCTATTGGGTTGTCTTCTCATTTTGTTTATTATTTAATCATGCAAGGGTAAACATTCTTTTACCATTATCTACTGCACAAGGACATGAGTCATTCTAGAGTACCTACTGAGAGTGGAATAGCCTGGTCAACAAGGAACCTTTGACAATTCTGGATAATGTCCAACTGTTCTGTAAAATCACTGAGCCAATTTGTTTTCCTCTCAATATAATAGTGTGTGGAAATTTCTGTTGTTCTATATCTTTGCAGCCTCTTTGTATTACATGGCTTTAAAAATTAATCTTACATATCAGAAACCTCAGCATGAACAATCTTGGCTAAATCAACTTTAAAGAAAAAGGGTGTCTCTTCTGTAAATTAGAAGTAATGGTAATAGTAAGACGAATAACAAGGTTATGGTGAAAATTAAATAGATAAATAAAATACTGTAACATGTTTAAAGCAAGATTTGGCATTCTGTGCATTAAGTAGCTGCTTCTATAATATGGGCTTCCCTGGTGGCTCAGATGGTAAGGAATCCACCTGCAGGAGACCTGGGTTTAATCCTTAGGTTGGGAAGATCCTCTGGGAAAGGGAATGTCAACCCATGGCAATAATAAGTCCAGTACTCTTGCCTGGAGAATTCCAGAGACAATGGGGTCACAAAGAATTGGACAGGACTGAGTGGCTATCACTTTCACTTTCTATAATGAGCTGTGAAATAATTAAGTTAAAAAAATACAGACGATAAACAGCATAAGCATTCATATAGAAAGCAGAGTGTGAAACAGCCAAGAGGGGGAGTTCTCAAAGAGGAGGGGACTTCAGCTGGACTTTACAGATGGATCTTCTATGAAGGCAGGAAGGACCTGTCAAGCAGGAATGAAAACATGAGCAAATGTATTTTTGGCATATGTTTGTCTTTCCCAATAAGCACACCACTCTGACCCTGTCTCTGTAGTTACCTACCTGCTGGCTGGGGACACACCTGGCTCTCAACTTGGTGGACCTTGTTTCTGTGGGGAGATCAGATTCGAGCCAGTTCTTGGTGGTGAGAAATTTTCTTCTAAATGTGAGTTGTTTAGTACAATGAAACTAGACTCAGGCCCTGCTTTTTGATCATGAATTAATACAGTATATTGTAACCCCCCCAGACAGATTACCATGTCAGAGTTCGTGCTGCCTCTGGCATTTCAACAACCTCTGTTTCCATTAATTATTTTATCAGATTATATACTGACCTCATGTCTTTAACCCATGAGGCAAACGATTGTTAATGCATAAAAGAAAATGGTTATTTAACACTTGCTTGTGTACTAACTTTTCAATCAAACTAGAATGCAAATTCATAAAGATACTTTTTGTCTGTAATATTCTCTATGTTAACCCCAGTTTTCCTTAGACAAGACAGACACTACGCACACACACTGAGTGGAGCAGTCATCTACCTCCTTCCACCACCAGTTTGTCAATCACTCCTCCTCAAATCTCTATATTTTAAGGTTCTGGCTCCTGACCACTAGCTTCAGTACTATTCTAATTATTACTGACATCCATACACATAGAAATAATCTTAAAGTTTTGGCTTCTCATTTTTTAAACTCCTCAGAGATCTTATATTCAGACTGCCCAGCACTCACCTCTGAGGTCCTATCATGGGCTTTGTCATTATCAATGACCTTTATTCTATGCCAACCTTTATTCTAAGCATCCCAGTTTTGCAGCAGCTTCCTTCTTTTCAGCTCATTTACTCTTGAATCTCCATGGCAACAGTAACCCATCGGCCCCCAGAGACCCCGCTCCCTTTCTCTTCCTGCTTTGTGGTCTCCCCTCCTCACACACCCCAGAGACCCTGCTCCCTTTCTCTTCCTGCTTTTTGGTCTCCCCTCCTCCGACACCCCGTCCTTCCTTCCTTCCCTGGCCATGTCCTTGGAATTGCTCCCTCACACAACTCCAGGTCTCAGCGTTTCTCCACTTGGTGAAGACCACCCTGCTCCAACCCTGCCCTCCACACTGGCACCACTGCCTCTGAACATGGCTGGAGAAAATTTTACAGCCTTGATGTCTCCCCTGAAAGACATGGTCATAGGCATGAGTGTGCCTGTGGTGGTATCAACACCTTCCTGTTTCCTGAGCCCGTTGAAATCCCCATGGTCACGGACAAGCACTGTGTACCTTTTCTGTCCACACAAACACAGAGCACCTCCTTTCCTGTTCCATCTTAATGTCACTTTTCCTAGTTCAAGAAACAACATAAAACAAAAAGACAGAAGAAAATGAAGCCTCCACAGTGGGACATGCAGAGGCTCTGACCCCGTGGACCCCCTGCTGGGATTCTGTGCACTCTGCCCTCCCTTCTGCTGCAAGACCACCCAGAGCGATCCCACCAACGGCAGGCCCTCCTCTCCTGTGATATTCTTCCATCAGCTATTCATGATAACTGCTCCACCAAGTCATTCTCATTTCTGTGTCCATTTTCCCATTTCTTTTGGAAGTGTGTCTAGTACTGTTATATCTCCAGTCCTAAAATAAAAGCAGACAAAAGCCTCTCCGGGCTCCACTCACTCCAACAGAAAGTGGCCTGTTCTCTGTGGCAAAACGCTTTGTGTTAGCAACACTGTGTCTCCAGGGCTCTTCCCCCACTGCCCCACCGTGCCTATCTGAATCATACATTTACCTCATATCTAAGAAATCTTTGCCTAACCCAAGGAAATACATGAACTCTTTCCTATGGTGCAAATATTTTATAGTTTTAAGTTCATGCTTATGTCTATGATGCATTTTTAATTCATCCTTGACTACTTTTTTTCTTTCTTTTCTTTCCCGTATGAATACCCAGTTGCTACGACACCCCTTATTAAAAAGATCATCTTTTCCAGGCTGAATTGCCATTTGTCAGAATTCAATTGACTATAAATGTGTGCATCTCTTTTGGATCCGGCACTCTGATTTATTGATCTACTAACCTATCTTGATGCCAAACCACTCTTTTGATTACATAGCCGCAGAGTGATTTTTGAAGTCTGGTAATGTAAGTCTTTCATTTTTCTTTTTCAAAGTTGTTTTAGCTCTTCTGGGTCTTTGCAATTTCACATGAATTTTAGAATCAGCTTGTCAGTTTCTCAAAAAAAAAAAAGTCTGCAAGGATTTTGGTTGAAGTTGCATTGAATTTACAGATGAATTTATGGAGGGCTGATATCTCAACACTACTGAATCTTCCAGTCTGTGAACACAGTGTATCTCCTCATTTATTTAGGTCTTCTTTAATTTGTTTCTGGGTACCAGACTTGTATATATTTTATTAGATATATTTCTAAGTGTTTCATATTTTTTATTCTACTGTAGTGGTGTAGTTTTTTAAGTTTTGATTTTTGGCAGTTCCCTCCTATTATAGACAAATACAGGTGATTCATTCCATTTTTTTTTATCGTGGTTAAACATGCATACCAAAATTTGCCATCTTATCCATTTCTAAGTACATAGTTCAGTAATGTCAGTGCATTTACATCATTGTACAACCAGCACCTCCACCATCTCTATAGCTGTTTTCATCTTGTGAAACTGAACTTCAGTTACCACCACTAAAAATCAATGACTCCAATTCCTCCCTCCCCACAGCTTCCGGAAGCCTCCATCCTGTCCTCTGTCCCTATGATTGTGACAACTCTAAGTACCTCACGTAAGTGATTTCATATATTATTTATCCTTCTGTGACTGGCTTATTTCACTTGATGTGATGTCCTCAAAGTTCATTCATGTTGTAGCAGATGTGGGAATTTCCTTCCCTTTTAAGGCTGAATATTATTCCATTGTACAGATAGACCACGTTTATTTATCCTTTCATTGATGATGGACACTTGGATTTCTTCCAGGGTTTAGTTATTGTGAAAAATGGTATGTGAACATGGATGTATAAATGTCTCTTCAAGACACTGATTTCAGTTGTTTGGGAGGATATATTCAGAAGTAGAATTTTTGGACCATGTCTTAATTCTATCTGTAGCATTTTGGGGAAGCTTCATACTGTTTCCACAAAGGCTGCACCAATTAACATTCACACCAACAGTGCAGAATAGTTCCAAATTTTGACACCCCCATCAACACTTGTAGTGTGTGTATGTGTGTGTGTATGAGTGTGTGTGTTTAGATAGTAGCCATCCTAGTGGATATGCAGTGGTACTCTGTTGTGGTTTTCATTTGAATTTCCCCAATAATTAGTGATGCTGAGCATTTATTCACATGCTTATTGGCCATTTATATATCTTCTTTGGAGAAATGTCTATTTAATTCCTTTACCAAATTTTTAATTAGGTTGTTTTTTGGTTGTTGAGTTTTAGGACTTCATGTATTTTGGATATTAAGCCCTTATCAGATTTATGATTTGAAAATATTCCTGATGACTGGTGGTCATATATTCTGGTTAGTTTTTTAGTTGTTTCATAAGTAAGTAAGTATTAGTCACTCAGTCATGCCTGATTCTTTGTGACCCCATGGACTGCAGCCCACGAGGCTCCACTCTCCATAAGATTTTCCAGGCAAGGATACTGGAGTGGGTTGCCATTTCCTTCTCCAGGGGATCTTCCCAACCCAGGGTTTGAACCTGGGTCTCCTGAACTGCAGGCAGATTCTTTACTGACTGAGCTACAAGGGAAGCCCCGTTGTTTCATAAAGGAGGGTAAATTTGATCCTTGTTACTCAATCTTTGTCAAAAGTGGAACCATTGATCTAATTTAAAATTAAATTTACTCTAGGACTCTTCCACATCTACCTAAAGCCTATCATTTTGATGATATTGCCTTTGTCTATGAGTTTTTAAAGCAAACATTTGTTCTCGCCAGCTGGACATCTTGAATGTTCTAAGATGTGAGGGTACATGGTTTGAAAACAAGCTGTATTCACATGTCAGGACATTCACCAAACCATGTGCTGACTTGCTTCATCTAGAGCTACCTTACAGTTGCTTTGCTTGCCAAACACTGTAATTAAATGCTTTCCCCTAAGGTCGATGGAGCCATTCTCAGCATGATCATTAAAACATCTGTCCTGTTACCACATCTGTGTTCTAGAGCAGTCTATCGGCTGTCCAGCTCCAGTAGTATTTCAACGGTTGCATGTTAACATGATTGCCGACGCTTAAATTATTTTCCTCTTTTCTCCTTTTTAACTATAAATTATGATCCACCTATTAAAACAAGTAATTATATACTTTAAACTATTTTTCACTTACTTTAGCTCATCTGTTGTATCAGTTTGGATGAGGATGCAGTCCTATATTAGAAAGTGTTGTAGGCTGATGGCAAAACATTTATATCTTTATTACAATATGTCAGCCTTTATACCTGGAGACCTTTGGGGAATTATTCAGTCTTCCTCTGAGCTTTTGGACTTACACTGAAAATGGATGATTTTAGAAAAAAGGTGTCTTGAATGATGTCTTTTTGTTGAGTTCTTTCCTCTTGTTAGCAAATCTGAACTTATTTGGGGATGAATTAGTAGCACGTGGCCATTAAACGTGAGCGTCTGCTTTGTTAATCATCCTTCCCATGTCTAGCAGCATTCTGGCAAAAACCACTGTTGAGGATGAAAAATTGTAAGTCATCTACTTTGAAGGCTTCACAGCTTTAATAAATGTGATGTGTCAGCTACTTCGTTTCTAAGAGATTTTCTTTATTTTTTTCCTGCTTCCTGTAATTTTCTTAGAAGGAATAAAGATATAAAGGATCCTACTTTCATGCAAATGAATTGCACATTTTGGCTCAGGTTGCCCTGCGAAATTTTACACTTAATAAATAATAAATGAAGATACTAGAATGGAGAAGTGTTAAAGAGACAGTACATCCCTCCTGGAAAGAGCTTTTATGCTGGAAGAACCAGGCAGGTGGTTGGGAATACAAAACACAGCAGTAGCAGCAACTGTGATTTGGTTTAGGGACAATTTCAATAATAAATGTGCCCAGTGCCTTTTTTGTCTTTAGGAATAGCTATATTTAGCTTATTTTAAATGGAATGATTTAACACCTAAAACAGAACACACTGGCTTCCCTGGTGGCTCAGCGGTAAAGAATCCACCTGGGAAATTTACCTAGGAATGCCTAGGAAATCCCATGGACAAGGAGCCTGGCAGGCTACAGTCCATGGTATTGTAAAGAGTTGGATACGACTGAGCATACATGCAGGCACATGCTTTTGGAGACAGAAGACAAAATTCTCATGATTTTTTTTCATTCATATACTGGCCTTCAGTCCAAGAGAAACAGTTGGCTATTAAATAGCTCATTATATTTCGTGAATAGTTTTAAGTGTGACGATTTTAAAGATAAACAAGATATTCTCCCAAAGATCAACTTTCACCTATTCTTTAAATAAAAATGTGTCTTTGCTATTATTCTGTAAGTGCAAGTTACAATCTTGTTAAGATAGCACTGACTCTCTCAAAGATGTCTGTCTGCATCACTGAACTGATACAACTCCTGTAACTGGTGATATTTTTATTTAGCAGGACAATTGTTGGGGTTAAATCGATGGCTTGGTCTTCATTCAATCATTCTGCATTCTGACTTCTTCGGATGCTGCTTCCAAAGGATGTCAGGTAAGACCTTCCACATATTTAAAATATCTTCTTTTCCTAAGGATTTCCCTGACATGGGCGGGGAGGATGGGAAAAAATTCACAGATGACGGGTCTTCAGCCTGGCCTGATTACAGAGTTTCAGGAATAAAGTTGTGCAGTTTCCTGAATTACATGATATTTTGGGGAGGAGACTTGACTGGGTGATGCTTTTTTTCTCTTTGCTTTCATGATGCCTTTCTGAGTTCTCTGAAGTAGTCTCTGAAGCTAAAAGCTCCTGTAACATTGACAGAGTTTGTATTTGTTTCCTAGGGCTGGTATAATAAATTAGCACAAATAGGTGACTTTTAAAGAACAGAAATACATTCTGTTACTAGAAATCCAACATCAAGGTGTTGGTAGGGATGTGCTTCCTCTGGTACTCTGGGTAGACTTCTTGCCGTGTTTTAACCTCCAGCACTGGTCATCAGTCTTGGCGTCCGTAGTCACAGGAAGTCCCCCGTGTCTCACTGTCTTCTGTAGTATCTCCTTTTTTATAAGAGCACAGGTCATATTGCTTTAGGGCCCACCCTAGTGACCTCAGCTTGATCACCTCTGTGACCTCTGTTTCCCAATAAAGCCACATTCCCAAGAAGAGTGAGCTGGGATTGTAATGTGCCATTTCGGGGGACATAATTCAGTGGGTAACAGGATTCCACTCCATCAAAGGACAATTCATGAGACTGACTTTTTATCCTCTTTTATTTAAAAAGAATAATTTGTATTAGGACTCTTGTTAAAGACCAACTTTACTGATAGGATAGATGTTCCATGAGGACAAGGATCTGATCTGCTTCCTGGTGACTTTGTCCCTGTATTTAGTTTTTATGACCACATGTTGAGAGAATAGGTATGCAAGTAATGAAGACACAAACAACTAAAATTTAGTTCTACTCTCCTGTGATTCCCTGGAATCTATTCATTTCAGTGTGGTCTTCATGGTGAGGTGTAGACAGCACAGTTCAGTTCAGTTCAGTTCAGTTTATTTCAGTCGCTCAGTCGTGTCCGACTCCTTGGGACCCCATGAACCGCAGCACGCCAGGCCTCCCTGTCCATCACCAACTCCTGGAGTTTACCCAAACTCATGTCCATTGAGTTGGTGATGCCATCCAACCATCTCATCCTCTGTCATTCCTTTCTCCTCCTGCCCTCAATCTTTCCCAGCATCAGGGTCTTTTCCAATGAGTCAGCTCTTCCCATCAGGTGGCCAAAGTATTGGAGTTTCAGCTTCAACATCAGTCCAAACAATGAACACCCAGGACTTATCTCCTTTAGGATGAACTGGTTGGATCTCCTCCCAGTCCAAGGGACTCTCAAGAGTCTTCTCCAACACCACAGTTCAAAAGCATCAGTTCTTTGGCAATCAGCTTTCTTTATAGTTCAACTCTCACATCCACATATGACTGCTGGACAAACCATAGCCTTGAGTAGATGGACCTTTGTTGACAAAGTAATGTCTCTGCTTTTAACTATGCTGTCTAGGCTGGTCATAAGTTTCCTTCCAAGGAGTAAGGCATCTTTCAATTTCATGGCTGCAATCACCATCTGCAGTGATTTTGGAGCCCAGAAAACAGAGTCAGCCACTGTTTCTCCATCTATTTGCCATGAAGTGATGGGACCAGATGTCATGATCTTAGTTTTCAGAACGTTGAGCTTTAAGTTCACTTTTTCACTCTCCTCTTTCACATTCATCAAGAAGCTTTTTAGTTCTTCTTCGCTTTTTATGATAAGGGTGGTGTCTCTGCATATCTGAGGTTATTGATCAATTTCTCCCGGCAATCTTGATTCCAGCTTGTACTTCTTCCAGCCCAGTGTTTCTCATGATGTACTCTGCAAAGAAGTTAAATAAGCAGGGTGACAATATACAGCCCTGGCGTACTCTTTTTATTATTTGGAACCAGTCTGTTGTTCCATGTCCAATTCTAACTGTTGCTTCCTGACCTGCATATAGGTTTCCTCAAGAGGCAAGTCAGGTGGTTTGGTAGTCCCATCTCTTTCAGAATTTTCCACAGTTTGCTGAGATCCACACAGTCAAAGACTTTGGCATAGTCAATAAAGCAGAAATAGATGTTTTCCTGGAAGTCTCTTGCTTTTTTGATGATCCGGTGGATATTGGCAATTTGATCTCTGGTTCCTCTGCCTTTTCTAAAACCAGCTTGAACATCTGGAATTTCATGGTTCACATATTGTTGAAGCCTGGCTTGTAGAATTTTGAGCATTACTTTACTAGCGTGTGAGATGAGTGCAATTGTGTGGTAGTTTGAGCATTCTTTGGCATTGCCTTTCTTTGGGATTGGAATGAAAACTGAACTTTTCTAGTCCTGTGGCCACGGCTGAGTTTTCCAAATTTGCTGGCATATTGAGTGCAGCACTTTCAGAGCATCATCTTTTAGGATTTGAAATAGCTCAACTGGAATTCCATCACCTCCACTAGCTTTGTTGGTAGTGATGCTTCCTAATGCCCACTTGACTTTACATTCCAGGATGTCTGGCTCTAGGTGAGTGATATTGCCATCGTGATTATCTGGGTCATGAAGATCTTTTTTGTACAGTTCTTCTGTGTATTCTTGCCACCTCTTCTTAATATCTTCTGCTTCTTTTAGGTCCCTACCATTTCTGTCCTTTATTGAGCCTGTCTTTGCATGAGATGCTCCCTTGCTATCTCTAATTTTCTTGAAGAGATCTCTAGTCTTTCCCATTCTATTGTTTTTCTCTATTTCTTTGCACTGATCCCTGGGGAAGGCTTTCTTATCTCTCCTCCTTGTTATTCTTTGGAACTCTGAATTGAAATGGGTATATCTTTCCTTTTCTCCTTTGCTTTTCATTTCTCTTCTTTTCACAGCTATTTGTAAGGCCTCCTCAGACAGCCATTTTGCTTTTTTCCATTCCTTTTTCTTGGGGATGGTCTTGATCTCTTGTCTCCTATACAAAGTCACAAACCTCTGTCCATAGTTCATGAGGCATTCTGTCTATCAGATCTAGTCCCTTAAGTCTATTTCTCACTTCCACTATATAGTCATAAAGGATTTGATTTACATCATACCTGAATGATCTAGTGGTTTTCCCCACTTTCTTCAATTTAAGTCTGAATTTGGCAATAAGGAGTTCATGATCTGAGCCACATTCAGCTCCCAGTCTTGTTTGTGTTGACTGTATAGAACTTCTCCATTTCTGGCTGCAAAGAATATAATCAGTCTGATTTCAGTGTTGACCATCTGGTGAGGTCCATGTGTAGAGTCTTCTCTTGTGTTGTTGGAAGAGGGTTATTTGCTATGACCAGTGCATTTTCTTGGCAAAACTCTATTAACCTTTTCCCTGCTTCATTCTGTACTCCAAGGTCAAATTTTCCTGTTACTCCAGGTGTTTCTTGACTTCCTACTTTTGCATTTCAGTCCCTTATGTTGAAAAGGACATCTTTTTTGGGTGTTAGTTCTAAAAGGTCTTGTAGGCCTTCATAGAACAGTTCAACTTCAGCTTCTTCAGTGTTACCGGTCGGGCCATAGACTTGGATTACTGTAATATTGAATAGTTTGCCTCGGAAATGAACAGAGATCATTCTGTCTATAACACAATAAAAAAAAAAAATCTTTCATCTTGAAGATGCACATATTGAAAGAGTGTGCATGCTGTTTAATTAATATAAGAGAAAGGACTTCCCTGTTGGCTCAAATGGTAAAGAATCTGCCTATGATGCAGGAGATCTAGGTTCAGTCCCTGGTTCAGAAAGATCCCCTGGAGAAGGGATAGGCTACCCACTCCAGTATTCTTGCTGGAGAATCCTCAGACAGAGGAGCCTGGTGGGCTACAGTCCACGGGGTCACAAAGAGTTGGACGTGACACTAAGGGAAAAGAACATTTCTGTGCAGATGTCCAGGACAGAATAGAGTGGTTCTTAACATTCCTTATACCCTGAAGAAGGCTCCTTGCTTCCTGAGAGGACACTTCAGTCTGTATTTTTAGTGCAGATGAAAGACTGTAACAAAATGCAAATAATTTATGCTCTGAAAATAGAAGTATAAATAATGTATCAAGTATATAAAGCAAAACTGTACATAATGTACTTCTCTAATCTACTTGGAATTCAGGGCATTGCTAACAGCAGAAATGATTTACGGTATAAAAAAACAGCATCAAAAGGAAGAATGACACTTTGAGGGGGAATGGGGAAGGCTTTTTGGATGTCACCACCTCATTTTTGCTGACTACTTTCTTGGAAATTTAGAGCCATGGCTGAAGCTTTTGTACAACAGCATTTTGTCCACTTCCTCAACCATTCTATCCCTCTCAGAGAAGAAGGTGTCCCACAAGAAAAGCAAGAGAGACCAAGTTCTGTGCATAGTGCAGCAGCTCCTCATTTTAACCAGAGGAAAATCCCCACTATGCTCCTTGGCTCCAAGAAGACTTCAGACCTTCCCAGTTAGTTGGCTTCCTCATTGATAATGTTTTTTTTGTTTTAGAGAATGAGGACTTCTACTCTAAAAGTGTGCAGCTGACCCTACGTGGTGTGCGTTTTACGATGATGAAGACAGTCTAAGTGCATGGCCAGTGGAGGAGCCGTGGAACCTATCCTTGGGGAGATTCACTGTGGAAAAGGGACAAAATTCAGCCAGCTCATTTTTTTAAATTGAAGCATAGTTGAGTCATCATTTTATATTTGTTTCAGGTGTACAGTGTAGTGATTCAACATTTTTACAGATGACACTCTTTTAAAAGTTATGAAACAATAGCTATAATTCCCTATGCTGTACAATGTATCTCGTATCTTACTTTCCTATCCTTGTCTTTCCCCTCCCCCTTCCCTCCCCCCACTGGTAACCACGAGTTTGTTTTCTATATCTGTGAGTCCATTTTTGTTCTGCTATATATTTGTTTGCATTATTCTTCAAATTCCACATATAGGTGATACCATAAAGTATTTTTCTTTCTTTGTGTGACATATTTCATTAAGTGTAATATTCTCTAGGTCATCCATGTTGCTGCAGTTGGTAGAATTTCATTCTTCTTATGGCTGAGTATGATTCCATTGTACCTATATACCACAGGTTCGCAGGGATGACCTAAGTGTTGGCAGAGGCTGGAGGAGAGGGCTCTGGAGGTTACAGGGAGCAGGAAATGCTGGTGGGCCCTGGGGCTGGAATGAGCTGTCATCATCCCCACACCACCCTCCAGGCTTCAGCAGGTTTCACTCTTCTTGTTGTGCTGGTCATGAATAGAATTACAGGTGAGCAGTGTGTAACTGACTAAGTGGGATCACATCCCAATGATTTGGCCACAGGAACAGCAGGACCCTTGGATAAACGGATCATTCGGGAGCCACCCATTAAGGAAGGCTGTGTTTAAACAGAACAGGGTGTGGAATGCACTCACCCTGAAATTTTATGAGAACATAATCAGTTCCTAAAATGTCTCCTACTGACATCATTTCACGGCAGAGCCTTGACATCATGCCTTCTGAGTTCATATCCTGGCTGTGCTGTGAGCCGCTGAGCGAAGATTTTCTTATTTATAAGATAATGACGAAACTTCTACTGCTCACCTGTTAAGTGAGATGAAAGAGGCAAAAATCACTTCTCAAAGTGCCTGGCACAAAGTAGGTCCTTAAGAACAGTCCAAAGGCTCTTTTTTTTATTATGAACAATACTGATCTAATTCACTGAATACGTGTAACAACCTAACTTTATTTAAAATAATGTTGAATTGCGTGTGCTGTGATCTTGAGGGTTATGCTTCATCTATATTCTGCACACAGGTCTGTTATAAACAGCAAAAACATCCTCTTGAGAGCAGCAGGCATGGTTGCTGTGATCAGGACTAGGCAGAGCTCCAGCCCCATCACTTACTCTGGTGAGTTACTTCCTCAGTAAGTTAGCTAACCTCCACATAACAGCTTTTCTCATCTGTAGTCTCCTAGGGTTTATGTGGATATCAGAATTTTATAAGACAATGGCTTTAAAGTCTTCAGTCCCACATCTGATCCTTGCCAAGTAATACACATTCGAGGCTTTGAACATCACAACTGTGAACACACTCTGTATGTAATCTACATGGCAATACTAATGAACATTTAAAAGGGAAAAGTGTTGGGACAATCAGCAAGACTATTGGTTGGTCCTAGTGCAAGACTATTTTTAATTACAGCATTTTAAAAATAGCTGCTACAATTATTCTGGAGCTGACGGTGATCAGAAGCTGAAGGCATGCTGTGAAGTGCCATGCTAATCAGGGGAGCGTCCAATCCAGGGGGAGAACACATCAGGCTAACAACCAGCCTGAGTCAAGATCCCCCAGGAGAAAGCCTTACGTCGTGAAATGACTGCTGCTGTTATTTGCAGGAGTTTAGAACAGGAATAGAATCCACTTCCACTTGCTAGTGAATGAACTGAGGTATGTGCTGGGGAAGATACAGAATTTCCAGACCACTTGCCTCCTGGGAGACTCTGCTCTTCATGACCAATAACTGTTACTTCTGTTTATTCTACTTCCCAATAGAAAAGGAAACCATCCGATCTGTATCTAGATGTGTATATAGCAGCCTCCTAGGTCCAGTACCCCATGAGTCCTAGTTATTATATTGGCTAGACAGGATATTACAGTAGTATTTTTTTCAGTATTCCACAATAATAATTTTTTGCCTAAGTTAGAACTCCTTTTTTCCCATTTACTCATGACTTCACCCTCTTATTTATGGGCCATATTTTCTTTAATTATCTCTGTCAGATATCTCTAATCCATCATCTACACTACCACCTGAGGAAGTGCCAAGATCATACTATCATTTCTCCATGATTTTCCACATCAAATGCCAAATACTCTGCCTTGTTTTCTCAGTCTGCCTACCCCTGACAGACAGCACTGAGGTGCATAATCACCCATAAAACTACATAAAACTACATCCCATGGTGCGGCTCACCATTCTCCTTGACTTTACTGGTGTCATTTCTTAATCACATTTCAAATACCGATGATGGGGGGAGGGAAGGGAACACATATAATGCAAGTAAAAAGCACTAAACATGGTACTTTTGATTCTAGATATTTCATGAAAGTAGTTGAAAGAAGGAAGAATGTACTAGATAAAACAACTTCCAAGTACACGAAGTATTTAACTGTGTATTTTTGTCATTTATAAATAGACTTTTACCTTGATGCCTCATAGCAACTCAAGTATTTTATATTCATTGGTTCATTTATTCACTAAAAAACTAGACACTGAATACCTGCCACAGCATTTTCATAGCTTTTCACTAAAATTCAAAGAACTCAAACTGGGACTCTGTAATAACCTAGAGGGGTGGGAATGGGCAGAAGGTGGCTGGGAGGTTTGAGAGAGAGGGGACATATGTACACCTATGGTTAATTCATGTTGATGTATGACAGAAATCAAACCAATCATCAATCAATTAAAATAAATAAATTATTTTTAAAAAGCAGCAGTGAATAAAATCTTGACAGTAGCACGAGACTTTGTTGATATCCACATATGCTCCACTGGCCTGCACTCTGAGAAAGGAAGACAAGCCAGGTGCATTTAAGAAGGTCCCTGATGAAGCAGGACAAAATGTTAATTTTATTCATCTTTATTCTTGAGCATGTTTTTTCATTATATTGGAATGCTCTGAAGCATTAACTGACTTTGGTCATTGCATATAAAACCAACCAATGAAATCAATAGTAATCATTTGTCTAGATAGATTATTGAAAGGGTAATCTGATATACCTGATCGCACCCTAGAATTGGTCATTTTTAGTATACTTTGTTACTCGTTCTTCCACAAGGACAAGATATTCGCTTCACCTTCATCATATGGTAAAGTTAGGATTTTCCAAATAGACAGTCATAAAATGAGTTAACTGAAATACCTTATAGGTAATAGATGTAAAATTAATAGACCTGTTAATGCCCATTACTCAACAAAAGTTTTCAAAATATTTTTAAACTATAAAATTAACATGTAGTTATAGTAAAGCATTTAGAAAATGTAGCATTTTAAATGACCTTGACTATGAAATATGGTTTATTCGATTGACGTTTTCTATCTAAAGTACTATAAAAATGGAAACTGGGATATTCACTGAACCGAGGCAGAATATGGTCAATTCTATGCCATATAAAACATGTGAATTTAGTCTGCTTATCCATTCATTCATCAATGTATACTCTATTGGGCTATGCCTGTATAATAAAAATCTGTATTTATATGAATCTACACAACCCTGACAAGTAACTCATTTCTTTGAGCCTGACATTCTTCCTCTACAAAAGCAAAGACAGTAATTATATTCTTTAAAGTATTTGTGTGTTGTTGACTAAAATACTGAGAGGTAAATTCTGTGCCTGATTCATAACAAATTCAGTAAATACTAACTCCTCTTTAGCTGCACTAGCTCTGACAAATTAACAGGAAGTGACTGTATGTACATGCATTGACCGTGACTATCATGAAGTTTAAAGTGTACTTTCGTTCGGCTAGTTTATATCCACTGATCAGAGGGTTAGAGCCAATGTAGTCTGGAGCTATGTAGCTTTTGTAGTATGTGTAGAGTATGTGTGTGTGTATGTGTGTGTAGCAGGTATATCAACCCAAATCTACATGAACAGAGTCAACCAATTCCCTAAGTTTTTATTAAAACAACCAGGCAATTGTGCATCTTCTTTCATGCTGCTGTTCAGTAATGTGTTTACTCATTTCTTCCCAAGATTATAGCTCTGCACCACAGTGCCGATGGGAAACTGCCCTTCTCCTTGTTTTTACTGGAAGGCAAGTGTAGTAGATGGAGCCAAAACTCCACTGGGGGCTACAGAGGTTTTGAGAGCAAAAGTAGATTTTCACAGCTTCTGAGTGCTGGACAGACATTGTTAAACATCTTTTTATGTGTAATGACTGAAAATTTTCAATGGGAATAATTTTCCAGTTGAGAGAATAAAAACAAAAACAATCATAATGAGAAACATTAAAAGTCCTTTTGAGTCTGAAGATGTTGTCAGCTGTTCGTCTTATCGCTTGCGTGTTTGGCAGTGGGTAGTTCATTGGGGGAGACTTTAATCTCTGCAGGTTGCTCAGCCTCTTTGTGCCTCATTGAGGGATATTAACACCTGTCTCTTGAGATCTGTCGTTACTTCTCCTGTGCTTTGGGAATAAAAATACTTCCATTGGCAGTTATCACACTGAAATCTGCAGATTCCCCTCTTTCCTGTGAGTCCCACTATAACAGCAAGTCTCAGAGAACTGTCCTTCTTAACAGTGAGGAAACTTTGTTAAGGCACAGATAACCTCTCTGGTAACAGAATGTTCAAGCAGCCAAGGGATGGAGATCTGAGCACAGGAGCATCCCCAGAGCAGCCGTGGGGAGGAGCTTGGCCACCTCTGTGCCACAAAGACTGTCCTTTGGCTGACAACGTCCAGACCTGCAGCCAGCGAGTGACAAGTATGCAGTAGGGTGGCTCTGGGAGGGGAAAGGTACCTGTGACAAGACTGGTTCCTGGGTCACTTGTGGAGACAGAACCAAGCAGTTTCCAGTGGCTGATTCTTATGCATGCCACTCCCGCTCGGGCCCACAGAGGTGAGTCTGTGGAGTTGTGCTCAGCTGGGGCTGTGGGTCCAGCCACAGAATACCATCATTGTCCCATCTCCCTTAGCTTGTGAGTCGTGGGCCTGGATGTCCAGCAAAGCCCACGTCAGAGAGTCCTAGTGCATCGGGGTCCCTGCGTCTGCCCCAGCCGGCCTGAAGGACAGGAAGGGTGGTGTAGGGGAGCAGACGGGAGGTTTGTTTGAGTTCCAGCAGGAGCTTCAAACTGGGTGGTTGGTTCAAGGCTTTACAAAGGAGAGCATAAAAATAATAACAGGGGGTAGGGTGACACTTTGGGGCCTTTTAAAATAAATTATTCTGAGAATGCTGTCTTTTAGTTTGTCTTGGCCGCTGACGTTAGGGTCGGAAGTAAACAGAAATGGAGAGTGACACCTTGCTGTGAATGCAGAAATTCCAAAAAGGACTTAAGTGGGAAAACTCTCCACCCAGAGAGATGAGTTTCTCACCCTTGATGTGTCCATTAAGTTGCAGCCTGGAAGCCATTAGCAGACTTCTGGGACCGCTTGATGCTGCGTGACTGTGATTTCATATTCAAGTCCTGGAAGACTGATAAGAGCAAAAGCAGCTGCTCTCTGGGAAGCAGATTATTAGACATCAATGTACAAAGTGGGCACCCTTACTGTGAGATTCCCTTTTGTCCACTGTCAATAAATTCTCCTACATATCAGTTATCATGTTCAAGATTCCACATTATGTCTAAAAGTGAGTGAAGTGTCAGTCATTCAGTCGTGTCCGAATCTTTGCGACCCCATGGACTGTAGCCTGCCAGGTTACTCTGTCCATGGGATTCTCCAGGCAAGAATACAGGAACGAGGTACCATTCCTTTCTCCAGGGGATCTTCCCAATTCAGGGATCAAACCCATGTCTCCTGCATTGCAGGTGGATTTTTTTTTTTTTTACCATCTGAGCTACCAGGGAAACCCTATGTTCAGAAGGGGCAGAGCTAAATTCCAAACTGTTAGCAGGAAGACCATGGTTAAAAATAAACTTGTGTGGTGGGAAAATGAAGAACCAGATAAAAACTAAAAAGGGGAACAGAGAAGGATGAGCATTTATCTGACTGTTGGTCTTAGGAAATTCTTCAAGAGAAAGAGAATAATGTAAATTTTTTGTTTTCTCCCTCTTATATCCTGTTTCTTTTCTGTTGAAAAAAAAAAAACAAAACCAGGAGGTAGAAAGCTTAGAATATCTGATTCTTCTAATATATATTTGTTCACAAAAGAATTTTCCCATTTATAAAGTCAACAAATTCATTAGTTGTCCTGAACCTTATATATTTCCCCAGTCCATTAAAACCATGAACATGAACTTGATAAAAAATAAAAAGTCCTTGAGCAGAGCCCCATTACAGACCTCCCCTCCCTACTTCATTTGTTTTAATTGTCAACACAGTGAACTTTATTTGGCTTAAATTTTGACTAGAACAGAATTATATTTCTAGGAGTTAACAGTCCTCAGATACCACTGGAGAATTCATTTTGCTCTTAAGTTTGGATAATAATGGATTTATGTAGTTAGGAAAAAAGAAAGTAACTGGCTAATCTGAGAGGTAAGAGTTCCAGGCGATGTTTAATGTGAAATTGGTTCCAGATACAAAGTGCAGCTCCCTGGAGGCCATGATGGGTGGAGACGCGTAGAGAGGCTTCATGTTATTAACATGTTCTTGGCGCCTGTCATGAAAGCGTAGCTTCACCCCATGACTGGCTAACGTTTATGCTTAGAATAGTAAATCACCCCTCCCAAGTTGAACTTGGCAGAAATTCTATTAAAAAGTTAGGTCAGAGAGCCCTGCTCAGGAACACAGAGATACGCAGAGCTCCCTTCTGCAAGGATACACAACACCCTGCCAGCCACCGACAGCATTCTCCACCCGTGTACATCCTCTCACCAACGTGTCAGGAAGATCAACACACAAGATCCACCGGAGGGTACAGGGTGAAGGGTCAATGTCCGCCACCTAGATCATTAATATCTTATGATGTCCCTAGCAGACATGACTGCACCCTTTGAAGGATGCGCCAACATAGTCAAGGTGGAGAACGGAGACTTTCTTCTCTCAAGAACCGCTGACCAGTTTGACAAGAAATCAGTTGAGTTCCAAAACCTAGTAATGGCATGAACAAAAGCTGTTGGCTAACTATGCAGAGAGGATAAAACAATAACAGAAAAACACAACCCGAAAGATTATTAGAGTCAATTCTCTATGTGAAGACAGCAGGGGAGAGAGCTCTGAACTGCAACTTTAATATCCTGTTAAGGCTAATCAAGGAGGGTCAGTGGGTGCACAGAGCTGGGAGAGGAGGCCTCTGAGGAGGAAGAGAGCCAGAAGGTTAATGACAGGCATGAAGAAAACCAAGGAAGAAAGAAGAGAGGGGGAGAGGGCTACCTGGCACAGACATCGGCACCCCACCCAACCCAGGCTGCCACAGGCACCCTCTAGAACCTCTGAGTCATGACCACCATAAAAGGAGCCTGAGAACAGACCAGGGTGAGCCTGCCCGCATCCTGCATATATTAAACAAAACAAAACAAAAACTAAACCAACCAAATCTCACTACGCCGGGAGAGCCTCAGACTAGGGAATGCCAGGGGCTTCTCTTGATGGTCCCGAGCTCTCCCAGGATTAGGACAAGGGGCTGTGGAGAGGACAGCCTTAAAGGACACGCCACAGCTCTCAGATAATCATGCTTTTTCATTATGCTTTCATTTCTTGGATATATTAAGATAGCTACTTATTATGGTTTATTTTTCAGTTTCAAATCATGGAGGGTATTAACATGATTTTTCCAGTGAAAACCATTTTTCCATGGTTTTCCACTGTATTTGCTAAATCTTTTTCAACATCATTTAACAGTTTTCTGGTCATTTTTAATGGGATTCACTTGCCAGTTCTCATCTCATGTGTGATTTTGACCCCAGTCCGTTGCCACATTGCCTACCTTCCCCTAACAGATGGGAGGCGTGAGTCAGGGGTCTGTGGCAGAGGGGCTTGTGCTCTGCTAAATCACTCATCCAACCTACTTTGACACCAGGGAGTGCAGGTGGTGTTGGGGGGTGGCAATGTTTGATTCTGCCCATGCTTTCACAGCAGAGCACTGCATACTGGGGGGCCTCAAAGGCAGCAATGATCATCTCACGAGTCTGCAGCCAGCAGGCAGGTCAGAGGGTCTCCTCCGAGGCTACCCTCCTTGACTTGGAGATGGCTGTCTTCTCCTGGGTCCTCATGTGGTCTCCCCCCTGTGTACATCCATTTACATCTTTCACCACCATATCACATGGGGGTTCACCCCAGTGGCCTCACTTTAATTTTATTATCTCTCTGAAGACTTGTAGGGGAGGACTTTCTCTCTACCCCTTTAGGTTCCCCTACTGGGTCCACAAAGTAAACTGACGACAGGAGATAAGACACACAAATGTACACAGTTTAATATCATGTGCGTGGGTGTCACTGGGAAAAACAAGTAGATACCCCAAAGTGTGGTGAGATTTGAGAGTTTGTACACAGTTCGAGTAGGGGAAGGGATGGGGGTTGCGGGCCCATCTGAGGGGAGCACAGGGTCTCCAGGGAAGGTGAGGGACCCTTAGAGGATGGGTGGAGGGTGGCAGCTGGTGACAGGGTCTGTCGGGGGAGGCTCCCTTCTAGGGCCCTCCTGTGACAAGAGTCATTTCTCATGGTGGTGAAGCTCCCAGGAGGGGACCTGTGACCCCAAGTTCTTGTGGAGGCTCCCTGTTCTGGCAGATGAGGGGGTTCAGGGGAAGCCCCCCTGAATCTGTGCCCTTCAGGTGCCTCCAGCTTAAGACAGTCAGTACACATTTTGGGGTGGCAGTCCCAGATACCTTCAGCCCCTGTCTCCAAATAGGGCCATTTTGAGGCCCTGGGAGTTAGGAATTCAGCATGAATTTTAGGAGCTCACTAACTATTCAGCCTATAAGAGGGATCATGAGATATGTGTCCCCTAAGCTCCACTTCCTTTTTTATACCATTTTTAACTGTAGTAAGAGCACTTCATGAGATCCAGCCTCTTGAGAGATTTTAAGCACACAATCCCATATTGTGGAGTCTAGAGACCATCCTCTCCTACAGATCTCTGCATTCTCTTCATCTTGTTTGACTGAAGTTTTATGCCTGCTGATTAATACCTCTCCCTTTCCTCTCCCCAGCCCCTTCTCACCACTACTCCTGTCTTCGATTTAACTATTCTATACACCTCCTACGAGTGGAGGAAAACATGCAGTGAAAATCGTCCTGGTTCACTGAGCATAGTGTCCTCATGCTGACCACAGAGAGAAAGGCTTCCCATGAGAGCACCCCAATCCTACTGTCTGCTGGCCCCCACCATGGGCCCACCCCCAAAGTCCTGTAGCCCCGCTGCCCTCTCTAGCACAGAACACTGCTCACTGTTGGATTCTGTGAATCTTGCAGACACTGAGGTTGATGTGTTTTCCCTACTGTAGTGGTCTTTTCTTTTCTTTTTTTTTTTTTTTTTGCACAAAGATCATCTTTTTATTTAAATATTTTGATGGTATACATACAAATATAATGTTTCTTCTGTAGAACAAATGTAAAAACTAATACAAATTATCACCCTTTCAGGAACAAAGAAAATCATCTAGAGAATGTGATGACTTTATGTAGAGGAAGTTTAAGACCGGGTTTTGCTTGGAGTATGCAGGTCACATTCACAAGTTCACACAGTAGTGATAGTCTTGTTGCAGACTTGGCAAACAATAACTACTAAGTCTATAATGCAAAGACAAAAGCAACAATTACAAGTAGAGAGTACAAAATTTAGAGTATCAAAGAGAGACCTTCATTTTGCCCACAGGTTTAAGGAATCTAAAGATATTTGCTTTTTCTTCATACATATTAGTGGGAGTAGAAAAGTATAAATCTTTTGCATAACACAGGTCATCAATATTTTTTTAAAAATGTGCTACAAAATGAGTTTTTTGAGATTTCATTTTCCTGGTAAAATATACTCAAAATTCACAAAATTACAGCCTTTAAAGCTTATGGAAATTATTTTCTTGTGGAGAATATTTATATAATTGATGACTGATAGGCACTTACACTTTGAAACTTGAAATGGATCATTTCTTCAAGGAGGAATAAAAATACAATCTATTAGTCTTTTCTAATAAAGTCTCTCCACACTGAAGTCTGGATTTATTTTTACTTGACAATGTCATACACACATACTTTTAATTGTAAGCAGGAGCGTATTTAACATGTTTTCATTAAGCAATTGTGTCCTGTGCTATGTGAGAGAAAGTATGATAAAACGTTGTCTCAAGTAATTTACAAAGTATACCCCTGGGATTTGTTTAAATAATCATACAGAAAGTATATGATTATGAGAAAATAAATAACAGAGCACTGCAGGAGGTCAGGAGAGCGCTGCTGGAGAGTTTATGCAAGGCTGCCGCTCTGCCCTACTCCTTCTCTCTGTCCCCCTCTGATGTTGGTATTTTCTTTTTCTTGTCTTGTAGCTGTTGTTATTAGTGCTTTGTTGTCTGTTTGCCTGTTTGTTTTGTTCCACACAGGAGCTGCAGTAAATTCCTCCCTCCATCTTCCCCAAAATGGGAGGGTCTATCTCTTAAAGGTGTATATGGATCCAGATGAGAAGTTCGGCACTGTGATTCTAGCACCAGTTGGGGAGCTTTGTTAAAATTGCCATCTCCCATACCAATTAAACCAGAAATGATGGGGGCTGTATGCTGTACAGGCTGCCCAGGCTGCCATGGAGAGCAGCCGGAGTGAGAAGTACTGGTGTACCCCCTCACTGGGGGGTGATCTGCAGATGCCCATCCAGGGAAGCAAAGCACCCAGTCTCTCACTCCCTTCCTTTTCTGGCTTCACAACAGTTGTGACTGCACTGCGGGATCACAGGGGTCATGAGATGTGACTGCCGGCAGGCTCCCTGCTCCGAGGACCCAGAAGGCTCTGAAGTCTTCCATGAATTCCTGCAGCTAGGCAGAAGGGTCCTCGAGAGAAATCAAGGCCAGGATTTGCCCCAAACAATTTCTCTCCATCTGCCTGCTTGGTGAGTGTGTGGCGGGAAGTCCACCGCCCCCACGTCCATGGTCTCAGCTCGCTTCAGAGCTGCTCTTCCTGATAAATGAACACTTAATGTCTCCATGAGAGTTACAAATAATGGTTTATTTTCAACCACTTATTATTAATAATCTTTAAAAGTTTTTCAGAGGGAGCATGAAAAACATGTTAAGTGTTCGATAACCCAGAAAACAGGGAAAGATGAGTTCATTGTCCACCCAAGTTCTCCCACAGACACCTGGTCTCTGCAGAACAGTTGAATTCGAATATCCACTAACAACCGAAGGAAAAGTGTGGCCTCTATCTCCTAACGTCCAGTTGTATCAAAATATAACTGTGTCGTGTGTCTACCAGACAGAAAGGGCATGGGGATGTGCAGCCTCAGGATCGGACATGCTCTGATTCTTCTTCATGAATCTTTCTAAGAATACGCAATCCCACAGACTGGTTTTGCTATATTTTCATGCCACAGTAATTCTAAATAATAACATGTCAGAACTACTAGGTAAGAGGGGGATCTATCATGCTGTATTCTTAGGGAAAGGTAATTTTTTTTAATCATCCGACAGGAAAAAATCCCATAAGCAAATCTGACCATCAAGCTGATGCGTGTGTTCGTGTATTTTAGGGAGTCTGATCACCAGGTCACTCTTCAGCAATAACTTAACGATATTCATAATAACAAACCAGCAGCTAAAACTAGGTTATCAGAGTTTGGGAATAATTTACTAAGTTATTTTGGATTAGAAAGAAAAGTAATGACATAGTTTAGAAAGCAAACAAGAAGTAAGAGAACAAATTTCACCCAAGCCAGCTGTGATAATCTATGAACATGCTTATAGATAAGTTGTGTTTTATGAAAATTAATCTAACTTTAAAAATGGAAGTATCATTTTAATTACTAACAGACTGAATGAGTCATACTATTTCTGGATATAGGAAGTATTCATCTTTGTCCCAAAGTTGGACAAGTTGCTTGGACTTCTCACTTGCAAGAGTGGCAATACTCATTATTTGGCATGATTTTGAGACTCAAATGATATACTGTGTGACACCAACACTACAGACAGTGGAAAAAGAGGAGGCACTTGTTGAGTGCTAAAATTCTCCCTTCGCTTTGTAAAAACAAATCCATTTGCTATCTAGAGAAGCTGGCCAGAGAAATAGCACAATTTCCCATTCTCCTCTTTAAGAATGTACTCATATATGTGTTTATTTTTTCCCATAATAAGGCACAGGAAATACATTACATTTTCTAAGTGCTAGCAAGATTCTATTTAAGTTTGTCAACATATTAAATCATTGAAGGACAGAGGTCATCAGGAGGCTCCACTGCTCTCAGTCAAAGTCAACACTGGGTTACCAAGATAGCGCTTTTCACTAAACTCAGTGGCATTTTGCCCAATATCTTTTACGCTGTTTGATGACTTTTAACATGCCTAGTGGAAAAAATTTTATTTTTTCCTTTCTGGATGAGCTTTTTTCTCGTAATAAAAACTCCCTCTAAAACTGAAGGCAAATTTTATTTTAATTCGGAAATATATTCCAGCTTGAGAATGAATCAAAGTCACATTTTTTTCCGTGGAATAAAAGCTCTGTGTCATTAAGCTTTGGTGTGTTTTCACAGATGTTATTCTCCTTTTGCCTAGACATGAGCTATCAAAATTGTATTTTGCAGTTATGTGTGTGTACAGGTTGAAGCTAGAAATCGGGGAGAATATTAAGGCCACTGAAATTTCCAGCTGGCTAAGTTTCTATTTTGAGTAATCTAGCCCACCCGAAAAGCAAATATTTAGAACGTGTCTAGGTTGAGTGACCCTTCCTGACTGGTGATGGAACTTCCAGGGCGAAATGAACACACTGTTTCTGCTCCCTGTGCCTCAAGGGTGGGGACTGGGCAGCCCTCTCCTTAAATAGTCACTAACCTTTGTGTCCCTTCCTGATGATTCACACACCTGACCTCAGCTTTGACACAGCTGACAAGTTCAATTCTTAGTAGTGCAAGCTTTTAAAAATAAATGTTCTTACTACTTGATCTTTTCTGTATGAAAGTATATGGCAATAAGTATCCATTTCTCCCTATCTTATAAATGGAAACAAATGATCCTGTTGTCTTAAATACAAACAAACAAAGAAAAACAGGGGTATGAAACCCTGAATGCTCTAGTCCTAGCGTAAGTCTATAGGAAGTATGGATGTATTCATTTTAGTGGAAAATGTCCCAAAGCATTTTTGCAACTTTTCTATCATTGGTTGGTTATGTGGCCCAAGGTAGAAATGGAAAAGAAAAAATATTAATGAAGAGAACCTAAGACTGGGGTCTGCTGATGCCAGCTACAGTGCAGAAGCAAAAGGATTTGGAGCCAGAACCAGAGTCTCTACTGTCCCTGTCTTCTTGGGACTGAAGCTGTCCCAAACCAGGACTCTTGCTTGGTGCTGACAGCAAGAGCAGGTTCAGATAGGCACTCCACCTTTTATTAGACTGGAAGCCTTTTGGCAAATCAGCTTCTCAAAGCCTTAGCTGGCTCACTGGTAAGGAGGATCATATAACTGCCAGGTTAGATTTTAGAGATTTAGAGATGATGTGTGCAGAGAAAATAGTCTGGAACATTGTGAGTGCATGTGCATTGTATACGCTCTCTCCATCAATCCTGTGACAATCCAGCTGCATAGGGAGCCCAGGCATGATCATCCCTTCTCTAGGAGAATGACTGGCCCAGAGAGGATGGAGGCTCCAGTTCCCACCACTATGGCTGGCTGAGCTGTTCTCTGAGCTCAGCCCTGGTCCCGCCCACATCAGCTGTGCCAAGCGCATCATCATTACCTTCAGATAAACACACAAAAGGCCCATCTTGCTCTCCTCATCTCCTCCCCCTCCTCCCCCAGAGCAGTGACATCAGAGCACTAAGCTTGGGACCCCAGGATCAGAGAGCAGCTGCCTTGGGGGTCCTGTTGAAAGCCCTGCAGGTTCTGCCAGTTTCCAGGCCAGGGCTGAGTCTGGGCAGATGCATCCTAGAGGAGAGGGCAGCTGGCTGCTTCTCAGCCCCCCATACCCACTGACCCTTCTTCCACCCTCATCACTCCAACCACGCTGCTCCTCCCACAATTGCGCCTTGCGCTGTGCAGAGTGTAGGATGATCCACTGTGATTTCTTTCTGCATTTCAAGGAGCTAGACTTTCACTTCTTCAACTGTTCAAAAATAATGGAAACCAACTCAACACTTCCCACCACATCTCTGTAACCAGTAGGCTTGGGAGCCCATGCCCATGCTTGTTATCCACCCTCAGTCATCCTTGGTCATTTGCCCTGTTTTCCGTGAATTGCTATCTGGGCCTTTGCTCATCAGTCCCATCTTTAATAGATAGTGAGGTCTGGACACTTAGCCCTCAAGTCATCCTGTGACCGAGGTCCACCAAGCTGTGCAGACTAATCTATTACATGCTGTCGTTGTTGTTGTGTAGAATTCTGTTAAGAAGTCAAAGGCTCGAAATTCTCCTGGCATTTTTTTTTTTTTTCCATGCAGCCAGTGTTGCCAGGGCTCTGGGCATTGTTGAGTGTGAGCCTCCCTCATAGTTGTCAGACTCTACTTGCCTTTCCAGTCACTGGCCAATTTTTAATCCATGCTCCTGTGCTGATGTAGATGTTCTTTTTGTTTTCCTTCCTGACACACACAGGAAGTTTCCAGAGTCCAAGAGAGGGACAGCAAATGGCTAACATTGCTTGTTTAGTTACTTTGTAAATATTTTTAAATACTCAGATTTTCTATGAACCACTAAATTTAGTGAGTTTATTTCCTTCACTTTAAAAAAAAAAAGTTGGATACATTTACATGACTCTTTAATATTTACATGAGAAAAAAAATATTACCACCCATTTCCTTCCTTCTCCTGACTTTATGACTGCATGGCCTTTCATCAGCTTTTTAGGACTCCTTTTCTCCCCAGGTCATTACTACAGTACACTCACTTTTTAAAAGTTTGGTTCAGCCACTAGCGATAGACTTGGACTTTAAATATCTACTAGGTGTCTCCCATTGATTCTGAAACTTTTCCCAGGTTTATAAAAATTAATTGACTAGCTTTGCTGCTATGAAAGACAATTGTCAATGAGAATGTTGGTGCATCTTGGATTTGTATTTTAGGGGAAAATCACTTGTGTTTTATTGCCCACAAAACCAATATAATAAAAAAAGCCAAGGGAAAATAAGCTAACCAACAAAAAAGCATCACACTTTGTTCCAAAGCTCTTTAAAATAGGTAATAATGACCCAGTTAACTATGCCATTGATTTGACTATTTTCATATTGAGAAAATGAAATTGTGGAAGCTAGCAAAAAAGGCACCTGTGGAACCAGTATAGTGTATTAGATTGAATGATATCCATGAAATCAAAAGCACTGTACTTTTAGGCACTTTTGTCAGGCACAAATAATTAATTATTATCATAAGCTAAATCTGTCTTACATACCAAAAAGTTGAAAGCATTGCACAATGAACACGCATGTAACCTCACCCAGGTTTTATCATTCTTATCTGTCACCTCTGCTTTGTTCCCTATCTATCCATCTTACTCATTCCTCTGTCCATAAGTCAGTCCACTATAAGAACACTTTTAAGAAGCTGAATGGCGTAAATTCCTGCCCATAAAAGTTCAGAAGCCATGGATTAGAATGGGTATGGACAAGGGGAGTGTAAATAGTGGGGTCAGTGGATCTCGGTCCATTGATGATCCTAAGATTTGATGTGGATGGACACTCCCTGACATGAAAGGTACAAAGTGGAAAGAAGAGCTTAACAGTTGGCTTCTCTTGTGTAGGAGACTGGAATTGCAAAGCCTGCTACACAAGCTATGAATCCAGCCTATCCCAGGACAGGCACTGCTGATGAGAGTCTGTGTCTCGGTGAAGCCTGGATATGGCCAAGGGCCCTCATGGGGCCAGCACTTCCAGGCATGTGGAAACTTACTTGCCATCCATGGAAGGGTGGCTGCCCGCTCTCTACACACCTGAACTCCAAGGGCAGCCATACTAGAGCCACACGTGTGCAACACAGATAACAATCCACCCAATTACTAATCAAACCTGAAATCAGTAAGTTAGAGCCCTTGATACACTCGACATCACCACTCCTCCAATTTTTGCAGATGTGAGTATACCCCCACTCCTTCTGCTTACACACACACACACAAAGAAAAGTGAATTTTCGCACTACATTCCTACTGACTGTGAGAAGGCTCCTGCTACCTGGGCTAGATGTGGGCAGTGATAAGGACATTCTCAGAGAGAGGCTCTGACCTTACAGAAAAGAAGTGAGCCTTATGGTGAGATGTGATTCGTGGGAGCTGGTGTCTGGGTGGAGACACAAGCTGAGTGCACTGGATGACCAGGTATGTGCAGGTGCTGAAGATGGATGGGGCAGGTGCAAAGCTTCCTGAGTCCAGGGTGGGATGGAGTGAGTAAGGGGAGGAAGGAGAGTCACACGTGAATGTCGAGCCAGGTCTGAACTTCGCTGCCACAAACACGATCTGGCTTTATCACTGGGACACAATGTGAAAGATCTCAATAAAACAATAGGCTCTGACTCAGGGAACTCAAACTGGGGGCTCTGTAACTACCTAGAGAGGTGGGAAGGTGGGGGTGGAGGTGGGAGGGAGATTCAGGAGGGAGGGGACATATGTGTACCAACGACCCATTCATGTTCATGTATGGCAGAAACCAATGCAGTATTGTAAAGCAATTATTCCTCAATTAAAAATAAATACTTAAAAAAAAAACAGACTTCACCAAGCCTGATTCCAGATTTTTATGATTTCTTAATGTACTAATTTCACACAGTTAATGGTAGGACAGAGGTTATAGAATGATCTGAGGAATAAATTACATGATAAAGACAGAAAACAGAGGGAATTTTAATACCCATTTTTAAAGAACTACTATGAAAATAAAAGCTAAATTTTTAAAAAGTCCTGGCATAGGGGACACTTCATTCATCCAGAAGGTCCTGGAAGGGGACTATTTCATTCTCCAGCCACATCAGAAAGGAGGCATCGCCTAGGACAGACACAGAGCAGCAGAGTTTGTGATAGTCTGACGCTTTGAATGAAGTGAAAATGTTGCTATTGATTCATCTTAATTTTAATGAACTAAATCAATTTTTCCGGAGGCCTGCTGGCAATATGACACCCACCGTGGTGGTATCTGGATTCTGTGTGTATAACTTGCCTTTTCAGATTGTTAGTTTAGCTGGTTTTCCCTTCCTTCCCATTCTGCGACACCCCCACCCCCCAGGTCAATAAGGAATATCGAATTTCCTAGTAGGAGGCTGTACATAGAGGGCTGTCTTGTGAGCTTCAGAAGTTCCAGCTGTCCTCAGCTGCACCCACACACAGCTGAGCTACATCCCCATCCTGTCTGTGGTCCAGCTGAGGCATCGCATCTTGACTTGGATTGCAGCGGCTGTGGCACCCTGCACGTGCCCCCTGAGGGTGGTCTCGGGGCCATCGGGGGAGCGCAAACACAGAGTATCTCCACTCTCACTGTGAGGATGATGTAGCAGTAAGCACGCAGAAGCACTAGTACTATCTGAACATCAGTGTCCTTGTGAGGTCATTGATCTTTCATGCTGCCTCTTTTCTGGAAGGTTATAAAGTTCTTCTCCACCACAGGACACGCTTTTACATCTGAAAACCCACTCTGAGTAAATGTTTTCGATTTCATGTGCATGCTAGGACCCGCTGACAAGGAGCAGCAGTTGTTGGCAAGGGCACAGACTCAAGCCCTGGGAGGATCAGCTGCTTCGCTCAGTGAGGGGTCCTGGCTTCACAGACTCTGCCCATCTCAGGGCCTGTAAGAGTGGTGCAGGGTCTACGGCCCCAGCGCCCTCTCTATTCATCGATTGGATGGGGTGGGGGGCCAGCCGGTTTTTAGCCCTCAGTGTTGCCATCGGGGAAAGGGACACGGTAAGAACAGGCTTCCTGACCAAGCCCAGAGCTGCACGGCTGGCCCTGGGCGCTGGGTTTCCCGCTGTCCTTCGTGGAGAGAAAGGGAGTCCTGTTGACCTGCACCTCTCCTTGGGCCCAGGTTCATTTCATTTTGGGAACAAGTGTGGGAGGAGGAGTTGGAACTGCTGCCAGGCTTGCATTTCAGCAAATTGCCCGGTGGCCCAGCCCAGAGCCTGGGAACAGGGGAGACACGGCTCGGCGCGCCACTGACATGACTCACCGGGGAGCAACCCCCTCCTCGCTGGGCCTCACCATTTCTTTGGAAAACATTCCCCAGGGCTCTTGCAAGAGGATGACTCACGTCAGGGGGTATTTTTAGCAATCAGTTAACTTGCATTTAGCCTGGAGAGGCAGGATCCAATCAGAAAGGAGCTGAGAGCCGTTCCACATGAGCCATTCTGAATGCTGTAATTGGGCCGTGGTTTCTGGGTCTGCGGGTTGAGTCATCTTCTGGGGAAGCAGGAGGGAAAACAGAGTGAGACTGTTGCTACAACAGGGTGTCTGATAAGATGTGAAAGTAGTCAGTGCCAGGAAGAGCGTTATATTTATCTTTATAGGATCTCACCTGCCTGTTCCAGGCACATCTTGGAACACTTGTTTAGGTTTTGCAGAGTCACTGCATGGCATTTCAGGGGCTACATTAGAATATTGGCCCTGGTCTCACAGGCAGAGGCTCATAAGACAAAACGCCCTTTCACACCAGGTCGACTCTGGGAGGTACTCGCATATTCATTTGCATCTTGTGTTTTAATCCCATGAAAGGAGAGAAAGGAGATATCGAACAATGCCTTGAGAGGGGCTGTGGTGGCCGGAACTCTCTCCTCAGAAGGCTGGGAGTCTCCCTAATGCACACATACGTGTGTGTGCATGTGCACATGTGCAAGTCTGTGTGCATATTTTGTGAATGTGTGATTGTGGGGCTTGTGTATGTTTTGTTTGTGTATATATGGTTGTATGTGCATGTATTTGACTATGTGTATTTGTGTGTGATTTCAGGCATGGGTGTATCTGCATGTATATTGTTGTGTATGTCTGTGTGTGTTTGACTGTGTTTATTGTGTGTAGGTGTGTGGGCACATGTTTTCCTGTGCATGTGTGGGTATATATATTTCATGTGTATATATTTATTGTGTCTGTGTGTGTATTTGATGTATATATGTGTGTTTGCATATACATGTATTTATCTGTGTGTGCCTGGGTGTTTGATTATAGGTAGGTATGTAGGCACATGTTTTCCTATGTGTGTGTGGGTATATATATATTTGATGTGTATATATTTATTGTGTCCATGTGTGTGCATTTGATGTGTATATGTGTGTATACATGTATTTATCTGTGTGTGCCTGGGTGTTTGGTTGTAGGTATGTATGCCGGCACATGTTTTCCTGTGTGTGTGTGTATATATATGTTTGATGTGTATATATTTATTGTGTCCATGTGTGTGCATTTGATGTGTATATGTGTTTGTGTATACATGTATTTATCTGTGTGTGCCTGGGTGTTTGGTTGTATGTATTGTGTGTTGGTGTGTGGGCACATGCTCCCCTGTGTGTGTATTTGGGTGTGCATGCTTCATTACTACACAGCCAGTCCAGTTATGCACCTGCTATTCTACCCAGAAGCCAGGGAGTGAGTCAGCGAGTGGCCTGTGGAGTTTTCAAAGCTGAGAAATAGAGTCTTTGTTTCAGTTGCAGGACAAGGAAACTCTGCTCTCAAATGCCCACAGAGGGATGGTTTGGTTTGGTGAGACTAACTACGGTGGCAAGAATTTCTCACCTTCCAGTAATGATCAAAAGCCAAATAAAACAAACAACAAAGCAGTGTCCAAAAAAAAAAAAAAAACCAAACAAAACAAAACCCTTTAAAAACTGTGCATGCCTTGACTCTGCTTTTTCTTTCACCGCTGCTGCCTTTCTCCTACATTCTACCCCCACCCTCACACCCTGCAAACCCCCGCAAACCCCCACATGCTGACATCTCTTTCTTGAGTTGGCTCCCTGTGTTCACAGGCTCCACCCACCCTCCGGGCTTGTGAGCCTATGCCGGCCCATCCGCACCTGGTCGGGCCAGCATTTAACCACATCCATGAAGGTGAAGGTGCTTCTTCTGCAAGTGGAGCCCTGCTCACCCCGAGCACTGCCAGCACATTCACAACTGCTCCCTCTTTCACCATCAGTATTATGAAACCAGATGGCACCTTTCCACTCCAGCGGGGAGCTACAGTAACCAATTTTAGAGAGCAAATTGCAAAGTTGATGTTTCCCTTTAAATAAGCAAAGGATGGCTGATCCAGTTCAGCCAAGAGAGAAAATCAGATCTCAGATTTCACCTGACATTCAAGTCACTGAAAAGCAGCCCTACTCGAAAAAAGAAGAAAAACCCTGTATGGGACTCTTACATTGGAACTTTGACCATGGTTTTCTCCTTTCACTGTGGGTGAAAAGTAAAAATACCACATGGTCTCTCTGACAGTATTTCTGACTTGACCAAAAATGAGGAGATATTAGATGTTGCTGTTGATCATTCGCTGAGCCATGTCCGACTCTTTGTGACCCCCATGGACTGCAGTACGCCAGACCTCCCTGTCCCTCACTATCTCCCAGAGTTTGCCCAAGTTCATGTCTATTTAGTTGTTGATGCTATCCAACCATCTCATCCTCTGCCGCCCCCTTCTTTTGCCTTCAGTCTTTTCCAGCATCAGGGTCTTTTCCAATGAGTCAGCTGTTCGCATCAGTATTAGATAATTCATGCAAAATCTTGCTTTGATGTAATTTCCAGTCATCGTTACAGACTCAAAAATATTTGGCTAACCTGGAGGAGCAGCTGAACTCCAAGATAGTAATATTATCCAAATGGCCACTATTTAATAAATGCTAATTATGAAAATGAGCTTTCCAAATAAAATTTGTTAAATTACAGTTGAGTGCTCCCATTTGGATACAAAAAGGATAAGAAAAAAAAGGAATACTTAAAAATATGTACCCTTTACTTTTCACAGGTGTTAACATCCAAAATGCCTATATGCTTACTTCAGTCACTGTCCTTTCTTCTCCAAATTCCCAAGAACTCTCTCTTTCTGCAAGGCATATGGATGGGCATGGTACTTCCTTCCCCCTTGTGTCAGCCGAATGGCCAGGCCTTGATATTTGCATGTTTCCCCATTATTGTTGCTCAGCTCATGATTACAGAAAAATGAATTATGGCCCTGCCTACACAGTATTATCTCTACAGTAAAAATAAAATACAGCAATCAATGTGAGGTTGTTTTTGTACATGAATGAAAGCACTAGAAAGAAAGTCTTTACATGTGCTTTTAAGTGGTGGTACTTCAAGCCCAAAATAACATGAAACCTATTAACTGCCTCTAGCCATCTTCCAGGTTGATGATTCAAAACCTCTGGCCACTTCTTCCCTCCATCACACCGTAATCAAGGGCAAGGACACACTTGTCACTAGAGCATTCTACTAAGTTAAAGTAAGGCAATCTCTAAATCACAAAGCCTGGCCTTGAAGTCATGCTAGAGGCTGGCTTCCCATTTTTTCACCGTTGTCTCCCCGTGGTGCATCACTATTCCTGACACACTGAGTCCAGTGCTTGAGAAGCACTGCTGCATGAATGAATGCGAACCAATCTGGCTTCAAAAATGGGCTCCCCCCACCATCTCCAGGTGTTTTTCTAGAGAAGTAAAGAGAGGAAAACTGACTAAACTCTGCCATATTGGTTTTTTAAATCATCCATAACTGGGATACTCACTCATCACAACTTTGAAATTTTGCAATTTATTCTCCTATTCAAATTTACTTTGTATTTACCAAAATGGGATTTTATTCTATCGTTTCAAATCCCCTTTTATAAGAGAACAAGCGACATGGCCAAAGAAGGAATGTGGTCTTGGTAGCAACTGCATGCTCTTATAAACTCAAACATCTCCTGGTTTTCACCTGTTTCAATTGAGACTTTTGCTGTTTTTCAAGTAGCCTGCAAGTCCTCTAGACATGAACTGTAGCTTTTCCAGGAAGTGCCTCTGGTTCTGTTAAGTGTCCCAACACAACTCCGTGTAAGTCTCATGTACTGGCTCAGGCTGCTATAACAACAGACATTCATTTCTCATAGTCCTGGAGGCGAGAAGTCCAAGGTCAAGGTGCCAGTGGACTTGGGAGCTGGGCAGAGCCCTCTTCCTGTCGTGCAGATGGCCACCTTCTCACTGTGCTCTCACACGGAAAAAATAGAGAGAGAGCTCTGGTTCCTTTTCTTCTGCTTCTAAGGACACTAATCCTAACATGCGGACTCCACCCTCATGACATTTTCTAACCCTAATTACTGCCCACAGGGCCACCTCCAAACACTGTCCCACTGAGGGGGGTAGGCATCATTGTTTACAAGGGACACATTCCGTCCACAGCACCTCATCTGTGTGGACAATAAAACATTAAATGTGCTCACTGGCTCTGAATTCATTCAAAGATTCATTCAGTCTTTCACCTCTAGCATGAAACTTGGAAGCAGATAAGTAGCAACACATATTTCCACAAAAGGGCACACACACTTTTAGGCATAAACTTTGTATTTAACATATTCCCTGACACTTAAGTGGATCTCAATAATATTTCTAGTCAATGAATGAATATTGCTGAATCTCAGTGAAATGAAAAGGATGTTATCTATAAAGTCCAATTAAACTAACTAAATGATTTAACCTCATGAATAGAGTTTAATGTTTTTTTCTCCATACTAAAAAGTGCTTGCTGAAAATGACAATGTTGCTTCAGCATAGCTGATATTGAACAATTTCTGCTGATAATAAGTGGTCATTAACTTCATTTACTTCTTGAAGTCAGTCCTTGTACAGAATCACAAGATTGTATCATCTGCATAAAGGAAAATGTTTATCTTCTTATTTCTTACATTTATAAATGGCATTGTCACAATTTTGGGGAAGGTTTAAAGATGTGACTAGACTAAGAACATGACAGTCTGAATGCATAAGTAGTCTCCTTCAAAAGAAATTAAGATGTGTGACTAATAATTATTCACTAAGTCACTTATTTTCATCAATATATTTCTTAATGGACACAATCTCTAAGTTTTTATCTTTCCCCCAAACTCCTGGTGATTCAGGATGGCTCATTTTATTAAGTTCAAGTGAGAACTTATGATAAAAAATCAAATATTGAATTATGAATTGCAGTAGAAAGAACACTAACCCATTAACTTAATAAATAAAAAACTGTTTTGACCTTGTCATTAGCTCAGTTCTATGGTCCCCAAAGACTTATTTTGCCTTCCTGGACTTTATTTTTATCTGAAAATGAGACTTTGGAATTGGCAAATTCAAATTACTCTTTTAGTTGTTAACATTCATGATTCTCAGGCACTCAAGCTTGTTATCAATTGTGATAGGTGGTAAAACCAAGTGGTTTTGGTCAAGGAGAGGGGTTCCCTGAATGCTCTCTGCACTGGTGTGACTGGTGTTTCTCATGCCAGAGATCAGCTGTCCATTCACCTGTTTCCTCTTTCTCCTGGAAAATGGCAGGACCACATTTCCCAGACTTCCTTGTGGTCATGTGACAAATGGGCAGCTGACCTTATGTGATCATAAGTGATACACACCCCTTTTGCTCTCTTTATTTTGAAAATAAAGCTCTTCTGTGCACAATCCCCAAGCCTACCTTCCTTGGAAGCCCCCTGAAACACACAGCCTTGAAAGTCTTGATGTGGATGGAACGACAGGTATAAGGAACTGGGTCTCTGAATCACCACCTGTAGGAAAGCCAGAGCCACCCACCAACCCACCAGGAAACTCATTTCCACATATCCCCAGAGAAAGAAATAGACCTCCATCACTTTGCACCACTTCATGCGCTTGTGAGTCTGCTGGTTACAGCAGCTAGCTTCATCCTAACCATTGCAATCTTTTCCCAAAGAACTATGTGGATCAGCCATGTCACATTTTAAAATGTTTTCAAAACTGCCAGTCAGATAATGAGCACAGAAATCTATGTGGAGACTCAGACAATGACTTCCCACTTGTTCGGCAGATTTAGCTTTGTTGAAGTTAATGGTTGATACTGAAACATTTGAATTTCCTTACCACTTCTTTGTTTCTCTTTCTCTGTTTTAATCTTGTGAAGTGTTGTGGGGCTGTTGTGCAAACATCATATAAATTATCTCTAGACGTACTTGTATGTGTCGATCTGTTCTACTAAATTTAAGTTAATATGTCCCCTTAGTTCAGAGAGCTGTCTTCTGACCCATGTCTTTAGAGACGGCCTAGGAGATTTGATTTCCACACTCCTATTTCAATGCTTGTGCACAGTCAGACAGAGAAGAGAGAAAATGAAGTCAAGAGTGTGAGGGGCTTTCTTTGCTAGACTTCAGCATCTCCAGCCAGAGGGGATGTGGACGTGTCTGGGGCAGACTTTGGTAGACAAACATAGATGAACCTGGTCCAGGTCAAGAGGACCACCCAGGTGTCATAGAACTATGCACCTGTTCCCTACCAGGGAAGACAGGATTAATAGCCTACTTCCCCTAGGTTTCTGGCCCCCACATTATTCCTAACTTCCCCCCAATTCTCACCTTCCTTCTCTAGTCTTTTCTCTTGTTGGCTGTTGGTAGGGAGAAAATGACTGGAACAGAAAGATAAAGCCCTCATAAAAAATAATCAAATTCTACTCTGCTTGTAGGATAACCCTGGTCACTGCCAAGCCTCCTGGCTCAGACCCAGGGGCCCCGTGGTGCATCCCCATCCACCAGGTCTCCCTTGTGTGACCAACAGCCAAGACCGCTCATTTCCCATCTCACTTCCACCTGCCACAGCGCCCTGCACAGCCGTCCCCTAACATGCCAACGAGACAGAAAATGCTGGCACCAGTGTCCATGGCTGAGATTTCCAGGTACAGGTGGAGAGAACCTGAGAAAAAAGTGAATCTCTAAATGAAAAACTGCTCATCTAGAAACGTGAATGAAATGCTTTATTTGTTGTAGTTTCTGCTCGGTTACTAAGTCGCGTCCGACTCTTTGCTACTCCATGGACAGCAGCACCCCAGGCTCCTCTGCCCTTCACTATCTACTGGAATTTGCTCAAATTCATGTCCACCGAGTCAGTGGTGCCATCCAACCATCTCATCCTCCAATGCCCCTTTCTCCTTTTGCCTTCAACCTCTTCCAGCATCAGGGACTTTTCCAAAGAGTCAGCTCTTCATATCAGTGGCCAAATGAATGGAGTTTCAGCTTCAGCATCAGTCCTTCCAATGAATAGTCAGGGTTGATTTCCTTTAGGATTGACTGGTTTGATCCCGTTTCAGTCCAAAGGACTCTCAAGAATCTTCTTCACCACCACAATTCAAAAGCATCAATTCTTTAGTGCTCAACCTTCTTTATGGCTCAATTCTCACATCTATACATGACTACTGAAAAAGCATAGTCTATACACACCTTTGTTGGCAAAGTGATGTCTCTGCTTTTGAGTATGCTGTCCAGGTATGTCATAGCTTCCTTCCAAGGCACAAGCGTCTTTTAATTTCATGGCTGCAGTTCCTGTCCACAGTGATTTTGGAGCCCAAGAAAATAAAATCTGTCACTGTTTCCACTTTTCCCCCTTCTATTTGCCATGAAGAGATGGGACCAGATGCTGTGATCTTGATTTTTGAATGTTGAATTTTAACCCAGCTTTTTCACTCTCCTCTTACATCCTCATCCAGAGGCTCTTTAGTTCCTCTTCACTTTCTGCCATTAGAATGGCGGTATCATCTGATATCAAATGCTTTTAATGTCTATTAATGAGGATTCCACCAGCAACAACCTGTATTTGTTAAACATTCCATCAACATTGTGGTGTTTGGAGCTTACATCATGCACTCCAAGGAAAATATTTAATATATGAATAAATTTAGGAGCTGCTGTTGGGAACAAAAATAGCTAATGTGTTAGGTAATGGTTGTAGATATTAATAGAAAGTACTCTGCTTTCAGCGCCCACTTCCATAAACAGATCCCATTTCCTCTGCTGCTGTACTGAAAGCAACCTCTTTATAATTGCCTTCCTAATTCTTTTCTCTATATTAGTTTTCACTTTAAAATCTCATTTGCTTTATTATCTACATACTGACTCTTAATCACCATATTTAGCCACAGAGATTTCAAAGAAAATGAGGTGGGGGTGACTGTCCAGTGCCGGCGTTTCTCTGATTTTCTTCTTATTATGAACAAAATAAATTCCAACATGTGCTCCCAACTCTCCCTTCCTCCTCCTCCTTCTCCTTGAAGGTCTCCTCCTTTTCCTCCTTCTCCTCCTCCTCCTTTTTCTTCTTCTTCTCCCCAGGCCCCTCTCCTCATTCCTCTTCCTCTTTTTTTTGAAATTCATGTCGGTTCCAGAATCAACACAGTTACATACAACTAATTCAAAGAACATCTAGTCTGAAACCTGGAGTGTTCACTGGCACAAGCCTGAGGAAATTCTTTGGGATCTGGACAACATAGCAAACTCACTGCTGTGTCATTTCCTCCATAAGTTTCACTGGAAAGGACTAGAAATAACACAAACACCATAACTGACAGATGTATGATTCATGGATTCTATACACAAAGTGGATCTGTATGTAGATAGATAGATAGATCTGTATATACATAGATCCATGTTGTTAAAAGAATATAGATATTTATACATAGATATAGATAAATCTCCCATGAAAACATCTGCCAAAGCATCCTATTTAATGGGAGTTTCAAATACAGTCTGGTGTGGAACCCAGCACACATCAAGGAAATCTGGATTATCATAAAAACCAAGCTGCCCAAGACAACGAGATATACGGGAAACTAGAATGTATGTTTCAAATATAGAACTGGTCATTTATTTAGGACTGAAACTGTGATTAGAATGGACTTACAATTCAAAGTGTAGCCCCAAATCACATTGATAAAGCATGGCATTCCCAAAGTACAGCTTGCATGGTGAGTGAGTCAGTTTTGCAGTGAGGACTAAACACCTAATGATCAGTAAAAATAACCCCAACTTTTCTTTCTCTGGACAGAAACACAGCTGGGAATGAGCACTCTGTGCCGTGAATGGGCAGCTCTATGCCATGGAGCAGATGCGTGCCTCTTCTCCAGCTTATTTGTGTCTGGTGCCGTGCAAGCGGTGAGCACGGTGCTCAGTGAGCTGGGCCCATGGAGGGCAGCAAAGCAGGACTGAGCATTCCAGAAGAGGGACTGAGCATTCCAGGGACTGAGCATTCCAGAAGAGGGATAAGAAGGCACGGTGAGCGGCGGCCGCACGTGGAGAGGCGCGCAGGGTGCTCACCCCCAAACACCGGCAGGACATAGGTCTCCAAACCTGAGCCCCCAGGTGGAGACGGGAGGGTCCGACTCTCTCTTAACGGTGCTGAGTACCTGTAATCACACACATAAAGGCCCACAGAGGATGTCAGTACACAGCAGCTTCACACATGTCGGCAATGACTATTTTTACAAGACCTTCTCCTGTGTGGCAGCTTTTACACATAGGTTCCCATTCTATGAACCATATACCATCCAGACAAATTAGAGTTTTAAGTTTTCAGTGACGCGCAGGCTTTCCCCGTCTAAGGAAGTCATTTGTAGATAGCAGCAGTAGCTCTCTCTTTGCTGCTTTGTTCCTGTTCCCCCTGCAGCATGATAGATTTGCTGTTCAACTGCTTAGTCATGTCCGGCTCTTTGCAACCCTGTGGACTGTAGCAAAGCCAGGCTTCCCTATCCTTCACCATCTCCCAGAGTTTGCTCAAACACATATCCATTGAATCGATGATGCCATCCAACCATCTCATCCTCCTTCGTCTGTGATGGATGGTGGAAGACAACCTGAAATGGAGGGATTTCATACTTCTGATTTTCAAGGAAGGCATGAACTAAAGGAATAACAGGACAGTTCTCTTGGGTTATCCTAAAACCCTCATCTCAGAGTCTCCTTCTGGGGATCCCAAATTAAGACAAGGAACACTTTTTCCTTTCTTTTGTTAATTCTTTGCCCTATCCATTTTTTAAAGGAGTATGAATTCCTAAAGCACTGGATGCTGTCATATTCAAATGAATCAGCAATTATAACAGAATTTATGGTAGCTACTTAACAGATGACACAATTCTTAGAAACCATAAACTATCAAGGTAAGGTCTGCAGAGAAGTCAATCAAGTGCATGAGCTGTGGTTTCTGGCTGCCAAGTTTCAGCTCTTGGCACGCTGCTCTGGGGAAGGTCTCTCAACAGCCACTGAGGGAGACATCATCATTAGGCCCATCTTGTGCACCAGGCAAGTCAGGTGAGGTCAGATCAATGTGATGCTACCTGAAGCCAGTAGAGGAGATTGCAAACGTAGGCTTTCAATTTCTATGCCATCTAAAAGTGTGTCGTGTCAATTCTATTAGCCGGAATGATCAAGGATGAAGTCATTTTATTCATCTGACATATCTCGGACTAGAACAAGTAGCCATGGTTATTTTTGTGACATTGTGTGTGGCTCATGTTTCTGTGTGTATGTGTGCACAGGTGTGTATGTGCTGCTTCATTCACCAAACACAAGAGGCCCAACAGAAGGCCCAAAGGAATGTGCTGGCATTACTCTAGTTCACATTGACCAGGCTGGTGATATGGCAAAAGCAAGTTGGTAGTCCTTATTGTGTTGTCATTCTTCAAGTACGCTTTGACCACACACTTGAGGACATGCAACTCTCCTTTTTATTGGATTAGACCGTCAACTCTGGTGCACTGTGTTGTGGGGACTGGAGGGGAAGTCATGGTCCATGAAAAGGAACTCAATCGAACAGAGACTCTGCCTCTCAGAAACAGCGGAAACCCTGCTGCCGTGGTACAAAATAAACCATAACTGAAAGTATGTGCACAAATGGACTGTAAGTCATATGCGTCTGCATTCAAGCAGATGGAAAATCAGGTCAACATCTCATTAGGTAGGCAATTACAATTAACCATTTGTGGAAACTGCATCATTGTAATTTATTTTCAGTAGTGGCTAAATGTGAAATGCATTTTATTTGGGGCTGTCTGAAAACAGGAAGTGGTTCAATTCTGCTTGTCTGCACAACTGGCTGATTCTCCTCTGTGTGTTTTTCCTTTGTCTCAAAACTATCCCGGCAAGTGTTCCCTTTTCCCAGTAACTCCTCACAACCAACAGTACTGCCTGCTTGATCTCAGTCATGCCCCACCCCCACCCCAGCCCTGCTCTTATTTCCATGGTCTGTACCTACTCCTCAGTGCAGACTTTTGCCACATTTCTGATTTCTCAGAGGGCCTGGAGTTGGTGCCCATCCTGCTCCTGAAGGGCTTGTCCTGGGGAATCCCCTTCATGGGCTCCCATTGTTAGGAGTCAGGAAGGATGTATTTCTGTATATTTAAATGATAACTGGCCACTGGAGTTAACAGAAGTCGGAAAAAGTTTGAATAAACTTTTAGGCTTATCAAATTACTTACACAGGACAAAGTAATTCATTTATTTATCATTGTTTTTTGTGGTGAGAGAGGAAATGTAATTTAGGACTTGGAGCCCTTGGGGCCGTGGGAGGCTGCAAGGGTGACTTTGGACAGTAAGCAGAGTCGAGACACAGGAGTGATGTGGACTATTAAAAAAGCAAGAAGACCTACTAAGAAGGATAGCAGAGGCTTGGGAAGGGAGACATGAAAAAGAACAGCCCTGTCTCAGCACAGGCTCGAGGCTGTCTCCCCGTGTATTCCCTTCTTAGATACCAGGATGGGCAACCGTTCAGCAACCCCAGCTCTTAGCACTCACTGTCGTTCGCTTTCTTGACCCTAGAAGGGCACAGAAAGAAAGAACGAAGGGATAACCCAGCAAAGACAAGTCACAGCGAAGCAGAGATGACCCTGGGGCATCTTCCAGGCACAGAGAGCAGAGCAGTGCCCTGTGGTTGTTCTCACACGCTGCTGAATTCCTCGGTATGTCATCATATTCCAGCTTAAGGCTTAATCCAGTGTGTTAGCTAGGCTTCACCAGTTCTTAGACAGACATACTTTCCAGTGTGGTTTTGACACTTCGAGAGATTTGGAGGAAAAATTATAAGGATGGGTTTGGCCAAAGGCAAGAAATAATATCTTAGGGTGATGAAAGGAAATATTTATTTAGAAAGTTGTCCATTTCTTGATGAGTTAGGACTTCATTACTTACCAAAATAAATGTGCTTTAGAATTTAAAAAAAAAACAACTATTTTCTATATTCTCAAGCATGGGGAGTAACACAGTATTTCATATATTACTGTATAGTTATAAAGTTATTGTGAAAATGCAGCTTCCTCAATATGGGAAACGAGAAATTTTCTAAATTCAGCCTTTGTTTTATTTGGTGGTTGTGTAGCCTGACTTTCACATCTCTCATATAGTAATGAAATATATGATAATACATTCATCTTATCCTAACATATGCTAATAGTGATTTTGGGCATCCGAGTATTGCATGAATAACTGACTGTAAGATGACCTTTGCATCTACACAGTAGACAATTATTTCACTTGTCCTCATTGCTACTGGAGAACCCAGATAATTGCATAACTGAGGCAGCCAAACATTCTATAATTGTTAGGGCAATAAACAGATTTTGCTAACCAACTGTGCTAGCATAGGTGAAATAGGAATGGAATAACACAAAAGATTTTAGAATTTCATGAGTTGTTAGGGGCATGGCAGATATAAGCAAATGGTTAACAGTTCAGATGTTCTAGTGGCTTTAAATGTTTTTAGCTTCTAGCTGGGTTGTGTAGACTGATTGTGTAAGACACACACCTAGGTTTCTATAAGGCCAGCATGGTGGATAGAATAAGAAATGGGTAAATCTCTTGCAAGAAACATGAAATTATGGGCAAAACTATCAAACACACTCAATTTATTTAAAACAATATGAAGTGTATGCATAGAAGACAACACTAAAATACTTAGTCTGAAATACAGGGAAGAAGAAAAGTTGGTAGAATTTGAAACCATGGGCGTGCACCTGGAATGCATTTTGAAAGCTCATGTTTACACTACTCAGGAGATCCAGGAACCACCCAACTGAGATGTGAACTGAAGGTCAGCTACTTGCCTCAGGCTCTTGGCAAAAGTAAACAGGAACCCACCATGGAAGATGCTCACAGTTCAGGCCACAAGGAACCCTCACCTGGAAAACTAGCCTCCCATTCATGAGTTACACCGCATAATGAACTTTGAAACTCAAAGTACTGAACTGAAATCAAGTCACTTGGTGATCTGAAAGGATGAAATGGAAATCTGAAGGAGCAATTTTAAAAGAATATAATTAAAATTTTTCACAGCATAAATATAATCAAAGCCCTGAAGAAAAAAATCAAACTTTCAATTTATAATTTTTAACAAGACAGAGAAAAATATATGGATAAACTCCCCAACTAATACACACAATGACTGGATGAAGAAAAGTAAAACAGAAAAAGTAAGAATGTGATGGCAGAAATAAATCTAAATATACAGTAAACTCCATAAAGGGGAAAAAACTGAGTCATCCAGTTAAAAACAAAGATTGTCAGGATCAGTTAAAAATACCCAGCCATATGCTTTTTACAAAAGACACACCTAAAACCTAAAATAAATTTGAAAAATTTGCATCCTACAAAACATAAAAAACAATCTAGTTAGAGGGTTGTTTATAACAGCATAAATCAGCAAACAAATGATTAGATCCATAAAATCATCTTAACAAAATGCTATCTCAAGAGGACACATAAGTGTAAGTAACCCTTATTAAAGAAATTAACTCAACAATTCCTAGCATTTCCACCAAGAAAATAACACTCTCAGAGAATTTTGTGCAATCTACCAAACATATAGAAAGCCTAATTCCTCTCCCAGAAATCTTTCCAGCATTCATGAAAAGAGCAGGTGGTCTTAAAGTATTTTATGAGACAAATGATGCCTTACCATCACAACCAGAATATGCAATAGAAGTGAGGAAATCTGGTATCCAATCTCAGAAGTACATCAGAATGTACAAACAACAACAACAACAAAAAACCAATATAGGATCAACTGTAAATTTTTTAGCATAAGAAAAATAATTAAGGTAACTTAACACATCAACAAATAAACAGAAATGAGCCAAGTGATCACCTTATTAATGCAGAAAAAGTATGTGATAAAATTGAACAATCACTAATGATAATAACATTGGCAAATTGAGAACAGAGAGGACTTCTTTAATTCAATAGATACCATCTACAAAACCCCTATAACAGCCATCCTGTTTCATCACTCTTTTTGTTCAGTCACTAAGCTGTGTCCAGCTCTTTGCAAACCCATGGATGGCAGCACGCCAGGTTTCCCTGTCCTCCACTATCTCCCAGAGTTTGTTCAGATTCATGTCCATTGAGTTGGTGATGCCATCCAACCATCTCATTCTCTGTTGTCCCCTTCTCCTCCAGCCTTCAATCTTTCCCAGGGTCATTTCTAGTGAATTGGCTCTTTGCATCAGGTTTTCAAAATATTGGAGCTTTAGCATCAGTCTTTCCAACGAATATTCATGGTTGACTTCATTTAGGATTGACTGGTTTGATCTTCTTGCTGTCAAGGGACTCTCAAGAGTTTTCTCCAGCACCACAATTCAAAAGCATCAATTCTTTGGTGCTCAGCCTTCTTTATGGTCCAGTTCTTACATATATACACAACTACTGGAAACACTATAGCTTTGACTATACGGACTTTTGTGGGAAAGTGACGTCTCTGTTTTTGAATATAATATCTAGGTTTGTCAACTGTTCCCTGAATCAGTGTAATTGCACCAAAATCCAGCCACTGTTTCATGAACTGCATAATCTGTTTAGTCAATTTATATGAAAAAGCAAAGGGTCAAAGGTATCCAAAACATTTCTGAAGAGGAACTAGGTTAGGATGGCAGTGAGGGCAACTACCTTCAAGAGGTATCAAGAATTAACAGGAAGCCATCATGATGAGAATTCGAGAACATTAAAATACACCATGAAAGGAGTAGGGAGCTCAGAAATAGATCGAGGGCTAAAGAGAAACCTAGGCCAGATGTCACTGAAGATCACCAGGAAACCCTGAGCCATTCAACAATGTGCCAATCACTGCTTATCTAAATGTGGTAAGTATTGGATATCTATTGTGTGTGTGTGAGCTTAGTTGCTAAGTTGTGTCCTACTCCCTTGCAACCCTATGGACTGCAGCCCTTCAGGCTCCTCTGTCTATGGGGTTTCCCAGGCAAGAATACTGAAGTGGATTGCCATTTCCTCTTCCAAGAGATCTTCCCCACCCAGGGATCAAACCCATGTCTCCTACATTGGCAAATGGATTCTTTACCAATGAGCCATCTGAAGAGGTTGTTCCTGTGTTGTCAGGGCCTCAAACACCTTGGCATGATTATGATTCTAAAGTGTGGTGGTGAGTATATGGGTAGCTGCCCTAATTTTCTTCTTTAAGCCATTATGTGGACTTTTTGTTGTGATATATTTGAAATACATGACATATTTCAGAATTAATAAAGAATAATAAATAAGTCTGGAAATTTTTCTTTCTAAACATGTTGCAAATCACCATTTAAAAATGCAAAAAAATATGTATAAACACATTTTGAAATGTGGGCTAAATGAAAGGAGTGTTTCCATGCTACACTACCCTGCAGAATTGAAAGCATATTGAATTGTAGAACATAGAGAGATATCTCAAATAGATATATCTTTTGTATATCTAGAAGCATTGATATGAAAAAACATAGCCCACTTCTCCTAACTCTTGCTATTTTGCTAGAGAATCAGGTCTAGATCTTATTATTTGATACCTTCCTGCAACATACAGTTGAGTCGACATAATAATTCATATGGAGGTCACTTGTTACAACACTAACATCATATACAGTCAGGCCAGAGCAAGCAGGTGAGAGATTTCGCCCTCAAATCGTGCAAGAGGAACAACAACTGGGGTAGTAGTGTGGGCTTTTTACGGGTCTTCCAGCACCTGATGTGGGCTGGTGTTCACGGCTATTTTTCAACAGTTATCTGTGACATACAGATATGAAGGCAATGAGGACTTTAAAATGCAACACTATCTGCACCATAGGCGGATCTGAGATTCATGAAGCTCTAGACCTGTTGCTGAGTCATCCTCTAATATCTTGTGAGGATGAGAACTCAGGTCATTTCTAAACTACAAAGATGGAACAGAAAAACCTGGACACTGAAAACATATTCAATGGTATCCGCCAAGTTTGTGTGGGTGTGTGTATGTGCAAACTTGGAAACTCAGATTTGGCCTGTAACAAATATGCTCTGCTCATTCAAATAGTTAATTAACCAGATGGGTACTAGTATTATTTTACCATGGGTGCTGGGCAATCAGAATTCTTAGAGACAGCTGCACATGCAAATCTGTAGCCCTGTGCTGGAAACACACGCAGACTGAAGGCTCCAGTCGCCCCACAGCTGGCAACTCTATTCTCCACGCAGCTTTCAGAAAGCTCCAGAGCATCACGTATCACATTAGTCCACAAAATCACAGATGACGCTAGAAATAATCATGATTTATGACATAATAAGAGGAAATCATTTCTATGAAATCTAACAATTTGTGTGTGTATTTAAGCTTCAGCACGTGCCCCGAGCCCCTATAATCATTAATGAGAGTCGTGTTTCCATGTCATGTGGAAAACAGACCTTTGAGACCATACCGCCTGCACCCTGGAGAACTAGTTGTGTTCTCTGAATAAACTAAAAGCCGTTTCAGGCATGAAAAGCAAATTGAATAAAATCTTTAACAATCTGGGAATAAAATGATTTCACAAACACTTTGAAGAATCTTACCAGTTCGATTTTTTAAAGTGTGTGATGGGATATTTGGTTGGAAGGAAGATATGCAGTCAGTGGATTAAAAACACCATTTTGTGTACTATTATTTAATAAAACAAGGTTATTTTTATTTAAATTGTGCTATTTGTTAAACAGACTTCATCTTTAGGGAAGTTTTAGGTTCTCAGCAAAGCGAAGTTAAGGTACAGAAAAAGGTAAATCCCTGCCCGCCCCCCAGCCTCCCCACTGTCAACAATCCCCACCAGGTGGTACACTTGTTACAGTCAATGTGCTGACACTGAACTACTCAAAATCCAGTTAACCTCGGGATTCATTCTCAGTATTGTGCATTCTGAGGATTTTCACAAATGTAAAACAACATGTATCTGTCCTCTTTTATTGTATCATAAGAATAATTTTTGTGTTGTGTTGTTGTGCCCAGTGGCTGAGTCATCTCTGACTCTATGCAACCCCCATTGACTGTAGCCCACCAGGTTCCTCTGTGCATGGGATTTCCCAGGCAAGAACACTAGAGTGGGTTGCCATTGCCTTCTCCAGGGGAACTTCCTGACCCAGGGATTGAACCTGCATCTCTTGTGTCTCCTGCATTGGCAAGTGGGTTCTTTACCACTAAGCCACCTGGGAAGCCCTTCAAATAATCTTATGCCCTAAAATTCTTCTATGCTCTAAGTACTCATCTCTCCATCTGTTCCCCCCACCTGGCAACGACTGATCTTTCTGCTGTCTCCGTAGTTTTGACTATTTCAGAATGTCATAGAGTTGGAATCATACAGGGTGAAAACCTTGGTTCACAGGATAAAAATCACTTTCTGTATCTCTCCTGGTGATCAGGTCACTGAGATATCATTTCAGAATATCAAATATTTGCAAAGCATAAATATAGTGACATGTATTTGCTAATATGGATTAAACTTTTTTAAACAGAAGAGTAGTGGCTATTCAGCCACCAGTATATTGGTATTTTCAGAACATGAATCTGACAATGACATATGTGATAGGTCCAAGGGGAGGAATCAGTTACAGTGGATACATTAAATTAACCCTTGGAAAAGGCAGTTATTAGAGAATCACTGTGGTGATTGTGAAAAGGAAGGGCAGATGCCAGAACCATCTGAAATGAGTCATCATGGTGGGGAACTCTTTGGATGCTCCTTCTTGGGGAAGAGAGGAAGAAGGGCTCTGCATGATCCAGACTTTCTATCTTACTGGCCACGTGTGGCAGTGCCCCCATCTTTGCTTTTTTCTCAGACTGTTTCCACACAATGGGACCACATGGCCCCTCTACAGGAGGAGTTTTGTCCATTCTTAACTGTATGATGAATGCATGAAAAAAAAAAATCAGCTTGCTTACAAAAATTGATTCCATTCCTCAAACTACTATCATCATAATCCTTAAGTATTTATTTTCTTTCTGGTAAAAGGAGTGGAGAATATAAAGATATGTGTAAAATAACATACACTTCAGTTGTTACCATTAGAAGATTCAGATAACCTACAATACTCTTGCCCTCTACAGCATGGTGCTTAACTATCTGCCAACCTCTATTTTTTTTTAAATCAAAATATTCTTAACTCCAACCTCCATTTTTTCTCTTTGTCCTAAACTTGGCCATCTCTTTTGCTATAATACTTACTGTACACTCTAATGTGAAATCTTCATGACACATGGGCTTACAGTCTCATTCCCAAGCACTGGAAATCAACCCTTATGTATTCCAAACCACCTGTAGTCCACCTGGAACTTGCTTGTTTCCTAAGTGAAAGTCTCTGTCCTGGAAACTTATCCTACTGTCACAGGATGACAGGACTACAGCTCTGTATCGATTTTGTCAGTTCCCCCTTCAGAAACAAGAGCATAAAAACTGTCATGGGCCAGAATGGAGGGCAGGAAAGACATCTCCTGATCCCAATTAGTCTGTAATTTACCCCCAACACAAGGGACTTTTAGAACAATCTCTAGAAAGAAATGTTCTTTGTGGAGTAATGCCCTCAACATTCTGCTAGACTAAGGGTGAATCCATCCCAATGAGCCTCATGCCCTGTCAGGGTGACTGCACTCCAGCTGCTGGCCAAAGGTCTGCCCTCCAGGAGATGCTCTGATAGGAATGGGAATAATCCAGGGGAGAAACGGGGTGGAGGAGATGATGACTCACTCGGTAGTGGGTCTTTTGAGTTTGACATATTATGAATATTCATCTTAACAGCTATGAAAATACAATCTCAGCCAAGTGTCCGAGAACTCACAAAGCTTTTTACACCACAGCACACATTATGTGCCTTAGAGAAACTGACCTAATTCTGCTATTTTTCTTGTCTCAGTTTCCTTGGAAGCTGTATATGTGGGAACACATAAAATATGTTTCTGTACCTTAAGACATTATTTGAAGGTTTTTTGGGGGGTGGTTATCTTGTAGACAAAATATTGGGATGACTGAGTCAAGGGTTTTTTTTTCATTTGGACTAAAATATTCTATTCGGTTGATCTAGAGGTACCAAACAACTGAATTCCTTAAATAATCATTTATAAAATCTCCAGGATGAAAAGTAACTGAGTGCATTCTCAACTTGAAAAGCTATAGTCTGTTTGCTTTTTTATACTGCAGTCTGTCTTTACTGGAGAGGGAATGATGAGAGTCAGGGCAGGGAGGGGGCATCCAAAAGAGAAGTGACTGGGTTGAAATAATTCTAAAGTGTGTTCATAAGGCACATAGACAACGAGCAAATTTACCAGCTATAAGAGGGTGTTAACATTAAGAATCTTCTGGAATAAAATGCAGTAGGGCTTTTTGCAGTATCCCCAGATGAGGGAAAATGTAGATTTGGTCTTGCCTCTAAATCAAGTGAATATCAAAGGAAAGAAAGTGACTGTGACTAATTTCACAACTCCCCGTGTTGGCAACAGAGCAGGAGATCCAATTCACTCTGTAGTAACTACAGAGAGGGTATGAAATGAAATACACAGTCTGAAGTAGATGGGTCCCAGACAACCACAGGCTTAAAAGGTAATCACCTAGCAGGAACTAGTAAACCTCAGTATTTATTGCTCAGAGTTATCCCCCTGCTTAGAGTACATAATTGAATCAGAGAGCTTCAAAATTTGCAAGTTAATAAAAATGTATGTTTATATCTATACTTTTCCCCAAGAAGAAGGTTTCCAGATGCATATCCTTGTAGATTGAGACAATTTTTGTATGCCTTCTTGTACTCTCTTTAATTGTTGTTGTTCTTTAGTCACTAAGTTGTGTCCGACTTTTTTGCAACCCCATGGACTATAGTTCACCAGGCTCCTCTATCCATGGGATTTCCCAGGCAAGAACACTGGAGTAGGCTGCCATTTCCTTCTCCAGGGGATCTTCCCGACCAGGGATTGAACCCCCATCTCCTGTGTCTCCTGCACTGGCAGGTGGGTTCTTTACCAGAGTCACCAGGGAAGCCCATTCTCTTTAATACATAAAAGAGCTATTTAGTAGCAGAGAAAATGTGTATGTGTACAAAAACAAAGCCACAAAAAGGGAACAAAGAGAAATCTCTAAGCTAGAAAAAAATTAACAAAGGAAGAAGAGAAATAAAACAGCAACAAAATAATGCTGCATACATAATGAAAATGGTATAAGTAGAGTTCTTAATATAGCATATCGATAATTAAATTTTAGGTTCTGGCAGGTTTTACATGAAGATTTTTTAAATCATTTTTATTAATTTTGTGGTAGAATATTAATTCTATTATCAATCATAGATGTTCGCATAATATTTTGAGTAAAAAACAAAGCAAAAACCAATTCAAAATGATTAAGAATGTTTCTACAGAAAGTTTCTATTACCTTTGTACAACCTTATATATCTTATCATGTGAATCATCATATACTAATTTGAAATGCCTTTAAAATATCATTTTTTTGAGAAATGTTTTGTAAGTTAAGGCCCAACAAAGCATGGTAATTTTTTTGATAAAACATATTCCGTACATAATACACATGTGTGCTAAGTTGATTCAATCGTGTCCAACTCTGTGCAACCCTATGGACTGTAGCCTATGAGACTCCTCTGTCTGTGGGATTCTCCAGGCAAGAATACTGGGGTGGGTTGTCATGCCCTCCTCCAGGGGATCCTCTTAATGATGCAGGGATCCAATGTCTATTGGCAGGGGAATTCTTTACCACTAGCGCCACCTGGGAAGCCCTGTACATCCCACTCCATGCTCACACTGTCTGTGATACTAATAGTAACCCTTTAGATATTTTTGAAAGTCCTTTCTGTAAGATGTTTTTGCTTTTCTTCTTAAAGCTAATCCTGCTCTCTGAGATTAAAACAATGAAAGGATCCCATGAGGACAAGAAATAGTCTGTGTGAAAGACCATGATGTAATGCATAAGATACAAAATTCTAGACTCACTATGCTCTTCTTTTGAATTACAATTATTTATCACCGCTGACTAAAATTAAAAGGACACATAGTGTCAGCAAGAATGGGAAGCATGGAAGCTCTCAAAAATTAGTGGCATCACCTAAGTGAACATATACACCCTCCTGGCTTAGTCATTTTACTTCCAGATAGGTAGACAATAGATGGGAGAGCTCATGTCTACCAAAAGCAGCCTTGTTCACAACAGTCCCATGGTGAGATCAGCCTCCAGACTTGTCCCCCAAGAGGGGTGAATGAAACTTTGACTATTAACACATCAGAATAGCCCACAGTGGGGGAAAGAACAAACCAATATTTGCAACAGGGCAAGCCTGACTAACCTCATGTTGAAACTGCAGTCTGCCACAAAAGCACACACTCCACTGCTATGAAATACCAAAAGAGGCAAAATCATTCTTTTGTCTATAGATAGGAATAGAGGTTACTTTGAGTGGGGGTTATTGCTGGGAAGTAGGGTAGGAGGCTGGTTGGAAGCTGAGGAGTGTCTTGGATCAGGATCAGGGTTATGGATCCTGGATGAACATACCTGTAAAGTGCATCGAGAGGGTTCTTAAGAGCTGCATGCAGTTGTAACCAAGTTACATACACAGACACACACACACACACACACACACACACACACAGAGGAATAGATGAATTAAGACAAAACAGTCACTGAAGTTCATTCCGTGAGGCAGGGCTGTGATGGAGTTGGTTTCCTTCCCTCACTCTTTTTGCTTCTCTCAACTTTTCAAATGAACACACACTATCCTACTTTTATCATCAGAACCAACCCAGAAACATTTTTATAACAGAGAAGCTGCCAAAATGAATTAAGGCAAGAATAAAACTTGCAATTTATATATTTTATAAAACTGATTCATCCCATTCTGAGATCAGGTCAGCGTGTTTTTGTTCACTTAGTACTTGTCACTCTTAAGCTTTAATTTATGGGAAAGAACATGTATAAAGAGTGGCTTACTATTTAGTCTACAGAATAAAACCTTTTTCTAGGACAATATGTTATCTGTTTGCTGGAGGCGTTTTGTCCTTTTCAATGAATTCATAAAAACTGCCCCAAAGACTTAACTCATATGGCTTTGGGGCAAGGTCTCCCTGAAGATGAGAAGGACCATGTTGTCTTGCTGGACGTCACTGTGGTTTGTCCAGATTGAAAACAGCTGGGCAGAGGAAACGGCTCTCTAATTAGAACAATGTGTAGAACAGGCCAAGGGAGGTGGGAGGGGCGGCTGAGCCACTCTTGAGCCAAGTCTTAAGACTTCAGGTTCAGTTCTGTGTCTGTGGGCTGATGATGGATATACACCTGTCTCCAGGCACTTTGGACTCCTTGGGTTCAGAACAATGGACCCCCATCCAGATGCCTCTTGAAAAGCAACAAATCAGCTGACTGGTTTGTTGTGCTTTCACATTGAGATATTTTATTTGGATAAGCAAGTTGTAAGAAATTTCCTCATTGTCAACATTTTGTAAAACTACATTTCATACATATTACAGACAGAATCTCAACATTAATACAACCCGTCCATCTTACGCAGATTATCTACACTTTATCTGTACTTGTGTGTGTGTGTGTGCATGTGTGTGGTAACTTTATCCCATGTATAGCTTTGTGTGTCCACCGTAGTCAGGAAATGAACACAAGGATCCATCAAATTGTCTTTTGGTAACTATACCCACAGACCAACTCCCATTCTCAACTGTTGGCAACCACTAATCTGTTCATTTCCAAAATTTTATTTAAAAAATGTCATGCAAATGGAATAATGTAGTATATAACATTGTGGGATTGACTCGCTCCACTGACTCGTGTAATCCCCTGGGGATTCATCAAGTTGTTCCACATATCAATAGCTCATTACTGTGCAGTGCTGAGTAAACATTCCATGGAATGTGTGTCCTAGACTATTTAACCATCCATTTGATTAAATACATCTGAGTCATTTCCAGTTACTTGGCTGTTACAAAGAAAATTGCTCTTCACTTTTGTACACTGTTTTATCTGTGAAAGTAAGTTTTCATTTCTCTGGGATGAATGCCTGAGTATGTTTACTGGGTTTTATGTTAATTGGATGTTTAGGTTTATACGATACTGCCAGACAATTTCAGAGTGCTTGTGGCATTTCACATTGCCACTAGTGATGTGGGAGCAATACAGTTTCTGTACTTCCTCAACAACCTTTGGTATTCTCACTATTTTTGTTTGTTTTAGCTGTTCTCAGAGGTGTATGGTGATTTTTCATCATGTTCTTGATTGGCACATCCCTAATGGGTAGTTCAGTTCAGTTCAGTCGCTCAGCCGTGTCCGACTCTTTGCGACCCCATGAATCACAGCACGCCAGGCCTCCCTGTCCATCACCAACTCCCAGAGTTTACTCAAACTCATGTTTATTGAGTCGATGATGTCATCCAGCCATCTCATCCTCTGTCAGCCCCTTCTCCTCCTGCCCCCAACCCCTCCCATCCTCAGGATCTTTTCCAGTGAGTCAACTCTTCACATAAGGTGGCCAAAGTATTGGAGTTTCAGCTTAGTATCAGTCCTTCCAATGAACACCCAGGACTGATCTCCTTTAGGATGGACTGGTTGGATCTCCTTGCAGTCCAAGGGAGGACTCTCAAGAATCTTCTCCACACCATAGTTCAAAAGCATCAATTTTTCTGCACTCACCTTTTTCACGGTCCAGCTCTCACATGCATAGATGACCACTGGAAAAACCATAGCCTTGACTAGACGGACCTTTGTTGGCAAAGTAATGTCTCTGCTTTTTAATATGCTGTCTAGGTTGGTCATAACTTTCCTTCCAAGGAGTAAGCGTCTTGTAATTTCATGGCTGCGATCACCATCTGCAGTGATTTTGGAGCCCCCCAAAATAGTCTGCCACTGTTTCCCCATCTATTTCCCATGAAGTGATGGGACCAGATGCCATGATCTTAGTTTTCTGAATGTTGAGCTTTTAGCCAACTTTTTCACTCTCCTCTTTCACTTTCATCAAGAGGCTTTTTAGTTCCTCTTCACTTTCTGCCATAAGGGTGGTATCATCTGCATATCTAAGGTTATTGATATTTCTCCCAGCAATCTTGATTCCAGCTTGTGCTTCTTCCAACCCAGCATTTCTCATGATGTACTCTGCATATAAGTTAAATAAGCAGGGTGACAATATACAGCCTTGACATACTCCTTTTTCAATTTGGAATCAGTCCGTTGTTACAGCAACAATATTTTCATGTGTTTATTTGCCATCTATGCATCTTTATCAGTGAAGTGACTCTTTGTGTCTCCTGCCCATTTTTGAACTGGATTCCTTCTTCATTGTTGAATTTTCAGTTCTTCATATACGCTAGTCAGCAGTCTTTCTTCAGGTGTGGCTTGCAAACATCTTCTCTCAGGCTGTAGCTTGTTTTTTGATTCTCTTCACATTTTCATGGAGCAATAGTTTTTAATTTTGAAATCCAATTTACTATTTTTTTTCCTTTGAGGATCATGCTTTTGGTGTCAGTTGTAAGAACTCTTTGCCTAGCCCTCCTCAATCTTGAAAAAAATTTTTTACTACTTTTTTTCTAAATAGTACAGTTTTACATACATTTCAGCCATTATTTCACTGAATAATCCTTCGGACCTACAATCTTTCTGTAATGATGCAATTATTAGATCTTTTGTTAGTTTCCTGTAGGTCCTGAGTCTCTTTTTCAATCTATTTCCTCTTTGTTGCTCATCTTGGGTGAATTCTCCTGATCATTGCTTAAGTTCATTGATCCTACCCTCTGTCATCTCCACTCTACAATCAAGCCTATCCAGGTAGCTTTGTTGTTGTCATTGTTATTTATCTGTTTTGTTTGTGGCTTTGTTCTTGCTTTTGTTGTTATCATAACTTCTAGTGAATTTTTCACAGTTTCTATTTATTTGCTGAAATTCTATTTTCCATCTGTTTCAAGAAAATTAATAACTGCTTATCTAAGCCCGATGGCTCACTGGGTGAAGAATCCGCTTGCAATGCAGGGAACTTGGGTTTGATCCCTGGGCTGGGAAGATCCCCTGAAGGAAAATGCCACATACTCCAGTATTCTTGCCTAGAAAATCCCATGAACTGAAGAGCCTGCTGGGCTAGAGTCCATGGGCTCATAAGAAGTTGGACACGACTGAGCCACTAAGCATATAATCATGTAAGCATTTTATGATGACGGCTTTAAAGTCACTGTCAGATAAAACATCTGATTTATCTTGGTGCTACCATCAGTTGCTTGTCTTTCTCAAGTTGTGGTTTTCTTGGTTCTTGGCATGACAGGTTATTTTTCATTGTACCCTGGACATTTCGTCTGTTATGTTAGGGAACTCCATGCCCTATTTAAATCTTTTGTTTTAGCAGATTACCCTATTTAGGTTTATTGCCCTGGTGCTTACCTACTTTGCAGGTTGTGATTCCAATGACAGTTTAATTTTCAGAGATTATGCTGTGTTATTTTGGTAGAATTCATTAATCTGCTGCTTCCGTGTTGTTCCTTCAACCCTGGAGGCCTGCATTAGTTCACCTTCCTCTCACCTCTTACCGCCTTTCAAAGTTCCCTGTCATTTGCCTCTTGCATAATTTCCAGGGATTGCAGTTGTTCTTAGTGGGGAGAAGCAGGGTGAAATAAGTCTATGTCATCCTGTCTAGACTGAAAGTCCTAGTTGTGCTTTAGAAAGATAATTGATAGTTTATATAGATTGAGAAAAATCAAATGTCTATTGATGCTACTTCATGCACTTTTGCAAAATGTTTAAAAAATGTGGTCTTGGTACTTAACATGTATAATAAGGAGACCACGGTGCTTCTTTTCAAAATCCAAAAACCTTAACTTTTGACGTTTTTTTCGTTTTTATTTTGCACAACTTATTTTTCACTTATTTGAGTGTGGGGTGTAACACACATAAAATGCAAAATAGATGGCAATGAGTTTATTCTGCTGCTGCTGCTCCTTCTTGCATCCTTCTCCATATGCTAAATATAATACTGAATCCTATGTAAATGATAATGCCATGGATCAGTGGTTGTCAAGGTGGGATTCCTGGACCAGCAGCATCAGTATCACCTGGACATTTGTTAAAAATTCAAATTCTCAGGTCCTGTCCCAGACAGAGAAATTGTGTGTTGCATGGCTCACCACCTAGTGTTTTTAAAATTAGTAGCATCTTTAGCTGATTCTGAAGATGCTGAAGTTTGAGAACCATATCCTAGGTATGACAAACCTAAGTATGATACCCGAGGTGTGACAAACCTAGACAGTGAATTAAAAAGCAAAGGTCCATATAGTTAAAGCTATGGTTTATCCAGTAGTCATGTATGGATGTAAGAGTTGGGCCATAAAGAAGGCTGAGCACTGAAGCACTGATGCTTTCAAATTGTGATACTGGAGAAGACTCTTGAGAATCCCTTGGACTGCAAGGAGATCAAACCAGTCAATCCTAAAGAAAGTCAACTGTGAATATTCATTGGAAGGACTGATGCTGAAACTGACACTCCAATACTTTGGCCACCTGATGCCAAGAACCAACTCATTGGAAAAGACCCTGATGTTGGGAAACAGTGAGGGCAGGAGAGAAGGGGATGACAAAGGTTGAGATGGTTGGATGGCATCATCGACTCAATGGACATGAGTTTGAGCAAATTCCAGGAGACGATGAAGGACAGAGGAGTCTGGTATACTGCAGTCCATGGGGTCGTAGAGTTAGACACAATTTAGTGACTGAACAATGACAACAACTCTCTTAGTAGGTTATAAAGATGTGTGACATGTCCGGAGGGAAGTGAAATATGCCATTAGAGCTTCAATGTTTAGTCCATACAGACATGTGGACATCATACTCTTTCACATGTGTCCAGTCATATAGCAAGTATTTCCTGAGGACTACTATGGCCAGAGCCCTGTACCAGGCATCCAATATAGTCATAAAGAAGACGGATGCAACCTCTGCCCTCATCAAGTCTGTGCAGCTTGGTATGCAGACTTGTGACCTTTTTTCATGCTTTCACAAATATTACTGGGTCATAATTTACTGAAAGTATTTTTACTGAGTTCTCAAATGTGTTTTGGAATCTAAGATCTATTCTGTGTGAAAATACAGCTTTAAGAAAATTATTAATACTTGAAAATGAGTGTGTTATGGTAGACAACACTTTTCAAACTTTATGTAATCATATTCTTATTAATTTTGTTTAAACTCATTTGAATATGATCCAGCTATCACAGCACATGACTGGTTATAAAATACCTTTCATAATTATATTGCTCAAAAAAACCTTCAAATTATAAAACATGATATTACCAGCAAGAATATTTTACAAGAATGATTGCTACAGAATTCTTTATGTCTACTTAGACAAGCAAGATTAACATTGGCCATAACATAAATTTAGTGCATTCTATTAAAAAAATTGGATTTTTAAAGAGAATGGTGAAGGGACTAAACAGAAGAGGAATCTGCTAGAAGCTGAAACAACATCTGATAATTGATATATTTCACAGACATCATATGTTTTTCCTTATTGGAAGACAGAAATTTTAAAAGAAACTTGAAATACTTTTTCTTGGCAAGACAGACAAGTGGACAATTGATAACACTTCTTTATAGACTTATGCTTATTTTTCAATTTGCTCTCTAACCTTATGTGACAAGAAAAAGAGAGATTTTATCATTTGTTGCTGTTTTTAAAAACATAAAAAATAACTCAAGGGAGTCAACGGACCTTACCAGTTGAGTGAACATAAGTGTTGAAGGCCAAAGGGAGCAAGCTGGGGCCTGGGGACACGTCAGTAAACATGGAACAATGAGAGACAAGCAGTTTGGTGGGGATTTTCATAAATTCTATTTTGATCATGTTGCTTTTGAGGAGCCTCTATGTGGAGAGGCTAAGACCTCTGAGTGGAGACATCAAGTGAGCATTTTGATCTATGAGATGGCCCCAGAAGAGAAGTCAGGACAGGGAGCACTGGCATGCTGAGGGTAACTCAAACCAGAACCATTCAGGGGGAGCACGCAGGGAGACAGAAGAGGAGGGCTTGCACACTCTTAAAGAACTTCACCTCTGAGTCGGGAGGATGGTGAGGAGCCAGAAAGGGATATAAATAGGGACTTGAGGGAGGATGCAAATCAGGAGAGTGTGCAATTACAGATGCTAAGCACGGGAACTGTTTAAAAGAATCTATAAAACAAGATGCTGTTTTGAATTCTGCCAAAAGGGCTGGTTGAGAAAGCACCTCACCTCCCTCCACCCTTTTCAGAAAAACATTCTCAACAGGCCAGATCGGGGTGGATTCAAGGTGATTGGAAAGAGAGGAAATGGAAATAAAATAAATGAGGCTTTCAAGGAATTAGACTTTGGAGATGAGAGAAGGCAGAGAATACTATCTGAAGATAGTGTGGGTTAAGGAGAATTCAGCTTTTAAAAAAAGGAGTACTGCTTCTTGAGCTTGCTTTTTAACAGTTGTAACTGGAAAGCTGAAGAGACAGAGGGTAGTGCAAAAGAGGGAGTGAGAGACAGAAAGGAGAGTCAGGGAGAGGGGTCCGATTCAAACATCAAAGCGGTCGCCCAATTTTTTCATAACAGAAAGCAAGAGGGAAGCCTGGACACCAATGCAAGCATTTTGCAGACTTCAAAGGAGGCAGTGAAGTTTGCTGGCAGAGGCATTTCATGTTTTCTTTCTCTGTGAAATTGAAGATGAGATCATCTGTTGAGTTTGTTTTTGTTGGGAGATAGTTGGAAAAAAGTGTAGAGGGTATTGACAAGCAATTTTGGAGTCTGGGAGAATGATTTGCTTAGGGAAATAGAATATGAATACATGTCTGTGTGCGTGCTCAGTTGTGTCCAACTCTGCAACCCCATTCACTGTAGCCCCCCAGCCTCCTCAGCCCATGAAATCTTCCCGGCAAGAATACTGGAGTGGGTTTGCCGTTTCCTGCTCCAGGGGATCTTCTTGACCCAGGGGTTGAACTCTCATCTCTTGCATCTCCTACATTAGCAGACAGATTCTTTACCACTAGTACCACCTGGGAAGCCAGGAATACATGGCAGTGCCATAAAAAAGAGTATATTACAAACCCACTGTTTAAATACTATTATTAATATATGCACACAACCACCTTCAATGATGCATTCATGTATCTATCTATGTGATAAAATTTAAGATCATTTCACTTTACTTCTTGCAGTCTTATGCATTTTTGAATGAACATATTCTGTTTGTTCACTAAGGCAAAGAAACAAGAAAAATACTCTGTGAGTTAAATTGACTATGTTATTGGTAAAATAACTGACTTCAATAAGCTAACTCTATATTTTACTTTCTAGTACTCATTCAAGTGTAAATATTCAGAAGGACAATGCTTCAACAGGCCCCGTCCTTATTTAGGAGCTCTGACTCGAAACCACAGTGGCAAGGCTCCTATTTTATAAAACTTGACTTTCAAAAATAGTTTCCTTTTTATATACTGACACCGGAAAATATTTAATCAATCACACCTCCTTTTTATGCTAGCTTCTGCAAAGCACAGAGCCAGTTAATTAATATCCATAGCACTCTCTGGCTCCATTCACCACAGCAGGATGACAAAACACTAATTCTGAGGTGTAGCTTTAAGTTTTACTGAATAAAAAAGTCTTTGATGTGTAAAAACTCAGTCCATATGCTTCTGACTCTGTAATATTTAACACTTCAAAACATTTGCTTTGTGAATATTATTTATTGCCCTAAACCTTTTGAGTTCTTACTCCCTATCCAAAAATCTGGGGATAGGTTTTACACTGAGGAAATTATTGAATAAAATGGTTCAAGACGTTGGTTTAGAATATTTAAGCCAAAGTTTAAATAGTGAATTATCCTTGGCAAATTTTTCCCTAATATTTACATTTCTAAATAATGCTCTATATTAAGAAAATACACACCTATTTTTCTTGTTTCTGTAGATGATCTTCCAGATTTATTCATTGTATGTAAGAATACACATTTTTAAATCTCTTTAGAATTAATAGGGAAATAACATTTAACCAAAATTATAGGTTAAAGGTAGAAAGGGACCCAGGGAAAAGCAGTAGAAATGATATGTACAAAAATATGAGATTTTAATATGTCTGTGTATTATCACTAAATCCAAGATAGTTCTTAAGCAGTGGTCTTGCTTGAAATGTCTCATAGATTTATGGAGCTACACCTAGGACTAAAATTCAGATATCCAAAAATGTTTGCTTAGTCATTTTTACTTTAAATATAGCCACAATTTAATATTTTATAAGCTGGAAGATACAACTGCTTCATATCAAGGAAAAACTAATGCCCCAGACTTTAAAAGAAATGAAGCATATGAGAAAGCAAGTATAGATTTAACAAATTTATGGGTTAGCTAAATTCTGAAGAGATCAAATTGATTTAAAAGATATTTCAGGCAAATGAGATGTAACAAAAGAGTTAGGAAATTCAGACACACTAAAATGAATCTAAATTCATTTATTACTAGGCATTAATTACTTTAAAGATTAGTTTTTGTTAAAATTCAAAGAACTACTGTATTATGTTCTATAGCTTTACATATATTTCATATACATACCAGTACATAATATGTAATTATATCTATATCTACATATATTTTAATCTGACCTCCTTTTTTCCATCTAATAAATATCCATTATAATAAAAAATGTATACCTATGTTCATGTCTACATCTATGTATGAAGACATACACATGTATCTATCATCTGTTAACATGTGCACAAATCCAGGTATAACCATTTTTAATGGGTACATAATATTCTACAGTAACGGACTGATCAAAATCATTTTACTAATTGATTCCTTTTTTAATCCACTATCCTATCAAAGGATTTTCACAGACATTTTGCTATTTGCAACTATGAACAGTCTTACAAGTTTCTTCTCTTAACATGTGAGGTGGTTTTTATTAAATATATTACCAGGAGTGGAACTGCTATTTCATAAGGAATACAAATATTGTACTTAAATAGAAATGACACATTTTGTTCCATACTGTAGTTCAAATTTACTCCCAATAGCAATATATAAAATATCCTGCTTATCCATATTCTCATTACTTTCAGATTAAATTAGATGCCAAATGAATAAGATGGCATTGTGGTGTTGGTTTTTATGCTCCTAGCCACTACTGATGATGAAAATTCTTTATATTTTTATTGCCAATCTGGGTTTTATTTTTTATGCAATGTCACTATGTATTTTTGGCCCACATTTCTGTTTTACTTTTGTGCTTTTTGTATCAGCTTGAAGCATTTACATCTTGATGCTGATGTTTTCTCGGTTGTGTCTTGTGTACGTGCCCTTGTGAAGCACACAGTGCAGGCGCAGATTTGATGTGTCTAGGGAAATGCGATGAGAGACGAAATTATACCAGATGGTCACAGGGAGACGGCAGCATTCAGGGAGGTCAGGGAAGCTTTGTGTGGAGAACAACAATGCAGCCTGCGTCTTGGGGTGAGCAGGGGTTGGAGTGGAAGAGGACACTCTTAAGTGGAGGTGGAGGTGGAGACGGAGGAGAGCAGCATAGGCTGGAAAGCAGTCACAGCGGGGCTGAGAAGAAGGGCAGCAGGGCTGGAAGGAAAAGAGCTAGGTGGGTGAAGTGTAGAAGGCTGGTCCTCCATGGGCTGACCACACCCAACCCTAAACCCATTTTAAGCGTTGTGATGTTGTGTTGTGCTGTTAAGTGTTGTGGTGTAAGGTCCATGGGACACCACTGGACTGTCTTGAGTGGGTATTTAACAACCAACTTGTGTTCTGAAAAGCTGTCTCTGATTATAGAGAGAAAGTTGTGAAAATGTGCTGCCCAGTGGCCCCTGGATACCACTTAGCAGGGCCCCCCTTTTTTTTTGTAATACAGTAAGAAATGTTCATAGGAGAATGAGAGAATTGAATGTATTAGAGAAAAGCTAAATGATGACATCAACAGGACTTCCTTTAAGAAAGAAAGAAAGTGAAGTCGCTCAGTCGTGTCCGACCTTTGTGACCCCATGGACTGCAGCCTACCAGGCTCCTCTGTCTATGGGATTTTCCAGGCAAGAGTACTGGAGTGGGGTGCCATTACTTCCTCTAGTGGAAGGTACATTTGACTCATTTGACTCTAGGATGAGATCCAAGTTCAAGGATCTCAAAAGTGATTACTAAGAAACTTGTTACATTAAGCACTTTAAAGGAGAACTTAGAAATCTTTTCATTAAATTATTATTTATTATTACAAAACTTAGGACTAACAAAAGCATTATCTAAGACTTCAGGCATTGGGTGAAGGATGCCTCCATTTGAAGCCCAGATGCATCCATTATTCATTCAAGCCTCCATATATCTTGTTGCCTGTACAATGGAGCTGCCAATGGAGTGGTGGTTATGAGAATTAAGTATTGAAAAAAAATGCTTAACAGACATTTGGCACATTCCAACGAGCTAAATAAATATTCATTATTATTGAAATAATTCCATTATGACTGCTATTATTTGGGGAAAGCATTATAATAAAAGTTAATTTTAAAAATTCAAATAGAGGCAAGATTGCAATTTTTAGTGATTCACAAGTTAATAACAGGGTTGGAAATTCTCTCTGCTTAAACATGATCATTCAATGTAAATGGAGGATGTTGAGGGCTAATGGTAGGGAAGTCTGTTTATCCCGACATTCCCTGGGGTACCTGGACAGCTCTAAGCATCTCAATTATTCACTTGCTTGCCTTTAGCTTACTCAAGTAACAAGGAAATAGTGGAGAAATGCTGCATTGACTTCCTGGATTAACACTATATCATGAGCTGCGTAATTATTATAATCAGAACAGAGCAGATACATTTCTAGGATGAATAATAGAAAATGTGTTTCCATATTAATTGGGCATCACTGACTCAACAGACGTGAGTTTGAGCAAGCTCTGGGAGTTGGTGATAGACAGGGAAGCCTTGCGTGCTGCAGTCCATGGGGCCGCAAAGAATTGGACACCACTGAGCAACTGAACTGACTACAGATAACATTTACTAATATTCACTTCAGATATCTTCCTGTTATTTCATTACTGTAGCAGTTATACATGTTTTGGCTGCTTTAAATACTCAGTTTAAGCATTCTACTAATTTAAAATTGTATGATTTGAGCCCAGGTATTGTAATTAGTCTCTGCGGGGGTACCAATCACTACTTGGGCTTGCAAGATGAGAGCTATACCAAACACTCAGTGCTCATGTATGTGTGACACCCTAACTCATCTTTTTATTTCAGGGTAGAAAGAAATCAGAGGATATGTGTTTGCCAATAAACTTTAATATATTTCTCCCGGGAGCAGTGACTATAAGATTAAATTTCAAAGGAATACAACAGTATGTACATTAAGCACTTCAAATATGTCAGTCCCTACTAATTTGGTCCAAGTCAAGAATTTTTTAAAAAAGGGAAAAATCAGTTTCTCTTGGAATTCCTTTTATGCCTTCTGTTAGAAATTTGTAAAACTGGCTCTTGCTGGCTCAGATAGTGAAATAACAATGCATTCAGCTCCAGGCGAGCGGCTTTCCAGGCCAACCTGTCAGGAGAGAGACAGACAGCTGAGGGTAATTCATTCTCGCCACTGGGTCTCAAAGGGCTTGCAAAGAGATCTGGAATTTCTGAAATATAAATAGCACTAACTTAAAGCAAGAAATAGAAGGTGTTCTTCACATCTGTGGAGAGGCAAAAGAAGAGCTGTGAGTAAGAGGAAGCTAGCCAGATGGGATTTAAGAATAAAAAACGGGGAATTCTATCCGATTCTAAGGACACACCTTAATCAAGGATTACTTGGAATAACTGATTCATAGTGCTTTGTAAGTCGTCTATTCCTCAAAATGATCTGAGTATGCAAATAAATCCTATGCAAATGAGCCTTGGATCAAGATATGAAAATAAAATATGCCAATGAAAATAAAATGAATTGAGAGAACTAGAAAGAGCCAAAACAGGCTTAAAGCTCTGTTTTGGTTTTATTTTTGCTAATTAATTCAGCATGCGACTCACATTCCAGTAGTAGAAGAGAGACTGAGCCCACACTCAAAGTGTTCGTGAATCCCACACCGGAACCGGAGTCTGGGTTCTCATCAGGGTCACGCTAGCTGAGCCGCACCAGGAACTGACTCGCTGCCAGGTGCTCTCTGGTCGCACAGCTTCTGTGGGGAAGAAATCTGATAACACTTCACAGTGGCAAGTGTTATGACTTCAAGTATTCATCCTGCAGAATTCATAAATCTCTGTTTTTGTTTCTAACACCAGTATATTGAAGTCCTCAGGGAAAATAGGAAGAGATATATAAATGAAAGCAAGTTTCTAAGAAAGTTTCCTTTTTCTCCTTCCCTTCTTTATTTTTTTCTATTACTTCACAGGAGAACATGTCTCAGAATTTGCCTCTAGTGTATCTTAGAACAACCTCCCTTTGGGTTCACTGGGCAGAGTTTACTGAGGGAAAACGCATGAAAACATCCTTTAGGTGTGAATTGGTCATCAAGGACAGACCAACAGGATAGAAAAGTGACGATGCCATGTTCACACCTGCTTGTCCTCTGTCCAGGTAAGTCATGGTCTTGGTCCCAGACTCTGGGTGTCCATGGTCATTTCATTCAATGCTCTTTCCTGCCCAGGTCACATGAAGAATTTTGGTATGCCACGACATTTCTAGTATCAATGGGGACTAAGACTCAGGCTGCTTGATGACCATACAAGAGTAAACATGTAACTCAAGCCAAACTTGTTAGAGTGCAGCCTGTCTGGCTAGCAAGGTGGTAAGGGGTTCCCTCTTCTAGAAGTCAGGAGCCTGGATATTAGTCAGATGGGTGTAAGCCTAGCTGTTCAAATCCTTCCCCACCCACCCAATCCTTTTAACTGTAGAAATTGGGTATATAATTTTATAAATACTCACAAAGCTAAATTTATTGCTCATGTTGTTAAATTTTTATTTGATTTTTCTGTTAAAGCTTTCATCTAACGATGAATATGCCTATTTCTCAGGTAATTTTGCAATTACCTACTATAAATATTTAAATTTTCTCATTTTTCCTCAACTGAGCAATATAAATTGACTCATATCTAAGTGCACTGATTTTCTTCTGTCATTTCCAATCTGTTATTAAACTCATCCAGTGACTTATTCCAGGATTATACTTTAATGAAGAAAATATATTTGTTATCTGGTAATATATTCTGTTAGATCTTGTACGTTCTATTGTATTGTCCTAATCTCAGGTTACAGCTTTGAACCTAATAGTCTGTAGACATGTATGAACCTCTGCTACCTCAAGCTCTGTTCAGGTATGACACGGGTCAGGTCATGACATGGCTCTTAGGTTTGCTACAGACATGACGCTCGGCAAATGTGAGTCTCACTGTCCTCCTCGAAACGCCCTCCTATTTGAAGATGACACCTTGTCATCATCACCCACTGTCTTCTGGATCTGAAAACACCAGTGTGACCATCAGCCCACCTTCCCCCACTCCCAGTACCCAGGGCAAGTATTTCATCAATATGTCTTAGTCCATTCTGTTATAGCAGCCTGAATGCACAGAGACAAGGATTACTCACATACTGAATATTAAAATTACTACCATTTTCCCCATGAGACTGTGTCTTCAATGTCAGCAAAAGCATCTTGGCCAACTGCGCTCCGCCTATGCCCCCCTTGTCTGTGGCATAAGATGGCCATGCAGGTTCCTCCCAGGAATTTGGAATTTACACTGAAAAACAATAGGTACAGATTTCTTGGCAGCACAACCCTGGCAATGGCAACACTCCAGAGTGAAGCTTTATAACACAGCCTGGAGATCCTACGCTTAAGGACTGGCTTTTAAATTAAATTCCCCAATCCCATCAGAAACCCTCCCCCTATTTTTTTTTTTTTTTGTTGTTGTTGTTTGTTTGTTTATAGTAACTATAGTGCACGTGTGCTCAGTCACTTTAGTCAGGTCAGACTCTTTGAGACCCCATTGACTATAGCCCGCTTCTGTCTGTGGGATTCTCCAAGCAAGAATACCGGAGTGGGTTGCCATTTCCTTCTCCAATATTAGCTATAGTAGAGTCTTTTGAATGAAACACCAATAACAGCCAGCTTTATTTCTGTGATATCTTTACTCTCTGATAAATTTTTGTAACTTTGAATATGGATGGATTACACTGATGTCTAATATCTGTAAGTACATGGAATAAAGGGAATTATAAGAGGGTATGAAAAAAAATTAATAAAAAATAAAAAAAAATAAGAGGGTATGATGCACCATGAACTTCATTAAAGCAAATTCATCCCATCCCACCCCAACTCTCCAAACAATTCTTAGCAATGTGGTATTGAGTTTTCCATCAAATATATGATGGAGATTTGAGTGATTTTATGAGAATTTCAAGGTTTCCCTGGTGGCTCAGTGGTAAAGAATCCACCTGCCAACGCAGGAGACACAGGTTCAATTCGTGGATCAGGAAGTTCCCCTGGAGAAGAAAATAGTACCCACTCCAGTTTTCCTGCCTGGAGAATCCCATGGACAGAGAAGCCTGATGGGCTACAGTCCATGGGAGTCACAAAAGAGTCAGACACAACTGAGCAACTAAACAACAACATATGCATTTCAAAGGATAAAACTTCCTGACAGCACAAACGTTTGGCGATAATCCAGTGCAGTCGTATCCTGGTTACATAATAAACTAGACAAACTGCTAAAATCACCTTCATTTTTATGCTATTCTTTTTGGAGTGACAGCTCTTCTAAACCCAGCAACTTATAATGATCATTTTCTTCCAACCCTAATGACTTATATTTTGTCCCTAGGAGAGCTCAGCTTCGTAATCATTTTTAAAATTTTTGCTGTTTTTTATTTAGTGTAACTATACCTCTAGGAACAAGAATGTACCTTCCAACCTTTCTAAAAGGGACTCTTCGGGAAAATCTCAGGCATTACTGATAGGTGGCTATGATTTTAAAGAGTCAGCAAGAGAACATGACATACAAACCTAGTGAAAATAACATCAGATTTGTTAGCAACTTATTTGGAAAACTTGAAATTCTAACATGCATTTCAAATGAAATAAATAAGCATTTATAGTCAAATAAACAAAAATCCTTAGTACAAATGGTCTAGTGCCACCAAATACATTTTGGTTTTTCTAGATCCGGTTACCCTCACATGTCTTATAAAGAATTCATGTCTCATTGCAAATCTAATTCTGCCTCTTCTCTGTAAGAAACATTTGAAGAAACTACATTAAAAACTGACTGAACAAGAGAACTGCTTACTGAACATGTGCCACATAGAAAACACTGTGCTAACTCTTACAGAAAATAAAAACAAACAAAAAATGAATATAACAGTTTCTATGTTTCAAGACTTCACAAGTCATTGATAAGTCTTATGAGAAGCAGGAGAGGAAGTGGATGACTTACACGAAGGTAATTTGGGGATTCAAGAGAAAGTATGCCAAAGTTAAGTATTTTCAGGATGAAAAGGGACTCTGACATACAGGTTAACAGGAAGGCAAAGTTGTTCCAAGTGGCTGCAATAAACATAATTAAATGTGTGAAGAAAAGAGTAGCTGTAGGGAGCTTGTGGGGCAAGGAGTAGGCTGAGGTACAAAAGGTTTATAGTGTTTGTATGTGGCAGGAGCACGCATCAGATAAGACAGGTTGGAAGGTACCACTGACTGAAGAGGATGGCTTTTACCATCCTGCCCAGCAAGCCTCTGCAACAGCAGGGGCAGGGACAAGGAGCGAGTGTGCCTCGGGCAGTAATCCCTTGCCTCGAGAGCAATCCAACTCACTATGCTAAGTTTTCCCAATGAAGAAATAAACTCACAATAATTTGTTGCAAATACTGGGGAACACTTCTGTATCCTTAACAGATCAACACTGAAAGTCCTTTGTAAGAAATCTGTGTCAAGCTGGTCCCTCTTCCGCTTAAACAGCTCTATTAGGATATGCCTTTACAGATAAACAAATAATAAATGTGTCATAAAGTCTTTAAAATCTACCACCAAGGCCATTAAGACTTCTCTCTTTCGACCTTGGGGAAAATCTTTCTCCACAACAGGAATTCTGACCCTGTTATACCATGAATGTGAATCATTGCCTACTTGAGCACCAACACTCGAAGCACTGGGAGTTCCAAACTTCAGTCTGCTCTAGATTTGCTGCATTATGCTGGGAAATGCCTTTGCATTTCTCTTTTCTGGTTCCTCCATCACAAAAACGGTGTTAATAAAAGTCATCACCTGTCTGCCTTCCAGGGATGCTGTGAAGATAAACTCGCGTCTTAGTCAAGCACGCAGCTAAAAGAATTCTCAATAGTAACTGTATTAATAACCATGACAACATCAAGGAGATGTTATCCTGTTGTGGGTATTATAATTTATTGGCCTGGGAACTCAACTCGAGGCCTGCGGTTACAGAAATCTATGAGGAGGTGAAGTTTTCATTGGCACTGTCTCTGGAGACATCTGTTGGTCTAGGTTTTCCACAGAGATTAGAAGTGTTTGTCGGCATTTGGGAATGTGGGGACAAAGCTGATGCTCTCTCACAGCTTTACACCGAATAGTAAGTGATGGTATGTCTTGCTTGCATCCATGCATAATAGTTTCAAGGATAAAATAGACTGGCCACTTTATTCTTTCCTCAAGGTGCCTCCTGGTGCCTTGAGGGATGGGGGCACTATTTTCCGAGAGGCTCTTACACGAGTAGGATTTGTTGGGTGGAAACAGGCTAGTGGGGGTGGAGGTGTGCAGAGCTGCTGCATATATATGTGCCTGTGCCAGCCACACAGCCAGCTACTCCAGCAGCTGCTCCCAGGGCCCTGTAGCCTCCCCCAGTACACGGGACCTCCTGCTCAGGTGACTCACCAGGCAGCGCCTCCAGGACAGCCTCCTGTGTGACGTTCCAGAGACCTGGGCCCTCCACTGAGTGGCGTTGCTCTCTCCTGAGTCCTTCCTTCAGCCTCTGGGTAGGGAAAGAGAGGGGAGGTCCCTGAGAAAGGTCTGGTGGCCTGACTGTGAAGTGATAAAACTCCCCAGGCCACCCCTCAGGTGGATGACCACCTCTGCCTGCAGGGTGTGGGGAAATATTCCTTGCTGTGTTTCCAAACGGTAAAGGGAATTTCGTCAGTCTCTTTCACAGGTGCTAGGATAGAGTAAGAGTGGCAAACAGTATAGGTTTTGCTCTCAGACAAACTATATATTCGTCTGGCTCTTCTAGCCACATTGGATGAATTGTTGAATATGCTACATAGAAGCCGTCCACTCTTGGGCAGGTTCTTCTCCTCTTCTTTGCCTTCTCTCTCTCCCACTTTCATTCTTTAAAAATATCTCAGCCATTCTTTCTTTGGGGACCATCCTCATAGGATAGTGAGATTCATACTCAGTAAAGCATATGAAAGCATAAGTAAAGCTGCTGTGTCTGGGATCAGACAGGCTCTCAAGGACTCAGTGCTTGGACAAAATGGACAACACAAGTTAAATCACTTCAGTCGTTTCTGACTCTTTGTGACCCCATGGACTGTAGCCCACCAGGGCTCTCTCCTCTGTCCATGAGATTCTCCAGGCAAGAATATTGGAGTGGGTTAACATGCCTTCCTCCAGGGGATCTTCCTTACCCAAGGATCGAACCCGTGTCTCTTAAGTCTCATGCATTGGCAGGCAGGTTCTTTACCACTAGCACCACCTAGGAAGCCCCAAGGACGCAGTAGTTCCCCGCATTAATTTTATGTACCCTGGAAATCTTTGGAGTAGTGGTAATCAAAGCGGTTGTTGACAATTAAGTTTCCTCACTTTTTCATCTGGGTAGACATGAGTTAAAAGAGTTTCGGTCTTTTAGGTACCAAATAATGAGGATATTTACTGTATGTACCAAATCTGAACCCATGTTCCTAAAAGATGGTACATGGAGGAAATGGGGGCTGCAAAATTCAACTGCAGTTACAGCATTCCTCAGATATGTAGCTTCCTTTCTAAGTGTCTTAAAAAATATATATCAGTGGAAGGAAATGAGCCCTTTTTAAGTCATAAACTGCATGAGATCCTGGCATCTTTTGGGATTTGAACTGTCTATGCTCTTCAGCCAGCCTATGTAGACTAATTGAATCAGCTTAATTGAGCTACAAATCTATGAGGATGAGTTCATAAGGGATTTTGCATACATCCTGCTTATAGATAAATCAAAATGATTACAAAGTAGTCCTTCTGACTGTGACTTGCTGCAGGAGATGATGAAATGAAAAACAAGATAAGAGGAAGTGTGCACACTCTAAAATATAGGAAAGAGCTGGTGCTGGTTCAGGATTTGCTGTGCACAGATGCTGCTGTTCGCTCCTGTTTAAAGAAGGGTTTCTCACTTGAAATCTGAATGATCTTATATCTTCTGGAAACAGAAAAGAGATGAGATAGTTCCCCTGTCAGTTGGCCTTCTTGCTCTACTACTAAAATGTTCAAAGCTTTTCTGAACAAATAGTAATTAAAGATGCAGTTCTTTGGAAAGGAAGGTAAGTCACAAGCCCCTGAAGTTAACGTAACTGCTCAGTGCACTTGTACCATCGGTATTCTGAGATCTGTCCACAGTTAAAACTCATAGAATGCAGTTTCTAAATTTCAGTATGTTTTTCTACCAGATTAGGAAAAAAAAAAGATGTGATTAAAATCCAGGTGTTAGAAGGCCAGCTGACATCACAGTCTGGCTGTTCCTTGGCATTTTAAATACTATGAATGATGTAAATTCTGTTTTCTGAAAATGCTTGAAAAAGAATCAGTGGTCTAATCTGATCTCTAACAACTAAGTCCTTCCCATTTTCAGTCACTGTTTACAGATACAAGAAATGAAAGTCATGTATTTATAATTCAAATTTGTCGAGCCAAATATGAAACTAATATGACTATCCCATTGTTAGGTGCAATTTCATTTATACACCTGAACAAATGACTTTGTTTCTTTAGCTTCAGTATTCTGAGTTACAGACTTTCTTGTATTTCAACATAAAACCAAGTAGAAAAAGAGATTAGATTTTCTGCAAAATATTAATGCTGGTGTATTTGAATATTCTGTTTAACAGAATATTTTATTTGAAAATTAAATTTCAGTATCAAAATGGACAACACAAGTAATGGGTTTATAAAAACAAAATCCATCCTTCTCCCAAACACATTATCTATAAGAAAATAAAGAGGATTTATAAATAGGCTAATTTTTTAGGTAATTTTTTTACAGTTTATTTTAAACATTGATCATAAACCTGACTGGGAAACTGATTTCTATCTTGAAGGAGATATCTTTGAGACTTAAAATCTTCCAATGAAAAATCATCCCGACATGTTTAAATTAAATTTCATAAAGTTCATCTACTAGTGTCTTGGCCTTTCCTTCCAAATTCATCTTGTCATATGAGCCACAAACTGAAGAGCAACAGGCAAAGTTATGCCAAGCAGCTCTCCTGCTTATATAAAAATTCTGGGAATGAAATTACCTATGTATGATACCATTTCAGTTCTGATGATGAGGAAGCTGCATTACAAAGGAGATTCCCATTGCTGCCATCTGCAAATACTCAGGACAGGGGTGCTGTGATGTAAAATATGGTCTCTATGCACATATAAGTAAGCAGAATAAGGCATTTAGATTCTAGAGACTAACTTAGAGAGGAACCAAAAGCTGGGTGATCTTAAAACAATCTTTTCTCACAAATTCACATAATGCCTTAAAATTACCCCTTATTATTTACGGCTTTGGCTCATATCATTTTAGAGCCTATGAGATCTTTAGTTGAAAAAATATAATAGCTTATATTTTTAGAATGAAGCCATTTCACACCTATTATTTCTGATAATCCTTATACCTTAATTTAAGACAAAGATAGAGGAGAGTTCTGTGGAGATGAACAGATCCTGAAAATCACAGGACTGAAACCAAGGATTTTAATCCAGGTCACTCTCTGCTTTTATGATGACAATGATATCTTTATTCACTATTTCATTATATACATTAATGTATCTTATCTGGAAAAGCTAGAAGGTTCATTTTGATGAAAGGAAATAATGGGAAGCATTGATCCATACCAAGACAGACAGGCTAGTTTGAATGGGAAGCTCAGGAAAAGAGAGAACGTGAAAATAAGCAGAGGAGAGAAGACAGCATACAGACATCCTCAACAGGGCAAGTCCACTCAAAACCACAAAAGTGCTGGAAGTTGAGCAGTGTAAGTTTCCAATTTTGTTCTCCTTTGGTATTGTGTTGCCCATTCTAGGTTTTTTTTCTTCCCATATGAAACTTAGAATCACTGTGTTGATATCTACAAAATGGCATGCTGGGAATTCTTCCCAGTAGCATTGAATCTATAAATCAAGTGGGGAATAGCTGATGTCTTGAAAGTGTTGAGTCTTTTGACCAATGAACATAGAATGTCTCTCCATTTATCTAGTTGTTTAACTTTTTTGTTTCATCTATAGTTCTTATATAGATCTTGTACATATTTTGTTAGATTTATTTCTAACCACATGCCTCTTTTGTTGCTAACATAAAGAGTATTACATTTTTAATTTTAATATCCAATTGTTTGTTGCTGTTTATTTAGGGAAGCAATTGCCTTTGGATATTAACCTTATATCCTGAAACTTTCCATAATTACTTATTATTTTCATGAGTTTTTTTTTTTAATTTTCAATGTAAACAATCACATCATCTGTCAACAATTTTAGTTTTTCAATCCAATCTGTATACTTTTATTTCCTTTTCTCATTTTATTGCATTAACTAAGACTTCCAATTTGATGTTGAATAGGAGTTTGAGCAAACTCCAGGAGACAGTGAAGGACAGGGAAGCCTGGCATGCTGTAGTCCACCAGGTCGTAAAGAGTCAGACAAGATTTAGCAACTGAAAAACAACAGGAGTGATAAAAGGGGACATCTTGGCTTTGTCCTTCATCTTAGGCAAAAAGCCTCTAGTTCCCCACAGTTATGCATAATGTTAGCTGTAGACTTTTAGATTTATTCCTAGTTTTCAAAGAGTTTTTATGATGAATTAACTGTTGGATTTTATCAAATGCTTTTTCTGCATCAATTGAAGAGATAATAGAAATGATACATACAATTTTTATTCTTTAGCCTGTTGATATGATGAATTACATTAATTGATTTTCAAATCTTGAGCCATCTTTGTATACCTGAGATAAATCCCACTTTGTTGTGGAATGTAATTCTGACAGTGCTGAATTCATATTGTTAATATTATGTTCAGACTGTTGCTTCCATATTTATAAAAGATATTGTAGTTTTCCTTTCCTGCAATATCTCTGTCTGTTTTGGTGTTAGGGTAATGCAGCCCTCATAGAATGATAGAAACTATTACATCTGCTTTTATTTTCTGAAATAAATTGCTGAGAAATGTTTTTGTTTTTTTCTTTAAATGTTTGGTGGAAGTCACCAGTGAAACCATCTAGGTCTGATGCTTTCATTTTGGAAAGTAATTATTAATTCAGTTTCTTTAATCCATATGGCCCTCTTCATATTATCTACATCTCTTTATGGGAAATTTATTACATTGTGTCTTTCAAGGAATTAACACATTTGATTTAAGTTATCTAAATTTAAGTCATAGAATTGTTCATATTATTCTTGTATTATCCTTTTAATGCCTGTAGGATCATTAGTAATGGCCCTAATTTCATCTCTTATATTAGTAACTTTATCTTCTCTCATTTTCTTCTTGTTTAGCCTGGCTAGTGGATTATCATTTCTATTATCTCTTCAAATAATCAGGTTTTGATGTTGTTGACTTTCTATAATGTTTTCCTATTTTCAATTTCATTCCTTTATGCTCTAATGCTTCACTTCTGTACTCCTTAAATTTGTATTCCTCTCCTTTTTCTAGTTTCATAAAGGGGAAGAGAACATTATGAATTTAAGCTCTACCTTCATTCTGATATATGAATTCAATGCTTTGAGTTTTCTTTTAAGTATTCCTTTGCTACATCTCACAAATTTTGATGTTTTACTTTTAAATTCACATTTCAATTGATTTTTATTTTGAAAAGTATAATTTTTATTTATTTGGCTTAAAATACTTTTATTAATAACTTTTCTTGAGTTTCTTCTTTGACTCATGTGTCATTAATGTTTAAAAGTGTGTTTATCTGATATCCTAGGTTTTCCAGCCATCTGTCTGTTATTAATTTCCAGTTCAATCTAATTATAAGAGCCTACATTGTAGGATTTCTATACTTTTATATTTGTTAATGTACGTTTTATGCATAGAATATGGTCTATCTTTGTAACTGTTCCATGTAAACTTCAAAAAATGGGTAATGTGATGTTCTTGAAATCCAGTTGATTGATGGTGCTGTTAAATTATATCCTTACTGATTTTGTGCCTGCTTTACCTGTCAATTACTGACAGAGGTGTCTTGAAATCCCCTACTGAAAGAGTAAATTTATCCATTTCTCTTTATAGTTCTATCATTTTTTTTCATTTATTTTGATTTTCTATTGGAAAATACATATGCATATGGATTGTTATGTCTTCTTGAAGAATTGCTCCCTCTATTATTATATAATGTCCCTCTTTTTTGACATCCAAATGGTTTATATGCATGATATAAAAAGCATATCTCCAAAGTTCATCAAGCATCTGAGAATAATATTATTTATTATTTTTAATAAAAACAAAATCTTCTGAAGAGACTCTCTCTCTTCCATGTCAAGCAGCTCAAATGTCCACTATGTCTAGCAGTGCAAAGATGGAGCCCAGGGGCAACATCTGCTTCCCTTGAACTTGTGATCAGCCTTTCCAAATGCTCAGTACATCCACCAGAGATGTGCCTGCTGCCTCTGACAACTGCAGCAGCTCCCACCCTTTCATCCTGAGGGCTAGTAGTTGCAAATGTTTCATCCTGGCTCTGACAGTCTAAGGCAGAGACACCAGAATGTGAGGAGGGTCAGGGAAGGGAAGCTAAATCTATAAATGCTCCTGAGTCTCAGTCAACCACTACTGATCTTCAAGCCTCTTTCTCCAGCAGCAGATTCTGGATGGGAGCTCCTGGGCAGAGGCTCCACACACCAGGCTCTCAGTGCTGACCTCCTCTCTCGGCTGGCTCCACACTCCTCTTCCTGAAAACTGCTTGCAGAAAGATGAGAAGATTTTATCCCCAAACTTCCGACTAGTTGATCCTCCTCCTGCATCTGCATTCTGGCTGATATGACAGAGGAACATCACAGTTTTTCAAGTGGTTTTTTAACAGAATATACACATATCTGAGTGTCACCCAAATGCAAGTCCATGTGCCATACCCACAGAGAAGCCAAACACCCACCAAAATGTCGGTGTTTGGAGCAGAAAAAGGTTTACTGCAGGGCCCCCACAAAGAGATGGAGGCTCATGCCTTAAACACCCCAAACTCCCCAAGAGCTCTTAGCAAAGCCCTTTCCTAGGGGGAGGGAGGGAGGGATGGGTGAGTTGTTGCAAACATCTTAGTGTCAGAGTCTTTGTTCCTGAGCTCAGGTCATGGTCGGGTAACAACAATTCCTGTATATATCTATCAAGCAACTGTTATTCTGCATTCTGACAAGAAAGGGCACAGTCCCCTAGGCACGACTGTTACCCTCTGAGGTCCAGACTCTTGCTGAAGAGCAGATCTCAGCTGGTGGCTCCCTCAGGACCAGGTCCCACACCCTGCCCAGCTGTCATCGCTGAGGAAGCTGGGCACCCAGGACCCAACTGGCCCTCGGGCTCCTCAGGCCACACACACAGCAGAGGCAGGTCAAGCAAACTGCACCCTATACAGATGGCTGCTTCCCTGAGGTTGCAGAAACAGGGAAGGGGGCAAGGTTCACTGCTGCCTCAAGGCCTGGACCTAGCCAGTTGGCAGACTTGGCAAGGGTTCTGGAGCCCCAAAGAACACAGACCCCAGCCTGTTCCCTGGGACCCTGGCTCAACTGCTGGCCAGGACCAGGTAAGCTGGAGGGTCCTGGCAGAAGGTGGGGATCTGCCTCTTACCTCACTCTGCCTGATGACCACAACTCTGCTCACCACTAGCTGAATGGCCCAATAATGCTGGCTCATTGACAGTCGCTCACTTGAGGGAGAGGCCCATTGCAATGCTGACCAATGGCTGAGGGACTATTAGCAGTCTCTGGTAAGGAGTTGCCTGTACCTACCTGCTGGGATACAAGACGGGTAGGGTGTAGCATGCCACATGCTAAGGGCTCTATTACACGACCATCTTCACATAGTGCCTCTGACATGATGAGAAAACAGGGGACCCCAGCCTGCTGTTAATGCACAAGGCAACGAATCTTCTGGGGGCATCTGGCAACCAAAGGCCCTCCCCTGGTCCCAACCAGGAGGGAAGCCCGGGGAAGCTTTTGCTCTTTCTGGGGAGTTACACTCTGGGGTTCTGACTTGGGTTGGAGGAGGGGCTGCCTCTGGCGAGAGCTGAGGATCTGAGAAGCACAATGGACTGGCCGACCATGGAGCATAGGAGGGCCAAGGCGAAACAGGGCAGCAGATCAATCCGTGGAAACTGAAAACAGCCCACCCTTCCAGGCGAGGTGCTCTTGGGAGTCCTGATGAAGGTGAGGAAGCAGCCAGCCACCCCCGCCCCCACCCCACTACCCACCCCCACTCCCCCAATCTCCGCCTCAGCAAACACTTGGGAACGGACAAGGAGAGGTGCCAGCTGTTCTGTTCGCTGCTGTTCAACAGCTCAATGAAGGCGCCAAGTTCCTGAGAGGCCCAGCTGCCCGCCGCCTCACTTCCCTCACAGAAAAACAGGCCGCTAAACTCCGTGCCAAGCCCACTTTTTCCGTACAAAAGTCTGCCGACAAAAGGGCCCCGCGGCAACTAGAGACCGGGCTGCTGCGCCTCTAAAACCTCTGTTGGGCCTTGGAAACCAGGGATCTCAAAACTGGCATACTCTGCAAGCAGCTTACCTGAAACCACTGCTACAGCCTCAGAGCATCTTCCCTCCTTCGGGCTGAGCGCGAAGCTGTGTTTGCGCTATGAAGAGTGATGTCCTGTGGCAGACGCTGGCGCGCCGGACACCGCGGAAACCACACAACGCAGCTTCGTCCCCAAGAGAAACCTGACCATGTCAAAGCAACCACGTAGCCTGCACTGTTCTAAGGGACAGCAAGAAGACGTTGGGAAATGCCGCAGTGGGCTGTGAGAGGACTAGTGGGGTTTGGCTTCTGACCTGATGGTTGGGGGTCATAAATACGGGGAGTGCAAATCCGTCCTCTTCCCGAAACAGTCTACTGAACCCGGGCACTCCCTTCACCCTCGTGCCCTGCCTGCTGCCCGCTGCCCCGGGGTCCCAGCCCAGCTGGGGCCCCTGCAGCACCCATTGCCGGCGCTTCCCAGAATTCCAGGCAAAAAAGTCGGGAGGGCTGACTTCCGGTTCCCGAGGTCTGCCCTGCCTGCCAGGGCCTGGCGATCAGGTTCTGCTCCCCCATGAGGTGAGCTTAACCTGCCGTGTATCTCATTGTCACTGATAATATGGATGAGGTTTATTGTAAGAAATTGACTCATGTGATCATGGAGGCTGACGAGCACCAGGATCTGCAGGATGGTCAATGTGCTGGAGACCCCGGAAAGGAGACAGCGTGGCTACAGACGGAAGGCCCTCAGGCTCCTGATCCAAGAAAAGGCCTGCTTCACTTGGAGTCCCTCAAAAGGACCAACCTCAGTGTCCCAGTTTGAAGACTGCCTGTAGGATTCTCTCTTGGGAAGGGTCAGTCTTTTTGCTCTAGTCAAACTTTCAGCTGACTAGAGGAGGCCCACTCACATTGGGCAGAGCCTTGTGCTTTGCTCAGTCTGCTGATTGAAATGTTCATCTCATCCACAGTCACCTTCACGGACAAACCAATCATATTTGACCAAGTGTCTGGGTGCCTCATAACCTAGTAAAACTGACATCAAAACTTAGCCATCACAATTACATTACATTACATTACAATTACAAAACTTAACCATTACAAAAACATTCCCAATTAAATGGGGAAAAAGAGATACAAATGAAGGAGAAGAGAGGGGAAATCTATATGAAGTCCAATATAACATAGGTTTCTTGTCGATGGCCTCATTCATTTGTGGCTTATTCAACTATACTTACCCACATTTTATTCAGTTTATATTTTTAACCCCACATGTCATGCTATTCAGTGAGCAATAACAATGTGCAGGTATTGACAACTGTAGAAATTGTGGTTTCAGTATTGAACCATGCTCTGATTTGAAATTTTTTCTTAATCAAAATTAATTGTTAAGATGAAGTTCAATAGATAAAATGGACATGTGTATACTACCAGGTTTATATTATCAAAATACTGTATATATCTCATGGTCTGTATATAATGTTTCTAATCTTTACAATCTCTGAGGCTCTTTTTAATGATACGATTAACATCATTCATAATATTTTGAAAAATATTAGTCGGAACGAGAGGTATGAGTAAGAGAAGAAACCAGCTTTTCAGAAAGCTTAAAATTGAATACAAGTAATACCAAGGATCAGTTCAGTTCAGTCGCTCAGTCATGTCCAACTCCTTGGGACCCCATGAACTGCAGCATGCTAGGCCTCCCTATCCATCACCTATACCTGGAGTTTACCCAAACTCATGTCCATTGAGTTGGTGATGCCATCCAATCATCTCATCCTCTGTTGTCCCCTCCTCCTCCTGCCCTCAGTCTTTCCCAGCATCAGGGTCTTTTCAAATGAGTCAGCTCTTCACATCAAGTGGATAAAGTATTGGAGTTTCAGCTTCAACATCAGTCCAAACAATGAACACCCAGGACTGATCTGCTTTAGGATGGACTGGTTGGATCTCCTTGCATTCCAAGGGACTCTCAAGAGTCTTCTCGATTGGGCTGGTGCACTGGGAAGACCCAGAGGGATGGGGTGGGGAGGGAGGTGGGAGGGGGGATCGGGATGGGGAATACATGTAAATCCATGGCTGATTCATGTCAATGTATGGCAAAAACCACTACAGTATTGTGAAGTAATTAGCCTCCAACTAATAAAAATAAATGAGAAAAAAAAATTGTTAAATAGAGAAAAAGCACATAGACAAAGATGTTGCTCAGCTTGAAAAATAATTTCATTGTCAAAATAGTGTAAATTAAGATAAAACTGATGATCATTATAAAAGTTTGAAAAATATAATAAAAATGAGAAATATTAATAGAAAGAACAAAAAAGAGTCTTCTCCAACACCACAGTTCAAAAGCATCAGATCTGCAATGCTCAGCTTTCTTTATAGTCCAACTCTCACATCCACACATGACTATTGGAAAAACCATAGCCTTGACTAGACGGACCTTTGTTGACAAAGTAATGTCTCTGCTTTTTAATATGCTGTCTAGGTTGGTCATAACTTTTCTTCCGAGGAGTAAGTGTCTTGTAATTTCATGATTGCAATCACCATCTGCAGTGATTTAGGAGCCCAGAAAAATAAAGTCAGCCACTATTTCCCCATCTATTTGCCAGAAGTGACGGGACCAGATGCCATGATTCTTAGTTTTCTGAATGTTTAGCTTTAAGCCAACTTTTTCACTCTCCCTTTTCACTTTCATCAAGAGGCTTTTTAGTTCCTCTTCACCTTCTGCCACAAGGGTGGTGTCATCTGCATATCTGAGGTTATTGATATTTCTCCCAGCAATCTTGATTCCAGCTTGTGCTTCTTCCAGCCCAGCGTTTCTCATGATGTACTCTGCATATATGTTAAATAACCAGGGTGACAATATACAGCCTTGACGTACTCCTTTTCCTATTTGGAACCAGTCTGTTGTTCCACATCCAGTTCTAACTGTTGCTTCCTGACCTGCATACAGGTTTCTCAAAAGGCAGGTGAGGTGGTCTGGTATTCCAGACCACCTGGAATTATTATTATCTTTTTCAGAATTTTCCACAGTTTATTGTGATCCACACAGTCAAAGGCTTTGGCATAGTCAATAAAGCAGAAATAGATGTTTTTTCTGGAACTCTCTTGCTTTATCGATGATCCAGCAGATGTTGGCAATTTGATCGCTGGTTCCTCTGAGTTTTCCAAAACCAGCTTGAACATCTGGAAGTTCACAGTTCACGTATTGCTGAAGCCCGGCTTGGAAAATTTTGAGCATTTCTTTTACCAGCGTGTGAGATGAGTGCAATTGTGCAGTAGTTTGAGCATTCTTTGGCATTGCCTTTCTTTGGGATTGGAATGAAAACTGAACTTTTCCAGTCCTGTGGTCACTGCTGAGTTTTCCAAATATGCTGGCATATTGAGTGCAAAACTTTCACAGCATCATCTTTCAGGATTTGAAATAGCTCAACTGGAATTCCATCACCTCCACTAGCTTTGTTCGTAGTGATGCTTTCTAAGGCCCACTTTACTTCACATTCCAGGATGTCTGGCTCTACATGAGTGATCATACCATCGTGATTGTCTGGGTCATGAAGATCTTTTTTGTACAGTTTTCGTGTGTATTCATGCCACCTCTTCTTACTAGTGTCTGCTTCTGTTAGGTCCATAGCATTTCTGTCCTTTATCAAGCCCATCTTTTCATGAAATGTTCCCTTGGTATCTCTAATTTTCTTGAAGAGATCTCTAGTCTTTCCCATTCTATTGTTTTTCTCTATTTCTTTGCACTGATCCCTGGGGAAGGCTTTCTTATCTCTCCTTGCTATTCTTTGGAACTCTGCATTCAAATGAGTATATCTTTCCTTTTCTCCTTTCTTTTTGATTCTCTTCTTTTCACAGCTATTTGTAAAGCCTCCTCAGACGGCCATTTTGCTTTTTTTGCATTTCTTTTTCTTGGGGATGGTCTATGATCCCTGTCTCCTGTACAAAGTCACAAACCTCTGTCCATAGTTCATCAGGCACTCTGTCTATCAGATCTAGGCCCTTAAATCTATTTCTCACTTCCACTGTATAATCATAAGGGATTTGGTTTAAGTCATACCTGAATTATCTAGTGGTTTTCCCCACTTCCTTCAATTTAAGTCTGAATTTGGCAATAAAGAGTTCATGATCTGAGTGACAGTCAGCTCCCGGTCTTGTTTTTTGCTGACTGTATAGAGCTTCTCTATCTTTGCCTGCAAAGAATATAATCAATCTGATTTTGGTGTTGGCCATCTGGTGAGGTCCCTATGTAGAATCTTCTCTTGTGTTATTGGAAGAGGATGTTTGCTATGACCAGTGCATTCTCTTGGCAAAACTCTATTAGACTTTGCCCTGCTTCATTCTGTACTCCAAGGCCAAATTTGCCTGTTACTTACTCCAGGTGTTTCTTGACTTCTTACTTTTGCATTCCAGTCCCCTATAATGAAAAAGACATCTTTTTTGGGTGTTAGTTCTAAAATGTCAGTAGGTGACCAGTATGCTACTGAAGATCAGTGAAGAAATTACTCCAGAAAGCAGGAAGGGATGGAGCCAAAGCAAAAACAACACCCAGTTGTGGATGTCACTGGTGATAGAAGCGAGGTCCAATGCTATAAACAGCCATATTGCATAGAAACCTGAAACGTTAGGTCCATGAATCAAGACAAATTGGAAGTGGTCAAACAGGAGATGGCAAGAGTGAACGTTGATAGTGAACGTTCTAGTTCATCAAACTAGTGGGATAGAATGGGTGAATTTAACTCAGATAACCATTATATCTACTACTGTGGGCAGGAATCCCTTAGAAGAAATGGAGTAGCCATCATAGTACAAAAAAGAGTCCAAAATGCAGTACTTGGATGCAATCTCAAAAACGATAGAATGATCTCTGTTCGTTTACAAGGCAAACCATTCAATATCATGGTAATCCAAGTCTATGCCCCGACCAGTAACACTGAAGAAGCTGAAGTTGAATGGTTCTATGAAGACGTACAAGACCTTTTAGAACTAACACCCAATACTTAGGATACCACTATGCATATCATGCACTTGTTGAATACTATGGAAAATAGTATTTTACAGAGCTAAGCTATTTACAGAAATATTAATAAATATGAAATTTAAATTTTATTTGGGAAATCATGTTTTTGTTTATTCTTTGTAACATCTATTGTTCCTCTCCTTAATTTTTTAATTAGTCTATTTCTCAGCTGTCTATTTTCAGCTTTTTATTTTCACTCTTCTCTTTTCATCTTTTTATGTTTGAAAGTGAAAAATGTTAGTCACTCTGTCATGTCCAACTTTTTGTAATTCCATTGACTGTAGCCTACCAGGCTCTGCTGTCCATGAGATTTTCCAGGCAAGAATACTTGAGTGGGTAGCCATTCCCTTCTCCAGGGGATCTTCCCAACCAATGCTATAATTCAAGAGCCAATGCAGATTTTAGAGTATTGCAAAAAATATACCTTGGGATTGCAGGCTTAATATTTTTTAAAGATATAGTCAATGAAAGATTATATCTTTGTTGCTAAATTTTCTGTACTTAGAAGTTCATTCATGAAAGGAAAGGACTAAAGATTACTCTTTCATTTTAATTCATAAAATAGAAACTATTTCAAGCATACTTAATGTGTAATATGTATGTACCAGAGAGGAAAGAATGCTAATTACATGCTTGACTTGACAAACTTAATTTAGTTGCCTGAAAAAAGTTAATTTGATCAAATATTTTTGTTGATGTCATTTTTCACAGACCAACATGATTGGTACTTTCACTAATAGACTGATTAATTGATGACAACTGAGTTTTTATCTTTGTTTCTAAAGTGAAGATATTTGAGTTAGTTCTAATAGATGAAAATTTAAAATTATGGGTTTGTATCTAGCATTTATTTGGAAGTTTTTTCCCATGTAGCTACATTGTACTGTAGCTACTTTATATTAGAAGTAAAAATGAATATCAAAGTGTTTTCACTGGTAAAAATTTCTGATCAACAGCTGTATGGTGACCAAAACTAAATTTTTGGTGGTGAGCATGCTGCAATGTAAGCAGAAGTAGAAATATAATGCTGCACAATGAAACTTATATGTTATAAGGCAATATTGCCTCAATAAAAATTCTGATTACTAACTCAGAATACATATAAAGGTCAATTTTGGCTAAGTGTAGTTCTAAATGAGAAAGTTAAAATACAGAATCTTCCTGGGAAAATATAGCAAATAGAGAAATCTCCATTGCCTGGATTAGGTAAATATAGCACAGTAAATAACCATGAAGTTTAAAAAAAGAATGTATTGGTCTCCATTCAAGCTAAGAGATTCTATGTATTAAATCATGCCAGGAGAGTGAAAATATAAGTTAACAACATGAAAATATAAGTGTGAAAATATCAGTTCTTAAATCTAACCCTAATCCTAACCCTAGCCCCAGACCTTAATTGATGAGACTCTTATGAGCGACAGTTGCTTAGTCGTGTCTGACTCTTTGTGACCCCATGGACTATAACCCACCAGGCTCCTCTGTCCTTGGAATTCCCCAGGCAAGACTACTAGAGGGCATTGCCATTCTTTTCTCCAGGGGATTTTCCCAACCCAGGGCTTGAACCTGGGTCTCCCATATTGTGGGCAGATTCTTTACTGTTTGAGTCTATTCTTAAAACTTGTTAGTATCGAGGAACATATTTTGTGAAGTGTCACCATAGGGGGGAAAAATAACAAAACAAGGAAACTAAGCATAAGCCCCTTACTCCCTTGTGGAGATAGAACAGGAATGCAAATGTCTCTATCACAAAACATTTAGTGCTAAGTGTTATAAAAAATTTTTTTAAATGCACTAGAAATTTTAATAGCATATCTTCCAGGTCACTTCTTAAATGCAGTTTAAAGTCATGAGAATGAGACCATTTGAGCTAAAATTTCTCCTGGGAGTCTGTTTTTAATATAACCTACAGGTGTTAGAAATACTAACACTTTCCTAATAAATTTAGTTATGAGGAGAATTCCCTTAAGAAACAAGGAGCATTGTTTTGATGTATTATTATATAGTAATAGGAATTTCAGAGGAACATAAAAATGTTGCTGAATAGGCACAAAATTCTGTGGGTATTTAGAGATAATAACACATACCCAATTTATATAGTTCTGTATAACATGCGGGAAACTCTTAAGTTCTATTTTACTAATAAAATAGAAGGTAAAACATGAAACACTTACATACTTTCATGTCCAGCCATCTATATAAAACCTAAAGGAAAGCTTGATCTGTGCTTTATGTTTTTTCCCTGACTTTCTCAATGTCCCTAACAGAATTGATTCATTTGAGCATGTCATTTTTAAATGAACAGTTTCTAGCAAAGCTGATGCCTGCAATAACCTTTGGCAACTTGTCATTTAAGAGGCATGGTAACCCTTGACCAACAGACTTTACAACTGTTTATCTTTCTTTGAACCTTACACACATTGAGCCCAATTTGCTGAATAGGTGCGTTTCACCCCTGTTCGTTTTTTGTTTTTTTTTTTAATAAATTTTAAAAGCTGCTTTACTGCTTATGGTTTGCCAAGTGCTAGCTTGGTGATGTTAAAATGATAGAGTTTCCCCAAATGACTATATTATTAATATTTTCACCACAAATTTTATATAGCATTATTTCAGGTTACTGTCCTGAGGGAACTGTGGGTCCTGATTTTGAGCCAGCCTTAGGCAGGTTGCAAACTGCACACCCAAGCACTTGGGTCCAAGGTCACGGTTGAGTGAGGGATCTCTGATTCATTCCCTACTTCAACTACTACAGGGCCTTGGGAGCTCTGTCCATCCCAGGTGTTGACAGAGACTAAACCAAGGCATTCTTTCCAAACAGGCCACGATATCCAAAAACTTTTGTGCACTCCTAAAATGTTGAATTCTTTGAAAAAGCTCAGAAAAGAATGAAAAATCAGCATGCACAAAAGCTAGCATTTGTTTAGAAAGACAGAACATTCCAGGGCTGTCCCGTCTCTGACCCCTGGAGTTGGGAAAGCTGTGCCTCACTGTGGGAGTCATCCTTCTTTGCCTTATTCCCATCCTCTCTGGCTCCTAGACTTGATTATATATGGCTTTGGTCATGGTTTCAGCGAGGCTCCATTACTGCAGACCCACACAGGCCTCTGAGGTGGAATGCACCACTCATTGGGTCTTCCCTCTCTCACAATATTTAGTTTTCCTGATCTTCTGGAACATTCATGGAAAAAAGTTGGAGGAGTGTATCTGTTTTCACATTTTAAGTGTAGCAAAGTGTGATGAATGGCTGAGTTCATTATACTAAGTTCACTTAATAGTTATCAGTCATTCAAGCCACATAGCATCTTATCTTTCTATGTAATTCCTCACTAGATAATATTGTTTAAAAAAGACTCCATCATATGGCTTTCAAATCAGTAAATTCATAAAAAGCTTAAAATATCCAAAAAAGATATTTGTAATGATACACAGGAGATTTCGTTGGCTAGCAGAGTTTTAAAATGCTTACTTGGATATTTTTGGCCATGTGTGAATATAAAGTACATGCAAACATAGTGTTTGTCATCAGAATGAAATATCTTATTGTAACTAGGAATACTGGACTAATTTGTTGCATTTATTTTATTTTGTGTTTTGAAATTGATGTTAATATGAGTGTTGGACTACAAGAGTCCTTGTAATTGGATTACCACACTGTCTGGGTATTAAAAAAGATGTGAAAAAATTACTTCCAGTCCTATTAGGTTCAAAAAGATTTATTGAGATCTTGGAATATCAGACTTGCCAAAGGGGAGAACCATCTTCCAAACTCATCTTTCTTTTCTAAATTTGGTTGTCCAAAACCACTGCATTTACTGCAATTAATAAAAAACCTCTGGCAAGGCATCAGAGTGTTCCTGATGAAAGCTGCTAGCACTCTCCCCAAAAGACTTGGAACGACACTAAATTAATGTGAGGGAGGGAAGGAAGAATTAATTAGTATTTGATAGCAGAGCATTAGATGTTGATTTATTAGTCAGGACCAGCATTAGCCAAGTTGATAAACCTCAAACCATATCCTTCCCAGGTACATCCTCATCAGCACCATTAACAGTCCGTATATTAACTGATAGTAACTAGTCACAAACAAACATAAGGGACTCTTCATCAGATGGGAACACAAGTGTAGATGTGTAAATTTTCTCTTATTGAAATGACCAGAGGAATATAACAGCAATGGGGTAAATTATATCAGTATAGAAAAATGAAAAAGTTCACTAACACAAGCAAATGAAGATAGAAACAAAACAGGGGTCATAATTTATCGCCAGATGTAGTAGTGTTTGAGGCAGTAAACTTAAAGGAATAAGGAGGACTGTTTTCTCTAGATAAATGTTACAATGCACATGAAGGGTGGGGATGGTTTTTGGTATAACTCAGTTTAGTTCAGTTCAGTTGTTCGGTCGTGTCCAGCTCTTTTCAACCCCATGGACTGCAGCATGCCAGGCCTCCCTGTCCAACACCAACTCCCAGAGTTTACTCAGACTCATGTCCATTGAGTCAGTGATGCCATCCAACCTTCTCATCCTCTGTTATCCCCTTCTCCTTCCACCTTGAATCTTTCCCAACATCAGGGTCTTTGCAAACGAGTCAGTTCTTTGCATCAGGTGGCCAAAATATTGGAGTTTCAGCTTCAACATCAGTCCTTCCTATGAATACCCAGGACTGATCTCCTTTAGGATGGACTGGCTGGATCTCCTTGCAGTCCAAGGGACTCTCAAGAGTCTTCTCCAACACCACAGTTCAAAAGCATCAATTCTACAGTTCTCAGCTTTCTTTATAGTCCAACTCTTACATCCATATATGACTACTGGAAAAACCATAGCTTCATTAGACAGACTTTTATCAGCAAAGTAATGTCTTTGCTTTTTAATATGCTGTCTAAGTTGGTTATAGCTTTTCTTCTAAGGAGCAAGTGTCTTTTAATTTCATGGCTGCATTCAGCATCTGCAGTGATTTTGGATCCCAAGAAAATAAAGTCTCTCACTGTTTCCATTGTTTCCCCATCTATTTGCCATGAAGTGATGGGACCGGATGCCTTGACTTAGTTTTTTGAATGTTGTAGTTTGGTATAACTGGATTTTATTTTTCCCTATCTTGCCAATTTTATTATTTTCATTAATTACAATTGATGCTGATCTGATAGGTTTTATGTGTAATATTAAGCTGAAATATGCTTTATGTGGAGCGTTCTGGTGCTTTAATGCACTCTTTTTTTGAGGAATGGGTAATATTATTTTTTACAGATGCAGAAGGAAGTGGTAGTGAGTAAGACCAATGAACTAAAAGAAGTATGGACATGTTAGTCATTCAATACACTGTTCATAATGTTTTGAAAACCCCTTTACAGGTACACGACTATGGGTTTTGTTAAACAGTATCATGTAAATGTATACAGAAATCTTTTACATTGTTATTAGCAGACTTTATTGGGTCAATAAAATTGGGGAAATTTGAGAAAAGCATAAATTATGCAAAAGAGCTTGTAAAACAATATGGAGCAAAATGTTTTTAAATGCAAGGAGAATGTGGGACAATTTAAACTACAAAATAATTAATGACAATGATGAATTATAGCTCATAAAATGAAGCACCCACCTCTGCATGAGTCTCTCCTGATATAAATAACCAAATAAATAAATGGGAGCAAAGGAGAAACTTTCTCTTACAGTGTAATTCCAGCATATATAGAGAGAAGGATGGTGAAAATAGAAAATCACCATTTACAAACACCACAATCAAGTGTGATTCAGGCAAAAATAATCATAGATCCTAAAATTAGTGGATAAAAGTCTGAAGAGACATAGAGAATTTCCATGCTCTAAAACATCACCACACATGATACTCTTTAATGACAAAGGGAGAAATTAAAGTTACACTTTATCCAAGTGAACATCATCAGAAATGAGAGTGATCAACCCCAGGCATCTGGGATCATCTGGAGCAGCAGTAGAAAAGAGCAACAGTTGGGTAATTAGAATACAAATAAGGTTTGTGGATCAGTGGATAGCATCTTATTGATGTGTCACTCGTAAGTAAGGCAACCTCATACCTTCATGCAGATATTCTCCTAATATAATTGTACTACACACAGATGTAGCATTAGAAGCCCTCTTCCACCAAATGAAACCCACACATTGGGAAACCTTATTCCCTGTTCTCAAACAAGTTCATATTTTGTGGGTCTATTTCTCTATCTCCATATGGGATCAATAATTTAGATTTCTTGTTTTCAGTTTCAAATATATAAAAATAAGTACCATAAGAAGTTCTGGTAACATAGAGGCACTCAAAAGTGATGTTACCAGGCTCTTCATTTTTTTTCTCCTATTATATTATAAACCCTAAATTTTAACTCCAACCACTTAAGAGATCTTCTTGAGAGTCAAGTACTACTGAGAAACTAAATATGCAAATGAACAATGTCCAGACCACACACGATGCTAGAAGTCTGACCCACAGCCTCTGCAGACATCATTCTAGGGCTGTCAAGACAGGGACAACAGCTGCCATCAATCCTATTTTCACTCCCAACTCAGGACCAGACAGAGAAAGCCAATATGTTCAGTCAACAGTCACATTTCCCTTTCCTTCTTTTATTTTTATCTTTGACTATTTTCGACAATTAAACCTACCAACAATCCTATGTAGAACATCAAATAACACACATGCTTTTTCACTTTTCTCACATTAAAAATATTTAATCTTTCATTTCCCCACGGTTGTCCCCCTCCCTGCAGTTTCTAAAATCTTTTTTTTTTTTTTTTGCATAAAACTATACCTCTGAGAAGTGTGACCATGCTGGCATAGTGTTCTGGACTCTTGCTGTGGTACCACTGCCAGCAGGATGTTCCTTTATTAAAAAATGTAGAGCTTGCTTGGAGCCAATCTGATAGCCAGATGATCGAATGCAAGATATTTTTAAACACAAGTTTTTATGAGACCTGTATTTTATGGAGTTAAATTAAGCCAAAATAATGAGAAAGTCACGATGATGCTCTGAGCAGGGTGCAGATCATTCTGGCCCTGGTTGCACCCTTCTAGGGGCTGAACAGTACCACCCTGTACATGTGAATAGATGCAGGCATCTGCAGAGGAACCACGTGGCTTGGCTTAGCAGTTATCATGCCTCCCCCCGTGTGATGGCTTATCTGGAAAGGTCTGCACAGCAGTGGATGGGCAATAGGTGGAAATGTATGGTAGAAGAAGACTTCCCCAGCACCACATCCTCCTCCTCAACACACACCATCCCCTCCAGACACAGGGCAAACAGCCAGTGCTGAATAGGACACATCGGAAAAGCTGTGTTCTTAAGTTTGCTCTTTGGTAGGGTTAACCTAGGTGTAACCCTATGGTTCTTTTCCTCATTCGGGATTTTGTGTTTAAACTTGGAGACAACTTCAATAAGGTTCACGTATGTGGAGGGTCAGATGTGTTGGAGTTTTCAGCCAGTTCTAGATTGCAGTATCAGTTCCCCTCAACTTGTGTTTTTCCTCTCCTTTCTGCCTCTCTGAACTGTCTTCCAGTTCACATAGAATCCTATATTTGGATTTGTTTTTTCTCTTTCTAACTGTCTAAAGGTCCTGTATACATTTTTATTCCTACTCTTGGCCGCCACCACATTACTTACATTCACTGAGGACTGAACTTTGCCAAGCATGGTCGAAGGTGCTGGAGATACAAACACACACTGTCATGCTGTTAATGGTATCACAACACAGTCAGGAAAGTAGGCCCGGAAACCAGCATGGAGTCGAGGGGTGCACAGGAATGGAGCGTTTACCGAAATGGTGGGGATGCCTGGTCAGACAGGAGGAGAGGAAGTCTGAGATGAGTGTCGGAGGATCAATAGACAATGAAACAGAGATGGCTGCAGGTAGAGTGACCAGTGTAGACACACATGGCCCATGGGACCAGTGCTTGGCTTAAAGCTCTGATGTCATTATCTTGAAATTCTTAGTAATTTGGGGGGTTAAGGGGCTTTTCCTTTTGCTTTGGTCTCTGCAGATGATGTGGCTAGTTCAGGAGGAAGGGAATGCATGTGGAAAGGCACAGAAGCCTCAAGGAGCATGTGAGCTGAGGCGGGGGGTTCAGAGTGACCGCAAGGAGTTGTGGGGGGGAACCTGCCTGGCCAGAGGGCTGGGAAGTAAGAGGAGAACGCGGGGCAAGAGCAGGCCACGTGTACAGAGTGAGAGGAGTGCTACAATGAGCTCTCGAGAGAATTTCTGTGTGGAGAGATGACAGAGGTAAATATTTCCATCTACAGAGGAGAGGATGGAAGTATGTCCAGAGAGAAGGGAAGAAACAGGAAGTGGAGAGAAGCAGAAAAAAGAAATGCTGAGGGGAGAAAGGGTTTTGAGAATTCTGTAAAGAGATGAGACATGCTTGTTGGCTTTGCCATACAGAAGACATTGAACATGAATGGACATCATTATGGGAGTGATAGGGAAGAAGTTAGATTTCAGTGAGTTCACATATATGCTGATGGAAAAGAAGCAATTAGAGAGCAATGTTATAGTGACAGAAGAGGGAGGTGAGGTCAGGACTGATGGAGCTATTCCCAGGAGACAAGAGGGAGAATCCTCATCCCCTGATACCCAGGTTACAGAAGGGAGTTCACTCCCCAACATTAGCCCATATTTCCATCTCTGACAGAGCAGACTCACCCAAAACCATATTCAAAGGTGACTCCTCTGTCATGGCACCAACAGGCTCCCTTGACTCTGCATCCCTGCTTTCCTCGTGTGTGCCTGCATGCTAAGTTGCTCCAGTCATGTTGGAATCTTTGGACCCCATGGACTGTAGCCCACCAGACTCCTCTGTCCATGGGATTTCCCAGGTAAGAATACTTGAGTGGGTTGCCATTTCCTCCCCCCAGGGGATCTTCCCAATCCAGGTATCAAACCAGGGTCAGTTATTTCTCCTGCTTTAGCAAATGGTTTCTTTACCAGTAGTGCCACCTGGGAAGCCACTCTGCTTTCATCTCAGCATAGTTTTTATCCTTCCTTCACCCTGAGCTCTTCCATAGACTCTTCCTCAGTGATTACTTTTTCTCACAACTCCTATTACAACTGTTACCCATACCTCATACCCATACATCAACTAGAGTGAACTTTCCCTCAAGTACTGCATTTCTGCCATAGTCACTAATCCCTTCTGAGGAAAAAAAAAAAAAAAAGCATATCATGTTCATTTACTCATTCTTAAGTTCTTGTGTATCAGACAGCCTACCATCTTTCCTATTAACATGGTTCAGAAACTGTATCAAGGTACCACTGAGGATCAAACACACACGTGGGAGCACCACAAGGTCTTTTAAACTTTTGAAGGAAACAGATTCATGGTATCTGTCAAACACTGCTAAAATACTAGCTTGAATAATTAGTGACTTCAACATTGCATGCTGCTAAGTCGCTTCAGTCATGTCTGACTCTTTGTGACCCTATGGACTGTAGCCTGCCAGGTTCCTCAGGCCATAGGATTCTTCAGGCAGGAATACTGGAGTGGGTTACCATGCCTTCTCCAGGGGATCTTCCCAACCCAGGGATCCAACCTGCATCTCCTGCAGCTCCTTCATTGCAGGCAGATCTTTCACTGTAACTTACTGTAATGTCACATCTTTGCAAAGCAGAGGTTTGGGTGCTTGCTATGATAAAAAGCACGTGTGGTGAAAATCAACACAGGTTCAGAAATGAGGATTAAGAAGTCGTGCAATGCCTAACGGAGAAGGAAATGGCACCCCACTCCAGTACTCTTGCCTGGAAAATCCCATGGATGGAGGAGCCTGGTAGGCTGTGGTCCATGGGGTCGCAAAAGTTGGACACGACTGAGTGACTTCACTTTCACTTTTCACTTTCATGCATTGGAGAAGGAAATGGCAACCCACTCCAGTGTTCTTGCCTGGAGAATCCCAGGGATGGGGGAGCCTAGTGGGCTGCCATCTATGGGGTCGCACAGAGTCGGACACGACTGAAATATTTAGCAGCAGCAAGGCCTAACAGGTGCATATTTTCTAGTACTGAGTCATGGTAGTTATTTAACTATAAAATTAAAATATTATTTATCCTTCAACTTATGTGTATTATTTTTTCCAATGGCCACTAAGTTGTTAGGGCATAAACACTTATTAAGTCTTTTGGACTAAGCTACTCAGTAAACGGAGCCATGCTTATTTTGGATTTGGGTAATATGGAAGTGCTGCAGGGATACCACAGGCCGTGTGTGGATTGACCACTCTAACCCTGCCTTTTTAGAGCAGGGACCCGAACTGAAGCCAACTGCGGCTCTCTGGCCCACAGTCCGACAGGGGAAAGAACTGCTGAAACCGATCGACCCCAGCAGGTCTCTTTCCCTTGGAGAGTCCACGTGAAACACAGTAGAGGACCCCATTGTGGAATGGCCCTGGGATGGAGTGGGGTCAGAAGCCCTGGTGGAGAAGCAGGAGGCAGAGTGCGTTTGGACTGTGGCCCTTCCTGTCACTGACTCACCCTTAGGACTGAGCACCAGAGCAGGAAGGAGCTGGCCATTCCACAGAGGGGCAGGCGGGTCAGGGAGAGGGAGAGACAGGGAAGACTGACCACAGGGGCAGCGTGGGCCAGCTGTTTCCTTAGAGCTGCCACCCTGTTAGCCTGTGTGTGGATGGAGGATGCCCCAGGTCCAGCCCATGAAAGTGTTTTCATATGTAAATCTGTATATCCTCATTGTAAATCTGTATATCCTCATATCAACTCCTCCTAAAACATGTATCCACTGTAGCTGTGTTTTCTTGACCTTGGCAATCAACAAGAGCCCAATTATTATATTAGCACTTAGTGTGTGTTGTTTGTCCTTTGGTTTTTTTTTGTGTGTGTGTGTTTCTTTGTTTTGTTTTGTCTTGTGTTTTATTTGGCTGTGCCCAGTCTTAGTTGTGGCATGTGGGGTCTTAGTTGTGGCATGGGAACTCTTAGTTGTGGCATGTGGGATCTAATTCCCTGCCCGGGGATCAAACCTTGGCCCCCTGTTTTGGGAGCAGGGAGCCTTACCTGCAGGACCACCAGGGAAGTCCCATTCCTTTAGTTGTTTTATATGTTTTAATCTCCTATATATGTTTTTTTGTCCAGGAGACCTATTTTTATGGAAACCCCACAGGATAAGCCACATCATTTTTTATTATAAAATATGATTTAATGTACAGTAGGCTTTGAACCTTATCAGTTCTGCTGCATGATTTTAAACATGAGAAAAATTGAGTCACTAAAAGTAAAATGGAAAGGCTGAGATGATACGCAATGAGTCACACAACCACAATTTAGCCTTAAGGCTTTGATTCCAAAACTGATTCTACTGTGCTGTGGGATTAAAGGTACTTACTGAGTTGTCCCTAATTAATCCTTAACCTCCATCAATGGCATAATTAAAAACCTCTTTACTGAATGTAGCTCATTATGCATGATGGTATAGTATTTGTTCCATGTGTCTAAGTCCAATAATGCTCCATTCCATAAAAGTAACGTTTCTACTGTAATACAAATTAAAATATTAATCTTAAGAGGTATTTGGTCAGCATGGTTCTTAAGTATGTATTGAGTCCCAAGGAAATCTACCAGGGGAAATTCCAGATATGTATCTCCTCTTTGATGAACTTATCAAAAATTTTATGATTTCGTTACTTAGCAAAAAAAAAAATATATATATATATATGTATAAGTATATATATATATACATACACACACACATAGTTGTTTTCACTTTGTACATTAATAAATCTTGTCATCTACAATTTTTTGCCCATTTGTTCATCATCTACCCCACTGTAGGAGCATTCTTGTTGTCTCTGTATTCTTGAGAGAGTTATTTCTCTTTAGAAACTCCATTGTCTGGTGGTGAAAGTTATCATCCCCCATAATATGAAAGCCAAGTATTCACCAATCCAAGATCACTCATGATTAATGACACTCAGATCCAAGGAATGTTGGCTTTGCTTAGTGGGTTCTTGTACTGCTTGTGTAATTCACATTGTGTGTCCTGGGAGAGGGGAATGCAAAGGACAGAAGAACATTTAGGAAGACATAAATATATCTGTTCCTATAGCACTGTTTCCTTTCATGTAGATGGGTATATATTCTCCATGCCCATCTAATGTCTGATCACTGCAGTGGTCAGTGATACATGGCTCTTCCATAGGCAGCCACATGTAATTGTTTTCATTTTGTGAATATATTGCTTACTTTTTAAAAGTGTCTCAGGGTTGCAATGTCGAATATGTAAGACTCAGGTAATTTAAGTCCTATGTAAGGAATACATTTTCTAATACAGACTCAAGATGGGCTTGTACTTCAGGATGACATCACAGATATTTAATTTTTTTTTCTTCCTCCATACTCTCTAGGTAAACATTTCTTCTCATGGTTTTTAAATTTAAAAATTTCTTACAGCTCTTAAAAATCATCATGATCGGTTCCACAGAGGGCATCATCAGTATCATTTCAGTCGCTCAGTCATGTCTGACTCTTTGCGACCCCATGGACTGCAGCCCACCAGGCTGCCCTGATCATCACCAACTCCCAGAACTTGCTCAAACTCACTTCCGCAGAGGGCACATAACCACAATTTATATTATGTGAGCATGAACAGGGTGCATTTTCCATTTATTGATTTAATTTTTTTCACTTTAAATAAATTGGTTTGAGGTTGAAACTTGCTGATAATTTAAACACAGTACATGCCAAGTGGCAAGAGGATTGTAATTTTCTGATCAAAATATTTTTTATTAATATTTGGTTTTCTCCCAGTTTGTTTGTTTAACAAGTGTTTATTGAGAGCTCATTTTGTGCAAAGTATTACAGAAATGAAGCCTAAAAAATGAATAAAACCTAAACCTTACCCTCAGGAGAGATTAAAGATCAATTGTGAAAATCAACAAACACACAAGAACATTCACAGAATTTAATAATGGCATGGAGATGGGGGCACATGAGGAAACTGTTGTGTGTGAGTGAGAGGGGGGTTCTGTATACATCATGCTCTGTATTATAGGATCATTTAGACTATGGAGTGTAATATATATGGAAAGTAATATATATATACACATACAAGGGAAACAATGTGTAATACTGTAAGCTGGATTTAGAAAAGGCAGAGGAACCAGAGATCAAATTGCTGACATCTGTTGGATCATCAAAAAAGCAAAAGAGTTCCAGAAAAACATCTACATCTGCTTTATTGACTATGCCAAAGCCTTTGACTGTGTGGATCACAATAAACTGTGGAAAATTCTTAAAGAGATGGGAAGTCCAGGCCATCTGACCTGCCTCCTGAGAAATCTGTATGCAGGTCAGGAAGCAACAGTTAGAACTGGACGTGGAACTACAGACTGGTTCCACGTCAAGGCTGTATATTGTCACCCTGCTTATTTAACTTCTATGTAGAGTACATCATGTGAAATGCCAGGCTGGATGAAGCACAAGCTGGAATCAAGATTGCTGGGAGAAATATCAATAACCTCAGATATGCAGATAACACCACCCTTATGGCAGAAAGCGAAGAAGAACTAAAGAACCTCCTGATGAAAGTGAAAGAGGAGTGAAAAAGTTGGCTTAAAACTCAACATTCAGAAAACTAAGATCATGGCATCTGGTCCCATCACTTCATGGGAAATAGATGGAAAAACAGTGGAAACAGTGGCTGACTTTATTTTTTGGGCTCCCAAATCACTGCAGATGGTGACTACAGCCATGAAATTAAAAGACACTCACTCCTTGGAACAAAAGTTATGACGAACCTAGACAGCATATTAAAAAACAGAGACATTTACTTTGCCAACAAAGGTCTATCTAGTCAAGGCTATGGTTTTTCCAGTAGTCATGTATGGATGTGAGAGTTGGACTATAAAGTGAGCTGAGCACCAAAGAACTGATGATTTTGAACTGTGGTATTGGAGAAGACTCTTGAGAGTCCTTTGGACTGCAAGGCTATCAAGCCAGTCCATCCTAAAGGAAATCAGTCCTGAATATTCACTGGAAGAACTGATGCTGAAGCTGAAACTCCAATACTTTGGCCACCTAATGCGAAGAGCTGCCTCATTTGAAAAGACCCTGATGCTTGGGAAGATTGAGGGCAGCAGAAGGGGATGACAGAGGATGAGATGGTTGGATGGCATCACTGACTCAATGGACAAGACTCTGAGTAAACTCCTGGAGTTGGTGATGGACAGGGAGGCCTGGTGTCTGCCGTCCATGGGTTTTCAAAAAGTTGGACATGACTGAGTGAACTGAACTTAGCATATGGAGCATAATATATATGAAATATAATATGGTATATATACACATATATGGGAAACAATGTGTAATAGTGTGTATATTTCAGATAAAATTTTAAAAATTATTTTCATGATATTAATCCACTAATATGTAATAACCCCTGTCAAAGTAATTTTATTAAGTAATTCCCAAAGACTAGAAGTCCTGTAGGAAGAAAAGAATCCTCTCTGTGTATGCTGAGTGTTTATGGAAGACATGAGATGACAGCCAGGGGTGGTTTGTGAGGAACAAACAGAACCGTTCATCATGCTATCCTTTATGTTTCTGTGTCATTTGGAGCATTTTCCTAACAAAAGAATTTCAAGAAAACCTAACAAAGCCAAAAATATGTATTTTTGCTGGTAGATTTTCAGGGCAATGGTTCAGGACTGAGGGATTTATACTGTGACATAAATTTCCTCCCTAAAGAGGGCATTGTAAGTGAGCACTATAATTTTATGAATAGATTCATCTCATCATGCAACTTTTATTATACTTTTAATATGTATAATGTTATATTTTCTTTGGATGTCAGCATTATTACATGAATTTAAAAGTTTTGTGGTTTGAATCTTTAGAGTGAGCATTTTAGTTCAAGTATTAATCTTTTTTAATAAAAAGCTTCTTAGAAGATTTTCCACAGCTGAAAATAATTAAATCCTCTCATAAAGCTGCAGTGCATGAATTCCTTGGTAGGACAAATAGTTATTCTGCAGATGACAATGTGGAGAGTCGTCGTCTTAATTCCAGGTGTTTCTGAGCCTTACTTTCATCAGGTTAAACTCCTAGTAATTTAGAGTCAAATTTGCATTGATAAAATGAGTGGTCCCTTCTTTACAAACAAATATATAATGAGCCCCTACTTCAAATTTATGTAAAATTTTTGGCTGCCAGGTAACTTTCAGGGTCATTGATATTAATGCCAGCACATTCCATCCCCTGTACCTTCATCCCTGGCACTGAGACCTTGTAACCAGGTGGCTTCCTATAGAGAGGTGAACAGAGTTCTCAGTATCCTTCAAGGATGTGTTAAAGGTCTTAAGCAAAAGTGGGCTATTTTTTCATGATGATATCCTAATGACCAAAGAATATAATTTATTTTTCTCATTAAGTACATTATCCTATGAATACTCCAGTTGAGTTTCCATCAGTTGATTTGAAACATTAAACATAAACTGTGAGAACAATGGTCTCTTTATAGGTCATGCATTTAAATTTTTAATAATTTGTCAATGCTGCCCTCCAACTTCAAATATTAACCCTTAACATTCATAAACTGAGGATGGTCACATTTCCTTTACAAGGGAACCACTCACACCACCATTTAGATTAATTTTACTTATATAAAGTATTTTACCTAATCCAATGCTTATTCATCAGCAATTATTCAGATGTCTCCAAATTTTTAGAAGCAATGCATTAATGACAAGTATAATTATTTCATTAAAAAATAAAACCAATTCTGACATTGGCTCTCTAGTCATTTTCTTGGCTCTAAAGTGGCTCCTAATTTCTTTCAAAGAGTTCTTTGTTTATATATGCATACTGAGTGAGTGAGTGAAGTCGCTCAGTCATGTCCTACTCTTTACGACCCCATGGACTATAGCCCACCGGCTCCTCTGTCCACGGAATCTTCCAGGCAAGAATACTGGAGTGGGTTGTCATTTCCTTCTCCAGGGGAACTTCCTGACCCAGGGATCGAACCTGGGTCTCCCACAATACAGGCAGGCGCTTTACTGTCTGAGCCACGAGGGAAGTACACACCATCAATGACCAAAACGGCCAGAGCAATATTATTTTTACTTTGCTTTCTTCTGGTTGAAATATAGAGCATGATATGGAATTTACATGACAGTAAATTTGGCACTTTTTCTCGTATTTCTCTTGCTTCTTATAGAGTATGCTCACATTTTGGAGGTTGATCTGCTCTCAGCTTCTTATATTATTCCTTTGAAGGCATGGGGTGGGGGGGATGTGGCCATTTATAGTGTCACCATGAAAATTCTTCAGTTAAGCCGTGGTGGACATATGACACGGAGGACACTTTCAGCTATCTCCAATCCAGCTCTGCTTTGATTCAGTCCCTGAGGCCCTACCTGGCCAAATCAAAAGACCAGTGAAGGAGGTCTGGCTGTGGGCTCTGTTCCCAGGACTGAACTATTTTAACAAATACGTGCATGAATGAATGGAAAAATAAATTGATGTCCAAGAAAAGCAGATTTCAGAGCAAAGAAAATGATCAGGGATAAAGATGGTATGATGATATAGGAGTCAGTTCTCCAAAAAGACATAATTGTTAATGTGTATGTGCATTTGAGAGACATCAAAATGCATGAGGCAAACACTGATCGGACTGCAAGAAGAAAGACAGAATGCATTATCTTAGGTGGGGACCTCAATATCCCTGTGCCAGCAACTGGCAACCCTGGCAGGCAGAGTATCACTGAGGACATCACTGAATTCAGCACCACCATGAAGCAACTGTATCTAACCAACATTGTTAGAATACTTCACCCAACAATAGCAGATGACACATTCTCCCAAAGCTCACATGGAACATGTACCAAAATAGACCAGATACTGGACTATAAAACAGACCTTCAAAAATGAAAAGGATATTAACTATGCAAAGAATGTCCTCAGACCAACATGGAATTAAACTAGAAATCAATAACAAAAAGATAGCAAGAAAAATGCCAGAATAGTTGGAGATGAAAAAACACACTGGTAACTAGCACATAAGTCAAAGAAGAAACCCCAAGAGAAATTTGAAATGTTCTGAATTAAGTGTAATTGAAAATACAGAGCATGAAAATATAGAGGATATAGCAAAAGCAGAGCTTAGAAGGAAACTTATGACATTGAGTACATATATTAGAAGAGAAGGCTTAAAATTCAATAATCTGAGTTTCTACCTCAGGAAAATGAAATAGAAGAGCAAGTTAAATACAATGCAAACAGAAGAAAACAAAGAAACTACATCAGAAATAAATGGAATTGAAAACATCCTTATTCATTTATAAAAGCTTTATAATTAACAGGAAATTGAAAGCAAATAAGATGTTCTTGAATGGGCAGTTGCATAAACAAAGTGTGGTACCTCTATGCAATGGAATATTATCCAATAATAAAATATTCTCCAGGAATAATATCAAGCCTTGAGAAGAAACAGAAAAACCTTAAATCCACATTGCTAGTCAAAGAATACAGGGTGAAAATCTGCATGTGGTAGAATTCCAAGTATATGATGATCTGGAAAGGCATAACCATGAAGATCAGTGGTTGCCAGGGGTCTGGGTAAGGAGGGATGAATAGACTGAGAGTGGGGAGAGCTTAGGGGAGTAAACATATCCTGTATGATACTCTAAACATGCATATATGGCATTTGTCAAAACCCCTACAACTCTACACCACAAAAAGTGAACACTAGTTATTTATGGACTTTGGTCAATGAAAAATATGTGTCGGTTCTTCCATTTTAGCAAACACACTGCACTAATATAAGATGTCAGTAATCACAGAGAATTTGTCAGGGAAGGGGGAGATTTTATGTGGACTCATTTTATTTTCTGTATGATTTCTCTGCTTAAACTGCTCTAGAAAATAGTTTTTTGTTTTTTTTTTTTAAGAAAAATACTCATTGAATTCTACCCTTCAGTCAGTTCAGTCACTCAGTCGTATCTGACTTTTTGCGACCCCATGAAGCGCAGCATGCCAGGCCTCCCTGTCCATCACCAACTCCCGGAGTTCACCCAAACCTATGTCCATCCAGTCGGTGATGCCATCCAACCATCTCATCCTCTGTCATCCCCTTCTCCTCCTGCCCTCAATCTTTCCCAGAATCAGGGTCTTTTCAAATGATGTAGCTCTTCACATCAGGTGGCCAAAGTATTGGAGTTTCAACTTCAGAATCAGACCTTCTAATGAACATGCAGGACTGATCTCCTTTAGGATGGACTGGCTGGATCTCCTTGCTGTTCAAGGGACTCTCAAGAGTCTTCTCCAACACCACAGTTCAAAAGCATCAATTCTTCGGTGCTCAGCTTTCTTTATAGTCCAACTCTCACATCCATACATGACCACTGGAAAAACCATAGCCTTGACTAGACAGACCTTTGTTGGCAAAGTAATGTCTCTGCTTTTTAATATGCTGTCTAGGTTGGTCATAACTTTCCTTCCAAGGAGTAAGCGTTTTTTAAGTTCATGGCTGCAATCACCATCTGCAGTGATTTTGGAGCCCCCCAAAATAAAGTCAGCCACTGTTTCCACAGTTTCCCCATCTATTTGCCATGAAGTGATGGGACCAGATGCCATGATCTTAGTTTTCTGAATGTTGAGCTTTAAGCCCACTTTTCACTCTCCTCTTTCACTTTCATCAAGAGGCTCTTTCAGTTCAGTTCAATCGTTCAGTCGTGTCCGACTCTTTGCAACCCCATGAAGCGCAGCATGCCAGGCCTCCCTGTCCATCACCAACTCCCAGAGTTCACCCAAACCCATGTCCATCAAATCAGTGATGCCATCCAACCATGTCATCCTCTGTCATCCCCTTCTCCTCCTGCCCTCAATCTTTCCCAGCATCAGGATCTTTTCAAATGAGTCAGCTCTTCGCATCAGGTGGCCAAAGAATTGGAGTTTCAGCTTCAGCATCAGTCCTACCAATGAACACCCAGGACTGATCTCCTTTAGGATGGACTGGCTGGATCTCCTTGCAGTCCAAGGGACTCTCAAGAGTCTTCTCCAACACCACAGTTCAAAAGCATCAATTCTACGGTACTCAGCTTTCTCTATAGTCCAACTTTCACATCCATACATGACCACTGGAAAAACCATAGCCTTGACTAGACGGACCTTTGTTGGCAAAGTAATGTCTCTTTAGTTCTTCACTTTCTGCCATAAGGGTGGTGTCATCTTCATATCTGAGGTTATTGCTATTTCTCCCAGCAGTCCTGATTCCAGATTGTGCTTCTTCCAGCCCAGCATTTCTCATGATGTACTCTGCTAATGGGTACATTTTGTGCTTTTCAAAGTATACCTCAAAAAAATCGATTTAAACATTTGAAAAAAATGAATAATGACTGCATAAACTTTGGTCAATTGTTTATAACTCTTTTCTCAGTAATATAGTTACATTATTTCTTAATATTATCACAGGTTTTTGGTGGGCTGGCAGGGGACAGAGACATGGAATTGTATATAGATATATAGAGTTTAAAATTTTTAGATATAAAGAGCAAAAATTTTTCATGGACTATAGCCACAAAAATAATTCATAAGAAAAGATGTTGAGAATAACATGCATTGACATTAGCAAACCCACTAAGAATATACAATTTTAAACTTTTAATCTTGGTATTTTTCTATTAGTCTGTATATTTTGGGGGGATTCCCAGGTGGCACTAGTGTTAAAGAACCTGCCTGCCAATGCAGGAGATGTGAGAAACATGAGTTCGATCCCTGGGTTGGGAATACCATCTGGAGGAGGGAATGGCAACCCACTCCACTATTCTTGCTAGGAGAATCCTGATGGACATAGGAGCCTGGCAGGTTACAGTTCATAGGGTCACAAAGACTTGGACACAACTGAAGTGACTTAGCACGCACACATTTGTAAGTGCCAGAGTTTTGGAAAGCTTGTTTCTAGATCTTCATAAAGTTTTCAGTCAGACTGCCCTTGGCACACAGCCTTGGTGTCTGCATTAGAATGTCATAAAATTTCTGTGCACAACCTCTACCAACAGAGCCATCAGCTAATTGCCATTTCAATCAGCCACCTGTCCCCCGGAAGCTGAGCTGGCACAAATTTGCCACAAATGGATGCTGGCAAATAAAACATGAAATTGCCCAAAGAGTCACAACAAGCAGGAGACATGTCCCTAGACCCAAATCACGTGGGTCTCATCAAAGCATAATGTAGAACCATGAAATGGCAATAACTGCAAAATTAGCTCTGAAATCTAAGTATAATCCATTGTCTGTCAAGTCATCACACGATTTAAAAGGTAACTCATACTATTGTTAAATAAAGATCAACAAAGTAAAGTTAGCAGATTGAAACTCAAATAACAATTTTAAAACAAAATAACTTGGAAATGTAATTGTCTACATTTCACGGATAAATAAAATGCAATGTGCATGGGATTGTGAGGGAAAAAAGAATCTATACTATGAGCATTAATATATACTCAGAATGTAGAATCTTATGGCCTTGATTCCAAAGTGGTATTATAGCATCGCTGTTAATGCTGCCTGTAACAAACAAATCTGTTACCTTGTATAAAGTATTCAGATGGTAGAATGAGGTTTATCCTGCTGGCAGGAAAAAACCCCTTAGGTTTCACAGCCACTTCTAATCACAACTCAGAATCTTAGTGTTATCCTGTAGGTACCATGGCTTAAACGGTTACTTAGCCACATGCAGAATTTCTCTTTCCTGCTCTCATCAGCTCAAACCTCAGCATTCCAAAAGAGGACTTCACAGAATGCGATGTCCTGAGACAGTCTGCCGATGTTTTTGTGTGTGCTAAATTGCTTCGGTCCTGTCCGACTCTTTGCGACCCCATGGACTGTAGCCCACCAGGCTCCTCTACCCATGGGATTCTTCAGGCCAGATTGCTGAAGTGGGTTGCCATGCCTTTCTCCAAGGCTGCCTATGTTTTGGGGGCCTCTTAATGGCTTTGTAAAGGGCAAATCGGATTCTGAACTAGCTTTGCCTGATGTGCTAGAAAATCTCCAAATTTCCACCAGTGAAAGTCACAAGACTCAAAAGTCAATTATTTTGAACAGCTGAACTTTTCACTTGTATTTATTTCATTTAGTTTTATTTAAAATATGCCAAATATAATGTTTCTTACAATACAACAGATAAGGAGTAACATTATTTTAATTTAATTTTGACAAGTATGCGTTAGAACTTCTGAGTTTCCCCCCTCAGGGACCAGAGAACTGTGGGGCCCTTTGTGCAGTGTAACCTTATATAGTGCCCACACAGGCTTCCCAGGTGGCTCAGTGATAAAGAATTTGCCTGCAATGCAAGAGCGGTGGGAGATGTGGGTTTAATCCCTGGGTCAGAAAGATCCCCTGGAGGAGGGCATGGTAACCCACTACAGTATTCTTGCCTGGAGAATCCCATGGAGAGAGGAACCTGGTGGGCTACAGTTCATGGGATCCCAAAGAGTTGGGCTTGACTGAAACAACTGAACATGCACACACAGTGCACAGTATCTCTCATAAGCTGCATAATCTTTAGTTGTTTTATGTAGAAATGGGACTAAAAGCACCTATGTGACTGGATGTCAAGAGACTTAAAAATTCGATTTCTTACTGCCTTACTCTTTTTAGTTGAAAGATGTATATTGGGAATCAGTTTAAATGAAGTCTTTCTAGAATAACATCATATGAAAAAACAAACAAACCAAAAAAGAGCTTCCCTGCTATTAAAGAATATTAATAGAGGGCTTATTATTTTAACCAGTCACTGTTCTGAATGGCATTACCTTTAATGCCTCTTTAGCCCTCAAACCCTCCCTCTGAGATAGACATTAACTCTGTCCTATTTTAAAGACTTCCCTGGTGGCTCAGATGGTAAAGCGTCTGCCTACAATGTGGGAGACCCAGGTTTGATCCCTGGGTCAGGAAGATCCTCTGGAGGAGAGCATGGCACCCCACACCAGTGTTCTCACCTGGAAAATCCCATGGATGGAGGAGCCTGGTAGGCTACTTACAGTCCATAGGGTCACAAAGAGTCAGACATGACTGAGCGACTTCACTTTCTTTCACTTTCATTTTAAAGAGACACATGAGGGATGAAGAGGAAAGATGGGCCTGAAGCCACTGTGCTGCCTGGAGACAGGCCCACAGACCCTGCATCTCCTCACCTGGATGCCAGCAGGACGTCCGAGATAAGGACAGTATCCTTCTCGACAGTTCACCATTCTACTGGGTCTCCTTTGGTACTAGTCTGAGCATCGTGGCTTTCCAGATAGGGTCATGCCATGGATTCTGAAAGATCAAAGCATTTCAGAGAATCTGCTGCCCCATGGCAATGTAGTCCCTGGGGAGAGAGATGCCCAGAGCTGGCCTGGGCAAAAGTGAGAAATGACCACACTGGGCACGGGGACGCACTCTTGGCCGAGGTCCAGGCTTCCTATGCACACAGAGGACAGATCAAACCTCCTTTTAGTCCATCCAAAGCAGCACTCGCTGAGAGACTCAGCTTCACCAGTAGAGGAGATGAAGAACCAGGTGGACTCAGCTGGAAGCGGGGCCAGTGGTCGCAGATGGTGTAGACAGCACAGTCCTGGTGCTCCCAAGGCAGTTTCACAGGCAAAGAATTTACTACAGGAGCAGTGGGAATGTGTCTGCAAGGGCAACATTTATTACTTCGGTGCATGAGCACAAAAAATATCAACTTCAAGAACTGCCTCTGCTAACAAAGCAGAGCCCGGAAATGGGGTGATTATCTGTACAATCAAGCTGAAAAAGTATACCTTCGACTCAGAGATGGGGGTATTTTAAGCCCCCTTTTTTGCTTTAGTAATATGTTCAATTGCTTTGCTAACTTTATTTCACTTCTCTGAAGAGCAAGCATTAAGAAGTCATTTGCTTACGTGTGTGTGTGTGTGCGCGCGCGCGTGCGTAAGCATGTGCACATCACAGCTTCTTTATCCTTTCATCCATTAAGTTACTTCCATATCTTGGCTATTGTGAATAATGCTGCAGTGAACACTGGGGTGCATGTCTCTTTTTGAATTAGTGTTTTGGGCTTTTTAAAAATATATCTCTCAGGAAATGGAAGGAATACTTCATCTACTGATGGATGTGCATTTCTTGCTACCAGAGGTGTTTAAACAGTGACTATAGGAGCTCCAGCAAAGAGAAGTAAACATTTGCTTGGAGGGGTAGAAAACTGTCTTCTCTTTTCAAACTTTCTATTTGCAGGTATTTCTTTGTCCTCTCCATTAGTAAGCAGAACACAGTGTATTTTGAGAGAACGCTGTTTATGGATAAAATATTAAAATAACTATTTTTCCCTCTTTATAAATGAAAAGTTATCCATGCCTTTTTGATTGCACTCAACTGCTAAGGACTTATGCAACATTGCTGCTTATTGTTGAAGATAAATTTTTCAGTTAGAATGTCTTCTTTATGATCACTTTTCTTCTTGGCCAGATCCCAAATTTGTTAGATTATGATCCCCTTTCCTGTTTATAATACTAATTGCCAGCCACTAAGATCCTGGCTGTGGTGAGGTAAATTACTATTCAACTACTCATCCATTTCCCCTGTGAAGTATGATATTTACTATTTTCATTATGCTGGTAAAATTTTACTTTTAAGGCTATAATCATTTATTTCCTTTGATCCACTTAATAGGCATTGATAGCCTCAGGGTATTTTTTCTCATTCTTTTTCCCCCAAAATGTATTGTGTCCATTTAGACCTACTACTCAATATCTCCCAGAATCTCAGTTCTACAGTGTCTCTCATATTGGGCAAAAGATCAACTCTTTCTTTCCTGTATGATGATTTCAATCCAGCAATTAATTTTATACTATTGTTTTCTTTGCTTACATATGCCCACAGTGCTATAAAATTAAGAAATAGGAAAGAGAATTTCTTGCAAAACTGTTAAGTTAAAATAAGAAGTAACAATCTAGTTCTTACCCAGAAATCAGCAATGAAAGGGTCACACCTCTTCCTTGTCACAACCGCAGAGACTGGAGAACACTCCTCCCAGGTAATTGCATGTCTCCGATCAAGTCTTCCCTTTAAACTGATGCTTTGTAGATGACTACCAAACTGTTCCCTGGACATCACAAATCTAAATTAACCTGAAACATAACACAGCTTTCAGGAGTTATATCGTGACTGTGGAAGAGAATTTGAAACTATCTCCATTTCAGGAAGCCTTATCTTAATTATTTTTCTTATCAATGTAAGCACAACATTTTCAAACAATGAGCAAGAAGCTTAAAACTTAAACATATATCAGACAGCTGCTTCTATCCACCTATCTCCCACCACAAAATTCTAGACACACCCCATCATGCCCCCGCCCTGGGTCAGAGAGATTTCTCTAATTAAGGTTCTGCTTTCCTGTAATGCCATTTACTAATTCTACCATGATAAATCTACCATAAAATGATCGGAACTGCTCTGTTACAGTGAAATACTCTGTTACACTGGCTAAACTCATGGGTTAGAAAATGGAAATAATGCAGTTCACCGTTTGGCTCCTTGGTGACATACAAAATGTGCAAATATCTGTAACCCCCAAAGCAAAACAAAACAAACAAAAAAGAAAATAATTGCAGGTGCAGGTTTATTAACTTCTGCAGGGAAGGTCATGGTAACGCTGCTACAGTGAATGGAAGTAATACAGGCACTTATCCCATCCTATCAGGAGAAGGGAAAAATGTTAAGCAAGTTATCTAACTGAATGGACTGGTTAGATGACTAAGTAATTATTATTGCTGTGTTTAGGTAGACCCAAAGGTATAGTTAGGAATTCCTAACATTCCATTTATACTGAAGAGACTGAATAATGCTTTTTCCCTTTCTAGCCATTAATGCGTTGAAAGCCAAGTAAAATACTAAATTGAAAATTCTCTTTAATTCACGACCTTTACACTGTGTGATTCAGATGAAATGACCTCTTTGCAGACCTGGTCTATAATTTAAAATAAAGGCAGTGAGATGCCCATTCTGTTCCATGTCTTATAGCTGGATAGAGGTAAGCCAGGGGAGGAGACCTAGTGGTGTACCCTAGAGAACCAAGAGGAACGATCGCTCATTAACCATTGTCTGTTGGAACTTCCCTGGTGTCTCAGTGGTAAAGAATCTGCCTGCCAATGCAGGAGACCCAGGTTCGATCCCTGGGTCAAGAAGATCCCCTGGAGGAGGGCATGGCAACCCACTCCAGTATTCTTGCCTGAGAAATCCAATGGACAGAGAAGCATGGCAGGTTGCAGTCCATGGAGTCACGAAAGTGTAGGATACAACTTAGTGACTAAACAACAATTGTGTGTCCATGTGTGAGTTTTCTTATTTGGTAGACAATTCAGATAATATTTAAATATTTTTATCTAAAATTGTTAAATATTTTCATTTTGGAAACAGTGAGGGAGTAAGTAACTTTTCTTCATGATTCCATTAGAGTCTTGTAATTCAAGGAAATTTGTGAAAACAATCATCCTGTAATCTTCAGAAGTCTCAAGGTCATGAAAGACAAGGGCAGTTTGAGAACTCTTTCAGATGGAAGGAAGCTAAAGAGACAGGGAAGTTTAATGCAGCGTGTCATCTGAGTAGGATCTTCTAGTTTCCCAGGGGATATTGGCACTGTTGGCAAAACTTGGATGGGTCTCTAAATTAGATGGTGATAATGTGTAATGCCAGTTTCCTGATTTTGATGTATTTGGGTTATGTAGGAGAATGTCCTTCTTTGTAAGAAACACTGAAGTATTCTGGCAGGATGTGACATCATGTTGGCAACTTATCTCCAAATGGTTCAGGGGGGAAAAAAGATTCTCTATTGTAGTCTTGCAAATACACTTACATTTATTTCCAAGTTACAAATTATTGAGACAAAAAGAAGGTAAAGTACAGTTATTTTATTGGAAAAAACAAAAAGATTTGCAAAAACTGTGGAAACTTGTGTTTATCTAAAATTTTAATTTTAAAGGGGTAGGTGATTTATTTCATTCCCAGGCAACGAACACAAAATGATATATATTATTCCATACCTTTATTTTGACTTTATATATTTTAAAGTCTTGATGCATTAGGTCAGAGCTGTCTGATAAAGGAAAGGCATTTACTAGATATTTGTTCCACGTTGAATGATGATAAAAAGATTACTCTGTTAGAATTTATTTAACAGAAATCTTGATGTAATATCTGTGTAATTCTTTTTCCTTAAAAACATCTCGTGTGAAAGCTTTAACATACAAAGCTCAGATTAAACCTTGGGAGAGAGATACCAAAAAGAATATTAATATATTTAGAAGTATTGTGAGCATAAGAGGAATGCTATGGTCTGTCCTAGATAAAAGGAAAATTATGCTTAAAATAGGTGATTCAGATTATAGTAAGTAAGCAATTTTCTATAGCTTGGGGTAAACATGATAAAAACCTTTCATGACAAATATTTGTATTCCCTCTCATCTACCACCAAATGCTAATTCACAGTCACTATTAAACAACAAAAATTATTTGATGAAGATGTTGTCTGGCCCATCAGAAATGTGTTACCCAATTCTCTAAAGCTATTAGTGCTTTGAGAGAATACGTTCCTTGAATCTTTTCCAGCTTCTCCTCCCGTGTTCATGTATTGACGTCATGTTTGTCACGTTTTGAATTGCTTTGAGGCTATTCAGATGCTTTAGTTGCTTATAAATTTGCTTTCCTAAACATTTGCACCATTCACTGTGGCAGACATGAGTCTCCTGAGGATAATTTAAAACGCGGTGCTATTTACTGATTATTCTAATGGTCATTTGCACTCACAATTCTATGATAATTCTTTATGCACAGAAACCTTTTGTATTTTACTTACAAAGTTTCGTAAAAATATGTATTTATTTTCAGAACAAAACACTTGGAGAAGAAAGAAAGGACACCCAAAGAGCATATGCTTTGAGTGAGTTCAGAGACCCGATAGGAATCTGAAGACATCCTCTCTCTGTCTGCCTCTCTCCCCTCTGCAGTTGGCTTCCTCTGTCTCCTGTCCCCATGGTGACGCCAAGGCTGCCAAAAGTTTTCGACATGGTAAGGATACAGTCTTGGGGAAGAAACTGCATGGGTCTCTTAGTCTCAGTCTCAGTGCTAAAGTCCTTGGGAATGAGCTGTGATTAGCCAAATCTAAGTCAGTGCACTGCTGCCAAAATGCAAGACCATTGCAGGTGCTGGGAGTCACCCAAGTGACCACATGGGTTTGCAAAAGGGTCAGTTCTCAGTAAGTGGACAGGAGGAGGGAAGTGGGCAAATAACCCAGCAGTTGATCATTATAATTATGATGGTAAACAACAATAATGATCATGGAAACACATCTGATTGATTAACATACCAATTTAATAGCATTCTCAAACCTCTATTTGTGTTAGAACTAGATTCCTATGGGGACATCTCCAGTTCCACTTTGTTTCAAAGCCCAAGTTAATTTCAGTGCTTATTTGATTATATATATGGAACCACTTCCAAAAATCTTCAAGAGATCAAATGTTGGATTTGGTGAAATCCATATGATGAAGCAGAATCATATGAATCATATGAAATCATATGAAATCCAGAAATTCATACGATGAAGCAGAATCAATTTTGTTTTTCCATCCCTGTCCATCCCAACAGAAAACAATATCTCAACATCTGGATCAAACTTTTCTATGTGTATTTATATAGAGTTTATATATGTGTGTGTGTGTGTGTGTGTGTGTATACACACTCATACATATATATGTATATCAGGATAAGGAAGAAAGATAACCATGTACTGGGAGACTTAGAAAATAATAAATGTCGTACCTGGTCTGGGTTTGACAGGCAGGGTGAGAGATCTTAGTTTCTTATAATTCCAGCATGTACCCTCCTAACAGTCTTTGTAATTCATTCCAGAGTTCAGCTGCTCCCTCATGAAGATAGCCTGGCGTTATTTCTAAAAGAACCTTGCACAAGGATGACTCGCTCAATTACAGGCGATGTTTTTGAAGTGCATACCGTGTTTTCCACAAGAAAATACCTTTGGAGTGTTTATAGGAACTGCTCTTCTCCACTGTGTTAGAAAGCAAGTTCAGAGCAGAGCAGGTCTCATGAGATAGCATCTGAGCAGGTGTAGCATCAGTACTAATAGTTCTATGTTGTTTCTGTTGTTACTGTTTCTTTTTATATTGAGGTATAATTGCTTTATAATGTTGTGTTAGTTACCGCTGTACAATGAAGTGAATAAGTTACATGTATACATATATCCCCTCCCTCTTAGACCTCCCTTCCCACCCCCTCCCACCCCTCTAGGTCATCACAGAGCACTGAGCTGAGCTCCCTGTGCTATATAGTAGCTTCCACTAGCTATCTCTCTTCACATAGTAGTGTATATATGTCGGTCCTAATCTCCCAGTTCATCCCATGCCTTTTCTGGGTGTGCACGCCATCACAAATGGATACCGCTTTTGGCATCCATACTTCAATGCACTCTCTTCCTCGACTCTGAGAGCCTACTAAATCTGCTGCCAATTCCCTTTGCCTTTTTTGTATATACTCAGTGAAGTGGGGAGGCAAGGTAACAAGATAACAAAATAAACCAGAAAAAAAGAACGTCTCTAAAATAATGCTACTGATTTTTGCTAAAACTTTCTGAAACTAAGGGGACTTTGGTCAAATTCTAAATTCTGTGATTACATTGTTGTAGGCTCTATATTCCACTTTTATGTGGCCCTCATTTTATTTCATATACATATGTATATATATAGACTCAAATGAGAACAATTATTTATTTATACTTGACTGCATACAGTTAGTTTCGGCGCTCAGACTCTGTAGTTGTATCACGTGGGCTTAGTTGTCCCGAGACATACGTGATCTTAGTTCCCAGACCAGGGATGGAGCTTGCATTCCCTACACTGGAAAGTGGATTCTTAACCATTGGACCAACAGGGAAGTCCTGGGAACAATTTAAAATGAGGTTATCAACAGTTAAATTAATCAGCACCATGGGTGCATTAGGACTTCCAAGACATTTCCAAACAGCTGAGTAGACTCCAGATCTATGGTAAGATTAAATGAGGAGTGTGTGGGGAAATGTGGATTGGAGAGCCAGTGGTGACAAGCTCCAGGAGGAGGTGGGGGGATAGTGCCGCTGACCTCCAAGCTGTGGGAGGCAAGGGCAGCTTGAGTGTAGGAAGGGGCTCAGGGCTCAGCCTCTAGAGTCAGACAGCTTGCCCCGACCCCAGTACTGAAAGAATCCACCTGGAGAACTGGGCAAGCTGCAAGGCCTCCCCACCTCTAAAGGGGACACAATAGGAGCCTTGACATCTCTGAGTCATTTCGAAGATATAGGGAAGTAATGCTTCGGTCTCACAGTGTCAGACATGTAATGCACATGAGATAAATGTTCACCATCATAATTATTCTGAAAGTCCCATTCTCATCTCCTCGGCTGACTGGGTCAGAGTTCCTCAGTTCAGTTCAGTTCAGTTCAGTTGCTCAGTCGTATCCGACTCTTTGCGACCCCATGAATCACAACACGCCAGGCCTCCCTGTCCATCACCACCTCCCAGAGTTTACTCAAACTCATGTCCATCGAGTCGGTGATGCCATCCAACTATCTCATCCTCTGTCATCCCCTTCTCCTCCTGCCCTCAGTCTTTCCCAGCATCAGGGTCTTTTCCAGTGAATCAACTCTTCACATGAGGTGGCCAAAGAATTGGAGTTTCAGCTTCAGCATCAGTCCTACCAATGAACACCCAGGACTGATCTCCTTTAGGATGGACTGGTTGGATCTCCTTGTAGTCCAAGGGAGTCTCAAGAGTCTTCTCCAATACCACAGTTCAAAAGCATCAATTTTTCGGCGCTCAGCTTTCTTCACAGTCCAACTCTCATATCCATACATGACCACTGGAAAAACCATAGCCTTGACCAGATGGACCTTTGTTGGCAAAGTGACAGGCCAGAAGCAGAGCACCATCAGGCTAACACACCCGGCAAAATAGGGTGCTTGTTTTTGTACAGAAACCACCTTCCCCTGTCAGAGCAGCCCGAAGAACATCAGGAGTCAGCTTCCCCAGATGAGTTAAGGGGGTTCCCCGGATTCTCCACCCCCAGAGCCACTGTTGACTTGGTGGTGGTGGTGGTTTAGCTGCCATGTCATGTCCGACTCTTGTGATCCCATGGACTGTAGCCCGCCAAGCTCCTCTGTCCATAGGGATTCACCAGGCAAGAATACTAGAGTGGGTTGCCATGCCCTACTCTTCCCAACCCGGAGATCAAACCCAGGTCTCCCGCATTGCAAGCAGATTCTTCACCATCTGAGCCACCAGGGAAGCCGTCACGGAAGGTGAAAGTGAAGTCGCTCAGTCGTGTCTGACTCTTTTCCACCCCATGGACTGTAGCCTACCAGGCTCCATGGGATTTTCCAGTCAAGAGTACTGGAGTGAGTTGCCATTTCCTTTTCCAGTGGATCTTCCCGACCCAGGGATCGAACCCAAGTCTCCCGCATTGCAGGCAGACGCCTTAACCTCTGAGCTACCAGGGGAAAGTAGATCATGCTAAAATAATTAAAGGTCAGAAGCTGGAAGTTTCTTGGTCCTTAGACTTAAAAAAGCATCTGCTTCTCCTACCTTTGCCCTTCCACAGCCTTTCTGAGCTTACCTTAACCTAAAGGATTGGGGTCTTGGGTGGAAGATGATCTGTCCCTCAACCCAGGGTAATCCCAGTATGTGTGGGACGCGCTCCAGCTTTATCAAGTGCAGAATAAATCGGTTTTCTCACTAAGGCCTGATGTGGAGGCCCAGGGGAAGGAGAGAGCTAAGGAAGGTGTATGAACTTGCCTCTTGTTTGGTGATGTGCAACCTTGGCTTGGAAGGCAGATATCCCAGGACTGTGCAGTAAATTCAAGCTCTGTAGGTGTCCAGGGCTCCAGGCCATCTTGAATTCCTACATTTGAAGTGCTTGCTGCATGTATCAAAGGTGAAGTGATCCATTCATCTCTTGATCCAGATATTTCTGTTCCCTGAAGCCCTGCCACCTGCAGAGAGAAAAACGGCTTGCCAAACCCTCCTCGGAGCCCCATGCACGCTATTTTAGGCACATTTCTGAAGACTTATAATTGAATGTGACTCATCTTTGTGAGGCTGGGCTGCAGCACATAGCTGAGGGAGTCTGAACTCTTTTGAAATACAGTGAATGTACACAATATGTACACAGGCGGTGTCTCCCGGTTAAAATAAGCAAATTCTTATCAGTCAGCATCTGCTTCCTGTTTTGTTCTTCTTTTTTTCCCAAGAGCCTGTTTACCAGATTTTCCGTTGAGAGACTTCCCCATGGAGTACAGTTCACTTCATTTTTGCTCATTCATAAGACTATATATATATATACATATATATATATATACACACATACATATATATATGCACATACATATATATATACACATATCTCCCAGCTGCAAGTATTTTAGGCACATCTCTGAAGACTTATAATTGAATGCGACCCATCTGTGTGAAGCGGTGCTGCAATGCATAGCTGAGTCAGTCTGAGCTCTTTTGAAATACAGTGAATGTACACAATATGTATTTGTTGGCATGAGTACCTGATTCACTGGTGAAGAAGTCTGTCAATAATGTCTTCTCTACATCTATTCAAACATGAAGAGGATTGTTTTTTAATATGCAAATGTCTGGAAAAGACTATTTAGTCATCTTTTTTCTCCTTCCAGAAGTTGCCAGTGCAAGGAAAATAATCTAGACAAAGTAAACTCATCGCTTTCATAAGGCCCAGAATCAAATGGCTATTGCCAAGCGTTCCCATGGCAACTGCCTTCCTAAGCAAACTTCTCGGCAAAATATACAGCTGTTACTTTATCTCGTTGCTAAGTTTCCTTGACAAAACCACACCATAATAACCACTCACATATATGTGGCCAAAGGGGGCAATGCTCCCATGGGACCCACATAGCTTATCTTCTAAATGATAACTTAGGAATCCGACCTGCCATGGTCAGCACCATATGGGATTTTTTTTTACTTGTCTGTCTTGAAACTCTGCCATATTAGGAAAAATCCACACAAATCTTTAGTATATATTACTATTAGTTGTGTGAATACAAATTTTTCTTTTTTTTCATTATCTAACATGAAAAAGTATGTTACTTTTCTAAATCCTCATTACATGAGACGATAAAATGATGTGTTCCAACATTTTATATTCGCACAGTGAATATATTTTCTGTCACCATTTATTCTCATTTTTTAAGTGTGAGCCTGACTGGACGGGTCTTCGGGTACCAATTATTCTGCTTGTCTCTAGAGACAGGAACCAGTAAGAAAATTGAACTCATTTTATCAAACTGCCAAGAGAGGGGACAGACTACCTTTTACGTGTCCAACCATAACATATTTTAGCACCAGTACCAGCTGTAAATAAGCCAGAAGAATAATAGGCAAAAGCCCTAAAGGAAAATCATGTTGCCAATTGAAAATGTGCAATGAGGGTCCCTGCCCTCACCAGAGAGGGGGCCAGGACGATGGGGGAGCTTGTCATGCGTCATGTAGAAGGAGAAGGTCAGTGAAGGACGTCCTCATGACAGTAGAGCTCCAGGCAGTGACACCATCAGCCTGCTACATTTCTCCATTCCTTAAAAAAAACAAAACAAAACAAAAAAAACTTTCCTCTTCGAGCCTAATTTCACTGTATTTGGCGAGAAAACTGGCTATCAGTGATCCTGAAGATTATGTTATTAGCTTTCAGAAAGATTCAGTTTTGGCAGTGTTAGAACATCATATTTCATTTGCAAATGAGAGCCAAAAAAATAGCTTATCCCTGACAGTTTTTTCATAGACATAAAATGCAAGGAAGATCCTGGTTGTAATTTCTTACCCAGGTCAAATGTGGGCATCGAAGCCACTGCTTTCAGTCTGGAAGTGGACAGAGTGGCATTTCTAACTCTGGTTTCTCTATGGACCCACAAGGCACCTCTATGCATAAATTAAAAGGGATCCTATTAACTTCACCTTTCTGGAAAAACACACAGAGATTAGCTTTGTCATCATCTCACATGGACTAGGGTGACATCATGGTTTATATGGAAGACAAACTGACCTTCACAATCACATTTGTATCAGTGTTTTTTCAGATTCTTATTATTTATTTATTTTTTAGGAAAACATACAACTTTCTTTTCTTTAGTTTTTATTTTATATTGGAATATAGTTGATTAATGATGTTGCATTAGTTTCAGGTGTTCAGCAAAGTAATTGAGTTATTCAGAATTCTTTTTCAAATTACCTTCCCATTTAGGTTATTATAGAATATTGAGCAGAGTTCCCTGTGCTATACATTAGGTCCTTGTTGGTTATCCATTTAAAATACAGCAATTGTGTACATGTCAATATAACATTTATATAATTCATGTAATATTTATACAAAGATAACACATTATATAAACACTATAGTAATCTCATGCACTTCAGTGACATGGGAGCCTTGACAGAAGGAAGCCCTCATCTTGATGAGGGTCAGGACTCTAGTAAGAAGTGGAGAACACACCAAATAAAGGTCAGAAGGGAAAAGATTTTTAGGGTAAAATCAATTTTATTAATAAAGATCTTTCCACATGTACAGAGCAAACACTTAATGAATTCCCGGGGAAAAATTAAATCTACATACAGTGAAATTAGCAGTTTCCTAAGAAGACCAAAAATATAAATCTGCACAGCCAAGCCAACTTTGCTGCTGAAGAGATGTCTGACCAGTGGACAGAGCTTCAGACATGCCTGTAGGACTGGATCGGCCAAGCCAGCTGCCCACCTGCCTTGAGGCAGCCACAGTTCATAGCAATAATCCCATGTGTACATATAACATATCCCCCAGATGATAAATACACATTGTAAATATGTGATACATATGCATATTCTGAATATGTATGTAGGCTTACACACAATTCATTCACTAACTTGAATATAAGGTGATTTATCTATGCCTTAAGGTCTTGCCTGCTGGCTCAGATGGTAAAGAATCTGCCTGCAATGCAGGAGACCTGGGATTGAGCCCTGGGTTGGGAAGATCCCCTAGAGGTAGGCATGGCAACCCACTCCAGTACTCTTGCCTGGAGAATCCCCATGGACAGTGGAGCTTGGCTGGCTACAGTCCATAGGGTTGCAAAGAATCAGACATGACTGACTGACTAAGCACGTCTATGCCTTATACTGATGGCTCAAACGGTAAAGAATCCACATGCAATGCAGGAGGCCCAGGGTTCAATCCTGGGGTTGGGAAGATCCCCTGGAGAAGGAAATGGCAACCCGCTCCAGTATTGTTGCCTGGAGAACTTCATGGACAGAGGATCCTGGTGGGATGCAGTCCATGGGGTCACAAAGACTCGGACACGACTGAGTGACTAACACTTTCACTATTCATATACAGCTAGAAACCTAGCAAATTTGTTTTGTTTTTCCACTCACCAGAGGAAACAGTTTTTATTGATAAGTTGTCTCCAGAACCAAAGGACTGCCTACTTTCAGTCACTCCCCATTTCAGCCATCTGGGACTTGACACTTTTCCACCAGGGAAGGGATTTCAACTGCCCCTTGGTTTTCCAAAGCAGTCTTCCCTTCCCTATGTAACCTAGCTTAGCAGTTCAGTAGCAGTGTTGTTGTTTTCCAGCACTATCTGCTGCAGTTGCTTAGGAACAATCACGGGTGAAGGGGTGTGTGAGGATATATATATATATACACACACACACACACACACCTTCTATATGTTTATATGCAATTCTCATGTCTTGATCAGTTACAGAAGTCTTTGTTCTACTGAAATAACAAATAATCCCTAACGCATTAGTGGATTAAAATGGTGAAGGTTATTTTTTTTTTTCTTTCTCACCCAAAGTCCAGAAGACCGAAATTTGTTTATGGGGATAAAGTAATTAGCCTCCAACTAATAAAAATAAAGGGAAAAAAAGAGAGAGAGAGGAAAAAAAAAGTAAAAAAGAAAAATCTGAGCCTCACCTCTGACCCATTTACTTTTCTCTATCCTCTACGTGGAAACGGATGTCCAAGTCTGCTTAAGTCTAAACCCTTTGCTTTCCTCAACTCTAGTGATTTCTCTCTCCCTCCACCGCTGCCATGTCATATGCCAACCTGATTTCTGTACCGCCTCCCTGATAGTAATGCCCGCTCCCATCTTCCCACAGCTCTTCCTGAAATTCACTGCCACAGCACAGTCGACTCCCAAAGTCCTCACAGTAAATTGAATATTTGGGTCTGGATTTGTGGAATGAACATGGATGAGAATAAATAGCACCAGTTTTAATAATTGTATAATACTTAACACAGCATCTTATAAATAGGTCATCATTAAATGCTTTGACTGCTAATAACATCAATAAAAGCTGGTGGTTCTCTTAGTCAGTTTTAAGCACTGATGTTTTATTGATTCAGAGAAACTTCATGTAAAACCTCCATTCAGTGCCACAGTCCTCAAGAGGTAGACATTTACAACCTCGGAATTAGACCCCTGAGAGAAATATGCCAAGAACTAATAATTGAGATATTACACAGTCAGCCAACTGTGATCTTTTTCAGACAATAGAACCATGAACTATGTTTTCTATTTCAGAACATAAAGATTTTTTTTCACTGTTGTATAGAAAATACTTCTGTTCACTACATTGGGAGGAAATTTATGTTTGAAAAATACCTCACATTCTTTGTATTTTAAAGCACATCTAAATTCTCATTTAAAGCATTGGAAATGCTCAATGTAATAAAAAATAATAAATTCAGACTCAGCCTACTGTTCCTTTTTTCCTGAGGGAAATTTAAAGAATGTAAAAAGGATTGCGGACAACAATACATGCTCTTCTACTATTAATAAAATTAGTTAAAGATCAAATTAATGAGACTTTTTAAGGTTATAGATATAGTCTTGTATGATTTGAACACTTTTATTTTTTATTTTTTTTTGAACACTTTTTTAACATGATGAGTGCAGGAAATCATTTAGATGCAGCTGGTTATGGTTACAGAGAAGAAGGTTTCTCAAGGCAGCATAAGAAAATGAGACGGATAGTTGAAATAACTTGAGGAATTTATTGACAATCTAGTTTCTAAAAATAACTTAGTGATAAATATAATGATATTTTTACAGGAAAATAAATTTTCTATATTTATCTTCCATCTTCCTATCTATCTATCATCTATCTATTGAGACTTGCATACAGAAAAACCAAACCCTTGGCAACCCGCCTCGTAGGTACACAGCCAAGGACATTCAAGCATTTCTTTTCCTCCCTGTTTCCCAAGTCACACTCTTCACTGTTTACTTTTTTTTAAACCTTTTATTTTTGCATTGGCGTATTGCCGATTAATAAACACTGTTGTGATGGTGAACAGTGAAGGGATTCAACTATACATATACATGTATCCATTCTCCCCCAAACTCTTCTGCCATCCAGGCTGCCACATAGCACTGAGCAGAGTTACCTGTGCTGTACAGTAGGTTCTTGTTGATTATCCATTTTAAATACAGCAGTGTGCACATGTCCATCCCTAACTCCCTAACTATCCCTCTGCCCCATCCCTTCCCACCCCCCAGCAACCATAAACTCAGTTCTCTAAGTCTCTGAGTCTGTTTTGGTTTTGTAAGTAAGCTCATTTCTATCACTTGTTTAGCTTCCACATCTTCACTATTTAGAAGTAGGAAAATGGATACCTGGATTCATCAGCAGTTACCCCCACCCCCACTCCCCCTCCCCCGTCACTATTACGTAAAGCTAGTCTGCCCTCTCCCCTCCATCATGTCATATATAAGCTTATATTCAACTTTGTGCTTTGAGGATAGGGAATACTTTGAATGTATGTTAAAATGACTTCTAGACAGATGTTTAAATGTGATTTAGTCTTTATTATATTTGTTCCTACTGTTTTTCTTTTATTTCTTTGAACTTAATTCTCATGGCATATATTTGAAATAGATGGCCAGTTTATTCAGGTTTGGCAATGAGGGTGCATAGAGAGTATTATAGTCATGTGCTAAGTCGCCTTAGTCGTGTCTGACTCTGTGGCCCCATGGACTGTACCCCACCAGTCTCCTCTGTCCATGGGATTCTCCAGGCAAGAAAACTAGAGTGGGTTACCATGCCCTCCTCCAGGGGATCTGCCCAAGACAGGGATCGAACCCAGGTCTCTTATAAAGTCTCCTGCATTGGCAGGCATGTTCTTTACCTCTAGCACCACCTGGGAAGCCCAAGTTTAAAAAAACAACAATAGATTTTTATTAGCAAGGGGTTCCTTCATGTGCAAGTAGAAAAGAGGCAAAAGGTCCAGAGGAGTCCTTGTCATGATAAGCAGTCAAACAGATAAAATAAATATCTTGGATGAAATAAACACTTTCAGAACATTAAAACAAGCACCAAAAGGAAGAGTGCAAAAGCAGGCATAAATGCAGTGCCTGAGCGTCACTCACTGTACAGCCCAGCATCCCTCACCCTCCACACCAAATACCTGCCAACCATATATTAATGCATATACGTGGAATCTGGAAACATGGTCTGATTTGCAAAGCAGAAATAGAGTTACAGATGTAGAGAACAAACCATGGACATCAAGGCGGACAGGGGGTGCGGAAGGGGGCAGTGAGATGAATTGGGAGATTGGGATTGGCACCCATACACTATTGATACTATGTTTAAAACAGTTAACTACTGAGAACCTCCAGGAGTTGGTGATGGACAGGGAGGCCTGGCATGCTGCGGTCAATGGGATCACAAAGAGTCGGACACGACTGAGCGGTTGAACTGAATTAACTGAGAACCTACCGTATAGCGCAGGGAACTCTGTTCAATGTTCTCTGGTGACCTAGATGGAAAGGAAACCTATAAAAAGGTGGATATATGTATACATACTGTAACTGATTCACTTTGCCATACAGAAGAAACTAACACAACATTGTAAAATAACTATACTCTAATAAAAATTAATTTTATAAAAATAAACAAAAACCCTGCAAAGACCCTTCCCACCCATTTCCTCCCTGCAATTCTTCACCCCCGCCCAGTTCAAAACCTCACTCTTCCTCCCTGCCTTCTGTCTTAATACCATTCTATCAACCTTCTAACTAACCAATGTCTTTTTAGTTAGAAGTTTGATAGAATGGTTACTTAATTACTTTATTTTTAAGTATGGTCTATTTTTTAAGCCACTGGTTTCACCTCAGATTTATGTTGTCAACTGAGAAATATTTTTTGTGATGTTTTCACTGCTATTCATGATTGTAATTTAGTACAAAGAAAGAAGTTATTTTTCTTTGAAAGACTATATCTGAACAAAATCTACATGAGTCACTGTTTCAGTATAACAAGTCGAAATTGAATTTTTTGTCTTCTTTTTCATTCCTTCTTGTCATTCCTTTGACTGCACGTTAGTGGGGAGTATGTTTAAGCAATCCAAAGTAAATTAATTAGTTGTTTGGATTAATTTAGAAAAGAAATGAAAGAGTACACGAAAGATGAAAAAGAAAGAGATCAAAGCTGTAGATGTCCAAGAACACATAAACAAGAGAAAACAAAGAAAATTGGTGAAATAATCAGCAGAATGATATAAGAAATAGGGAAAAGACTAAAATAACTAGGAAAAAAACACCAGACATATAAGATATTTGATATGAAGAAAAAAACTGAAATAAAAGCAAATTGCATGTGATAGCAAAACTTAGAAATTGAAAACATTGTTAATGCAATAGTGACAAAATCCTGTTCTCTTTCACAGGATAATACATAAAATATTTAGAAACTATTTTCTTAGTATAACAATAGAGAGTGGGAAATAGAACAAAATTTTGTTTTGGCTTATTTTTAGTGAAAGCTTGAATGATACGTGACAAATTTTCTTCTGTTAAATGTTTTCCAGAATATCTAGCTTTCATGGCCAGGTCTTACTTGTTTTCTAGAATGCCTAGGGTTCATGACAAGGGACAAATGACAATTTATTCAAAACTTTGTTGATGTTAAGTATTTTGTAATTTACATGTTCCTAAAATATCTGAGTGTCTCTTCATGTTCCCATATGTCAGTTGTATATGATTCAAATCAATACCTATGATCATGTATATTTTTGACAGTGTTATTAATTGATAAATCCTTAGAAACAAGAACAAAATGGAGCACAAATTGAGTGTTCAATTAGTATATTTTTATTGAACAAATTTTATTTTATGGTCATAATCATTTAATCTTTGACCATAACAGTAAAGTCAACTCCCAGGGTGAAAAAAAGCAATGAAATCACACTTCTTTTTACTTCTTTACTATAAATAAATAAGATGGTTAGATAATTTTATTTCTGTAGTGATGAAACAAAAATGCTACTCTAAGCATGCCCAGGAGATTTTCCTGTCGTCAGGCACATCAGTGAAAAGACATTGCACCTTCAAGCAGTTGGTTAGTGCCGGTGGCTTCAGAAGGACACTGTTCTCTGTAAGGACATGTTGAACTAGACAATGGTTTTGTTGTTGCCTGGATGCACCCACCTGCCACACGTGTCTTCAAGTGATTCTTCAGATAAATCTTAAAGCATATATTCCATTCTTCTGCAAGAGAGGTAGTCTGTGTTTATTTATTGCATTTTTGCTCAGTCTAACTTAGATATGTTTACTTTCTTGCTTTGCATGGACATTACAGATATACACTCAGATTAGCTCAGGCTCAATGTAGATTTAATGTAAGAGTGCCTGAAGATCAAGAAATGTGATTCAGGCATCTCTCAACAGAGACAAATCCAACTCCTTAGCCACATTTCCAATGTCAGTCCTGAAAAATCCAGCTAACGAATTGTGTGGTCTAGTCCATCTTTCTACCCATGGCCATAGCGTTCAGGTCGGTCTGTTTACCAGATGCCCACTTCTAGTGTGAGCCACTGAACTGAAGGTGAATTCATTCCTGGTACATAAGCTGTGTCTAGAACACAAGAACAAGCTGGCCTTAGAGAAAAAGATGAGAACAATTTACTGTTTTGCATATTGAATACCAGAGGTGGCATGGCTAGTCATTGCTGAGTACTTGTTAAAGACATATACCCCCTTTCTTCACTTGTCTATTGAAGAAATATTTGTTGAGCTCTGCTCTCAGCAGGCATTGAATTAAAAGCAGGCAAGTCACCTACTTCCCTCACTCCTACAGTGTTGAGTAAAGACAGACATTAATCAACTAAAATATGATCAAGATGATTGCAGATGGTGATAAGATATATAAGGAAACAAGCACCCATCTTAAGAAGCAGGGTCAGCAAGCTTTTTCTTCAAAGGGCCAGGAAGAAATTATTCTAGGCTTTGCAAAACATGTTTTCACTGTGCCAGCTACTCCAATTGGTCACTGTAGGGTGAAAACAGCCACGGGCAATCTTAAAAAATAAATGTGGCTGCATTCCAATAAAATTTTATTTAGGAAAACAGTCTGTAAGCGCTATTTAGCCTGAGGGCCCCAGTGTACTGACCCTATGTTACAGAGAATAATGGAGTGATGGTGGCTATAGGTAGTATTCAAAAAAGTGAGCTCTCTGAAGAAGTAACGTTTGAGCTGATTTGCAGAAGATGAGAAGGGGCCAGTTATAGGTAGAACTACAGAAATGGGTCACTAGGAGGAGTAACACAGTCAAAGGCCTTGGAGGCAGGAACTTGGAACATTTAATGAAGAGAGAAGAGCCTGGGATGACTGGGGCTTAATGAGAAACTGAGAAAACATTATAATGAAGTTTTGAGAGGCAGACAGAGGTCAGCTTGAGTAGCTCATCAAATTGAAGACAAACCTGAATAACCTGGGAGGATCAGAACCACGTCAGCCAGAACTAATGGGCAGCCTTCCTGGAGCATTAGTATGGATTGGTCAACTCTCTCCCCCTTGCTGTCCCTCCACAGGGCTCTAATTCCTTGGGAAAGAAGCAAATTGTCATTTATATACATGATGAGTCACAGTCTACAAGACTGCACAGAATGGAGGAAAGGATATTACAGTGGGCTTCCAGGACACAAATGCATGCCCAGTGCTGCTCTTCAGGGAGCGTGCAGAATGGTAGAGAAAACTTCCACCTTCGTTAAGCTTCAGTTCAGTTTATTTCAGTCGCTCAGTCGTGTCTGACTCTTTGCGACGCCGTGAATCCCAGCACGTCGGGCCTCCCTGTCCGTCACCAACTCCTGGAGTTTATTCAAACTCATGTCTATTGAGTCGGTGATGTCATCCAGCCATCTCATCCTCTGTCGGCCCCTTCTCCTCCTGCCCCCAATCCCTCCCAGCATCAGGGTCTTTTCCAGTGAGTCAACTCTTTGCATGAGGTGGACAAAGTATTGGAGTTTCAGCTTCAGCATCAGTCCTTCCAATGAACACCCAGGACTGATCTCCTTTAGGATGGACTGGTTGGATCTCCTTGTAGTCCAAGGGACTCTCAAGAGTCTTCTCAAACACCACAGTTCAAAAGCATCAATTTTTCAGCACTCAGCTTTCTTCACAGTCCAACTCTCACATGCATACGTGACCACTGGAAAAACCATAGCCTTGACTAGATGGACCTTTGTTGGCAAAGTAATGTCATTAAGTTTATTTACTACTTATTTAAACTTTATTGATGAATCGATGTAGCCAGACTGATGTTGCACTGAACCATTCTCTGTTATTAAATGAAGGTCTTTCTTCCTGAGAATATTCTTTCCTCTGAAATAGACTTTGCTTGAAATTTAAGCCATTTCAGCCATCTTTTCATCAGTAGTGGGTCTTCCCTGGTGGCTCAGAGGATAAAGCGTCTGCCTGCAATGCAGGAGACCTGGGTTCGATACCTGGGTTGGGAAGATTCCCTGGAGAAGGAAATGGCAACCCACTCCAGTATTCTTGCCTGGAGAATCCCATGAACAGAGGAGCCTGGCAGGCTATAGTCCATGGGGTCGCAAAGAGTTGGACATGACTGAGCAACTTCTCTTTCTTTTCTTTCTTTCATCAGTAATAACTCGATCATGAATAATTTCTGTATTCCTATTAATATTCTTGAACTGTGCCCTGAGATGCATTTTTATTACTGGTCACAGTTCAATCTTTGGAATCTCACTTTTGATCTTTTTAGGTGGGACTGGGCTTCCCAGGTAGCTCAGCTTGTAAAGAATCCACCTGCAATGCAGGAGACCCTGGTTCGATCCCTGAGTTGGGAAGATCCCCTGCAGGAGGGCATGGCAACCCACTGCCTGGCGGGCTACAGTCCATGGGGTCGCAAAGAGTTGGCCACAACTGAGCGACTATGTACAGCACAGCAAAGCACAGCACAGGTGGGACCAGTGTAGCTCATTTCTAGGTCTAATTTCCCCACTACCTGAGGGAAAACTCTGCTAATTACTCTCCTCAGTGCTCTGTGAATGATAAGGTTTTCCACCCTGGGTTTGGGGAACAGGAAATATTTCTGGTTGAGTGTGGGTTCTGAGATTGCGTTTTCTGAATCTTGCAGGTGGCTCTTTGCCCAGGCATGCATCCTTTCCTCACAGGCACCCACTGGTGATCTGTACTCAGCGGAAATTCAGGATGCACCCTCTGCAAAGCGCCAGAGCTGTTTGTCTGTCCACCTGTCCCTTGGCACTCAGTCCTGTGTACTTCATCTGCCTTGGCCTCTCCAGGTATCAATTCCGGTTGTAGGTCACATTCCCCCCGTGCCTTGTCATCTCTGAGCTTCGGTCTGGGTCTGGAAACTGTCTCCAGAAAGCGCAGCCATCTGGCACTGGCCTCATCTGCTTCCTTTCTTCAGGTATCACTCCACCATGCTGCCCACAGCCCAGTTCTTAAAAACTGTTGTTTCTCATGTTTTATCTATTTTAAAAACTGTTTCAAGAGGGAGGGTCTTTCTAATCCCTGTTACTCCGTATTGGCTGGAAGTGAAAGTCCTCAGGTGCTACAATTTTTTTCTCTGTTTTTCCATATACACCCCCAGGCACCTTCATCTGTACACACCCGCTTCTAGGTGATCACACCATGACTTTCAATGAATCTTGCAATCTGAAAAGTTTGGGCAGTTTCCTAGAACTCTCCAAAGGTGCTGTGAGACCAGCATGTCGATTCTAAGAGGGAATGAATGAATAAAAATATTATTGGTGTGTTTGAAAAAAAAATCACTTCGAGGTTAAGTGAGTTTTTCATTTTAATAAAGAATTGGGGAACTTATAAATGCAGATGTTAGTAATTATTCCTATAATCCATGCTTGAATAATTTATTTAATATTTCTTTGGGGTCTTTTATATCAGTTTGTATAGGTGACAGTTTTGTCTTATAACAGGAACTCCCTGGGCCACTGTTTGAACATGGATGGTGTGTTTATTGCATGCTTTATCATAAGATAATCCAAACAGAGAGTGCAACGGAATGGAAAGATACACATTTTGTTAGAGGCAACTTAGTGCCTCAAAACTTATTCCTCTCAGTTCCCTCTGACTCCTAGCCTGGGATGCATGAATGCCTGCTCCATGGAAGAATAAAGATCACATCTCTAGGTCTATCTAAAAACAAAAGAAGTATTTGAAATCGTTGAATGAAGTTTAGAGTGTTAGAATTAGAAGATACATCAGATAATCTAGCTGGATCATTGATTATGATATATTTTGCCTAGTAAACTTCTAAACCATGATGCATATTTTAATAATTAAGTATCTGCCCTGGGAAGAAATAGTTCAGTGTATCATCAAACGTAGCATTCCATCATGCATCTATATAAATCATTGAACAGCTCCAGGAATGGAATTTTTAATAAATTATGTTCAAGGATGCCATGTCAGTATCCCAGTAGGAAATAAAAGTTTTCAAGACAAAGTAAAAAATTTAAACTTTGTGTTTTTGCTTTGTAGGCAATACCCCATTTTTTTAAGAAAGTGATGATGTAATATTGACAAGGAGCTGTATTTATTATTTTTATTGGTGTTGAACACATTTAATAATTTCATCATTTGTACATATATGTATGTATCTCCCTACATATTGACATATAATATAGATTTATTTTTAGCCTTCTTTAGTATCTGCCTTAGCCAGTCATTCTCTCCCTGCCCTTCTCCTGTCCTCTTCCCCCTCTCCATCCCTCCCCTTTTTCTTTTTCTTTTTCTCTTTCTTCATCTATCTGTTTCTCTGTGTCTGTCAATAGAATATCAATATTTTATTTTTCTGCTCAGTTGACAAAGTCAAGTAAAGGTGATAGCCTTTGGCCTGAGCATTTAGCAACATTTTAAAACTTTATTTATTTATTCATTGTATTTTATTTTTGGCTGTGCTGGGTCTTTCTTGCTGTGCTCAGGCTTTCACTATTATGTCAAGTTGGAGCTACTCTCTAGGTGGGCTGTGCAAGCTTCTCATTGCAATGACTTCTCTTGTAGCAGAGCACAGGCTCTAGGTTTATGGGCTTCAGTAGTTGCGGAGCACAGGTTTAGTTGCCCTGTGGCATTTGGGATCTTCCCAGACCAGGGATCAAACATGTGTCCCCTGCATTAGCAGGCAAATTCCACTGGACCATGAGAGAAGTCCTAAGTAATCTTTTAAAAATATTTTTTAAAACCCTCCCTTCAAAGATTTACTGAAGTATCACTTAAATACATTGCATTATTTATCAAGGATAGTTTTGGCTCCACTCCCCCTGCTGCTTCAAAAGTAATAAATGAATCTTGCTCTTACCAACAAGACAATCAAGGTTCTAAAGGGGCACCAGAGTGACTAGTTTGAGCTGTCAGTGTCAAGATATTCAACAATCAAAATGTTCTGGGGTAACATGAAAAATCTCCATCTATATTTCACTTATTGAATTTATGTGTCTTTACATAGACCAGACTATCAATATTAAGGAAGCTGGAACATAGGGAATCTGCAGGGGAGGCATTTTGAAACTTGTATTTGTCCCCAGGCCAGAAGGAACGTACCCACTCTCATCACTCGCTGTTTTAATGGCTTGGTTCCTCTTTGGAGTTTGTGCTGTAAAACATGAGGTCAGCTTGTCACTCTGACCTTGATTCTGCCTTTCAATCGTAGTTTCAGAAAGTTGCTTTGACGGCAGCCTGAACTATTCCCTCCCAGAGATTTCCACCCATAATTTCTCCAATAAAATGACTTCCAATGAATCACAGCCATTCTAACAATTTTGCAGCCGTGCCCTCTTGACCATAATTCAGAACATAGCACAGAGCTCTCACACGCCTTTAAGGTTAACTGTTCCTTTAAATATCAGGTCAGAAAAAAACGAGGGCTATATAAGGATCAGGATGGACATGTTCATTTAAGGAAACAGGAGAAGTTTTTATAGAGAATTGATCACTGCTAATAATTAATGATTCATATGTGCATTAACTTTGTGATAAACCTCAGCCTTGCTTTGCCAACAAATGATAAATCACTTCAGATGTGACAGAAACATTAAAAATAGGTTGCCACTGTGTCTATTAAAATTTCCCTACTGTCCTTTTGTATTTGATTATCTTTCTTTCCCCAGCAACCACTTCTGAGTATCATTTGATTTCTTTTTTTACATATTTCTTTGTATTATTCTTTGTAAACCAGGTTACTAAGAAAGTTTTCAATTGCACCAGCTTTTTCCCTATACTGTTTTAGATCTGCTAGGAATGAATTCCTTCCTAAGAACAGCTCCCAAGAAGCCCAGAGGATGCAAGGTCCCTATTGATCTGGCAGCTCAACAACGTGAAATCCATCGCCTTGGGGACACCCTCAGCTTCCCTGGATGTCACTGTTTCCCAGTCCCATCAGAGCTGTGACACTTTTCATGTGTGACACATCACTTCTGTATTTAAGGCAGGAAGAGGTGCAGAACCTTGCCAATCTCATCCTTACTTCATATCAGCAAAGAGAAGGAAGCAATGTTTTTCTGTATTTTTTCAGTAAATTTCTATTCTTGACTATGCCAAAGCCTTTGACTGTGTGGATCACAATAAACTGTGGAAAATTCTGAAGGAGATGGGAATACCAGGCCACCTGACGTGCCTCTTGAGAAACCTGTATGCAGGTCAGGAAGCAACAGTTAGAACTGGACATGGAACAATAGACTGGTTCCAAATAGGAAAAGGAGTACGTCAAGGCTATATATTGTCACCCTGCGTATTTAGCTTATATGCAGAGTACATCATGAGAAATGCTGGGCTGGAGGAAGAGCAAACTAGAATCAAGATTGCCTGGAGAAATATCAATAACCTCAGATACGCAGATGACACCACCCTTATGGCAGAAAGTGATGAACTAAAGAGCCTCTTGATGAAAGTGAAAGAGGAGAGTAAAAAGTTGGCTTAAAGCTCAACATTCAGAAAACTAAGAATCATGGCATCCAGTCCCATCACTTCATGGCAAATAGATGGGGAAACAGTGGCTGACTTTATTTGGGGGGGGGGGTCCAAAATCACTGTAGATGGTGATTGCAGCCATGAAATTAAAAGACACTTACTCCTGGACGGAAAGTTATGACCAACCTAGACAGCATATTAAAAAGCAGAGACATTACTTTGTCTACAAAGGTCTGTCTAGTCAAGGCTATGGTTTCTCCAGTAGTCATGTATGGATGTGAGAGTTGGACTATACATAAAGCTGAGCACCGAAGAATTTATGCTTTTGAACTGTGGTGTTGGAGAAGACTCTTGAGAGTCCCTTGGACTGCAAGGAGATCCAACCAGTCCATCCTAAAGGAGATCAGTCCTGCGGGTGTTCAGTCCTGTTGGTAGGACTGATTTTGAAGCTGAAACTCCAATATTTTGGCTGCCTGATGTGAAGAGCTGACTCATTTGAAAAGACCCTGATGCTGGGAAAGATTGAGGGCAAGAGGAGAAGGGGATGACAGAGGATGAGATGGTTGGATGGCATCACCGACTCAATGCGCATGGGTTTGTGTAGACTCTGACAGTTGGTGATGGACAGGGAGGTCTGGTGTGCTGCGGTTCATGGGGTACCAAAGAGTCGGACACAACTGAGCGACTGAACTGAACTATTCTTAATTAGACTAGCATCAAGTCTGTCAGCCACCCTATAACTGAAACCTTTAGAAACAGTTTGCACAAGTGTGGTGAAAATTATTTTATTCATTCAATAGATTTAGCTAGATGACCCCTAGAAGCACTCTCAGTTTAGGGGTCTGTGAGGACCTTGCTTTCTCTGGTTCAGAATAGTGATGTCGATGGAGGCCAATGTGGGAAAAATAAATTATTCATGACCATGTGTTAGTGTTGGAAAGGATGGTGAAAAAGTTAACTGGAGCAGTAGACAGGTGATCTAAGTACAAAGCAGGAATCCAAGATATGTGAGCTTATAAGATCCATGGTAATGCCTTGGTGACCTGAAGCTCATGTCCAGTTTTCCTACTTGAAAGCAAAACTGCAAAATCAGTAATTTGGGGTACAGAGTTCAGACTTCATCTCAGTTTCTCTGACTTTCTGGTTACACCTCAGCTTTTTCACCAAGTGTATATTGCTTAATTACTTACTTAGAACAAGTTAATGAAACTATCAAAAAAGCAGATGTTAAAAGAAACATTAGACTGCATTATGAACTGAATATTTGTGTCCTCCTAAAATTCATATGTTGAACTCCTAACCCTCAGTGTGATGGGGCTTTAGGAGGACTTAAATGAGATTACTCAGGTGGGCCCTCATGATAGGATTAGTGCCCACAACTTGCCTTGGGCTTAGCTTCCAGGATTGTAAGAAATAAATTTCTGTTGCTTTAAAGGATCCAGTCTGTAGTATTCTGTGATGGACACCTAAGTTGGCCAAGATAGGCTGCATTGCTAAGCTAAGTCACTTCAGTCGTGTCTGACTCTATGTGACCCCATAGACGGCAGCCCACCAGGCTCTGCCGTCCCTGGGATTCTCCAGGCAAGAACAATGGAGTGGGTTGCCATTTCCTTCTCCATAGGCTGCATTAGGTACTCTCTAATAAGACATGGAACAACCATTACAGTTTATTTTGCAAGTTTTTTGTTGTGATTGCTCTTGTTCCTTTAGTCAATAAGTGTTTAAAAAGCAAATGTTTGCAACTTTCTACACAGTCGTATAAAAAAGAAGCCGCCTTCAGGTTGAGCTTGAAGTTCCAAGCCTAATGAGACTGAGGAAACCAACTAGGAGGGCTGGTGCGTGCTTATAGTTACATAGTTCACATTTTTTAAAGTTAATCCATTAGTGTGGCCTGATTTAAATTGAAAAAGTTGGCATGAGTTTCAGGGAATGCTTGGAAAAAATTAGGAGGGGAGAATACATGTTTAAAAAATAGTTATATTTTAGATATTAATTGTAGACATCTTTGAAAAGAAATCATTTATCATTCACTTAATCAATATTTATTAAGCACCAGTTATGCACAAGACACTGCTCCAGTGTCTGTATTTATCATAAAACAAAATACAAATATCTAGTTGAGGGAGACAGCTGATAAATAATAAATATGAAAATGAGTAAATTATGCACTATGTTAGAAGTTAAAGAAAAGCTAGTAAAATGTGGTATAGAGATTAGTAACTCTATGGTAGTGATGGTGTTGAAAGGAATGGTCTTATTGAGAATGTGAGATTTGAGCAAAACCTTGAAGAGATGAGGGGATTTTCAACTGGATATCTTGAGACAGAGATGCAGGATCATATGCATGAGGCACAAATTGTATGAGGCATTATAAACTCATTCATATTGTATGCAGTCTACAGAGAATGCCAGTAGAAACCTATGGAACCAGAAGAACAACAAAATTTAATTTTCAGAAATAGAAATTTGATTAGGAAACTAGATCAGAGAATTGAATTTTCAATAATGTTTAAGAAATGTAGCTCAAGTATTAATGCTTTCAGTTTCTGCTACACTCAAGTTCTGTGTATGTAAGAGAAATCCATCTACTGGTACCACTTTTTGTTCAGTCACTAAGTTGTATCTCTTTGTGAACCCATGGACTGCAGCATGCCAGGCTCCTCTGTCCTTCACACTCTCCAGAAGTTTGCTCAAATTTATGCCCACGGAGTCAGTGATGCTATCTAGCCATCTCATCCTTCTCCTTTTGCCTTCAATCTTTCCCAGCATCAGGGTCTTTTCCAGTGAGTTGGCTCTTCATGTCAAGTAGCCAAAGGACTGGAGCTTCAGCTTCAGCATCAGTCCTTCCAATGAATATTCAGGTTTGATTTCCTTTAGGATTGACTGGTTTGATCTCCTGACAGTCCAAGGGACTCTCAAGAGGCTTCTTCAGTACCACAGTTGGAAAGCATCAATTCTTCAGTGCTCAGCCATCTTTACAGTCCAACTCTCAGATCCATACATGACTACTGGAAAAACCATAGCTTTAATTATACTGGCTTTTGTCAGAAAAGTAATGTCTCTGCTTTTTAATATGCTGTCTAGTTTTGTCATACCTTTTCTTTTTACATAAGCACACACACACACACACATAGAAAAACACACATACCTTTTAAATAAAAAAAGTTTTTAAATTATCGCTTGTATTTTCCTAAAGAGAGAATAGGGATTCTATGTTGGCTCAGATGGTAAAGAATCTTACTGAAATGCAGGATACCTGGGCTTGGTCCCTGGGTTGGGAAGATCCCTGGAGAAGGGAATGGCTATCCACTCCAGTATTCTTGCATGGAGAATTCCATGGACAGAGGAACCTAGCAGGCTGCAGTACATGGGGTCTCAAAGAGTTGGACACCACTTAGCAATTAAGCAAAAACAACAAAAGAGAAAATAAAGTTGAATTTTAACTTACATAAATTAATTTGTCAAACTATCAATGTGGAATTTTCGATGTGTAAACTGTGAATTAACAATTCAAAATTTGAGACATTTCAGAAAAACTAAATTTCACTACAGGGAGTTTTAGGTCCCCATTTTGAAGAAGTAGAGTTATTTGTATAGAAGAACTATATTTAGCTAAAGTCTCAGTAGATAAATTTAGTATTTATATATTAGCATGAAATTGTTTCATCCCAGAGGAATTAAAATATGCTTGTGCTACTTCTGACTGAAAATGTGAAATCAGTTGGCTTTTTAGTCCCCATCCTCCACAAGTGAAAAATATTTTTTTTTCTCACTGCAAGAGGTATTTCTATCATTGTTTAGAAGAACAATCGCCACCAGTATTATTCAAGGTAAATAAACACCGGGCTTTCTTTTCTTTTCTTTTAACTTCTTCTTTTGACCAGCCAGGACCTGTCCAACCTGAGCCCAAAGGTCCATCAGAATGTCCAGGAACTGGTCAGTATCTTTAACTGAGGACAGCCTGACCTTAGAGTTAAGAAGGTAAATGCTGTCTGTTTGGATACATAGACACAGCTGAAGATCATTTTCTGAATGAGAAGAGCAAGGATGCTTGGATCTGATCAATAACACCATATTGCTCACATCGCTGGGGCAAATTTCAAGGGGTCCCTGACCTGCCTGTCATTTCTGTGTCTGTGCTGGTGGACTTCCTCCACAGTTCAGGATTTGAAACTAAATGAAGATCCTGGGATGATAACATCTCTGATCGACTAGCATGTTTAAGAATGAGTCTTGGTACTATGGGGTTCATATGACTCAGTGGTAAAGAATCTGCCCACCAACACAAAAGCTAAAGGAGACAGGGGTTCAAACCCTCGGTTGGGCAGATCCACTGGAGGAGGAAATGGCAACCCCACTCCAGTATTCTTGCCTGGGAAATCCCACAGACAGAGAAGTGTAGTGGGCTACAGTCCATGGGGTTGCAAAGAGTCAGACATGACTGAGCAACTTACCATACACATATACACGTTGGCGCTATGAGTGGCAGAGCTGAGACTCAGACCCAAGTCTCCTCCCTCTGAGTGAGGGGTTGGGCTCCTGTGTGCCAGTGTTGCTCAAAGCCACCTAAATGGGGTTGCTCAATTTAAAGGAGGTGAGATGTGTCTCAGGTTCTGTGTGTATTTGTGTGTGTGGATGGGAATGGTGTGATTCTCACACACTGGGTGCTTATAGACAGCAGACATTTATTGCTTACAGTTCTGCAGGCTGGGAGTCCTAGATCAGGGCACTAGCACGGCCAGGCTCCGGTGAAAGTCCTCTTCACAGTTGCAGATAGCCATCTTCTCACTGTGTGCTCACCTGAACAAAGGGGCAAGGGAGCTCTATGAGGTCTCTTCTATAAGGGCAGTAATCCCACTCATGGGGGCCCCATCCTCATGACCTCATCACCCCCTCAAAGACCTTACCTCTTAATACCATCACCCTGGGGCTTAGGTTTTAACCTATGAATTTCGAGAGAGATAAACATTCTACAGCAGGTGTGGACAAGCCCTTTAAGGGATAAGGTGTGCTTCAGAATAAAGGGATTGTGCCTGTCAGGAAACACGAGAAGCCTGGGGCAGACTCTTGAAATTAGATTTATTCTCACTTTTATCTGGCCTTAAACCACTTTTATCACAAAGAGTATAGGCTCCAAGAAAGTAATATAAAAACATGTCATTTTCATAATCTTTTGGTTCTGTTAAACTTACCTAGATATCTTCAAATGATTCAATTGACTAAAAAAAGGTCTAATGTATATATTTTTGATAAACTGAAATAAATTTAAGCTTCACAGAAATTGTCTCCTGCAGAAACATCTGCCATCATACCCTACTGTTGGTGGATACTTAAGCACTTTTATCTCTAAACTGAGAATAAAAGCTCTTGCCTGTCTAACCAACCGTGTGATTGTGAGAATGAAGATTGTGGCAGGAGGGTAGATTCTTTTTAGGGGGTTCATGAAATTTAAAACTGTAACTGTTAAAACCATCAACTTGATCTGTGCTTGAGGAAGCAGCTTCCCAGAGAACCCGACATGCTCATCTATTAGAGTATTCATTTGGCCTTTGGATTCCTAATTGTGTGTGCAAGACATGGAAAAACCTGACTGCAGTTTAGGGAAAAGCAATGAAAATGATGAAGAGGCTGTTTGCATTGATTTATGAAGACGCGTTAAGGGAATGCAATATGAATAACCCTTCTAAGTGATGACCAGGGAAAGACAGAATAAATGTCGACAAGTATCAGCTGGGTGTGAACACTGGCAAGGGAGACGGGTGAGGGTGCCAAAGAATATGATGAGGAATAATGAGGCAGAGTGGGAAGAGTTTCCTCAGAATGGATTTGTAGTAATTTTCTTGCCCTGAAAACTGTCCATCAGTGAAGAAGCTCTATACCATGATTAGAGACTCAAATCTGAGGAAATGTATGAGTTGTAATAACATGTGCAAGTGAACCTGGAAGGTGGGGGATGGCTTTGCTGGGGCAGTGGGGTGTGGATTTAGGCTGGGATGGCTTTCTTGGGGGGTGGGGGTGGGGGGATGGATCCAGGCTGTCCTGCTTCAGATGCAGCCATGCAGGGTCCACATTTTCTTCTCTCTCCTTTGGGGAAACAAGTGGGGACTGAGAACTTCTGGGTCTTGACTCCACATCTTGTCCCCACTCTTCTGTCTGGACTCCTTTAAAGAAGCACAGACAGTAGTTCTGCTAAGCCAGGAGATGACTTGTTTTCATGAGGCTCACTCCTCTGACCCATAGGCACAAGGGGAAGTGAAACTGTCCATCACTCAGCCTGTTGGACTCTTTGCAACCCCATGGACTGTAGTCCACCAGTCTCCCTTGCCCATGGGATTCTCCAGGCAAGAATACTGGAGTGGGTTGCCATGCCTTCTTCCAGGGGATCTTTCCCACCCAGGAATGGAACCCAAATCCCCCATATTGCAGGCAGATTCTTTACAAGGATATAAGGCATGATATTAATGTTGTAACATTATGTTCCTTTATTCTTTTTTCACTCAAATCCTCTGCCTTCTGCCCTCACACCCTGAGGCCCAAGTCTCTGTAATAAATAGTGAGAACTGGGGTTGGAGAAGACCACTGGAGTCAAAGCCTCCTCGGCCTCACTGAAAAGAGCAGGGAGTGATGTGGCTGATAGTTTATCAGCTCGGCTGAGACAAATAACAATGTACTTTCAATAAGGTCTTAACAGTTAGCACTGTAACCACCATTGCATGGGGAGCAAAACATTAGATTAGTTATGCTTGTAGAAATTCATCAGCTAGGAATTACTACACTCATTTTTAAGCAGTCGTCAAATTACCCTGTTTGCTTCTATTGAGCCTTCAGCTCAGCATCTCAGCCAGAGTTCACACCACGGCCAAAAAAGGGCAAAGTGTGACCATTCAAGAGCTGCTTTGGATTCACTCTTAAAATGAAAAGGTGACGCTGTACTAGTGTCTATTTAAATGCCTGTAGCTTATGGGGAAAGAGGAATGTAGCCGCCACATCAATCAATATGCAGTTAAATGTTTTGAGCCAGAAAGTTTTGTAGAATCCAGACAGGTCATCATTTTTTTGTCATGTTTTGCTAGAAGGAAGCTCTGAGCCAGTAAATAACTAACACAGACCATTTTTCAAATGGCTCACATGAGCCATAATGAAAATGGGAGATCCCTTGTCAGTGAGATAACCATCAGCTGCATGTTGCACAGAGTTACTGGAGTGGGATTTTTTACATTTACTTTTTTATTCTTAATGTGTGTGTGCTCAGTCACTCAGTTGTATCTGACTCTTTGCCACCCCATGGACAGTAGTCTACCAGACTCCTCTGTTCATAGGATTTCCCAGGCAAGAATATTGGGGCGAGTTGCCATTTACCCCTGTGTCTCCTGCATTGGTGGGTGGATTCTTTATCACTGAGCCACCTTGGAGGCCCTTTATTCCTAATTTTATGTTTTTACTATTTTTTCCTGTGGGTGGGATAGCTGAATGCATGGTGGCCAACATTTTTCCATGAAAAGTTAACTTTCATGGTTTTGAGAGTGTTTCTAAATAAGGTAGAAAAAGAGATTATGAGTGAAATACACTGTATATTTCTAAGAAAAAATAAAAGGCATTTCAGAATCGGTTGTGAAACAGGAAAATGTGGGAAGTCACTCTTATGGAATTAACCCCAGGGGCAAAACATTTAAGCAATTAAAAGCTGAACAGATTCTAACATGTACAACATGAAATAAAAATACAAAAGTACTTAGCCATTTTTCCATCGACCCATCATTTATCCTCAGTGATAATCACAGTGCTTAAAGTTGTTGGTTACCAGTTGCTCTAAAGCCCATGTGATATTCACTTTGAACTTCTAGATCAGGAGACCTTTCCCTGGCAAGCCAAAAGAATCCTACTTTCATGTGGACTCTTGGGACAGCATACATGCTTATGCAGAAACTCCTTTAACTTCCCATGACTATCTAATTAAATGAATGTTATCCACTTACATTGAACCGCAGAGTTTCCAGGGAGGTAAAATCTAGCTCACAGTTCCTGCACTGTAATTCAACATCTGGCTACATTCAGTCCTCTGTTGGGACTCTCTGAGTGTCAACCTGTCTAAGTTTGTGAACGAAAAGAGATTCTCGTTTCTATACTAATGACAATGAAGATCTAATTTCTTAATGCCTTAAAAAATCCAGTTCTAATATTGTTGAGCTCTACTGTCTTTCATGGCAAATAGATGTGGAAACAGTGGCTGACTTTATATTTCTGGGCTCCAAAATGGTGATTGCAGATTGCAAAATGGTGACTCCAAAATGGTGATTGCAAAATGGTGATTGCAGATGGTGATTGCAGCCATGAAATTAAAAGACGCTTACTCCTTGGAAGGAAAGTTATGACCAACCTAGACAGCATATTGAAAAGCAGAGACATTACTTTGTCAACAAAGTCCATATAGTCAAGGCTATTGTTTTTCCAGTGGTCATGTATGGATGTGAGAGTTGGGCTATAAATAAAGCTGAGCTCCAAAGAATTGATGCTTTTGAACTGTGGTGTTGGAGAAGACTCTTGAGAGTCCCTTGGACTGCAAGGAGATCCAACAAGTCCATCCTAAAGGAGATCAGTCCTGGGTGTTCATTGGTAGGACTGATGTTGAAGCTGAAACTCCAATCCTTTGGCCACCTGATGCCAAGAGCTGACTCATTTGAAAAGACCCTGATGCTGGGAAAGATTGAGGGCAGGAGGAGAAGGGGACGACAGAGGATGAGATGGTTGGATGGCATCACCGACTCAATGGACATGGGTTTGTGTAGACTCTGACAGTTGGTGATGGACAGGGAGGCCTGGTGTGCTGCAGTCGATGGGGTCACAAAGAGTTGGACATGACTGAGTGACTGAACTGAACTGAACTGTCTATAAAGAGATGGATAACCAGCCAGTTTGCTGCATTAGATTATAAATATGCTCAATGCAAGAAAGCCATTTATGATAATGTCTCAGTCAAAATATCAACTTAGAAAAATGTCAGCATTTACTGCAAAAGAGAATGACTCACTAAAACTCTGTGCTTCTTGTCTCTATACTCCTGTTATTCTGATTCTTTCTTTCCTGTTCTCATGTCTTCTATAATATTTGCCAAAAATTAAAGCACTTGCTGTTCATAAATGTGCATGTTGAAACCTTTGCTTTTTACAAAAAGGTTAACATGTGGACTGTTAGCTGTTCAGGTTTTATTAATAATTAATATTCTTCTCTGTCTTACAAGTTTGTGTGTATATATGTGTGCTTTAATATTAACTTTGCCAGAGCCCTTTGGTGGGAAGCAAAAAAGGCAATGAATTGCAAGTTCTATACAACACTGCTTATCAATGAACATAAGCATTTGTCAGCAATTTTCTTATCAGGACACATTTCCCATACAAAGGCATTACTGCGTATGAATCAGAAAAATGGCTTGATGTCTCAAGTTCTACCTTTCACAAGAGGATGGGACTTGCTTGTGGCATTTTGAGACTGATTTAATAAGCATTTGCAAAATAAAGTCTAACTCTTACAAAATGGGGTCATAAAATAGAAAAATCATTCCCTAGACCCATGAGTATAAGGCTGTATGTCCAGCCCCATGAGATTATTAAGGTGAAGTTTATGAATTCAAAAGTGGAACTTTGACAAAGCCTGAGGGTTAGCATGTCTAAAAGCACTGGATGAGGACCCTTTGAAGACCCTATGTGCTTGAAGAAAGACTCCTCCATAGTGACTGAGCTGGGGCTGCCCATGCCGGGGGTCGTGTCCTTCTACAGCAAGATCATACAGAACCTCATGTCTGCAGTGATATGCTATGAATTATATATGTTTATAGACAACTCATTTTTCCTTTTCAGGTAGTAGACATCCTGAGAAACAGTGTATCACAGAGTTGCAAAGGGATGATAAATTTTAGATGTTTCTAATATTCCAGAAAGCAAGGTCAATTGATGCTCTCTGGGTCTATCTTTGTATTTGCCTTGGGAACTCTGTTTTGTTTTTCTAAGGATCCTCAGCTTCTTAGAGTTTTGAAAGGATTAGAATAGGAATTTGAAACCCACAGAGCAGCCTGAAACCAAATGCCAGAGCACTCTTAGAGCTGTCATCCACTGTGTTCTCGTTGTCAAGTGTAGATAAACCACGTGTTGTCCTGTCAATTAGGTGCCCAAGGTCAAGTGAGGGAAAGAAGCTCCACAATGGAGCACTGGAGGCCCAGGCTTTGAGTCCGAGTCTAATGGCCTTAGTAGCACTTACTCCAGGGAGCTGACCACCTGGTCACCAATTCAGACAAAGGAGCTGGTGGAGGGGATAAAAGCAAGACCCGTGTGATGGCTGCATGGCACTTGCTGGTCCTGCCTGGAAGACAAGAAAGAACTTTGTGGAAAGAAAGAGACCATCTTTGGGATAAAAGGTCTTCTGTTGTGCAAATGGAGTCCCTTTTATCACAACTTTGACTTGACTAATTGTCCTTCATTTCTAAAGAGCCCTCCTTTCTTCTCTCTCCATTTTCTCACCTAAGTGCCATTTTCAGATTAGTGTTTACTCCCCCAGTGACATTTCAACAATAACTTATGTTCCCTCTTCTGTATTCACCTCTGCAGTAATAGCTCCTGGGACCTGAATAGGGCTCCACATGTGCAGGAGTGAAAAGTCCTCTCTAAAAGCAAGGTGCTGGGACATAGAGGAGGCTGGCTTCCTTGAGAGCAAAGAAAAATAGGTTACCCTCTGTTCCTATCGATCAGGTAACAGTAGAGGTCACTCGGCCGCCTTCTGTAGGAAGAAGTCAATTCTGGGACCTAATGGACAGTGTGGTGACTGTATTTTTGGAGTCACTTCTCAACTCATTGTGTCAACTCAGATGGAAATTCTAAGCAAACACACTTTGGGATGTGTGTGTGTGTGTGTGTGTGTGTGTGTGTGAGAGAGAGACTCATTTGGAAATAAGTACTATAGAGAATTATATGACTCACTGATTGGAACACAAAGTAAAAGGGGAAGAAGGGGGAAGCATTAAAAGGACACCAAAGTATTAAAATAATGATGGTAATGACAACCAATGTACGTTATTAAATACAGTGTCTCTTCTAAGCCAAAGCTCAGCTATGCAAGGGAGATTTCATTTGGACATGTGCACTACAGGGATAAAGAGCTAGTATGCCGCCTCCTGTCTTCTTGAAGGAACAGTGACTTCTAGGAGTTTGAATTCTTCAGATTCCACGTATGCATGAGATCATGCCATATTTATCTCGCTGTGTCTGGTTTAATTCACTCAGCATCAGGTCCTTCAGGTTCATCAAGTTGTCCAAATGGCAGGATTTCCTTCTTTATTAAGGCTGATTAATATTCTATCTTGTGTGTGCACATGTATGTATACACACACACACACACACACACACACCACACAGAATTGAAGTTGCTATGGGGAGGGTGGGGGGAATGGGGAAATGCTGGTCAAAGGATACCAAGTTTCAGTGATAAGATGAATAAGCTCCAGGGATCTAGATACAGTGTGGTGACGATAGTTAACAATACTGTTTTGTGTTCTTGAAATTCACTAAAGACCCTAAGTGTTCTCACTATAGAAAGAAAACACTAACTGGGAGGTGGTGAATGTGATAATTAGCTTGATAATATAATCATTTCACAGTATATACATATATTAAAACATTGTACACCTTAAATACATATAGCTTTTGTCAATTAAACCTCAGTCATACATGCGTTTTGGAGGAGATGCTAGCAAGGCCTTGGCAGAGTAAGAGCAGGGACCTGATAGGTGAACAGGCTCAAACAAATCTACTCCCCAGAGCCTGAGGACCCAGCTGCTGTGTCTCAGGCCATCAGAGCTGGTGTCTGCTGCTCCTCACCAAGAACACAAACACTGAGTGGTTATTGCGATGACCTGCCCTTTGCTGGGAAAGTTCCCAGGGAATGCAGGAATCAGAGCTGCCCTAAGACTGGGACAATGTTACTGGTATTTTCGGAATCATATTGTCTGCTGCCCTTATTTTTCTTCGTCGGGAAGGATGGCTTCCTGGCATTTGCATGAGTGCTCCTGGGCCCAGTAAAAGCAGCCACAACTCCTAGTCTTCAAGCCGGAACACTCCACTCTCGGCCCCCTCCCTCCTGTGCTGCTTCTGGACTTCTGTAGACGCACAGTCTGAAGCGACTTTCCGTTGTTCATTTTACTAACATCCAGTATGAAGCTGAGTATTATCCAAATGGAGGTCATCCCATTATGTCTGAAAAATAATGATGTTTCATGTGTCTTGATGACTGGCGAACTCCTTATAGATTACTTGTACGGTATGATGAAAGACTTTAACAATTTTGTAGTAATGGTAATTGGGTCAAGGATATATCAAGGAGTTAATCAGAGCGGTTTATTAATCAGCCCATCTCCAGTGGAGCCATTGGAACTGATTAATAACTTAGTACACAAAGGGGATGTGAAGTTTAAAAATCAATGACCCAATCGACAGCACTGTGTCTCCTACAACAACTGCACTGAAGCTGTATTAGAGAAATTTCAGATTATTGATCATTAGCCCAATAGGCCTGAATGGGAGCTAACCAAAGTAATATGTACCTAGGGAAAAACAGCTAGAAACATCCTAAAAACTTTCTATGAATTCATTTACATTAGAGCAGAAGTCTTTCTCTACAAACTGGCATAACTGTATTGTCTAATTTTAGCTTTAAATAGCAACAGCAATTAGTCTGCTAAAAGAACTAATCACTTGCAAATTTTCATGTTTAAACATAAAGTCATTTTTAAATGACAGCACTGAAGAACATTACAAAGTCCAGGCAAACAGTGATTTTTAAAGTACTGAGTTATGCATAATTTTATGACATTTTTACTAATTATAAAACAATATGGCAATAGTTTCTAAAAATTCAAGGGAACAATGAGAAGAATTATTACTTTGAAAATTGTTTATTTTTATAAATGAAAGAACATTACCAAGAGAACTATTATGATAAATGCCTATTTTAAACTATCTATTTCTTATTAATAAGCATGTCATTCTAGGCATATATGCTAACTCAGAGTGGATATGTAATGAGGGACTTTTTTAATGCAACCTACTCCTGAAATTTTCAATTAATTTCAATGCTCAAAAATAATAAACTCCCTCTCCCTTATTTGTACATATTCCACAACTGCCCTTCCTTTAAAAATATATATATACCTCAGGTGTTTAATTCACAGAAATAGAATGAGTGACCGTCCACATTCTTTGCATTCATTGGCTTGCCAAAACTTCAGATTTCTCAGTATTAAAACAGTCCTTTTGGTGAAAATTTGTTCTTCAAAATCCCTTCTTTCTCCTTAATCAGATTTCAGAGTTTCTGACCAAGAACTTTGGAGCCAGCCAGACAGGTTCCAATCTAACTCTGGTCCTAATTAACTGTGACCTTGGGTGAATTTCATACTCTTTTAAGCATCAGGAACCTCATCCATACAAATAATTGAACCACATAATCCATCTCTCAAGTTATGGACAGGATTAAATAAGGTAAGCATATACAGTAATTACTCAGTAAAAGTGTGCTTCATATTTGTATTAATATTTCATAGTCATGAATAAAATAACCATGCATTATAGAAATTAGCAAAGGAAAGGCATTTTATGACCCTCTTCTCCAAGAACAAATGGCCCAGTAAAGACACAGGGATAAGAAACTGCTACAGAAGAAATGAACAACATTGTAAAGCAACCATACTCCAATAAAAATTAATTTTGAAAAGAAAAGATTGAGTTAATTCATGTGAAACACTTAGAAAAGTGCCTGGCATGGAGTAAACCTCAAGAAATAAAGCTGTTACTATTAAAAAAAGAAGAAGAAAGAAAGAAAAAGATATGGCTAACAAAATAGGATAAGTGTCTGAAAAGTGAAAATGAAAGTCATTTAGTTGTGTCCAACTCTTTGTGACCCCATGGACTAGTCCATGGAATTCTTCAGGCCAGAATAATGGAGTGGGTAGCCTTTCCCTTCTCCAGGGCATCTTCCCAACACAGGGATCGAACTCAGGTCTCCCACACTGTGGGGGATTCTTTACCAGCTGAGCCACAAGGGAAGCCCAGAATGAGTATCTAGTTAGTGTTAACTCCGTGAGCTCTTTTAAATGTCCTGGTCTTTAATGTCTGCCTCCAAAAAAGACAAAAGAGGAAAAAGAAGGCTGGAAAAACAGGGTGCTGGTACTTTAAATCCTCTGAAAGTCGGGTCAGGTGGTCTTGGGGAGGACAGAGGCAACAGCAGGGCTGCCTCTTTGCATGTCTGTGATCAGAAACAGCAGTCACAGAAAGACCCCTGATATTTAGGGGACAGGGTCTTTGATGCCTACCTGGTTTCTGCTAGCTGAGTGCAGTTTCCCCCCAGGAACACCTGCATAGGTGTCTACCAAGGACCTGGGGATGGGGGGTGGATAGCTGCTACTATGCTAAGAGCTGAAAACTGGCTAAAATGCACTGCAACTCACTGTCCAGTTCTTCCCCTGGAAGTTGCAAGCCTTTAATAGACTTCCAAGTAGTTACATCAGACAGATTCTGCCAGTGCAGTTCTTGTCTGAATGGGGAAATAGATTCCTGACACTTTCCACTCCACCATCTTCCCAGAACCATCCCTCAATTATTTGCTTATAATTCTCCAGTATTTCTGGCTTTCCAGGTGGCCCAATGATAAAGAATCTACCTGCCAAAGCAGGAGATGCAGTTTTGATACCTGGGTCTGGAAGATCCCCTCAAGAAGGAAATGGCAACCCACTCCAGTACTCTTGCCTGGGAAGTTCCATGGGTGGAGGAGCCTGGCGAGCTACAATCCATGGCATAAAGTTGCAGAGAGTTGGAGGTGACTGAGTGACTTAACACTTTCACTTTCAAGGATAATAAATGTAGAAATTGTATGAAATAATGATGTCCCATTTCTTTTCATATTTTTCTATTGGATTTGAAAATTATTTTTCAAATTTTAGTAAATCACATTTTTAGTATTTAAGGAAATTTTCAAAAGTAATTTTAATTTTTAAATAATATTTAGTCAGACTTGCCAATGAACTATATTTTTTTAATCATCTTTTTAGAACCTTAAAAAGGGTTTAACTTAGCTTAGTTTTTTATGACTTTCTTAGAATTTTTTCTGTGTTGCTGCTTGCTGCTAAGTCACTTCAGTCATGTCCGACTCTGTGCGACCCCATAAACGGCAGCCCACCAGGCTCCCCCGTCCCTGGGATTCTCCAGGCGAGAACACTGAAGTGGGTTGCCTTTTCCTTCTCCACTGCAGAAAAGTGAAAAGTGAAAGTGAGGTTGCTCAGTTGTGTCTGACTGTTAGCGACCCCATGGTCTGCAGCCTACCAGGGTCCTCTATCCATGGGATTGTCCAGGCAAGGGGACTGGAGTGGGTTGTCATTGCCTGCTCCATTTTTCTATATTACATGATATTTAATTTTTTGTTATTGTTACATTCAGAACATATGGAAGATTATATCTCTTTTCTAAGTTGAAACCAAAAGAATTTTTAGCTTCTTAATTTAAAAGTGTTCTCAGGTGTATAACAAGCTTATTGTAAGTCTGAGCTCTTTCCTGTTCACCTGTCATTAAAAGAAAAAAGGTGATAGCCCAAAATGCTCAAATTTTAGTGTATGTGGGATTAACCAGGAACTTGTTAAAATGAAGATTCTGATTTAGTGGGCCTGGGGTGCAGCCTAGGGTTCTGAATTTCTAAAAAGTTGCCATTTTATTCCGATGTTTGTTCTACAGACCGCACATTAGAAAGTATAATATGACCTCAAACTGATAACCCTCTGGAGAGAAAATAGGAGAAAGCGTATGTATCTGTTCAGTTTAATTCATTTCCCTTCACCCACCAAAAGTAAAGACCTGGATGAGAGGGCCATCATTCACCTACCATTCACCCATTTATTTACCATCCATCCTTCCTTTTATCCACTCATTCATCCACTCATTTGTCCATCCATCCAAGAAATATTTATTAAGCATCTTCCATGTACCAAAGACTCTTCTGGACCCAGGTATCAAAGTCCATATTGTAGTGAACCACAGTTTCTGATATGTAAAAGTAGAACATAATAAATACATAAGAAAGATCATTTTAGAATTTGAAGATTGCCGTAAGGAAAGTAAATTAGCACAAAGCAGTGGGGAGTAATAGAGGCTATGTATCCACCTCTTGGTTCCCCAAGGCTGGATTTGGTTCTGTATGAACTTACTCAGGTGACTAGATGGGTCTGAGATGCACATTTGTTCTCTCACAGCTTCCTCTTTGAAATGCAGGAATGATTGAATGATATAATACTTGGAAAGACTTTGCAACATACTGAAAGCACTCAGTATGTGTTAGCTGTTTTTGTCTGAGGACAGATATTTGCAAACCACATTTTGCAGTGGTGGGCTTCCCTGGTGGTTCAGATGGTAAAGAATATGCCTACAATACCAGAGACCTGGGTTCGATTCCTGTCAGGAAGATCCCTTGGAGAAGGAAATGGCAACCCACTCCAGGATTCTTGCCTGGAGAACCCCATGGACAGGGCTACAGTCCATGGGGTTGAAAAGAATCAGACATGATTGAGGAACTAACATTTTGCAGTAGTACAGAGAAAAGCCTCTTACACAGATATGAGAATTTATGAAAACATTAAAACACCTAATAGACCCAGATATTACAGAGCAGTAAACAAATTGAGAAATTCAATGTTTCAAAAAATGTAGGATGGATATGGCTGGAAATGGAATTTTGAAGGTAGTTAAGATGATAGAGTTGGATAATGAAAGGCAATTGTGTCTCATACGAAAGAGACTGGCTATTATTCTGATCTATAGGAGCATGGTGTGTAAAGTAACACGAATGCCTTGTCCTCCCCACAGAGTTTTTCATACATTCTCATTTTAAGATTTTAAAGCAAATATTCCTTAAGCCAGGATGACAAAGCAACTTGAAAGATGAGGAAGACAAGCAGATGAGGAAGGACACGTGAGCTAGAGTTTTAGCCTGGAGAGGGGGAGGGGGCTGGGATGAATGGGCATAGGAGACTGGAGAGGGAGGGGATGTGATGGTTGTCCTTACACATAAAAAGGGGGTCTTCTGAATGAGCTATCAACCTGGGCATCCAGAGGAACACATCTGAAGTACTTGGAGGTGATAGTGAAAAGGGTTTGGGTTTTTGTCCCAGGGCCCTGCTGGTCAGAGCTGGTCAAAGGTGGATGGATTTCCTCAGCAGGGAAGGTATTTAAGACATCTGGGTAATCACCAGAAAAGTTGGTTTGAAAGGAAATGAGCAGTCAGGGAGTGTTGGGCTGGAGGAATTTTAAAGACCCGTTTAGATGGAGAGATCTGTGATTCTCTTAAGTCAGGTTTCTCCCCAAACTTGGTTTTTCCTGATGAATATGTTTGTGCTTTTCCCAAGCACTTGAAGGAAGTCCGAGTTTGTGAGCCAGAAACTCAAAGTAAGAAACGTGAATAGTCTCTTTGGCAATGAATGTAAGCTGAATAAAAGTGTCTCAATGCTAAAGGAGAGAACGTGGGCTTTCTAGTTTGGTACATTCAGACACTTCATTAGTTCTAAATTTAGACATAAGTGTTAGAGTTGGAGTGACTCCAAGTTTGGCTAATACATCTGAAGATGTTCTTGTTAGAGAAAATAATTGATGGAAAATTCTATTTTTTTTTTTTTTTACTTTGTGTTTGTGGGTAGAGAGGGGGAAAACATGCTCTTTTATATCAGCTCATTCCATCTGGTCACAATTATTGAGTAGGTGTGCGATTTAATGATGCTAAGTACACAGTAGGTATGCAACTGATGATTTTACTTTATAAAATAGTTCTTACTTGGCAGTGGTGAGTGAGTGCTAAGTCGCTCAGTTGTGTCCAACTCTGTGCGACCCTATGGACTGTAGTCCGCCAGGCTCCTCTGTCTATGGAATCTCCAGGCAAGAACACTGGCATGGGTTGCCATGCCCTCCTCCAGGGTTGGCAGAAGTGAATCAGTTAGCAGATCCTCAGAGAATCTTGATTGAAATCAACTGCTATGTTTCCCCGTGGCAAGCTCTCCAGAAGTGGGGTGGTGGTCAATGACAAGATGTCATTTTGTTTCAACAAAGTTTTTTTGAGCACCTACTAGGTTCAAGCATAAGTAAACACAGATGAACAGGATGCTGAAGCTAAATTTCTGCTCAAGAAACTTAGTCTTGACCAAGAAACACTGCAATAAGTAAACAAACATGTCACTATTGGTGCTCAAAAGCCTCTTGTTTAGCATCAATTCTCCCAATCCTCTTAAAAAATAACTGAATGGATAATTCAAAATTCTCTAAACTACAAAGCTTAAAAGCATTAAACAATCTTAAATAAAATAGTTCAATGTAAACTACTACTTTTCATGTATTCCTTTTCATTAATATCAGAATAAGCTATAAAAATAATTTGCTAGAAGTTTTATGCATTTTAATTAATAATCTTCTCAACCCAGGGATTCAACCAGCATCTCTTATGTCTCCTGCATTGACAGGTGGGTTCTTTACCACTAGTGCCACCTGGAAAGCCCCCAGTTAATAATAAATAATATTAAATGTCAATTAAAGATAACCCAAGAGAACAAATTTTTATTTAAAAACACAATTATTACCCATAGAAATTATGGTCCAAAGACATAAACTCCCAGTTATAAAATGATCTGGGGGTCAAATGTGCATTATGGTGGCTATAGTTAACAATACTGTATTGGGTCCTGGAAGCCTGCCACGAGGAGATCTTAAAATTCCCCATCTCTTTCAGTTGTTCTTTCCTTACAGGACTCCTGTAATTCAGATGTTGATGTTTCCATTTGTGAAGGTCCGTTTCTGCTTTTTCCTAGGCTTCCTCACCTGCATCTTTTGCCCCAATCATTCTGCAGCTTCCACCATCTTACTTCTGCCCCGGATGTTTGCTTCCTTGATTTCAGCTCCTACATATTGTATCTACTGCTGCTGCTGCTGCTTAGTTGCTTCAGTCGTGTCCGACTCTGTGCGACCCCATAGATGGCAGCCCACCAGGCTCCCCCGTCCCTGGGAGTCTCCAGGCAAGAACACTGGAGTGGATTGCCATTTCCTTCTCCAATGCATGAAAGTGAAAAGTGAAAGTGAAGTCACTCAGTCATGACCAACTCTTAGCAACCCCACGGACTGCAGCCTACCAGGTTCCTCCATCCATGGGATTTTCCAGGCAAGAGAACTGGAGTGGGTTGCCATCACCTCCTCCAGTTGTATCTACAACTTCTGTCCAATATTTTGTAAATTCTTATTTCTTTCTCAGATGAAAAATACCCTTCATCTTCTTAAGAATTTTCTTAACCTTAAATCCCTCATCTTTTATTTTTATTTATTTTTTTGCAGTACAACCATCCAGGATCCAGTGGTCTATAGTGGCTCATCTGTTTTCACTCCAGTCATAGCTGCAATCCTCAGGATTTTAGCCCTTGTCCTTTGACCTCACTCTCTCTTGGACTCTCACCACCATATGAGACATGTTGGGTGTGTCATAAGCAGACCAGAGGCAGATTCTGGGCTGTGCACCTCCAGGTGAGGTCAGCTAGAGTGGAGACGATGGCCCAAAGCAGGGTGTGCAGAACCACTGCTGGTAATGTGGCTCCCTTATAGTGGACCCGTCCAGCCACAGTTTCATTTTTAAACTTTTCAGGGGGTGCAGAATCAATAGGTGAATGTCTTTACTGTGTGTTCCTCCAGCTTTCTTGTGTTTGGAGGGGGTGTTCTTCAGGAGTGAACCCCCAAGGGCAGCTGGTCTGCCTGTTCTCACCAGCAGCTTAGTCTAGGATGACTTCTCCTTTCCAATTTCTGTACTGATTGGATGGCAGCAATTGTCCTGACAGAACTGTAGAAGAGTAAGATCAGATTTTCTTCTCCTATCATGTGTCTTTCCACCACTGTGTCCAGGCCACAAGTGTAACACCCTGTTCCCTGAAGCCCATACACACAACAGCTTATATCAGAACTTGCTGTTGGTTATCACCAATACTTAATTAGTTTTTTACCATCTCTTCAATATATTTAATGACGACCAGGTTTTATTCTTCATATTATAGATCTTATTTTCTGGAATGGCAAAAATATTAATATTTGGGGTACTATTAGGTTAAGTAGTGATGAGCTGGTAAGTAATGAAATATTGTAACTATCTTACGTAGTAGCTTATCCCTAAGTGCTTCCAGTAGTCATGTATGGATGTGAGAGTTGGACTCTAAAGAAAGCTGAGCACTGAAGAATTGATGCTTTTGAACTGTGGTGTTGGAGAAGACTCTTGAGAGTCCCTTGGACTGCAAGGAGATCCAACCAGTCCATCCTAAAGATCAGTCCTGGGTGTTCATTGTTTGGACTGATGTTGAAGCTGAAACTCCAATACTTCGGCCACCTCATGTTAAGAGCTGACTCATTTGAAAACACCCTGATGCTGGGAAAAATTGAAGGTGGGAGGAGAAGGGGACAACAGAGAATGAAATGGTTGGATGGCATCATCGACTCAATGGACATGAGTTTGAGCAAGCTCCTGGAGTTGGTGATGGACAGGGAGGCCTGGTGTGCTGCAGCCCATGGGGTCACAAAGAGTCAGACACAACTGAGTGACTGAACTGGACTGAACTGAAGTGCTTTGCTCAATATCTGGAATATAGAAGATGATGAAATATCATGTGAATAAATATGGGATAAATTATAAATTATTAACCTTCACTTTTTATTTTATTGAAGTATGGTTGATTTACAATGTTGTGTTAATTTCTGCTGTATAACTCACTGACTCAGTTTATATATATATATATATATATATATATATACACATATATATATGTATATGTATATATCCTTTTTCATATTCTTTTCCACTATGGTTTATTATAAGATATTGAATATAGTCCCATGTGCTATACAGTAGGACCTTGCTGGTTATCCATTCCATACATAATAGTTTGCATCTACTCACCCCAAACTCCCAGTCCATCCTTCCTCACCCCTCTCCCTCTTAGCAACCACAAGTCTAAACATAATATTTTCAATTTAATATGGAAGTCATGACCAGCAATCACTTCAAATTGGATTTTTTCAGAAGAACAACCAGGGGTTTTTAGAAACTTCCCTGTAATTTCTCGTGAAATTTGTTCTTCTGATGAGCAACTTTCTTGTTTAATATTGCTTGTCACATTCTCCAGCCCATTATTTGCTGTTACTTCATTTGCTTTTAAATGATGCAACTCTCTCTGGCATTTGTCAAATTCAAAGCTGAACTGTGTCCACGGCACTCTTTCTTCTCCCTTGGATGATGTAAAGGCCCAAACTGCCAGGCACCCTCCTGGCCCCTGCACATAGATTGAAATGATCCATGAAACTCATGTCTGACAATTCTTGTTGTTGCTTCAAAAGTTTTATTTCTTTCTAGGCAGGGATAGAAGAGCCAGAGAAATGGAACACGTTGGAATAGGTTCTGACTGTGCTCAATGGTTATAGCACAAGGAAGCCCAGTAGCTCTAATGGAGCAGGTCATTCTCGTACTTTCCTTCTGGAATTCAACAGCATGTTTAACATTTCTAACTTGGGAGTCACTTTTTCTTTAACATACAGAATTCTTTATTGATGCACTCTGGACATAGAAAAGGTTGTTCATTTATCTTCCATAAGTCTGTGATTTATTGAGAGGAATAAAATGCTTATTAATCATTGGAGTTCAGGATATGAAATAATTTTTCAAGTTGTCCAGATGAGCCCATCCAGTGAAATTCTATCATCAGTTGTAGGAGATGGAAGAAACTTGGCCTTGAATGTCAATCTGTCTTAAGACACAGTTTTAATTTCAGCCTCGACCAGTGCGTCAGTGACTTGACAGTGAGTTATGAATTTCTACTCCCTCCTTTGGACAAGCTGCCCACAGATTTTTCTGATAATAGGACCATATTCCGGAGAAATTATCATTGATGAATGTGAGTGTTTTAATAAAAATAAGAATCTCTCTTCTTCTGTCCTATGTGAAAATTGTGTATGTAAAACAAGTCATATGACATCAGATAGGAATTGTATTCATTGTGCATTTCTCTCTGTTGAAAAAATCTTGGCCTGCATACTAAAAATCAATTTTCATCAGTGGAGAAGAAAATCTGTGGAACAAAGTAATATCATTCTACTAATAATTCTCAAGGGCCAAAGGCAGACTCCATCGCCAGTTTACTTCCCAAAGCGACAGTTCAAGAGGCAAGAATGCATTTAAATATGCAAGTTGATGCAATTGCTATAGAACAGAAAAGAAAATCAATTAAATGTATTGTCTGACACTGATGAGAACACAGAAAAATAAAATAGAACGGAGGGATTTATTTCAAAGGAGAAATCTGAGGTAAGTATCTTTTAATGACTTCTCATTCTGATAAAAATCAATGGCTGAAAATATTTTAAAATGTTTAAAAAGTAAAACAGATCAACTGATGCTGAATAAGTAAGGAAGGTGCATTTGGTTATGCCAATGGACACCTTGAACAGCCTTTAAGACAGAAATTGAATCTCTTAGTTTGCTTGTACATCCTGTCCAGGTCCATATACACCTCAAGAAGAGAGTCTGTGTTAAGGATAAGATTAGATTATGCATGTGAATAATTTAATATAGTGTTTTGTCTATAGTAACTGATCAAGGTAAATAAGATATTATTGTATTGTAGTTACTACTAAAGAAGCTTCCCTGGTAGCTCAACAGCTAAAGAATCTGCCTGCAATGCAGGAGACCCCAGTTCAACTCCTGGATTGGGAAGTTCCCCTGAAGAAGGGATAGGCTACCATTCCAGTATTCTTGGGCTTCCCTGGTGGCCTGCAATGCGGGAGACCTGGGTTCAATCCCAGGGTCGGGAAGATTCCCTGGAGGAGACCAGGGCAACCCTCTCCAGTATTCTTGCCTGGAGAATCTTCATGGACAGAGGAGCCTTGTGGCCTACAGTCCACTGGATTAAAAAGAGTCGGATATGACTGAGCGACTAAGCACAACACAGCATAATTTACTACTAAGAAATTACTTTGCATATCACTTAATGCCAAGCAGTTTAAGTAACTGCACATGAAAATATCCTTTCTGAATATAATGTAGCAGCTTGGGACTTCCCTGGTGGTCCTTCTAATTCAAGGAATACAGGTTTAATCCCTGGTCAGGAAGCTAAGACCCCACCTGCCTTGCAGCCAAAAAACCAAAACATAAAACGGAAGCAATATTGTAACAAATTCAATAAAAAGGACTTTTAAAATGGTCCACATAAAAAAGTCTTTAAAAAAATGTTTAAAGATAAATATTTTTTAAAAAAAAGGTACTGGCTTTAAACCAGTTGTCCTCGATGGAGGGTGATTTTTGTCTCTACAAGATGATATTTGACAATATCTGTACACATTTTTTTTATTTTCTTGGGAGGGAGGAAGTTGTCCCAAAAATCTAATGGGTGGATGCTGCGAAATATCCTACAGGGCCCAGGGCAGCCCAGCAACAAAGATGATCCAACCTAACACATCAATCAAACCGAGACTGAGAGACCCTGCTCTCAACACTGTGTATGATTTCTTCTCTTTCCTTAGCTACTGTAAAAACTGGGAAAAGTCACAATGAAAAGTGGAGAATACCATTTCAGTTTTTATTCCATCCCCTCATCAACACTACAGGAAAGCTGAGTCAGAGAGTGTAATAAAAGAGAAACTACTTTAAGAGGAGAATGGAGAAGCAAATGGACAAATGAGTTGATTTGCCAAGAACATTTGATTCATGGCTCTTCCTGAACATTACCGTTATAAGACAATGGGCTAAAAGAGAACATAAACATTTAGAAAGCAAAAATTCAGAAATCTAATCAGGATTCACACAGATATGATATCCCAGCATTAGCCAGAAAGGTTCATGAGAGTATGGAATGCACAGAAATGTACATGTACAATCTAGAAAACACACAAATTAAAATTCAGATTGAAACACAGAGGTGATTGTTTTTGTTCTCTTTAATCTATTTTTTATTTGGGGGAAATTGCTTTATAAGTTGTGTTGGTTTCTGCTGTAGAGCAATGCAAATCACCCCTAAGTACACACACATCCCTTCCTTTTTGAGCCTCCCTCCCTCCCCACCCCATCCCGCCCCTCTAGGTCATCACAGAGCACCAGGCTGGGCTCCCTGTGTTGAATAACAACTTCTCACCAGCGATCTGTCTTACACATGGTAGTGTATGTATGTCGATGCTGTTTCCTCCATTTATCCCAGTCCTTCCTTCCCACACTGTGTCCACAAGTCCGTTTTCTACGTCTGTGTCCCCATTCCTTCCCTGAAGAGAGGTTCATCTGGACCACTTTTCTAGATTCCATATATATGCCTTAATATGCAATATTTGTCTTTCTCTTTCTGACATATGTCACTCTGTAAAACAGTCTCATCCACTTCACTAGAACTGACTCAAATTAGTTATTTTTTGTGGCTGAGTAATATTAGTGACTGAACAACAACAGTAGTCCTTTGTGCGTATGTACCACCTTTTCTTTATCCGTTCGTCAGTGGACATCTAGGTTGCTTCCATGTCCTAGCTGTTGTAAATAGCTGCAGTGTATTGTAAATAGTGCCTCAGTGAACACTGGGGTACATGGGTCATTTTCAATTATGGTTTTCTCAGGGCATATGCTCAGTGATGGGATTACTGTGTCATGTGGTTGTTTTATTCCTAGTTTTTTTTAAATAAAAGTGATTATTTTTGAATTACTGCCGCCTATAGGTACTGACTTAGTCAGCTCAGTCTGTTATTATAAAATACCACAACAAGACGTTGATTTCTCACTCTTCTAGAGGCTGGAAGTTCAAGATTGAAGTGTTTGCAGATCCAGGGTCCGGTGAGGACCTGCACCTGGATTGCAGAGGATGCCTCTTGTGTCCTCCCTGGCAGAGGGAGCTCATGTCTCCCACACCTCTTGTGAGGGCACTAATCCTGGCATGGGGCTCCACTCTCATGACCTCATCACCCTCTGGAGGCCCCACTTCCTAACACTGTCACACTGGGGATTAGGTTTCAATAACACAAATCTGGGGGGACACTACATTCAGCCCACAGCATGCACCATAATCAATGCCATAATGAAGAAAAAACAGAAGTTAAATCCCAGAACCCTTTTGTATATTATTATTTATAAAATTACTTTATCCTGGATTGTACATTTTCTCATTGAGTGCTCAATAACTCTCCATTTTTTCTGCTCTGTCAACAAACTCAGATCAGTATTAGAGATAATTCTCAGTCATGTGGGTACCACATGACAGTTTTGTCAACCAACATGATTAGAAACATGCTAGAAAAAGCACTCTCAAGAGAATGTTCTATTTGCCAGGTCTGCTCCTGGTTGTGTGTACAGACAACTCTCTTACCTAGATCTTTCACATTCATTTATAAAGATGAGTGTTATTGCTATTTTTCAGTGGCTAAGTCATATCTGACTCTTTGCAACCCCATGGACTACAGCATGCAAGGTTTCCCTGTCCTTCACTATCTCCTGGAGTTTGCTCAGACTCATGTCCCTTGATTTGGTGATGCCATTCAACCATCTCATCCTCTGTTGCCCTCTTCTTCTCCTTCCCTCAATCTCTCCCAGCATCAGGTTCTTTTCTAACAAAATGGTTCTTTGTCTCAGGTGGTCAAAGTATTGGAACTTCAGCTTCAGCATCAGTCTTTCCAATGAATATTCAGGGTTGATTTCCTTTACGGTTGATGGTTTGAGTTTGAATGTTATTAGCTACAAACAAAAAGCACTTTTAATGAATACCACTCATGAGTTTGGAGATGATAAATGTTTAAGAACCGAGAGAACAGAGACACTTGAATGAAAATCAACCTTAAATCATTTCTAAAAACTGATGCTCTTGGTGGTGGATGCCAGTGAGATCTCTCTCAGAGAGCAGGTGAGGGAACAGATAACAGCCTGTAGGCAGGATGGGTTACCTAGGGTCTGTGGGTTAAGATTATCTACCCTATTCACACAGACCATGAACATGCTTTGGTGAAATATTTCATTGTGAGTATTTTCTAAATGCAAACATTAGAGAATGACTTTAACAATTATTTTAACTTACAGACACACACGTATATTTTTATTGTCACTCTATTTAAAAAAAAAAAAAACAGCTTTATGATGGAATAAGAATCCTCACAATGGCATTTCTTCCCAACAGTGTGCCGGTGGATCAGCTCACAGACCTGATGGATATTGTCAGAGCTGATAAGATGCTTGACAGAGCAGTGAACAAAGAAAGGCTGTAGGTGAGAGAGAGAGAGGAATGTGGCCAGAAGCTCTCCAATTTTCTCTTCTTTGTAGGGAGGTCAAAAAGTTTATCAGGCATGATGAAAATTTTAATTAAATATGTTTAAATTCAAATTCAAAATGTAGTTCCACTGAACTCTTTGAGGTCTCCAAGAAGATAATAAATCTCGGTTGCCAGAGGAATTTTACTCCCTGAAATGTGATTAAAAGCAGGTTTTTGTCATCTAACAAAACTCTTTATACAGGCTAGTTGTCAATAATGGCAGGGAGGTTTCCTGTTCAAGGCAGGAAGAAGGAAGGAAATTAGTATTTGCTGAGTGGCTAGGAATGTCAAGCATGATTACTTGTTTTTCAGGTATGATATCGTTCACATTTTTTGCCATAATTGCAGGTGAGCATTACTATCCCTTATATATATGAAAAAGCTGATGCACAGAGAATTTTGTACATGATCATGTCACCAAGAAAGCAGAAATATTCCAAGGTTTGTGGCTCTGAAGTCTTGAACTCCCCACTGCAGGGGTTGCTTTCTCCAAAAATGCTGAAAGGAACGCATGGTTTACTTTCTGAAATGGAGCTATCAAAGTATAAACATAGTATTTATTGCAGATTGGAAGGATTTCTATGGAGCAGTAAAATCTTTAGAAAACACTAAAGGGAATTTTTAAGATGTTAAATGAATTTCCTCAAAGAGCTATAAATTTGTTGTAGAATTACTGGGAAATATGACATCACAGATTGACCACATCTGTACACAAGCGTCTTGGCCTCAACCACAAGGAATTTCAAGAGAAAGAAATCCTGGAAGTGCAATTTCTGCTTCTTTGGTCCAGAGGTGTTGTTTCTTTGCTTTTAGCCTCGTACTATGACATCATTCTAGTCAGCGATGGCACAGTGCCAGGCCCAGTTTAGAATGCACTTGAACTTGGTGATTTCATACATTTGAACTAAATTCCAATCTTTAGACGTCAGCTGGTGAACTACAAAATCAAAGAACATTACTTCCTTTTTCCAAGAAAAGTGCCTCCCAGCAGCTTCTTGGACATCACATTTCCTCCACAAAACCAGACTTCGATGAGCTAAGTTCAAGTCAATTAGAAACACGTGTTTGTCCCTGGATTTATGGGTTACAGAGGAAACACCCAAAGGCTCTCAAGATAAATGCACCAATCTGGGGATTTGAGGACACATAAAGTGGGCTGACAACTAACTTAACACCTTTATGGAATGTACAGTACTTGTGTCCACCAATTAAAATACTTGCATGTGCTCAGCCACTCAGTCTTGTATGACTCTTTGTGACCCCATGGACTGTAGCCCACAAGGCTCCTCTGTCCATGGAATTTCCCAGGCAAGAATACTGGAATGGGTTGCTATTTCCTGCTCCAGGGGATCTTCCCAACCCAGGGATCCAACCCGTATCTTCCGCACCTCCTGCATTGGCAAGCAGATTCTTTACCACTGCACCACCTGGGAAGCCCAAGTAAAATACTTAGTACTCATATTACTGATATTTGTAAAATCAAGTCAGTATAATTCCGTGTAAAACATTCCATTGTGGCAGTTCTTTCAAGCAGCAAAATGATTGCAAAATGGGAAAAACAGAGCAACTCAAAAATATTAAGAAATCCTACTTTTAATATGGGCACTTCCATTTAGGCTTATCTGCAAGGTGAGATAGACTAGGATACCTTTTATATTAGAAATAGCCATCAGACTTTCATGTTTATCTTAGAGAAACTGAAATTGATTTATATTTGATAAGTAGGATGTGATGTGATACACATACAGTAACAACTTACGACACTGTTGTATTTAGACATCAACACTTATCAATCCATCAACAAGAAGTTCACACTCTGATTTATTTGTTACTGGGAGCTGACTGTAATTGTTCTCATTCCTGAGAATGCATGCACTCCCAAAAGATTTACCTTAAAATCTGTATTGTCAGAGGATTTAGAGTGACAATGGCTATTGTTCTCTTGATTTTTTTTGTGTGTGTAATTTTACAGTATCTCTGATTGATAGATCTGGAAAAAAGTTTAACAAGTTGTGCGACCCCTAATATTATGTCCCAATCCTCACTCCGCATCTTCTGACATAGGCACCCCAACTGCATGACAGCACCTTTGACAAACTCTGGGTTTTTTTCTCATCATTTCATAAGGGATGCAGACAGGCTGGTGGATTTTGTCAGCCATCACAGACTGGTACGGCTCCAGGGAAAGATTAGGGTGTTTTGGTGAAAAGCAGCGAAACATTGAATATGTGGATGATTTAAAACCAATCTAATCTTTCACAGCAGCCCAAATTTTCCTTTTATTGTTTAAATCTCCAGATGATAAAGGCCAGTTATTTCACTGACTCTGAAAAGATCAGTGTGTTTTTCTAATTGATGTTAATATTTCCTTCTTAATTCAGGCCCCGGTGTTTTCCTTGTAGTTGGGACAGGACTTTCCCTTGAGCGGGAGCCAGGGGACTATGAGCACCACCTCTTTCGTACATTTCTGTGCACCTTGGCTTTGTGGAGATGAGGCTATGTCACGATGACATTTAAAGAGGAAAAAACAAGCTGTTCTGCAAAGTGTCAGTCTCACTCATAACCTATTTTTGAACTGGGTACTGTAATGACATTCCCATTCAGACAGAACTGGTGATTTTCCCTCGGGTGGATTCTAGCTTTCTAGCTGCTTAGCAATAAGAAAAGTCAGAGTGGAGAGAGAGAATAATTAAAAATTAACTGCACCCAATTGGCTCCACACTGCTTTCATTTTTGCATGCTTGCTTAATGAGGTGCTTTTCAAGTGTTTAGAATAGTCACATAAAACACAGCCTCTGGTGAACAAAAGCCATTTAAGAGGTGGGAAGAGATCACCCACCTCGGTGGTCCTCAAGGCTTTCTCCCTGAATTTTTACCTCCTAACCTTGAAGAAGCTCTTAACTCCTGGGAGCATGCTGGACTATGAAAAGGCTGGTGCCACTATCACTGCAATCAGCAATCCAGGAGCCTTGATTTTCCTACTAACCCAAACTTTCCTGGCTCTTCAATTTGGCCAATACAAGGTTAGACAGGTTCCAGAGACGTGCCTGAACAACTGAATGAGTGAGAGGTGGCAGGGTGGGGGAGGTGCTGGAAAGCATACAAAACAGAGAAGCAGTTCAGTTACTCATATACATGTCTACACCTTCGTGGATCACAGCCTTGTCATGGCCAAGTGGCTTGTGTAATTGAACAAAGCCACGAACCACACCGGGCCGTGGCTCATATGAGCCATGCAGGGCCACCCAAGACGGTCGGGTCATAGTGAAGAGTTCTGACGAAACGTGCCCCACTGGAAGAGGGAATGGCAAACCACTCCACTATTCTTGCCACAAGAACCCCATGAGCAGTATGAAAAGGAAAAAGTCATGACACTGGAAGACAAGCCCCCAAGTCAGAAGGTGTCCAGTATGCTACTGGGGAGATAACAGGGTAATTACTAATAGCTCCAGAAAGAAACATCACTCAGCTGTGGATGTGTCTGGTGGTAAAAGTAAAGTCTTGTGCTGTAAAGAAAAATATTGCTTGGGAACCTGGAATATTAGGTAAAGGTTCAAACCAGAGATCAAATTTCGACCATTTGTTGGGTCATAGAGAAAGCAAGAGAATTCCAGAGAAGTATCTACTTCTGCTTCATTGATTAGGCTAAAGCCTTAGACTGTGTGGATCACAACACACTGTGGAAAATTCTTAAAGAGACGGGAATAACAGACCACCTTACCTGCCTCCTGAGAAATCTGTATGCAGGTCAGGAAGCAACTGGACATGGAACAACAGACTGGTTCCAAATCAAGAAAGTAGTATGTCAAGGCTGTATATTGCCACCCTGCTTATTTAACTTAAATGCAGAGTACATCATGGGAAATGCCAGGCTGGATGAAGCACAAACTGGAATCAAGATTGCTGGTAGAAATATCAAAACATCAGATATGCAGATGATACCACCTTAGTAGCAGAAAATGAAGAGGAACTAAAGAGCCTCTTGATGAAGGTGGAAAAGGAGAGTGAAAAAGATGGCTTAAAACTCAACATTCAAAAAACTAAGACCACAGTATCCAGTCCCATCTCTTCATGGCAAATAAATGGGGAAAAAACAGAAACAGTTACAGACTTTATTTTCTTGGGCTCCAAAATCACTGCAGATGGTAACTACATCCAGAAATTAAAATTAACTAATTAATTTCTTCCTTGGAAGAAAAGCTATGACAAACCAGACAGCATATTAAAAAGCAGAGACCACTTTGCCAACAAAGCATGCTGAACACCAAAGAATTGATGCTTTTGAACTGTGTGGCAGGAAAAGACTCTTCAGAGTCCCTTTGTTGCTCAGCCTTCTTTATGGTCCCACTCTCACATCTGTACATGACTACCAGAAAGTCCATAACTTTGCATACATGTACCTTTGTTGGCAAAATGATATCTCTGCTTTTCAGACTGTGGTGCTGGAGAAGACTCTTGAGAGTCCCTTGGACTGCAAGGAGATCAAACCAGTCAATCATAAATGAAATCAAATCTGAATATTCATTGGAAGGATAGATGCTGAAGCTAAAGCTCCAATACTTTGACCACTGATGCAAAGAGCTGACTCACTGGAAAAGACCCTGATGCTGGGAAAGATTGAGGGCAGGAGGAGAAGGGGGTGACAGAGGATGAGATGGTTGGATGACATCACCGACTCAATGGACATGAGTTTGAGCAAGCTCCAGGAGATGGTGAAGGACAGAGAAGACTGGTGTGCTGTAGTCCGTGGAATTGCAAAGAGTTGGAAACAACTTAGCAACTGACCAGCAACAACATAGTTTTCTAAAATCATTATTGGTCATCAATTTATTCAGTTCCACTCACCAAGATTGATGGGTTGTCTGCTTCCTGTTCTAAAGGAGAGACCAATTCTGAACACCCTTGGATTGTATTCTTCCAGAAAGTACTCGCACCCTACCCAACAGCAGGCTGATTGCACTAGAGTTTATAATGAAGAGAGGAACTCTTTATTTTAAAATACTGATATATGATTTTCCTTCACTTGCTGCAGCCCTTCTGCCAGAATCAGTGTTTATGGACTTCTTGAAAACCTGTTAATCATGACCAACAAGCGCCTCATTTTACAGCAAAGGAACAAGACCGAGGGCTCACACCCAAGACCCTGACCAGCACTGTCAGGGCCTTTCACCCTTAAGCAGGTGGCAGAATGCAGACCGAACCGCTGAAGGCTCAGCCAGGGAAGTGTGCCCTTTGAGTTTGGGTTGTGGTCTTAAAATATTCTGTTGACTCGTAAATCCACAGCCAAGGCATTGTCTTTGGACACCATAGTTAAGAACCGAGAAGTAAGGGACAAGGGTGAGAGCAGACCCCTTACAGTATATTTCTATAGAATGTGTTTGCTTTCCATTCCCACGATTTGGGGTCTTACAAGGTTTAAGAGTTTACACTGGCCAAGAGAACACAGACACAATTCAATCAAATTGTAACCAGGACAGCCTACCTGGCATTCTGGACTCATCTGTTGAAAAATGGATGGGAATTTTCTATGTACATAACATTTTTGTGATCCTATAATACGTATGTGTATATGTAAATATTAAATAAGATGCAAATTATTATGTAAAATATCTCTAAGTATGTGTGTGTGTATATATATATATACATATATATGTGTGTGTGTATATATTATATGGGCTTCCCCAGTGGCTCAGCAGTAAAGAATCTGCCTGCGGTGCAGTAGCCACAAGAGATTCAGTTCTATCCCTGGCTTGGGAAGATCCCCCGGAGCAGGACATGGCAACCAACTCCAGTATTCATGCCTGGGAAATCCCGTGGACAGAGGAGCCTAGCAGGTGCAGTCCATGAGATCACAAAGACTTGGACACAACTGAAGCGACTTCACACACACACACACACAAATATATCTTATATGCATTATATATTATAGATGTTATATTATAAATATGTTTTAGAAAAAGATAAAGAAATGCATCCATACGTAGATTATTAGTTTAAACAAATCTTAAGAGTAAAAGACTTAGTGCTTATCTTTCTGCTTCCCCAATGGGTTCAATCATTTATTAATAGTCTGGCTATACACAATTCACTTAATTGCTTTTGACTTGATTTCCTTAACTGCTAAATGGGACAGTGGTAGTAGTTATTTCATAGAGTTATTAAGGAGACTGAATGACATAATATATATTAAGTCATAATTCATGTGAAGTGCTTAGTATCTCTTTCTAAAGAAGTACTCAATAAAAATGATCTATTATGATCATATATTTAGAGAGATATATTTATGCACAGATATGCATATACATATCAAACAAAGATGATAGATATAGATAGAGTGATCATTAATCATGCATTTTTTTCAAATACTTTATTTCTAAAAAAATCACAGTGGAATTCTAAACCTACATTAATACTTTTCAACTTAAAATTTACAGTTTTAAAGTGACAGGCCTGAAAGTAATAAATTGTTTTATATACATACAATTTATTCTCTGAACAATGTCAAGAGAAGCAAGCAAATATATTGATACTTATGGAATGGAAATTGTAAACCTTTAATACATGCTCAACTATTTTACATTCCATATATTATATTCAGGATGATTTTTCATTCTACACTCTAGATTTGTATAAAGTATTAGCAATGATGTTAAAATTATCATTTCTAAATGGCTCCTGGAGTTATATATTTTGTCAGTCTTTAGCTTTCAAGCAGATTTTCTCATAGTTTTAGAATTTATAAGGTAGGATTTGCTCTGAACACATCTATGGTCATTTTTTAAACTATTATATGGCTTTTTTAAAGTTTACGGCAAAACTGGTACAGATTTTGTTTTAGTCAATCACTCCCTTTGAATGTCATGATTGGGATGACAACTCTCTCAGTCCAGGTATCTAACCCACAGACGGCCTCAGTGTGGGAATTGCAAGACTATAATTAATCCTGAAGCAAACTGAAATACCCGTGATCATTTCAGGGAATGTTTTTTAGCTGTATGAATTCCTCCCACACTGGTGCTCAATCTGTGCGTTTTCCAAATATGGTTGCCAAAGAAAAAACGCTGATGAGAATAAACTTGGAATAGACAAGGTCAAAGGAAAGTAAGTGAATTTAAAAGTTTAATGAGAACCAAAATAAGTTAATGGTGTTAGGGATTCATTGCCAGTTTTTGGCCAATTGCAATTAATCAAGCTGGCTTTGAGATGGAGACGGGGGAATTTCCTCTCTTACAAATCTTTAGGGTCACACAAACACCAGCTGAAACATTTTGAGTTATAGACTATCAAAACTGAAAGAAAATGTTGATACAAAGTAGTGAAAACCCTCCCTGGATAGATGCAAATACTAAAACTTAGAGATGTGAAGTGATTTTCCTAACAACCATGCATGTTATCAGTAAAATCAGGACTGAATTCAGATGGAGTTGTCCTTGCAGTGGTCCACTAATATACTATATATCAAAGGTACACCTCTGTGCTGTTTTAGCTATAGCTTAACGTTTATAAGGCTCATTTTGGTGAACATGTTTAAGTTAGCTTTACAAAGTGGAGGTGGAGGAATGAAAGCCTAATTTATGGTGGAATGCCAACTAATAAATGATGGAGGTACTAAAATCACCAGTTAGCAACTGCAACAGCAATAAATGATCCTTGCAAGAGCCATCAATAAATGTTAAAATCATAAAACAAAAGTTTGTTGGGATCAAGATGTTTGAACAGCTTCAAGGTATCTCCCCAAAGGTAACTTATTCGCGACAATGGGAAAAGGTAACTTGGCAGTGGAGAAAACTGACAGATGGCCATCGCAGCGCCGTGCCTAGAGCCCACATCCACTAGTGGGGACAGTTCTGTGTCTCCCAGTGTGGTGAGCTGAGGCTGCCATACAACTTAGGGTGCATCTCTGCCAACAAACCGATCACAGCCCCCTGAGTCTCACATAGGAAGCTGTCAGAAACCCACAAAGGACCAGTCTGAAAACATTCCTCAGAAAAGTGAATGTCATAAATTACAAGACTGAGGAGCTGTTTCAGAGGGAGACAAGGTGGCTAAGCAAAGCAACTGACATCAGACTGCAGGCTGACTTGCAAAAGCAGTGCTGAAAAAGAACTGTAACAGAATGATTAGTGAAATGTGGATATTGTCTATAAGGCAGGCTGCTGTTTTACCATGAGACATTTTCTGAATTTGCTGGTCACACAGTAGATGTGTAAGGTGACCACTTTGCTCTTAGGAGATAGATGAGGATGTCTTTAGGGTGGAAGGACTGGCGTATCTGCAATGTGCTCTTTGTGAACCAGTCATAGTAATAACCAGAATGATATCATGAAGGGACAGAAGGAGGGAGAGAATGATACATACCCTCAGAGAGAGGGAGGAATTAACAATGAGTGAGTCTAGATGAAGGGTACATGGTTGTTCACTGTACAATTTTTGCAATTAGTCTCTAAGTTTGTGAATAAAAATGTCTCTAGGTTTGTTACAATAAAAATATAACATTATTTTCATGATTATCATGAACATTGAAAGTTTTTATTCATACTACAATGCACAGTAGCATCATCTGGATTATTTCTGTTCCCTCTGTGCCACGCTACCATTGCCACTCTCTCCCTGGAAGAAAGTATTCCTAAAAATGAAAAAGAAGAGAAGATTGTCATGATTAAATCTGTACCATTTAGGAGTTGGAATACAATAATTTTATTTTTTTTATTTTTTTCAATACTTTTAATAGTATTTTATTATAACACTTTAATTACAGACCCTGTAACATTGGAATGACCCGATACTCAGCTAATTTAACCTAAAGTTCTCATTAGCTACTATGATGGTGAATGTTACTTGCATTTTGATAGTGTATGTTGATGTCAAAAATTAACATGGTCATTGCATTAACCAAAAGTCCAGAGAAGTGAGAGATAGAGAATGATAATGAGTAAGCAACAGGATGAGAGTTAGGAGAGAATCACTCAGGCAGATTGGAGAATGTGGGATAAGATCCTGCAAATAGAGAGGGAGATCCAGAAAATGTGATCCATAAAATAATAACATAGTGATGGAACCATGGAGTAACTGATTCGAGTGGCTTTGGAGAACTCAGTTCCCCTTCTGAAGATTCCAGCTACAGGACCAGAGCATCATGGCCACACTAACGTAATGACACTATCCTAAGGTCTGTGAGAAGCTAATCTAGTGAGATGAATATCTTTCAGAAAGAGGTGAGGTCTATGTGAGGAATGAATTAGAGAGTGTTCTGTGGGGAAGAGGTGGACGTGGATGTGGTGCCCACAGAGAGGAAGGGGTGGGAGAGGGGAGACAGAGATGCTGAGAAGAAATACATTGTGGAGATTAACATGAAGAAGTGAACAAGGCAGACAGTCAGGAAGAGGATGTCTGACCATGAAAACCTAAACAACTTTGACAGAAATGGCCCCCAAGGGGTGAGCACTTCCAGCCACGGCCTGTCTGAAGATATCTGTTCTCTGCTCACTGGACAGATCTGATGAGCATAAGTTCTAGGAGGAAAATTATTTTCTTTCAGAACTTGAAGGGCATATTCCATTGTCCTCCTGGCTTCTGATGTCTGGGAGGCATGAGACGACTCGATTTTAGTTTCTCTTCCATTGTGAAGCCATGGGGAAATATGAATTTGTTTTTATTTCTGTGGCTCCGTAGGAAACTCATTTTTTATTTCTGTAAGGTATTATAATTTTTTCTTCCTCCTTAGGATTTTCAGATTTCAAAAAACATGGCTTTACTCAGATTGTCACATTCATTCATGGGGTACAGGGTGCAGCTTCAATAAGGCAGTTTTGAGTTCTTCTACTGTAGCAATTTTTCCTCTATGATTTTCTTAATATATTTGTCTCTACCATTTTACACACACACACACACACACACACACACACACAGATATAAGTAGGACTGTGAACATAATTGTTTGATATTCTTGTTTTAGGCTTCCCTGGTGGCTCAGCAGTAAAGAATCCACCTGCAACGCAGGAGATGCAGGTTTAATCCCTAGGTTGGGAAGATCCCCTGGAGAAGGAAATGGCAACCCACTTCAGTATTCTTGCCTGGGAAATCCCATGGATAGAGGAGCCTGGTGGGCTACAGTCTGCAGGATCTCACAGAGTCAGGACCTACTGACTAAACCACCACCACCACCATTCTTATTTTATTATATATAACATATACATGCATATATATATAAATATGCATATATATATATATGCATGCATATATATATATATATAAATAAAGGGAAGAAAAATAGTTTATATATATATAGGGTTAGGGTTAGGGTTATATATATATAAACTATTTTTCTTCCCTTTATTTTAATACTAATTCAGAGAAATTTTCCCACCTTCCCCACCTCACCCTTGATTTGAAGCATCAACCTTGCTTCCTTATTCTAAGTAAAGTCCCCAGGACATCTTCCAGGAGCCATGATTCCCCCTTTCTCGTCTCTCCTGTCTTTACTTGGCAAAGGCAGTCTTTCCTCTCCATCTCCTGGGAGTATTCACTGTAGGTTGTTTTACTCCCAGACATCATCAGGCTGCCCTGGATTTTCCCTTCACATTTTCCAACTTCATTTCCAGTCCTGAATGCTGATATCTGGCACCTTTAACTAATGAAGCTGCAGTGTTTCCTGCTTTATGTAGTTTTTGTTGTTGTTGTTGTTTTAGCCAAGGAGATTGATTGATGGAGTCGTTGACCTGAAAAGTCACAACTTAAAGTTCTTCTAATTTCATTTTCAGAGTTTCAACTTTCCCTCTGTTTCTCTTTGATTTTGGGTGCTTTCCAACATCTTCAAACATATTTTAATTGAATAATTTAGTAATTGTTCACATGATCATTTCACTCTTCACTTGTAAGCAGAAGCCTGATGTAGTCTAAACAAAGACAATGCCAATTTTTTGTTTAATTTTCTCATAGTCTTCTTTAAATAAATTACATGAAAAATAAAGTTGAAAATGCTACAGTGATTTGTGCCTCAGCATTTTTGAAAGGATGAAGGTTAAAAAGGGAAAATGAGTCCTTATTGAATTCAGTTTTGCCTCGAGTCATTTGCCAGAAAATAAATTAAGGCTAAATTAAGTAGCATTTAAAGGGTAAATTGTTATTGGACATGAGTGACAGGATTGAACAGGTTAAAAAATAAAATTGATCTTTTCCCATCAAGATCAAAACAGCTCTCATATTTTGTATTTTGTGTCATGTTAGCAGGAAAATGATTGGCAGCCCATTGTGCACTTAATCCACCCATATGGGGGGTTGTCAGATGCAGAAGTCAATGTTCTATGTTTATGGAGATAATCAGGTTAGGAAAACTTTCCCAGAATGGATTTTGCCCACATTATTCATTGGACTACCCAAGAGTCCCCATGGAAATGCCACATGTTTGCTTCATTCTCTTTTATAACCAGTTTTCCATTTGGTAGCTACAAACTATTACAGATTAGTGTTTACTTGTATTTTGAGGATTTATAGAGAATGTATAATCTCCCAATAAAAGAAAATGAGTCACTTTTATGATTTTAGTCTGTGTGTTTAGTCCTCATATTTGAATTTCAGACACCATTTTAAGGCTGATCATTGTAATTTTTTCTTAATCATAATGAATAAAAATAGGCTTGTTTTCTATACTTAAAAATAAAACCAGTTTATTATGTGTATTTTCTTCTAGACTAATCAGAAACATAATCACCCAAACTGCTATGACTGATTAGAATTTCTTTCCTTACAAAACGTTTCAAAATAATGGCTATTTAATTTTAATTTTATGTTATTAAGCAAATATCATAGTTTTTTTTTTAAAGCTATTCAACTTGTCTGTGCTGGCAACAAACCTACCATTTCTGATTCCAGTATCTCACTCTATGTGGCTACCACAACACTCCTAACTAGAGTCCTGGATTCATTTAAGTTGAAGCTTTATGTTCGTTTGCTATCATCAGCAGATTCTTCGGAGAAGGCAATGGCACCCCACTGCAGTACTCTTGTCTGGACCCATGGATGGACGGGCCTGGTGGGCTGCAGTCCATGGGGTCTCGAAGAGTTGGACACGACTGAGCGACTTCACTTTCACTTTTCACTTTCCTGCATTGGAGAAGGAAATGGCAACCCACTCCAGTATTCTTGCCTGGAGAATCCCAGGGATGGGGGAGCCTGGTGGGCTGCCGTCTATGAGGTCGCACAGAGTCGGACACAACTGAAGCGACTTAGCAGCAGCAGCAGCAGATTCTTCTGTGGTTGTTGTTTCATCATTTAGTCAGCTTATTTACATTGAGACATCCCTGGGTTGTTTTTAATTGTGCATTTCTTTATTTCCCAGTTTTACTTTTGTTTTTAGTGTTACTTTTGTTTCAGATGTGCTTTTAATTTCTAGGCCCAATGTAATTTATTAAAGACATCTAATTTATTAACACACTCATTTTTTTAACTTCTACTCTTGGTAATCACTTCTATTTTCCTCCATTATTTTTAGAATCATGGGATTTTAAGTTTCAAGGCCATCTGACTCTTGCCCTCACCTGGCCATGTTAGAGGGAAGAATATAGTCGGATGGGGGTTCATCCTCCATGTAAAGATATGGTAGCAGTAGCTACGGGTATTTGTCATCAGTATCAGTGGTGTCTTGTTTAGTCACTAAGTTGTGTCTGACTCTTTGTGAGCCCCTGGAGTGTAGCCTGCCAGGTTCCTCTGTCCATGGGATTTCCCAGGCAAAAATACTGGAATGGGTTGCCATTTCCTCTTCCAGGGGATCTTCCTGACTCAGGGATTGAACCCAGGTCTCCTGCTTTGGCAGGTGGATATTTTACCACGGAGAAGCCCTGCTCCCCCTAAAAAAAAGATACCATGAACTTATTTAAAAAACAGAAACAGCCTCACAGACTTAGAAAACAAGCTTATGTTTACCCAAGGGAAGAGGTGGGTAGGAAGGATAAATTAGGAGTTTGGGATTAACATATACACACTAACTATATGTAAAATAGATAACTAATAAGGACCTACTATCTAGCACCAGGAACTCAACACTCTGTAATAACCTATATGTGAAAAAAATTGAAAAAAATTAATAAATATATGTGTATGTATAACTGAATCAAGTAGCTTGTACACTTGAAACTAACACAGCATTGTAAATGAACTATATACTCCAATATAAAATAAAATTAAAAAAAATTAAACTCAAAAATATGTTTTAAAAAATAAGTCTCTGTGGTTGGAATCCAAATCTTGTATTGCATTTGTATTGTCCATATCTCCATGCTTGTAATCCAAGATGAGTCTCAGAAGAAGGTGGACCTTTATTTCTTGGGTTGTTTGAACCCCAAATCTGGACAAATTATGTGTATGTATTGGACACTGTTGTTACTTAATTTTCCCCCCATATAATATAAGTGATTAAGAAAACCGGGCTCCATCCTCAGTTTTGGGGGTGGTGTCTGAGTAAGCTTAGCAAACCAGCTAAGGCTTAGCAACTTCATGAGACCTGGCAAAGCTGGTTCCCAGCCCCAGGCTTACACCAAACAAGGCACAGTAAACCCTGGACGCAACCTAGTGGTTCAGGCGCAGGACTTGCTTTGGCCTAAAATGTCTGAACCAAAGACTTTTATTCTGTGGTGAGGAGAAACCTGTCCACCTTCTTTGTTTATCTGATTTCAGATTATTGACATACTTAGACAGTTCAGTTTATTAACTGTTCTACATTCTGGAGTTGTCTCATGAACAGTCAAGTTTAATGTATTTGGGGCGAGAAAACTCCATATGTGATCAGTGATTTCTGCAGAGCTAGGAAGTCTCTGAGATAATCCTCACTTCTGGTGCAAGCTGTGAGTTCAGGATTCCCATGACCACTGTCAGGTTTTAAAATTTGCTGGAACCCACAGAACTCAGAGTGAAAGCTGTAGTGCTCACGGTCATGCTTTATTACAGGAGAGAGGTTACAATCAGCTCAGGGAGAGAGGCATGCGGCAGGGTCCTGGAAACCTCCATGCATAGCGCCTCCGATGCCTCTCCCAGTGGCAGTGATGATCTACTATTTTATTCCTTTCAACTGAATATCTGAAACCATGTAAATATTAAGCCATGATCTCCAAACCACATTCTTTGGGGGGAAATAAAAACATGGCTTATTTCACAGTAAATTTTTCTTCTTTGAGTTGACTAAGTTCTGTGTTTGAATTATAATAAACTTTACACAAAATAATTTAAAGAGCCAAATAAATACCATATACACTAAGCTTCAAATAGCCTATATCCTTAATAATAGAAATGCATGATAAAAAAACTATGTATGTATCCACAATACTCTTGGTCAAGTATTTGCCCATTAAGAAAATGATGATATATACTGTTCCTACATTGTCGTACATTATTTTAGGTAATGTTACTGCTTCTCTTTCTTTTCTAGCAGCCCCAATCTGATCTATATTTCTCTTAATGAAATATAGGAATAATATCATTTACTGACAGTGGGAATGCTAACCATATTTTAAAATAAAAACAATTTTTAATGAAAGCAATGCTTTTCTCTGGCTGGATAGAAGAAGTTGAGTGAAAGGTTAAATTAAAGACATTTTTTTCCACTTCTTGGAAAAATACATCCCCATGAGGACTAACTTGCACAAGGGAAAAAATGGAAATAAATGTAGAACTAAAAGAGACAATCAGATTAAGCCACTCATTCACATTTTCTCTAACTGTACGACCTTGTGAGGTTTTCATACAAATTCTAGCTGCCTTTGGTCAAGCTAATCAAACTGACAGACAAAACCTCTTCTTTTATATCTTTAAATCATGTGTACTTGCTTTGATATGGCCTCTCTTAATTAACTTTCTTTACATCCCAAGTAAGAAACTCAAATTTCATAACAAACACGTAAAGGAGACAAATTCCATTCTGAGGCAACTAGAAACATCAAGAGAGATATACTAATAAGTGTGTAGTTGATGACAAATCTGCTAAGGGTTTTCAATCAAATCGGCTTCTTCTAGCACAGATACCTTTGTTTACACAGTGTCTTAATTTATTACTTCAATTTATTTGCTGGCCTATTTTATTTGCAGGCTTAGTCTAATTTTAACACTGTCAAGAATAATTCAAAGAGTATCGAGTAAGTCTGCTTAGGAGAGAGAACCTACGTTAATCTTTTCTGACATTAATAGAATTAGACCTTATTAATTCTGACATGATTTATTTCATATTGTGTAAATACTAAGTGCAAGCATCATGTTCTCATTGAAACAAGTGTTTTACATGCTTCATATACTGCAATTTAAAACATGAATTGAAAGTGAGCCTTGAAAACAATTTGAAATTACGTAAATCTGTCAAACTTAGAAAGATTATTACTGCCAAACAAGAACTACTAAATGCTGACAAACAGCGCTCAGAGAGGTATCTGGAGAGAACACAGAGGTTTGTCCCTCCTTTAAAGAAACAGAACAAACACTGAAAATGCTTGCCAGGCTAGTTCATGTGGTTCAAGCATATATTCCTTGTAGGTGAAGAAAATTCTTCTCTATAGAGTTTTAATGTGTGTTTAATACACACTTAATTTTACTTTTTATATCAGGAGATCTGAAACAGATAAATGTATGTTTGGGTTTTGTTTTATTGTTTCCTATCGGGGAGGACAGTTTAGGATATAATTGTGTGGCTGGATACAAATAGGGTGCTTAGAAGGAGTAAAAAATAAGTTATGACAGAGAGGGACAGAATGTTTATCTACCTTATGCTTCCCTGGAGGCTCAGTGGTAAAGAATCCACCTGTCAATGAAGGAAACACAGGTTCTATCCCTGATCTGGGAAGATCCCACATCCCCTGGAGCAACTAAGCCTGGGATACACAACTACTGAAGCCTCTGTGCCTAGAGCCCATGATGCTCTGCAACAAGAGAAGTCACACAATGAGAAGCCCATGCATCACATTTAGAGAATAAGTCCATGCAGCAATGAAGACCCACCACAGGTGAAAATGGTGATGTTTAGTCACTAAGTCATGTCTGACTCTTGCGATACCATGTACTGCAGCCTGCCAGGCTCCTCTGTCCATGGGATTCTCTAGGCAAGACTACCGGAGTGGGTTGCCCTTTCCTTCTCCAGGAGATCTTCCTGACTCAGGAATCGAACCCGGGTCTCCTGCATTACAGATAGATTCTTTACTGACTGAGCTCAGGTGAAAATAAAAATAAATAAATAAATAAAATTATTTAAAAACTGAAGAAATGCAAAATATTTTTTCTAAAAAAAGGAAAATCTACCTACCTTACTGACTTACCTCGGTTTACTTGAGATTCCTTGTCAGATGTCCGGACACATTTTTTGTTAATGAAGAGAAACTCTACTTAAGATTCTTTGTCTACATCTCTGACTGCTTAGGCAAATTCTTAAAAATTATGACTGAGAACATGATGGGAAGTATCGTTTCTACTCTACTTGTTACTAAACAGCATTCTTATTTTTTACTTTTCTTTCCCTTGACTTGAGCTGAGGTCATCACCTGGTTAGCCTGACAATTTAGGCCAAAAGGCTGACAGTCCTTGGGAGAATCTTTAAATCGTGAAAATGTTAGAATTACATCTTTCGAGGACATGATACATCACCATCTAAGAAGCAGATGTGTAGAAATCGTTTGAACTACTTTATAAGCACACTAAGATAAAAAGGAAATATTAATGTTGGCTTCCTTCACATAGAACTGACGATCTATGTTGTGAAGAATTTTTTAAAAACTAAAAAAGGATGCTCGGTCTTTGTTCTTTCAAAATGAGAGCAGAGATAGCATTTCTCTTAAACCTCAATTATTTATTTACCAGAAACATGGGGAGAATTATTAGACAAAGATTTCAAATTTCTGGAAGGGTTTATTTTGTAGCTGTCAATTGGGTGTGAATTAGACAGCTTAATTTAGTACATGTGAGACTGAAAGTAAGAAAAGGGATTTATTGTGCTGTGCTGTGCTTACTTGCTCAGTCGTGTCCGACTCTTTGCGACCCCATGGACTATAGCCCGTCTGGCTCCTCTGTTCATAGGGATTCTCCAGGCAAGAACACTGGAGTGGGTTGCCATGCCCTCCTCCAGGGGATCTTCCCAACCCAGCAATCGAACCCCAGTCTCCTGCATTGCAAGCAGATTCTTTACCAGCTGAGTTACCATGGAAATCCAGGGTTTTGTTGCATTTGTTCATTTTACATAATATCCATTGTTGATGTGAATTAGAATACATTATCCAATGTCTTAAAGAGTATATAATATTGCTGTTGTTGTCTAGTCCTTTTAGTCCTGTTGGACTCTTTATGACCCCATGGACTGTAGCCCATCAGGCTCCTCTGTCTATGGGATTCTCCAGGTAAGAATACTGGAGTGGGTTGCCATTTCGTTCTCCAGGGCATCTTCCAGACCCAGGAATCAAACCCAGGTCTCCTGCTTGGTGGGCAGATTCTTTACAACTGAGCCATCTGGGAAGCTGCATATATGACATTAGAGACTATTTATCTTTGTATGTCATGCAGGACTACTTGATAAAGCATTTATGTACTTAAGATTGTCTTCAAGGAGTTTGTCTTTTAAATTGTCGTTTCATACATCAATGTCCACCCTTGTTTTCCTTAGTTTGGTAGGAGTAGAGATGTTATAATGATATAGAAATAACACCAACGACAAAAACATTTCATTCCCTAGAAGCATAATATCCAAAATAGTAGGTTTTTACAAATGAGAGAGCTAGTTCTTTGGAAAATTGACCCTTTAGATTAGAAGACTCTACAGGGCTCATATAAGCCTAACATCAAACTGAACTCCAGGGAGGTCAAGTGATTAATCTGGGCCTTATTTGCTGTCTAATTCTTACTCTGCCATTGCATATTGTCCCCATGAAATGTATCTGAGAACTAACCTTGAATATTTTAGGACTACAGAGTGCAATCATTCTATGTGTTTAGTACATTCGTCTTAAAATTATTTTATTTTGGGGGATGTTTTTTATCATATAGCTTCCTCAAATTTATTTCTTAGTGGTGGATAGTGTCTTTTTCCCTCTCTGTATTTATGTATCACTTCTTCCCCTTACACTGTAATTTCTCCTGCCCTTGACTTCCGCCACATTGTAGGAAATAACCAATGAAAATGAAGAGCACCTGGTGTTCTCTCCTTGTGGACTTTAAATGAACTTTAAGGGACTAGTCTATATTACAAAGCTGTAACCACTCTTTGAGATGATGGTTTCTATACATCAAGCTTGGTGTATTTTCTTTCAACTTAAAGCTAGGAATCTTCATATAGACATGGATAAATATCTAAGAACAGAGCGCACGGTTCATGGGGTAGCTTTATGCCTAACTTCTAAGAAACTGTCAAGTATTTTCCAAGGCAGATGTAAAATGTACCCTCTTACATGTGCCCAGCAGCAAAGGCAAGCTCCAATTACTCACATCCTTGTACACAGGTGGTATGGTCACTCTGATCTTAGCCATTCAAGTGGACATGTAGGGGTATCTTATTGCAGTTTTAATTCTATTTCCTTAATGAAGAAATATGTTGAACATATTTTTCATGTGGTAGTTATCCATATATCACCTTTGGTGAAGAATCTATTCAAATCTTTGTTTATTTATTCAAATTATTAATCCTGCGGTTAGTCAGTTGTAAGAGATCTTCATATATTTTAGAAACAGAATTTATCTTGAGCATACATTTCACACATATTTTCTTCCATTGTGTAGCTCACCTTTTCATTTTCTTAACCTTGTCAGCTGAAGAGGGTCTTAATTTCAGTAAGCATACTTCAATGATTTGTTTTCTTTTGTAGTCCTTGCTTTTTATTTCATAATTAAGAAATATTTGCAAAACCAAAGAAAATATATTTTATTTTAGAGTTTTCATTCTTTTGGCTCTTATATTTAGATCCAGGGAAGTTCATAGCAGCTTTATTTGTGACAGCCAAATTGTAAACAACCCAAATGTCCATTGATGGGTTAATACATAAGTAACTTGTATATCCATAAAATACAGTTCTACTCCAAAAAAATAATAAATGAATCAGATTTTCCTGTCATGACTGGATCACGTAGGCTGGAACCGGAAATTGACCTTGGGGCAAAGTAGAATTCTGTGTGATGGGCTTGCTGTGCTCCTGAATGTCAGTAGAAATCTGAGTTTATCCTTGCAGCAAATAGAATGCCAGAGCAAACTTTTGTTTTGGAGTAAGAGTCTTAAAGAAAATATGGAAGTCTATGAGAATCGGACACGACTGAGCAGCTAATACACACACACACACACACACAGTGGGAAGCTACTATGTAGCACAGGGAACTCAACCAGGTGTTCTGCGATGTGGGAGTGGGTGGGAGGGAAGATGAGAGGGAGGGGATATATGTATACTTATGGTTAACTCACATTTAATGCAGCAGAAACCAACATAACACTACAAGCAATTATCCTCCAATTAAAAATAAATTAAAAAAAATTTTAAAAAGTGGAAACTTTGTGGAGGCTATGGGGAAAAAAATGCCACTTTGAGATAAGCATTTACATGTGTTATAATTTAATTAATTTTATCCATTCCCCTCAATAGATTATTTCTTGGTGAAAAAATGGATAATTTCATTACCTTTTATTAGCTGAGAAGATTGGAGGAACTTAGGTTTGTCTGGTGTGAAGAGATGGTGATTATTTTCTGAATTAAAGGAACACTGTGAATGTACCTTCAATAGACTGCTAATCAATTCCGCTACATAAATAAAGCATGATTACATTCATGTGGAATGAAAGGACCGAAAGGATTTTAATAGCCATGCTTTTAAATAGTCGCAGCTGTCTCTTATCAAATTATTTTCAGTTCTATTTGATTTGTCTAACCCAAGTCTTATAATGCAAAATATATGAATGGTTCACTCTTGAAGCTACAACAATCAAAGCAGTTTCCAGCGAGATTCTGAATGTCATTCCCCAACTTTTTTTATCAATGAACCAAGGGCATGACAGAAGCTGCACACTTGGATGAGCTGAGTGCAACATCTATGGGGCCCTTAAATTATCGAACAGTCTTCCCCGTGTACATTCTGAGTGCCTGTTTCTGGAGTTGTGCCTGTTTCTGGTGACGATGTAAAAATCAGCTTAATTATGTACAACCCAGTATCTGACTATATTAGCCAGGAGCTACAGAGTTTAATAAACATTGGGGCTTATGTAGGAATAAAATAGATACTTAAAAATGGTAATAGAATTCAGATGAACTTCAGGAGTTTGTAATTAGTAAAAGACAGTAAACGTCTTTCAGGTATATAGATACTGGTACTGAAACAAACACAATTGCTTAAATACTGAAAACAACTTAAGAATGAAACATCGAAATAAAAAAAAAGAAAAGAAAATCAACCATCACAAGGGCAGACAGATTTATTCATCTTTCCCTGTGCCCCCTGCCTCCCAACTCAGGGAGTCCTATCGCTGTCCCTTGTACACAGGGTCCCCCCTCATATACTACCCTGGAAGTCACATGGTGGGGGGAGGGGGATGGGACACCTTTGCTTGTCAGTCAGGGTGGGGTCAGTCCTGGGGAACCTCACCCCCACCTCCACCTGCAGTAACAAGGACCCATTCACCCTGGCCAAGCAGGGAACTGAGACTCCCTGCTCACTAGAAGTAACAAATCGGGCACATCCTTACCCAAGGCTGTGGGATCATTGCTGATAGAATATTTAAGTAAGAGCCAAGGCCTCATGACACCACACCCAGAGTCCCAGGATTCATCCAAAAGTCAGTCCCATCAAGAACCAGGAAAATCTGAATGTGAACTAGGAAAGATGATCAACAGAGGCCAAAACTAAGACAACACAGATGGTAGAATTCTCTGAAAAAGATGTTCCACTGGCCAACAGAAAATTGCTTCAATGAAGCACACTTGAAACCAAATAAGAAAGTAGACTGTCTCAACATTGAACCAGAAGATATAAAGAAGAGCCAGATTTTAAACCTGAAAAATATAGTAACAAAGAAAAAATTCAATGAATGAACTCAACAACAGATCAGAGAGAGCAGAGGGAAGAATTAATACACTCAAAGAAAGAACAACAGAAATTGGCATAACAGACAGAAAATAGGCTGGAAAAAAATAAATAAATAAACAGCCTCTGGGACATGCGGAACTTGGACAAAAGGTTTAACATTTGCCTTATTGGACACCAGAAGAGGAAAAATGTGGGACTGAAAAGTACTCAGAGAAAGAATGGCTGGAAATTTCCCAGGTTCAGCCAAAGACCCATCAACCCAAACAGGATATGTCCTATATAAACTTCTAAAATCTAAAGACAAAGAAAAACATCTTTTCCTAAGTGAAAAAAAAAACTAAGAGGATGTGTCATACCTACACTCAAAGGAAATTGTCTCAAGAAAAAAGAAATGATGAAAGAAGGGACCTTAGAATATCAGGAAGAAAGCACACAGTAAGCAAAGATATGGTTGAGCACAATAACCTTTCCTTCTCCTGTGGAGTTTTCAGTCCTGTTTGACAGGTGAAGCACAAATCAATGACGTTCTGATATGCCTCTCCATGTATGTAGCGCAAATACTGGAGATGATTATATTATAAACCAGAGAGGGTGAAAGCATCTTTTCAATCCTCCCCTCTAACTGATTCAGCCACTCTGGAAAACAGCTGTGGAAATTTTTTCCTAAACTGAACATATATTTGGCATGCTACCCGCCCATCACACCTCTGGGCTTTGATGCCAGAGAAATGAAAACATTTGTTCACACAGAAACCTGTACATAGATCTTCACAGCAGCTCCCTTTGAAATAACAGGAAACTGGAAACAACTAAAAATGCCTTTTAATAGATGAATTTTAGCCAAAAAAATACTGGCCCATTTATTCCATGGAATGTTGCTGAGCTATAAAAAGGAGCACAGACTTTTTTCTAGTTTAAGATATTTGATTTTGTTTTTATTGAAATGTAGTTGATTTACAATATTACATTAGTTCCAGGTGTCCAGTGTGGTGACAGCATTTTTGCAGATCATGCTCCATTGTTCTTGGGGCCCCTGGACTCTGCTGCCCTTGAGCATTCAGCATCCTTTCTCCCTCTTTCTGATTCTTCCTCTGTCCCTCTCTCCATCCCTCATTTCACTTCTTTTTTTCATTTTCTTCTTTTGGTGCTGGGATTTCCAGTATTTACTTGCAGTTGCTGTTAGATAGATGGGGTATGTGAGTAGACTCTAAAACTTCTCACTCTCATTCAGTTTTTGGCTAATGCTTAAGTGCCAGGACTTGGGAATCTCATTATTAGCCTTGAAAGTAGCAACATTCAGTATTTGCATCTCCTTCCAAAGCATAACAATGACTGAAAGGAGGAACGTCCATCATTCACGCCCAGGGATGCAGTGTGTGACAGTGCTAGCACCCAGCAGGTACCAGCTGTCCACAGGGTCATTAGAAGGGCTTGATTAGGTGGACTAGGAAGGAACAGTGAACAAGGTCACCAAAGAAAACTGCCTTCCTTACAATGACAACCGTGTCCACATTTTTGAACTTGCTTTTTCCCCTGAACCCCGTGGCCCAGCCCTACTGTCCTGTGGTGTCTGTTGTCATGCTCTCAGCCTCTAGGACACAATACCTGCTTACTTGAAGATGCTTCTAGCTGTAAAGCTGCCTGAGGTTCCAGCTCATCTCCAGTGTTTCCTTATTATCTCATATCTTGGCATCATAATTTTTCATTGTGTTGTTAGATCTCTGATAACTGATAAAATCAATCTGATTTTTAAGATTTTTTTCCCTAACTTTTATTGTCCTCCTCATTAGAAGAGTTGAATATATGAGCCCACCATCACCATCTGTAGAACTCACTTCTCTGTTGATTTGACTTTTAAAAAATGCATATACAATATTGCATAAGTTTAACTAAATTTTTATATTTTCCTTTCTGTTCTATAATTTTTTTCTGCCTATACACGTGGCAGTAACCAACTGTTTTACTTACTGACACTTTTAAATGTTCTAATATTTGTTAGAATGACTCCTCTTCACCATCCAATGATTTTTTAATTAGTATTCACTACCCCAGGTTTTATGTATTTGTGGTTTTCTTCCCACGAACTTTAGAACAAGGTTAACTAATCCTTGCTAAAAATCTGTTGCTATTGGTGGGGGATAATCTTAAATTTACATATTAAATGAAGGCAAAGAATCTCTGTGATGTTAGATCTTGTTAATTGACGTGTTCATAATTTTCCATTGTTCAAAAGTTTTAAAAGTTTTCTTCATACAGATATTGTCACTTTTCTAATGCTAATCTTATGTGGTTTATCTTCCTGATGTTACTGGGAAAGGAATATTTTCCCATTATTATTGGGTGTTTATATAAATAAAAGCTGTTTATTCAGTATGCTAATTATATCTTATAATGCCGGATTTGGGTTGTGGCGCAGTCATTAGCAGTAAAAATTATCTTGGCTTTTGATTTAATTAACAAACTTTTCATTGTTAGATAATTACAGATTCACAGGAAGTCGCAGAGATGAGACAGAAGGGGTCCCTGTGGCTTCACCCAGTCTCCCTCTGTGGTTACAGTGCACATAATTATAGTGTAATAGCAAAATGCGGATGTTTTCCGGGTACAACATCTATGTGTAGTTCTGTGACATTTTATAACAAGTGTAGTTTGTGTAACCACGACTGTAATCAAAATACACACTGTGCCATCACCTCAAATGTCTCCTTGTGCTGTGCTTTTATAGTCGTACCCTTCCACCCAGCCCCACCTTCCTCAACCCCAGCAAACACTAATTTGCTCTCCATCTATATAATTTTGCCATTTTGAGAATGTTGTGTAAATGGAAACATATGATATATGACCTTTCAGACTGACAGTTTTTACTCAGCACAATGCTCATGAAGAAGGCTGAGCACTGAAGAACTGATACTTTCAAATTATGGTGCTGGAGAAGACTCTTGCAAGTCCCTTGGACTAGAAAGAGATCGAGCCAGTCAATCCTAAAGAAAATCAACCCTGAATATTCATTGGAATGATGGATGCTGAAGCTGAATCTCCAATACTCTGATCACCTGATGTGAAGAACTGACTCACTGAAAAAGACCCTGATGCTGGAAAAGATTGAAGGCAAAAGGAGAAGGATGAGATGGTCAGATAGTATCACTGACTAAATGGACATGTATCTAAACAAACTCCAGAAGATAATGGAAGACAGAGGAGCCTGGCTTACTGCAGTCCATGGGGTGTCAAAGAGTTTGACATGACTTAACAACTGAACAAAAACAATAAAAGTGACATATGATCTAGGTCATTTGTTGGAGTCTGGTTTATGATAGCACACAACCTTAATGTCAGCTAACAGGAAACTGGTCAAATAAATTATGATGAATCTGTGCAGAGGTATAAATTTATAGAGTAGAAATTTGAAAGAATTAAATAGCTGAATATTATATGGAAAATCTCTAATATCTATATCTATCTACACACACATATATTATATATATGTATCTACACACACATATACTATATGTGTGTGTAGATAGATATAGATATTAAATATATATATAATAGATCAATATATAATATATATTATATATATATGTGTGTGTGTGTGTGTGTGTTAGTCACTCAGTCATGTCAAACTCTTTGACACCCCATGGGCTGTATAGCCCACCAAGCTCCTCTGTCATGGAATTCTTCAGGCAAGAATACTGGAGTGAGTAGCCATCATTCCCTTCTTCAGGGGATCTTTCCCACCCAGGGTTTGAACTCTGCATTGTAGGCATATTCTTTACCATCTGAGATATATATACATATATATATATATGTATATATATACACATGTATGTTTTAGGTGAATAAAAAACAAGGTATAGGGAATATGTACTTTATGAAACTATTTTATAAGAAAAGATCTAAAATAGCATTATTATATTATTCATATCTGTTTTAATAAGCAAATAAAATTTCTGGAAATATACAAAAGTCAGGGGTTAAATCTTGTGGAGGTTGAAAGTGAGACTCGGATGGCTTGGGGACAGATTAGCCACAAGACTTTTCCCAGTGCATCTTTAAACATAAACATAAAAGACATGATAGATGTAAGTCTATGTATTTATTTTTAAAAAAGGCTGTTCTTTACATAAATTTAACACCCTTCATATCAGAGTCTGAGTGCATGAGACCTGAGAGAAGGGCATTCCCTAAACCCCCCATGAATGGATATGAAAGGGCACACTCAGATCAAGTGCTACAGCAGCCTGTTTTAGAATCACGTGATCTGTTACATCATTTTTTAAAAATCACATCAGAAACAAAATAAAATGATTAAAAATTAAAGAATTGGAAAGAAAGGAACAAAGTCATCATGTATTTGTAAGATATAACTTCCTCCATAGAAAGGGACCAAAGTTAACAAATATTGAACAAATGTTCTTTCAATCTGCTATCACTGCAAACAGGAATTTTGCAGTACCATGTTGTTAATTAAAACAATGCAAACTAATCTAGGCCACACTGAATTCTCAGAATTCCTAAAGTGGGCATAACTCATCCGTTTTAGCAGTTTGTTCTGTGTTACCTTGAGATATCATCAAATGATGTTATATGCTAGCTATAACCTATCTCCTTGAATTGCAGAGATTCTGTTTCATAATTCTTTCTTTAGCCCAATGGACTATCTCAGTTTGTATTCATCTTTAAATGATACTTGGATTGAATAAATAAATCCAACAGGACATCAACTTCCTATGTTTTGTGAGTTATCAAGATCATGTAGCCATGCAGGACCAAGTGTGGTCCCCAGACCAGCAGCATCAGCATCCTTCAGGAATTTAGAAATGCAAATTCTTGGACCCCCAGCCCAGACCTGCTTAATCACTGGGTGGGTTTTACTCCCAGAGGACTCCTGCTCTAGGAGTAAAATCATCAAACAAGAAAGATGACAGTTATCAGAAAAAGTTAATGATCTGGAATTTCATCTTTCGGGTAGTAATTATCGGCACCAGTTCTCTTCTTGGCAGCCTTATACTCATCTAATTATTTTCTGAAAAGTTACCCTTGACTCTCAGGCCACACATTTAACGTTAAATGCACAGGCCTGAGAATTCCCCAATTCCTCAAGCTCTGCAGGGTAGAGACTGCCTTGTGGAGGGCTTGCTGAATTCTGTCCTAGCCTTGGAATTTAGATTCACTGGGTCTGGGGGTCCTCTCTAGAATTCTGCAGTTTTTAAAAATTAAGCCATCTAATGAATCTGTAGCAGGTGGATAGGAGGCCGCATTTGAGATTTATCACCCTACAACACTGGTGTACAGTTGGTTTGTTGGCATCATCGTCTATGAGATTGTCAAAACTCCAGATTCAAGAGTCCCATGCAAGACCTCCAGAATCCAAATCTTCATTCTAGCAAGATCCTCACATATTTTCTACACGTAATAACATCTGAGACATGCTCTTGCCGGCAATTCCTGAGAACAAGAGAGCCTGAGACTGTGAGGAAACACTGGCCGAAGGAAAAGTGAACTATTTCCAAACAGCTATTTCCTGTGTCATCACTAACCCTCTGTTGAACGATAGCGTTCTTACCCAACTTCTTCACTTCTGATAGTTCTTCCTTCCTTGCTGACTACAGTTCTAGAAAACACCCAACACATACTATGTTTGTAATAGTACATGTATAAATAGAGCTAATGAAAGCTCACTGGAAAATATACAGCATTACAGATGCTATTGATGTAATTAACAATAATTCATATGGCATCCTTTATGTTTTAGCAGACCAAAATAAATTAGTTGATTGTAGGAAGTTAATAATTAATTTGAGATGTTTACGGCAAGATATTGACCCAATGATGTATTCTGTTTTCTTTCTACATTTTAATATTTATATAATTTAGAAGTTGGTTTTAAAAGAGGGAATATTTTAAAGTCTTATAATTGAATCTATTTCTATTAATTTATAGTCAAGTGGAGTACATTTATTTAAGACAGAGAAATACCATTTGCATTGCACTAACATTTTGCTAAGAGAGACAAAATGTTGATACTTATTAGTATAAAGGAGCTTATTAGACTTTGAGGACATGGATTTGAATTGATTTTTGTATAAGTGAAACATTGCTTTAAAAAAAAAATATGGCTATTTGGAGACTTAGCCATTTTTCTTATTTTCTGCTTTTGTATTTTTTAAAACTCTTTTTGCTTATGACTTTCATAACTTATTCATCTTTTTCTCTGCATTTATGCCTTAGGGACTGTCCTGCAGGTCGGGCTAGTACTTAATGACTAAAAATATCTAGATGCCTCAGAATTAATGATGCACTTAGAGTCTCTAAATATTGCAGAAGGCGTGTCTAAACTTGGGCAGAAATGCTGGCCTTGTGTGAAGTGTGGTGTGGCCACACATCCCTCAGGAAACAAGATGGGATATAAATAAATGCTTGCATAAATAGATGTGGCCTGATGGAAGAAGCTACAGGCAGAATCTTCATCTAAAATTATACACATGACCATCTGATGTCCTGTCATATAGAGGCATTCCTTCAAGTGGCTGCATCTTCAGAACCCTGCAGCCCTTGAAAAGGATACACCTTACCTCCAACCTTCTGAGCAATCATCCTTGGATATCAGCATGTCGGAATAAGCACTACTCAGAAAGGTCAGCAACCGACCAGGGACCCTGAGCCTGACAAATGCAAATTCTACCCTGTTTGCTAAATTTTCTAACTCAGAGATTTTAGAGACAAATAAAGGTCTTTTATTAACAGAGAGGTTTGATTTTTTAAAATTTGCTTTTACATAGAAAGAAAAACCCTGCAAGGTTGTTTGTTTTCAGATTAAAGAAGCGTAAGGGGAGGGGGGCCATTCTCAAATTGCCAAAACAACAAAATATAAACTCGAACCCAAAACAACAAAGTAAATGGCAATGGAATCATACTTATCAATAGTTACCTTAAATGTAAATGGGTTGAATGCCCCAACCAAAAGACAAAGAGTGGCTGAATGGATACAAAAACAAGACCCCTATATATGTTGTCTACAAGAGACCCACCTCAAACCTAGGGACACATACGGACTGAAAGTGAAGGGCTGGAGAAAGATATTTCACGCAAATGGAGACCAAAAGAAAACAGGACTAGCAATACTCATATCAGATAAAATAGACTTTGAAATAAAGGTCGTGAAAAGAACAAAGAAGGACACCACATAACGATCAAAGGATCAATCCAAGAAGAAGATATAACAATTATAAATATATATGTAGCCAACATAGGAGCACTGCAATATGTAAGGCAAATACTAACAAGTATGAAAGGGGAAATTAACAGTAACACAATAATAGTGGGAGACTTTAATATCCCACTCACACCTATGGATAGGTCAACTAAACAGAAAATTAGAAAGGAAACACAAACTTTTAATGATACAGTGGACCAGTTAGACCTAATTGATATCCATAGGACATTTCACCCCAAAACAATGAATTTCCCCTTTTTCTCAAGTGCACACAGATCCTTCTGCAAGATAGATCACATCCTGGGCCATAAATCTAGCCTTGGTAAATTCAAAACAATTAAATCATCTCAAGCATCTCTTCTGATCACAATGCAGTAAGATTAGATGTCAACTACAGGGAAAAAAGCTATTAAAAATGCAAACATATGGAGGCTAAATACCACGTTTCTGAATAACCAAAAAATCACAGAAGAAATAAAAAAATAAATCAAAATATGCATAGAAACAAACGAAAATGAAAACACAACAACTCAAAATCTATGGGATTCAGTAAAAGCAGTGCTAAGGAGAAGGTTCACTGCAACACAAGCCCACCACAAGAAACAGGAGAGAAATCAAATAAATAACCTAACTCTACACCTAAAGCAACTAGAAAAAGAAGAAATGAAGAACCCCAGGGTTAGTAGAAGGAAAGAAATAATAAAAATTAGGGGAGAAATAAATGAGAAAGAATCAAAGGAGACCATAGCCAAAATCAACAAAGCTAAAAGCTGCTTCTTTAAGAAGATAAATAAAATTGACAAAACTTTAGCCAGACTCATCAAGGAAAAAATGGAGAAGAATCAAATCAACAAAATTAGAAATGAAAATGGAGAAATCACAACAGACAACACAGAAATACAAAGGATCATAAGAGACTACTATCAGCATCTATATGCCAATAAAATGGACAACTTGGAAGAAACGGAAAAAATCTTAGAAAAGTATAACATTCCAAAACTGAACCAGAAAGAAATCGAAAATCTCAGCAGACAACATCACAAGCACAGAAATCAAAATTGTAATCAGAAATCTTCCAACAAGCAAAAGCCCAGGACCAGATGGTTTCACAGCTGAATTCTACCAAAAATTTAGAGAAGAACTAACACCTATCCTACGCAAACTCTTCCAGAAAATTGCAGAGGCAGGTAAACTTCTAAACTCATTCTATGAGGCCACCATCACTCTAATATCAAAACCAGACAAAGATGCCACAAAAAAAGAAAACTACAGGCCAATATAACTGACGAACATAGATGAAAAAATCCTTATCAAAATTCTAGTAAACAGAATTCAACAACATATTAAAAAGATCATACATCATGACCAAGTGGGCTTTATCCCAGAGGTGCAAGGATTCTTCAATATTCACAAATGAATCAATGTGATATACCACATTAACAAATTGAAAGATAAAAACCATATGATTATTTCAATAGATACAGAGAAAGCCTTTTACAAAATTCAACATCCATTTATGATAAAAACCCTCCAGAAAACAGGCATAGAAGGAACATATCTCAACATAATAAAAACCATATATGATAAACCCACAGCAAACATCATCCTCAATGGTGAAAAATTGAAAGCATTTCCCCTAAAATCAGGAACAAGACAAGGATGCCCACTCTCAGCACTACTATTCAACATACTTTTGGAAGTTTTAGCCACAGCAATCAGAGAAGAAAAAGAAATAAAAGGAATCCAGATTGGAAAAGAAGAAGTAAAACTCTCACTGTTTGCAGATGGCATGATCCTCTACAGAGAAAACCCTAAAGACTCTACCAGAAAATTACCAGAGGTAATCAATGAATATAGTAAAGCTGCAGGATATAAAATTAGCACACAGAAATCCCTTGCATTCCTATACACTACCAATGAGAAAACAGAAAGAGAAATTAAGGAAACAATTTCATTCACCATTGCAATGAAAAGAATAAAATATTTAGGAATAAATCTACCTAAAGAAACTAAAGACCTATATATAGAAAACTATAAAACACTGATGAAAGAAATCAAAGATGACACAAATAGATGGAGAAATATACCATGTTCATGGATCAGAAGAATCAATAAAGTGAAAATGAGTATACTATCCAAAGCAAACTATAGATTCAGTGCAATCCTTATCAAGCTACCAACAGTATTTTTCAGAGAACTAGAACAAATAAGTTCACAATTTGTGTGAAATAACAAAAAACCTTGAATAGCCAAAGCAATCTTGAGAAAGAAGAATGGAACTGGAGGAATCAACCTGCCTGACTTCAGGCTATACTACAAAGCTACAGTCATCAAGACAGTATGGTACTGGCACAAAGACAGAAACATAGATAAACGGAACAAAATAGAAAGCCCAGAAATAAATCCACACACCTATGGACACCTTATCTTTGACAAAGGAGGCAAGAATATACGATGGAAAAAAGACAATTTCTTTAACAAGTGGTGCTGGGAAAACTGGTCAACAACTTGTAAAAGAATGAAACTGGAACACTTTCTAACACCATACACAAAAATAAACTCAAAATGGATTAAAGATCTAAATGTAAGACCAGAAACTATAAAACTCCTAGAGGAGAACATAGGCAAAACACTCTCCGACATAAATCACAGCAAGATCCTCTATGACCCACCTCCCAGAATATTGGAAATAAAAGCAAAAATAAACAAATGGGACCTAATGAAACTTAAAAGCTTTTGCACAACGAAGGAAACTATAAGCAAGGTGAAAAGACAGCCCTCAGAATGGGAGAAAATAATAGCAAATGAAGCAACTGACAAAGAATTAATCTCAAAAATATACAAGCAACTCTTGCAGCTCAATTCCAGAAAAATAAATGACCCAATCAAAAAATGGGCCAAAGAACTAAACAGACATTTCTCCAAAGAAGACATACAGATGGCTAACAAACACATGAAAAGATGCTCAACATCACTCATTATCAGAGAACTGCAAACCAAAACCACAATGAGGTACCATCTCATGCCAGTCAGAATAGCTGTTATCAAAAAGTCTACAAACAATAAATGCTGGGGAGGGTGCGGAGAAAAAGAAAACCTCTTACACTGTTGGTAAGAATGCAAACTAGTACAGCCACTATGGAGAACAGTGTGGAGATTCCTTAAAAAACTGGAAATAGAACTGCCATATGACCCAGCAACCCCACTGCTGGTCATACACACCAAGGAAGCCAGAATTGAAAGAGACATGTGTCCCCCAATGTTCATCACAGCACTGTTTACAATAGCCAGGACATGGAAGCAACCTAAATGTCCATTGGCAGACAAATGGATAAGAAAGCTGTGGTATATATACACAATGGAATATTACTCAACTATATACACAATGGAATATTACTCAACTATTCAAATGGAATTCATTTGAATCAGTTCTAATAAGATGGATGAAACTGGAGTCTATTATACAGAGCGGAGTAAGTCAGAAAGAAAAACACCAGTACAGTATATTAACGCATATATATGGAATTTAGGAAGATGGTAATGATAACCCTACATGCAAGATAGCAAAAGATATACAGATGTAAAGAACAGACTTTTGGACTCTGTGGGAGAAAGCAAGGGTGGGATGATTTAAGAGAATAGCACTGATACATGTATATTATCATATGTGAAATAGATCACCAGTCCAGGCTCAATGCATGAGACAGGGTGCTCAGGGCTGGTGCACTGGGATGACTCTGAGGGATGGGATGGGGAGGGAGGTAGGAGGGAGGGTCAGGATGGGGAACACATGTACACCCATGGCTGATTCATGTGAATGGATAACAAAAACTGCCACAATATTGTAAAGTAATTAGCCTCCAATTAAAATAAATTTTTAAAAAATAAAGAAGCATAAGGATAAGTTGTTGTTCAGTCACTAAATCATGTCCAGCTCTCTGTGACCCCATAGACTATAGCCTGCCTCACTCCTCTGTTCATGAGATTCTCCAGGTAAGAATACTGGAGTGGGTTATCATGCCCTCCTCCAGGGGATCTTCCCGACCCAGGGATCAAACCTGCATCTCCTGCATTGCAGGCAGATTCTCACCACTGAGCCACCAGGGACGTCCAGTAATAAGTTAACCACATTACATTTGGAAAAAGATAAGGTCAGTGGCGGATGCAGGCCCTCTGTCCTCCAGACTCAGGAGGACAGACTCAGTCAGGAGGACTCCTGACTGTCCACTGGACTTTGTGAAGTGTCTGGTGTGTTCTGGGTGACTGGCTTCGTCTCTCTGGGCACAGATGTGCTCACTTCCAAAGTCATAGGACTGGACCACCTCAGACATCCCTGCACTACCTTTGTTTCCCAAAAAGCAAAAACAAGTGAAAAAGAAAATGAGTGATTCAAGTTCTCCCTTCAACTGGTTTTAAAATCATCACCTAAGGCTTACATATCTGGAGTTGTTTCCTATGAATCAGTGAATTAAAAAAAAAAATCATTGGAGAAAGGGGAAAAATGATTTAAGGAAAGCAACAAAATCATTATCTTATGTTGAAGCTCCAGGCTTTGTGGGTTTCAAAAAGAATTTAAAACTGGATGAGTATTTTGTTGTTTACCCATGCATTAACCCATTCTTTAAAAGTGATTTCCTAGCTTTCAAAGAACTAAAAAATCTCAGATCTCTTTTATATATTGTACTGTGTTATTAACTGCAAGAAAATTTAATTTTTAAAAAATAGAAAACGACAAAAGCCACTACAATATTTTAAAGTAATTAGCCTCCAACTAATAAAAAGAAAAAAAGTAGAAAATGAAATGATTGCTAAGTTCTTACCTGAAGAGTTGAGAACATCCTACATAAACTAGTGAATCCAGTTAGAATGAATTTCACAATGAATAAATGCGTGTGTAGTGATTATTGATAGAAATAAAATAAACCCACCCACTCTACGAGTGCCAAATGGTAATATGAGTGACTCCAGTTGTGCCTGGGTGAAATTAGTTAGAAATATGATTACCAATTGTTTATAAGTGTAGACTTTAGAAGGCAATTTCTATCTCAAACCATTCTCTCTGAATAAGCCATATCTCCTAAATTATCCCCAGTATCAGTATTGTTGCCCTTTTAATATGTACAATTCAAAGATGATAATGATATTTGGTGTTTGATTTCCTTAAAAGGGAATAAAATCTACTTAATGAGATAAAAGCAAAAAAAAAGAAAATAGGAAAGGAGATGATGATAAAGCGGTATTTGCTTTATCTACCTACCTATCTACCTAGGAGGTGCTCTCGACATCACATTAGGATGTTCTTAATCTACTTAGTCAATTAGTCATTCATTATAATAAGATAAATTACTTAAGCCTTTACTAGTAATAAGACTTTAAATGAATTCATAGGTCCACTCTTTCAGGATTTAGCAAAATGAGGATTCTTCCTCACCAATTGAGAGTTTCTTTGAGAAGGACATTTCAAGACACCAAAGAATGGAGATTCACTTCAAGGGTATGAACAATGGTGCCTTTACAAGGCAGTTTTAGGGACTTTTAGGTGTTATTCCCACTGTGTTCTCTCCCCAGCTCACTAGTGAGCCTCTTGGCCCCACCACAAAACTAGCCGGCCCATCTGTCAAACAGGTGGGCCAAGGCATTATCCACAGCCCACAGCTCAGTTTTATGAAGAAGACCAGAGAATCGCTCATAAAATGTGGGTGCTGGGAAAGGGCCAGGGGACCCCCCTACTAATCACACTGATTATTAACAGTTCTTCATTCACAACCTTTTTAGTTAATTTAGGGAAAGAACAAAGGAGACACCCAACTAAAACTCTCTTAACTACATGAGGCACCAAGAGATTGCATTTTTCAGTGTTTTCTGATAAAAACATAGAAAAGAAACTTACACAATCTCCTAACAAAGAGATGTTACAGATTTTTAATTTCTCTCTTTCTTTTTACAGAAAACCTGTGAGAGAGAGGTACATAGATCTTGGAATTATTTACTCAAGAGCAACAGACAAGGCTCAACACCGATTTATCCTGATTTGAATTTTTTTTTAAAGTGACATTATAACATGCTGACATTCCAATGACAACAAAAGGTGTTTGACTAGTCAGTCTTCATAGCAGTATGAAGCATTTTACAATGAGATCTTCTACTTTATGTATATGATACAAGAAAAAGATTCGCCTAAGTAAATGTTAGAAATTTCTTGTCAATTCTGTTACTGGAGGAACAGAATCTACGGCTGCCAATTAAAATTTTTTTTTTATCCTATGCCATAGCTAACACAGACTACAAACAACTGTGTCATACTGGTTTGGAGGATTATTTGTGAGAATAAGTAACTCATAGATTGGAACCAGTGACTTACTAGAAAATTGTATCTTCCACCCTTGACTTGCTCATTTTTTTTACAATGAAATTTCCAGATATAGCTTCACTTGGCCAAAAGAATAGATTTGGGGTTCAAGGCAAATTGTTGGCCATTGTTTTTCCAGTGGGGGGAAAAATGAACATCATATATTAACTTTATTGTACAGAGAAGCTGGGATATTAAGATGCAACCTCCTAATTTAATCTATTGATAAGGACATTCTTTTGAGTATAAAGAAATTAAAGATATAGAAAGGATGCAAAAATCAGGGCTTCAGAGGATTCTTGCAATTTGACAAAATCAAACACACTTCTTTTGCTAAATTGGCAAAATCACAAATTAGTTGGTTGAGGGTATCCATATTGTGACTTTTTTTTTTTTTTCAGTAGAAGGATTCTGGTGGTTGGGATAACAGTTTTTACATCTGATCTGGAGATGAGGCCTAGAAATCTTAGAAGTCAGATTGAATTCCCAGCAGATTCCACAGTGATGAAAAATTCTACTATCTTCCTGACCGCCTCCCCTGCAGGGTTTAAAGCCTCCCAGTGGGTGTAGTAGGGGCAGGAATTGCTGTGCCCTCCTGATTGTTTCTGGAGTTTCTGGTTCTTTCCACTTAGCTTCCTGCTGTCACTTTCTGAAACAGCTTTCTTCACAAGTGTGTTAACCCATGCACAGAGGTTTACTGCTGAGCCATTCTCTGCTGAAATGGGCCAGTAGCCCCTTTCCAGCTGAGAACCAAAGACACAACAGTGGAGTATTTTCCTTCTAACCAGAGTCAGAGGCCATGGATTTATTTAGCCATCCATGTGCATGTTCCCATGGGTATTCACTTGAAAAATACACACAGAGCCTTAGAGCAGGTATTCCCTAAACTCCTGATTACTGATGTTAGTTTACCATATTGAGTTCTTTAAAGGGCACTGTCCCTTGAGCCTTCCTAGACCACATGCTTAAAATTCAAATTGCTTCTACTATTTAGAACTAATACGTCACAATAATATTGAAAACAATTTCTTAAAGTTATATAGCTATATTCTAAAGGCAAAATGCTTTCAACCCACTGGCTCCCTTATTTACCAAAGTGGAAGTTTCATTACCAATTACCAGATGGTAATGGTTGGTTATTGTGTGATGGAAAAAACACAAAATCACAATTTATGTGATCACTGCAAGGCATTCATGATACCAGCGTGAACCTTAAAATTCATGTCAACAGCGTATTCATTCTCAAAAGTCATGAAGGCATAGAGGAAAGATTGTTCAGTTGCTAAGTCATGTCCAACTCTTTGCCACCACATGGACTGCAGTTTGCCAGGCCTCCCTGTCCTTCACTATCTCCTAGAATTTGCTCAAATTTATGTCCATTGAATCAGTGATGCTATCCAGCCATCTCATCCTCTGTCCCCTTCCCTCCGCCAGCCCTCAATCTTTCCCAATGTCAGGGACTTTTCCAGTGAGTCAGTTCTTCACATCAGGTGGCCAAAGTACTGGAGCTTCAGCTTCAGCATTAGTCCTTCCAATGAATATTCAGGGTTGATTTCCTTTAGGATTGACTGGTTGGATCTCCTTGCAGTCCAAGGGACTCTCAAGAGTCTTCTCCAGCACCACAGTTGGAAAGCTCAAATTTTTTGATCTCAGCCTTGTTTATGGTCCAACTCTCACATTCATACATGACTACTGGAGGAAAGATTAAGGCTATATTATTGATGAATGATTATATAGCAAGCTTTAGTAAAATTGCATGACATCTATTCTTGACCTGAGAATTACAGTCAATGGATGGAGTCACATTCTCAAAATATTTTATTTATTGTGTTCTGAAAAAATGTTCTTCAATGAAGATATGAATGTGGGGTCATGGCCCTTCCACCTGTCTTTGCCCCTCTGAGAATCAATTGTAAATGAAGAGAAAAACACATCTTTAATAATTTTCTCTATCTAATAATCTTATTGTATGCCCTGGAAATTAAGAAATTTCTTATATTTCTACAAGTGAAATGACTCTCAAATTCAGATCACATTTATGCAATTTTGATTCATATAACAATGTATGTTATTTTACATTTTATGTAATTTTATGGCAGAAAATGAAGAAGAACTAAAGAGCCTCCTGATGAAAGTGAAAGAGGAGAGTGAAAAAGTTGGCTTAAAACTCAACATTCAGAAAACTAAGATCATGGTATCTGGTCCCATCACTGCATGACAAACAGATGGGGAAACAATGGAAACAGTAAGAGAGTTTATATTTCTTGGGCTCCAAAATCAGTGCAGATAGTGATGCAGCCATGAAATTAAAAGATGCTTGCTCCTTAGAAGAAAAGCTATGACCAATCTAGACAGCATATTAAAACGCAGAGACATTACTTTGCCAACAAAAGTCCATCTAGTCAAAGCTATGGTTTTTCCAGTAGTCATGTATGGATGTGAGAGTTGGACTATAAAGTAAGCTGAGCACTGAAGAATTGATGCTTTTGAACTGTGGTGTTGAAGAAGACTCTTGAGAGTCCCTTCGTCTGCAAGGCTATCAAGCCAGTCCATCCTAAGGGAAATCAGTCCTGAATATTCATTGGAAGGACTGATGTTGAAGCTGAAACTCCAATATTTGGCCACCTGATGTGAAGAACTGACTCATTTAAAAAGACCCTGATGCTGGGAAAGACTGAAGGCAAGAGGAGAAGGGAACTCAGAGGATGAGATGGTTGGATGGCATCACCTACTCGATGGACATGAGTTTGAGCAAGCCCTAGAATTTGGTGATAGACAGGGAAGCCTGGCGCACTGCAGTCCATGGGGTCGCAAAGAGTTGGACACGACTGAGTGACTGAACTGAATTGAATTTTACCCAGTAGAATGCACTATGATTTGTTGTCAAAAAGCCTAGCTATTGGGATGTATTAGGGCATAAACATTGACAGAATAAAATGCATGGAATATGCTAAAATTTTTCATATGAATATCTCAATTTCACTGGCTAGAAAAGATAGAGTTGTTATCCATCCAGAAAATAGAAAAAACAAAGCATAATATAATCGAACTTGGGTGCCTGCCAGCATCTTTTGTCAGATTATTAATACATAGTGATTGAGCAACTAACACTTTCACTTTTCTCAGTCAACTTATACAAACTGATTTTTCCATACTTGATATTTTAATAAAGCTACTTACTTTCTCACAATGTTAAAATTTTACTTTGCAGTTCCCTGCACAAGACATTACCAAAGTTGTGACTAAAGTAAAATAGAATTTATAATTAGATAAAAACTCAAAAAGTTTGAATTGGGTTTCCCAGCCTCCTTGAAATCGAGTACCCTAACATTTTAATTAGACAGAGAAATGTCAAAGTACTGAACTGAATCCTATTTGCCTAGTTAGAGAAGGAGGTTTTAGAATGCCAGACTTGCTCAATTATACTGATTTGGTTGTACATTTGACATAAACATTGGATAATCTGCCAGGGGAAAATTCTAACAATGGGAAGAACATTTTAGTCTCATAAGCATGGAATTTGATATTCAACTATGTTGATAACAATTCAAGTCTCTTGTCTGATCCCTCGAAAAGAACAGAGATGAGGATGCTTCCGGTGGTAGAGTGGTGTTACGTCCTCTGTTAGAGCCTTCTGTTACCTCTGATGGATATCCAACAGCCTTGGCACACCCTCAATTACATTACCCAAGGTCAGAAAAACCATATGGCTTTATAAAGATCAAAGAGTGAAGTCAGAAACTCCACACTTTGAAAAGTAAAGAACTTTTCAGTGCATATTTTAGCATCAAGCGCATATGGTACACACTAACCAAAAAAAAATGTATGTGGCGAAGTTAACCCATTTAGAAGTGGAGTAATGTGTCCTTTAGGGCAGAAAGGACAGCCCATCTTCCAGTGGGAAAGTGGAATAGTTAAGAGACATCAGGAAAGAAATGAAAGGAACTCGAGAAGAAAGGGACAAGCAGGAGAAAATGGAGAAATTAAGTGAGAAATTAACCCCAGCCTCTGAGGTAATTCTCTGTATTGAAATTCAGTTGTTTCAAGGAGTCTTTATTACTCAAGACATGATTTTCTCATAGCCAAGGGGGAAAGTTCAATTACTATACCCATGTAATCGTCCATTTTAAATCATTTTTGTATAAAGATCGGGTGTATTGAATGGATTTGTCATACTCAGAATGAAACTGGTGCAAATGAAATTTCTGTTAAGGGGCATTAACTTTACTATTTTCTCATTTGCTGTAAAAGCCTTGTAAGTACCAAGATTTGGGATAGACAGTGGCTTATTATCAGCCGAGTTGGGGAGGGAGGAGCTTTCTGATCGTTTTAAAAGCAAGTCATTTTTTAGTTTATAGTCTAGGGGAAAAGTCAATCTTTCTCCTGTTTTTAGGGTTAATTAGATACTATTATTTTGCTGTTATAACTTGTTTTCTAGATCCCACTGCCAAACATATTTTAATGTTTGTTAATGTCAACTTCATTTTCCCATCATTACCATCCATGTGCTAATCAAACAATTATCTTGCCATTTATTTTATAAGACATTCTGTAAAAATCCCATAGAATCCTTTCAAAATTAAGGGGATGTCATTATATAGATCATAAACATTATTTTAATGAACACAGATAATTCGAGTAAAGAAACAAAAGTCAATGTAAATGAAAGGAGTATCTAAAAATTATTGAAACATTCCTGATATAGTTATCTGAGCAATTTTAATTTTTTTTTGAGGATAATTACTTTACAACACTGTGTTAGTTTCTTCTGCACAACAACATGAATTAACCATATGCATACATATATCCCATCCCTCTCTAGCCTCCCTCCCATCCCCATCCCACCCCTCAGGGTCATCACAGAGCACTGAGCTGATCTCCCTGTGCTATACTCCCACTAGCTATGTAGTTTACACATGGTGGGGCATATATATCAATGCTACTCTCTCAATTCTTCCCAACCCCTTAAACTTCCCCTCCTGTGTCCACAATGTGGGCAATTTTAAGCTATGTATTTCAACAGTCGCTCGATATTAGTTCCTTAGGTTATAATCAGTAAATTATCGTTTCTTTGTTATTTAATGTGATAATTCAACATTTTTATTGCTTGATGGAAGAAATTTTCACATATTGAGGTATGGGAAAGTTTTCCTGGCTTATACACGATTGGACTTGAACTTTGTGCTAACCAGACTTCCCTGGTGGCTCAGACCGTCAGAGTCTGCCTGCAATGCAGGAGACCCAGGCTCAATCCCTGGGTTGGGAAGAATCCCTACAGAAGGGAATGGCTACCCACTCCAGTATTCTTGCATTGAGAATTCCATGGACAGAGGATCCTGACAGGCTACAGTCTATAGGGTTGCAGAGTTGGACATGACTGAGTGACTAATGCTTACCTTATGCTAACCGGAACAGCCTGTCTTATGGCTTGTCAAACATGCATTGTGCATCTGCTTTCACCATTAAAGAAAAGAATGCGTTTTAAAATCAAAGTGAAGTAACTGTGATTCAGCCATGCAGGATGGAGCTGGGTGGCCATTGCGGACGTGGCATCGGACATGTCCCCACATGCCTGAGCACTTGAATTTTCTGAACTGTGTCAAACTGAAGGACACCACCAGCTGTCTTGTGAGCAGCTGCCAGCTGCACCCTCACAGTCTCTCCCTGTAAATGTGCAACCATTTTAGACCCCAACCAATCCTGGCTTGAGAAGCACACTTACTTCTTGCCAGCTCCAATATGACTCTCAAAAAACAACTTACACAACTCTGTGATTTTTGCCTTTATAAGATTCGCCTATTTTGTCACCTGGGGAACATAGTTCATGCACTTGTTGAATCTGTGTCTCCTGGGTTACCTTCCTCAGCTTGGCAAAAGTAAAACCCTTTTCTATTCCTATTATAGATTATTTTATTTGATTATTTCCATCAACACAACTAAATGTATTCTCTTTGAAAGAAATTTTGCAGGCTTTTTTTCTGATTATTTATTTGTTGATGAATACAGGTATCATGCATTTATTTCATCTTATTTGAGATATCAAAGAACTTACCCTTGTTTCAAGGCACTATGATGGCTTTGGCAAAACTTGAAAGAATCAAAGCATGAAGACTAAGAGACAAGGACTTCATTTCCAAGCAGCCAGATTTTGATGGTCCCATTCCTCTCTGAGGAAAGCCCTTTAGCTTTTCTCTCCAACCATGCTGACTAAGAGCAATGTACCACTTAGGGAGGAAGTCTGCTCCACTGGAAGCTGGCGGTTTTGCCTCCCCAGAATGAATTTCTGGTTGGATCAAAGACCAGAGTGCTGTCTATACTCCCTTGGCTTTGTTTGGTTTTATATACAACTTCTATCATCACTGGTCCATCGAAACAGAAAGGACCAAAGTGGTCCACCTATAGTGTGTCCTATAACTATGGTCTATTTTAGCTTCCTGCATGGGCCACCTGTTGTATTTGTCTGAAAGTCACATCATGATTTCTTTCGCACTTTCTTCCTCCCCTGGAACTTCTAATTTTCAGGGTTGTTCTGTGTCCTGCTCTTCTTACCACTCAACTCTGGTGTGTTCTGGCTTCCAAATCAAGTATCCCCAATTCTCATTCTCTGCCAGTCTCAGTGCTGAGCCATGGATGCCCATCCAAATGCCTGCGCGTCCATCCCATGCAACTCAAACTCTTCTTGTTCAAACAAAACCGTGATTTTACTGCATTTTTAATTTTTAACATATTTTATTGAATCAAAGTCTTCCCTGGTGGCTCAGCCAGTAAAGAGTCCCACCCGCAATGCAGACTCTTTGAATCGAAGTTGATTTTTAATGTTGTGTTAAATTCCTGAGTGGCTGAAAAGATTTGCCTGAGGGTAGAAAATCTCTAGGCGTCTCATACCCTGGAAGTGAGAATGATATAGGTGTGTGCATGCTCAGTCGTATTCAGCTCCTTGAGACCTCCATGGACTGTAGCCCACCAGGCTCCTCTGTCTAAGGGATTTCCCAGACCATCAAACCTACGTCAATTGCATTGGCAAGTGGGTTTGCCTTGCAAACAGTTTGACATGTTTTTAAACACATTAAACACACAGTAACCACAGGAAGCAGCCCTTCTACTAATATTTACCCAAAAGAGAAGGAACTATTAATACATGTCCATAAAAAAAGACTTATACATGAGTGCTCTCAGCAGCCTTATTTGTAACAGCCAAGCACTAGAGACATCCCAAATCAGATGATAGGTAAAGAAAGCACAGTATATCTGTTCCATTGAAAACTGCTCAGCAATAAAAAGCAACAACCTCCTGATACATGTAACAGCTTGGGTGGACCTCAGAATAATTACTCTGAGTACAAGAAGACAGACAAAATCTCATGGCTGCTCTATAATTGCATTCATATGAGGTTCTTGGAAATGCAATCTAATCCAAGAACAGATCAAGTGGGATGGAAGTGGGGGTGGGGGGTAGAATAGGCCAGGGGCATGAAAAAAAGTTTTGAGATGAAAATGTTTGATATCTTGATTATGATGATGGTTTCATAGTGCATATGTGGGTCAAAATTCTTCAAATTGTGGAATTTAAATATGTGTGGCTTACTGCAAAAAAGTAATATCTCAATATAGTAGAAAAAAGGGCTTTCTAGGTGGCTCATGTGGTAAAGAATGCCTTCAAGGCAGGAGATGCAAGTTTGATCACTGGGTCGCGAAGATCCCCTGGAGGAGGAAATGACAACCCACTCCAGTATTCTTGCCTGGAGAATCCCATGGACAGAGGAGCCTGGCGGGCTACAGTCCATGGGGTCACAAAATGTTTGACATGATTGAGCACACACACACACCAGTTCAGTCAGTTCAGTTGTTCAAAGGAGAGCTAGTCAGCTGCACACCGGCCCCATCCACCTGGAGGCAGAGAGGCAGGCTTGCGACAGCCAGAACCAGAAGGCAAGGGGCTGCTGCAATCTCAGCCCCAGAGAAGGCATCTCCCACCAAACTGTGAGCAGGCTCCTAGTTGCTAACCACGTCTTCCTGAGATGTTGGATGGTTGACATCTGCTAGGAGGGTCGTAGCCTGAGATCAGTTCTCCAGAGGGGACAGACGGCACACACGTAGTACACACACACACACACACACACAAAATTAAATTCACATACAATTTAATCCACTGAAGCAAATTATAGTTTTAGCCCACGGCTTTATTTTCAATATTTGAACAAAGCTCAGATCATGAAATTAGCTCAAGAATAAGATTATCCCTGAGTGCCACACATTCCTTGGGGTTACTTGTGGAATTCTTTCCCATTATGTAGTACCATTCACATTATCTAGCAAGGTCAATGGCTGCTCAGAGAGGTCATGTATTTTCTCAAAATTCCTATCACACTTTCTGTAATAAAAAGATCTGGTTAGAAAAATATCATTTGGAATGTCACTAGCAGGCTTTAAAAACAAATGCTGAAGGAAACATCTTAAAATAGGCACATTTTCAGTTAAAAAAATTTCAGAAAGAATAGATTCTTCCCAGGTGGTGCAGTAGTAAAGAAGCAGTCTGCCAATGCAGGAGACGCAAGAGATATGGGTTCCATCCCTGGGTTGGGAAGATCCCCTGCAGCAGGATATGGCAACCCACTTCAGTATTCTTGCCTGGAAAATCCCATGGACAGAGGAGCCTGGCAGGCTACAGTCCATGGGGTCGCAAAGCAGACATGACTGAGTGACTGAACACACACATGACTAGAAATTAATTCATTGCCATTTAATATTTGGCATTGTTCTTTACTTGTTCATTAAGAGCCTTGTCTAAGGGCCAAAGATGATTTATATCTGGAAGATATTAGCTGAGTCCGGTGATACAAAAGTGAGAGAAGAAACTTATTTTTTTTAAGTATGGTGACATTTGTTGAACATGAACAGAAAAAGTGGAAATTAACTCTTAGTCTTTTTTTTTTTTTAACACAAAAACTTGAGAGGCAACAGGGGGATCGATTCCATATTTCAAAACAAATGTCTTGACCATGATGAAGGCAAGTGTCAAGTGCCATCTCATTAAAACTCTTCTGTAGAGCAAATACTATTTATTTGCACAAGTTAGAGACAACTTAATTTTTAAAATCTGAAATTTGGTGGGAAAAACAAATCATACTAACATCTACGAAATTTTCCTGGGATCCAACCATTTATATATAATATCCTCTGCAAGTCATATCTGACATTTGGGATCTTAAAGCAGCATTGACTTCATTACTAGAAAAATTAACTGCTGAGCTACCAAAAGAAAAAAATTAAAACTGATAAGATGAATTACTAAGCTTTGCCAGCCAGTAAACACACACATATACACAGCCTTTGATAACACTAATAACTTCTCAAAATAAATGAGAATTCCTTTGAGGTAAAATTTTGAGATAGATTAATAGTAAGTGCATCAGTTAACTGCTACAGAATGATGCTGCATTATCACCTCAAAACCAGTGGCTGAACATATAAGCTTTTATTTAGCTCAAGGCTTTGCAGCTTTGTGGTTTATACCGGCTTTGGGGACCTGTTTTCTTAGCTGGGCTCACTACATATGTGTTGGGCAGTTGGCGGGCTCTGGGGTATGGGGGTGTTTGTGCCCATGGTCTTCACTTTGGGTATGTTCTCTCAGTCATGGCAGAGGTGCAAGACTAAGGGAAGCCCTCACCCTGACGCCTTCATGGAACTGAATGTGACAACAAAGACCAAGTATGGAAGCAGATCTTCCCCCACCAGCCTCAGATGATACCACAGCTCCAGCTGATGCTTGATCGTTTGCTATATGATACAGTTCTCCATCAGATGAGCCAGAATCCACACCAAGGAAGGACCAGGGCCATGAGAGCTGATAGCCAGGGAGGTCTTTCGAAATCTGAGACCTAAACATCAACACACTGGAGCATCAAGTATCTCAAGACCCCCTTATCTTTCCTGAAAAAGGAAAAGAACATATTATTTTAATTTATTTAAAAATTTTTCGTGCTATTTTCCCTGGGCTTCATTATTTTTTAGGGTATTAAGGTCCTAAGTCAGATTTTTTGCCATCACATAGGTCCCTCTTGCCTTCTGTATCTTTCTTTACTCATGACTTATATGTTTCCTGGTGCTGCTCCTTGCCCTGCACTGGTTTTTGTTTTATTGTTATACATATAGTTTCTCATCAGGTTGCCAATAAATAGTCTGGATCTTTCAATTCTTCTGACCTCTCATGCAAAACTGGGCTCAAACTTATTAGCATCCCTAGACACTCTCACACACAAAACCATTCTATATTACTTAATGTAAAAGTGAAGTAAACATGATATCCCAAAAGAAATTGGATTTTTTTTTGTTTATTTGTTTGTTTTTACTTTTCAATTTTCAGGAAGTGTCCCTCACAGGTTAGGTCTTCACCTTAGAGAGTAGAGCAGGCTTGTCTCTTCCTCCTGAAAATTTCAGTACTGTCAAGTCCCTAGAAGCAGGACCAAGAGTTCAGCTCACCATTTCTCTCAAGAGACTAAAGATGCTGACTATGTAAATATGCAGTGGCTAGCTCTGATTTTTAGGATGGATCAACGGGATTTTACAGCAGACTTCTGCTGTACATGAAATAAAACTAATGTTTAGCCTAGAATTTGAGGCACCTTAATAAACATGAAGATATTTATTGAACTGTTTGCCAGTATCTTTTACAGTAAACATTACATCCAAAAAAAAAAAATCCACTAGGGTTTGGGGACCTTTCAAGCCTGGGTTTCTAACCCTATTCTCCTGAAATATCGGGAACTGGGGAGCAGAGGGTAGCTACTGCTCATGATTAGGGTTGAGTTGCAGGTTCAATAGCATTCACTAACTGCAGCAACAGCCATCATAGCCATGGCAATAGAAATGATCAATGACCTGCCTTCAGGCTTAATGCCACTGATAATTGATCCCCTGGTCATCGTTGAGAAAGGATGTTGATTTCTGTTTTGTATAATAAGCTCTTTTGAAGGTCACAATATTAAGCTTCTACAATCTGTATTTTGTGCATGTATGTGTGTGATTTAAACATTAAGCATTTCATGCTTCCAAAGAATGCCTGCTTTTTGATCAATTTGATGGGAATCCTTTGTCTGATACACCAAAAGATGCAGAAAAAACTGAAAAGTTCCTCTTTAGATTCACAAACCCTAATTCTAAGACTACTGCTAAAACATAGATCAGAAAAAAAAAAAACAAAACATAGATCAGGGTTTGGGGCTTCACTGTTTTCCATTTCTACTGGTATTAGCCCTTTACCAAGATTAATGATACTTGCTAAACATTATGCTCACTATTGCAAAATGTCCAAGTCTTACTAAAATAAACCCTTCTCTTACCATTTATTGGGATTAATTTTACCATTCTTTCCTCCCTAATTACTTTTATAGGTTGCTTCCCTTGTTAATTTAATGAAGGAAGTCCTTTTGTTTAATACAGCTGAGTCAATGCAGTGAGAATTAGTCTCTATCTAATCAAAGTCTACTAGAAATAAGCTAGAAGTAATATTGTTGTAAATTCTAGTGCAATACATTGCCACAGGCTTGCATTTTTTTCTAAATTTTCTTTTGCTTCTATTTTATACAAAATATTATACAAAGTATATATAAATTAACTGAGAAAACATATTGAATAATAACAATGACACAAATGTGGTGTCACCAATAAGAGTTGTAGTGCGTTTACTGTGTTGTACCCTCAGAACTAATACAGTGATGTAGACAAATGATATCCTTTTTTTTTTTTTTTTAAGTAGATACTGGGAGAAAATGCATTCAAATGCTAATACTGATTTTTTAGGGGTGGGGCGAGGATTCTGGGTGATTATTATTAAATTTTACTTTGTGCTTTCATGTATTTTTTACCTATCTACAATAAACATGTATTGTTTGTAAAATTAGAAAGAAAATAATAAATGACATTAAAAGCAAAAGAAAACCAGCAAGGTTTAAAACTCCAGTGTCAAATCTGTAATTTTATCATCAATTTTCACATGTTATCTTGCCATAGTTTATACATTCTTATGAAGTGAAAGTCACTCAATCATGTCCAGCTCTTTGGGACCCCATGGACTATACAGTCCATGGAACTCTCCAGGCCAGAATACTGGAGTGGGTAGACGTTCCCTTCTTCAGGGGATCTTTCCAACCCAGGGATCAAAGCCACATCTCTCGCATTGCAGGAGGATTCTTTACCAGCTAAGCCACCAGGGAAGGCCATACATTCTTATAAGCTCTTACATAATTTTCATAATCAAATAAACAACACTGCATGATCAATTTGAACAGAGAAGATTATGCTTAAGAAGAAACTCAGCTTTGGATCTTGAACTTGGAATACACAACACAAAAATCTCTATGCTACCTTATCTGTCAGTAAATTAATGTAGAAAATAAATACTTGCATATTTATTTCAGTTTTGTGTTGTCATTTTTGTGCTGCATAGTATTTATTAAAATCTAAAATAAGAATACAAAATGCCATCAGGTACTTCTTAAAAAAGATTGCACTTATATAATGTTAATAAAATGGAGTTGATCAAGATAAAATATCTTACACTTAGTAACTGAAGCAAGAACTCAGGAAAAATAGTCTCAATTATTTCTTCTTCCTATAAAATAATATTTCTGATACTGCATAAAACCACAAAGGCACTCTTTTTACCCTAAATAGTAAGTCAAGAATGCTACAACTAACAGAACATAAAATTCATGAAGGAAGAACTTTGGTCTAAATTTCACTGAAATATCCCCAAAATCTGGAGGAGTGATTTAATACAGTAGATGCTCAATAAACCTTTATTATATCTGGGATACATAAAAGCCCTAGATGAGCAAATATAAACAAAGTAAGTGATTCTTATTTTTTAATCCAGATATTCACAGATACAGGCATATAAATATTTATGCTTAGATGTAACATAAAAATAAGCATATAAATATTTATGCTCATATATATACATATAAATATTTAAATCTAAAATACATTGCATAAAAAGTAAAATATGTAAAACCTAAAGATGTAAATATTTATGCTCAGATGTAAAATAAATATAAGTACTTATATGTGTATCCACACATAGGCACATAGATTGAAAAATAATACTTATCCAAATTGGAAAGAAATATAATAAATTCAAAAGTAATTAATTATATAACATGGAAAAAATGAGATTAATGTATTTCCATCTTTTCATAGGTCTTTATTACTATTCTGCTTTCAAATAACAGAAAAAATTCTATATGACAGTATGAATTGTATTGCATAACCTACAGTTTTATCATAAAATGTATACTAGTCAAGGTAAAATAGTTGAAGAATTATATTCATCTACTGATGGTATTTTTAAAACAATATTTGCATGAAAAGAGGTGGAGAAATAGTAAGATTCTATTTCAGGCTAAAGCCTATTTTATAGTCAACTGCCACTTCATAGAGAGACCTGGTGTTGAAAGAGCAGAAAACATTTGGAGCTGATCACATTTCACCCCTTAATGGACCTGAAATGCCAAGCATGCTTTACTCTGTTCTTGGGAGGCTTCCAGAAGGCCAATTTAGGCAAGCTTCACTTCTAGTGCAATTCTGCCCTTGTTTAACTCAACTGCTGAGTGAGTTTTGGAGTACTGTTTCCAAAACAGAAAAAGAAACAAGAAAAAAAAAGAAAAAACAGAAGTGAGACAGTCTGTTTTTTTTCCATTTTGTAATTCTTAATTAACGGTTCCTTTATGGAAAACTTGCACATTCAACAGTGTACTACCCTTGTGTGTTTGATGGAGTTGCCTAGAACATAAAATCTGAACTCAGGAAAACCTTACTTTGGTGCGTTATTACCCCAAACACCTCAACCAACCCCACCACAAATGTCTGTCACCTGAGAATTTCAGGCATGTCCTTAGAGAGTCTAAAACTCCCATGAAAATCTGCAGTACTTAGTAATACCTTGTTGGGATGGAGGACTAACTCCAACTTTTGTCCTAAATAGAGAGCTGGGCAAAATGCTTTCCTTCCCAGTCAGACTGAATGAATCAGCATGCAGACCTGACCTATACTTCAGAACTCATCCACAGGCTACATGAGAGAAATGGGGTCCAGACATGGGGGTAAAACTGTGCCTATTCTCAGTAATCATTACCCTTTATATTAATAAACACAATCCTTAGAAACCTACAAAATGGCTATTAGAACTAATAAATCATAATAGTATGATGCCTGATCAAAAAACAAAGCAATTGAATTTCTGTACTATAGCAGCAAAAATGTGGAAAAATGAATGCAGATATAAAGAGATTTTTTAAAAGCGTGACTTAGAGTAGCATGAAAATCCAAAGTACATGAGTTAAATTTAATACAAGATTCATGTAACCTTATAAGAGTCAGCTTTTTTGTTTGTAAAATTCAAATAGAAAGACTGCCTGCTTATTGGATGGTTGTGAGAATGTGAAGAACTTGATAAGTACCTCACACATACACTCAGTAAATGTTAGCTGTTATTAACATTATCATTATTATTATGAAGCTATCTTGTCCTTTAAAATACCATGGACAAGATGGTTAAAAACAGGCTGTGCCTTCACTTTTCAAGCGTATTTCAAGGATAGGGATTTTTTCCTAAATAAAAGAATCTAAATTTTTATCTCAGTTACTTGTGCACAGACTCTACCAATCGGCTATTTCCTGATCTTTAGTATGTGTAACTTGCCCCTGAGTGAATGCTGACAATACAAAGTCTAAAATGCACACAATGCCATTGTCCTTATTCTTCCTTTATTTAACTTCCATATAAGTCAATGAGAAAAGTGTCAACACTACAATAGAAAAGGGGACAAAATACGAACAGATGATACATACAAGGAAAAGCAAACAGCAAGCAAACACATGAAAATATTGTATCATTTTAACAATAAAACATTCTAATTAAAACAGTAGCAAAATATGATTTTTGCTTCCAAACCAATGTGATTGAAAAGGGCAATATTCCTTGTTAGTAAGAATGTTGGAAAATGGGCATCTTTACACCAATGACAAAGCTGCAATGTTTTGCAAACATTATGGAAGGCAGTTGTCAATATAGATCAAAACAGTAAATATTTATATCTTCGGGCCCAGAAATACCGTTAGGAATATGCCCTAAAGAAATAAGAAATAAGTGTAACGATTCACATCAAAATATGTTTATCACATTTTATAATATGAGTGGAAAATAACCTAAATGTCTAACAGCAGAAAACTGTCATATAAATGATGATAAAGTCAGAAAAATGAGAATTTAGAGGACTATACAACATGTATTAGCAAGGACAGATGTTCAAGTAGTAACAGAATGGAACATAGAATCCCAGTTTTAAAGTCTGTACATAGGTGTTCATTCTATTAATGGTGTCTCTGGGTGGGGAAATCACAGGTTGCTTTCCTTTCTCCTCACATGTTTAGCATTTCATAATGAACATACATTATCTTAATAACTGAGTAGAACATGCACACAAATTTCTTTCAAAAAGTGGGTTAGTATAGTAAGAATTTTGCAGGCTTGGGGAGTCTGTCTCAAGCATAACAATTATTTTAATTTCTATAGTATTCATCTTGCAATAAATCCTTATTAGGGAAGATGTTTAAGAAGACCAATATCTGTAGCTTATGTCTAACTGGGGTGAGTAAGTAGTTTCCTTATAGTGGCAAGCACTATGTAAAATAAACATAGAAGGTGCTTTGCTAGCCTGCAGGAGTGATTCTTTAATTGTGTGTTAGTAGCTCAGTCGTGTCCAACTCTTTGCAACCCCCTGGAATGTAGCCCATGAGGCTCCTCTGTCCACGGGATTCTCTAGGCAAGAATACTGGAGTGGGTAGCCATTCCCTTCTCTACGGGATCTTCCCAACCCAGGGATCAAACCCAGGTGTCCAGCATAATAGGCAGATTCTTTACCATCTGAGTCACCAGGGAAGCCTGGTTCATTAATTTGACCAACAGTTTCTACTGGTCAGGCAGAGACTCAGAGACAAACAGCATCTGCACAAATGACAAGCCAGCTATGCATTCACTTCATAAGGTAACAGTTCAGACTAGTTCTTTTAAAACTTTCAGTGCCCTCCAAATTAACCTCCTGGCATCGAGAATCTGATAAAGAACTGTATTCCTGTGTGTCACAGTTTGTATTATTCTGCTTTTGTACTGAATTTCATGATACATCATGAAGGACATAAAAGAGGAGACCAATAATAACAAACATGCATTTATGGGTGATTTGAATGCTTCATATATATTTATAAATCACATATACGGATATAATATGTAAGTTGCCTATTCAAAATATTATTGATGTTTTTAAGAAAATTGTGTACCTTTACAAAATCAGACAGTGTTTTCTTTGGCAAGCAATAGATATTAGAACTCATTACTTCTTAATTTCCTTATGTAAGGATAATTGTGCATATATTACAAAGCAGTGGTAGGAATTAAATACAATCACATTCATGTAAAGCTGTTATAGCACAATATCCTTCAACCAATTCTACAAGAATAACAACTCTTTTGAAGTCATTTAATTGGAATTTTATAACATTAAATGATACTTTCCAATCTTTAAAATTGCCCATTAAATATAATGAGAATTATCCACATGCAAAATTTGAGTCTCAGTTTTATCATGCTGGTAGAAGAATGGATTTCCATAAACTAAATAACAATGACTGCATAAGTTTATTAAGGGTGGAGGTCTCTCTCTTTTCTCCATCTCTCTGTCTCTAATTCTGTCTGTCTCTCGCACACACACAAGCACACACACAATTTCAGTAGATAGGAATACCCACAATACCCTTCAAGATATTTCAAAGCCTTTGTGATATTACTTTTGCTGTCAGTATGAAGTAGCATATTGGCAGACACCATGATTCACACAGTATGAATCTTTATTTGTATAAAGCTTTATCTAGAATTCTTCAAATGTATCTACTCTAGACTGAAATATGACATCCACTGGTTATTTTGTCTTCAGAATTTGGTCTTAGATTTGAATGCTTAAGAGAAAAGGGACCATCTACACAGTGTTAGCTCATATAGTTTCTGATTTGTCATGTGTGAATAATCATGCAAAAATTTTTTAAATTTAGTCAACCCAAAAACATTTATTAACATCTGTTGCAGTGCTTTTCAGACTTTGGCAAGCATTATATATACAAGGGGAAATTATTCAAAATGCAAGAACCAATGCACCACTGTAGACGCCCATGTTGCTGCTGCTTCAGGCTGTTATTAAGAGCCCCCTTTGTTGTATCTCACAATGCCCCCACTCTAATTTCCCATAAGAAAGATGTGTTTCAAAATCAACTGTCAAAAGTTTTACTTTGCTTCATGAAAGGGTAATTTTTCCCTCTCTACAAGTTGTGATTCTTAAGGATCACCTTAGGCTTGCTAAAAAAAAAAAGGAAATGAACAGTATATTTTCATATTGTTTTCAGTCTTGATGCAGAACACTGAAACAGTCCTGAATCCATTTCTCCAAGACAATGGTTTGGACGAGCTGATGGGGAAGTCAAGGACTTGCCTCATTTGGGATAATACTGCTTGCCCAGGCATGGTGGAATGTAGGTGGAATGTATACTGAAGGACCAGTATACACATCTGCCTTCAGCCTTCTTTATCACAAATGAGGTGAGTCCCCTTATGAATTCCTGTGCCCTCCCCCCAAATATCATATTGCAATACATTTGCATGAAAGACATTTTATGCAACATAAAATCATCATTCTACCTAAGTAGAAAAATTCAAAGTTCCATTTAATAATAAGGCATGAAATATGATAATTGCTTAGAGAGATTTATAGTGCATTTTTATTATTACTACTTTTGCAGCCTACCAGAGCTCTTTGATTCATGAGGCAATTGCAGAGGTGGAAAAGAAAGTTGTCATTGTTTCCAGGGGCAGTGAATGGCATTATATCTTACAATTAAACAGTAGACTCAAGTGCTATAATAAAAAGAAATAGTTATCTCTAGCTCCCAAATTTCTTTGTGTGCATTTTCCATCATGAATGAATAACTGAGTGGGGTGTCATTTTTACCACAAAGCTAATTGCAGGTAGATAAGGGCTACACCTTTAACATGACTGTGTCTCAATGCACTGGCTTGCTTAGGATAAATGATCATTTGGTTGCTTGAATAGAATATGTTTGTTTTAGTTGTTTCTATAGTTTGACCAAGATAGGCATTTATTCTAAATATATAGCTATATAATAATAATTTGTCAATGATATATTTTAGAGTGAGGTAGATTTTACTTAAAAGAAATGCTATACTTTTCAAAATACATAGAGTAATAAAATGAATTTTAATTCTTTGTGAGCAAGACACTATCCAACCCAGTATACTACACTAGTTTTTATTCTACTGTATAAATGACCTCGTAATATCTCTTTGGTAATTCAGGTCAGGTACTTATACAGCATCCTTCAATTCTTATCAGTCTTTGCCATTTCTTCCTAATATCATCAATAATGTGAAATTAGGTGGCCTGCACTGCATTTCTTTAAGACAGTCAGTACATGACATGAATTCTGGAAACTAAATATTTTTGTCTGTCTACAAGTGTCACCTTACAGGAGGGAGAGAGAGAGAAAGTGTGTAGAGTGGGGAGAGTCAGGGAGAAATCTTTTGCTTTAGAAGTGACCTTTACCTTGAAAAACTGTGGAACTCAATACATATTCAATTCACACTTCCACCAACACAGTCTTCAAAAGCAAATTTAAGTGTTTACTAAGTTCATGACTTGATCCTGAGGCTTCTTCCAGGTTTCTCTAAAGTGGGCACCTGCGTTCCTTTCATTCTTGACCTTGTTGAGAATCCATTGGTGAATTGTCTGAAATACAGAAGAAAAATATTCCCAACAGAAAAGGAAAGACATAAAATAGCAGTGCATCCTCGTCCTCTCTTCTCCTTCTTCATCTTTTCTCTTTCATATAAAAACACTAGTCACCTTAAATAAAACAAGACTTTTGCAATAAGCAAATAAGTTTTAGAGTTTTAAAATAATACAGTGATCCAAAATCTTGCTGAATGTGCCTCAGCTACTCAGCATTGGTGGTTGTTTATTTCATAAATTCTCTCCCCCAACACACAAGAAAACAGGTTCTATATTATTTAACCTAAGGGCTTCCCTCATAGCTCAGTTGGTAAAGAATATATAGTCCATGAGGTCACAGAGTCTGACACAACTGAGCAACTTTCACTTTCACTTTTTTATTTCTTCATATCACAGTACACGCCAGTGCCCTTGGTAAGTTGCTGTATAATGTCTTATTATTTAGTTTTGTTTTGTTTTGTTTTTATGTTGAAGGATGCTTCTCTAAGTCAACGTCCAAAGACAGATAGGAAACCAAAACCCAATACAATTAAAATATTTAATACCAATTTCAAATATTTCTTCCCTGACTTCTATTTCATGAACATTCTTCTCACAGTTATTGGACTAGAAAGTTATATATTCATATATTTTTCCAGGCCTCCAGAATTTTTAATTTTCCAAGTAAAAAGTAAAAACAAACAACCTATACAGAGATTCCTGTAGCTGTAAATTCCCCATCTTATTTGCTCTAGAATACTAAACTGCTCTTCTTATACCTTGCCTTGGGTGTTTTCCATCCTTTACTCACTTTAAAAGGTTGATTAAATGGTTAAAGTCTTTGCCAAATTTATCTTTATTGTCTATGTTACTGTATCATACTTGAATGCAATGCTAAAATTTAATTGAGTGCTATTTATTGCTGGGTATTGTTGAATATGGGCCTCCCTGGTGGCTCAGTCGGTAAAGTATCCACCTGCAATGCAGGAAACCTGGGTTTGATCCCTGGGTTGGGAAGATATCCTGGAGGAGGGCATGAAATCCCACTCCAATATTCTTGCCTGGAGAATCCCCTGGAGGAGGTGCCTGGCGGGCTACAGTCCATGGGGTAGCAAAGAGTCAGACATGACCAAGCAACCAAGCACAGCATAGCACATTGTTGAGTATGATTTATAAAGGCTTATTTGCTAAGTGTAAATATTTTGTATAAAGTCTTATGGCCATAATAAGAAAATATTTAAAGATGAATACTATTCTAAAGCACGGAGAAGGAAATGGCAACCCACTCCAGTACTCTTGCCTGGAAAATTCCATGGATGGAGGAGCCTGGTGGGCTGCAGTCCGTGGGGTCACAAAGAGTCAGACACGACTGAGCGACTTCACCTTCTTTCTTTCTATAGTTCCTTTTGGAGGAGGAAATGGCAACCCACTCCAGTGTTCTTGCTTTGAGAATCCCATGGACAGAGAGGCCTGGTGGGCTGCAGTCTATGGGGTTGCAAAGAGTCAGACAAAACTAAGCAACTGACACACCATCTAAAGCATTTCCAAATGTAATAACCTTAGGGAGATAAAAATGAGAAATTAAATAAATATTTTCTCCATCCTTTGTCCTAAGGGAAAGAGTCAGTGAAAGGATCGATTTTTACTTTAACTCAGAGGATACCCTATGAGGGATGACTTGACATTATAAATGATTGATAAGTTTATCTAAAAAAGCTGAAGTGAGGGTAGGTTCAAAAGCTCCATGGAATTGGAGTGGATAATGGATTGTGCCTACTTCTCTAATGTACTCAATTCCCTACTTGGATATTGAAAGAACTGCAGCTCCTAAGTGACCTAAAATGAGGATGCCCAAGTAAGTATTTGCCTTTCAAAACAGGACTCCTTGGGGATAAAAAGGAAGACACTTAATTATACTAAGATACTGAGCATAAGTGCAGATTGTCTCAGACAATGTGAGATCAGTCAGTCAGTCCGTTCAGTCGCTCAGTCATGTCCAACTCTTTGTGACCCATGGACTGCAGTATGCCAGGCCTCCCTGTTCATCACCAATTCCCAGAGTCTGCTCAAACTCATGTCCATTGAGTCAGTGATGCCATCCAACAATCTCATCCTCTGTCATTCCCTTTTCCTCCTGCCTTCAATCTTACTCAGCATCAGGGTCTTTTCAGATGAGTCAGTTCTTTATATCAGGTGGCCAGAGTATTGGAGTTTTGCTTCAGAATCAGTCCTTTAGGACTTCCTTTAGGAAGAACTGGTTGGACCTCCTTGCAGTCCAAGGGACTCTCAAGAGTCTTCTCCAACACCACAGTTCAAAAGCATCAATTCTTTGGTCCTCAGCTTTCTTTATATTCCAACTCCCACATCTATACATAACTACTGGAAAAACCATAGCTTTGACTAGACTGGCCTTTGTTGGCCAAGTAAGGTCTCTGCTTTTTAATATACTGTCTAGGTTAGTCATAACTTTTCTTCTAAGGAGCAAGTATCTTTTAATTTCATGGTTGCGGTCACCATAAACAGTGATTTGGGAGCCCCCCAAAATAAAGTCTGTCACTGTTTCCCCATCTATTTGCCATGAAGTGATGGGACCAGATGCCATGATCTTAGTTTTCTGAATGTTGAGTTTTAAGCCAACTTTTTCACTCTTCTCTTTCATGTTCATCAAGAGGCTATTTCTTCTTCGATTTCTGCCATAAGGGTTGTGTCATCTGCATATCTAAGTTTATTGATATTTCTCCTGGCAATCTTGATATCAGCTTGTGCCTCACCCATCCCAGCATTTCTCATAATGTACTCTGCATATAAGTTAAATAAACAGAGTGACAATATACAGCCTTGAGGTACTCCTTTCCTTATTTGGAACCAGTCTGTTGTTCCATGTCCAGTTCTAACTGTTGCTTCCTGACCTGCATACAAATTTCTCAAGAGGCAGGTCAGGTGGTCTGGTATTCCCATCTCATTAAGAATTTTCCACAGTTTGTTGTGATCCATACAGTCAAAGGCTTTGGCATAGTCAATAAAGCAGAAGTAGATATTTTTCTGGAACTCTTTTGCTTTTTTGATGTTCCAATGGATGTTGGCAATTTGATCTCTGGTTCCTCTGCCTTTTCTAAAACCAGCTTGAACATCTGGAAGTTCACAGTTCACGTACTGCTGAAGCCTGGCTTTGAGAATTTTGAGCGTTACCTTACTAGCTTTTGAGATGAGTGCAATTGTGCGGTAGTTTGAGCATTCTTTGACATTGCCTTTCTTTGGGATTAGAATGAAAACTGATGTTTTCCAGTCCTGTGGCCATTGCTGAGTTTTCCAAATTTGCTGGCATATTGAGTGCAGCACTTTCACAGCATCATCTCTTAGGATTTGAAACAGCTCAACTGGAATTCCATCACCTCCACTAGCTTTGTTTGTAGTGATGCTTCCTAAGGCCCACTTGACTTCGCATTCCAGGATGTCTGGCTCTAGGTGACTGATCACACCATCGTGGTTATCTGGGTCCTGAAGATCTTTTTTTGTATAGTTCTTCTGTGTATTCTTGCCACCTCTTCTTAATATCTTCTGCTTCTGTAAGGTCCATACCATTTCTGTCCTTTATTGTGCACATCTTTGCATGAAATGTTCCCCTGGCATCTCTAATTTTCTTGAGATACTAAGCATCAGTGCAGATTGTCTCAAACAATGTGAGATACTTACATACATCCCCCTGGCTGGAGAACATGTATTTCTTTGGTGGTAAATTAAGATAATCCAAATAAAACATTTATTAATATGAAGTGAATAAAACACAAGGAACCCCAAATGACCAAATCCATGATGGAAAAGGAGAACTAAGTTGAAGAACTCATTTCTTGATTTCAGACAAACTATAGCAATTAAGAAGGTTGGAGCTGGCAAAAGGATATCCATACACACAAATGGAATGGACTCAAGAGTCCATGAATAAATCTTTACATTCAAGGTTAATTTCAACAAGGGAGCCAAGACAATTCAATAGGGAAACAAGAGCCTCTCCAGCAAACGGTGCTGGAATAAATGGATATCCACATATAAAATAATAAAATTGGACCCTTGCCTCACACCATATTAAAAAATTATCCTTAAATGAATCAAGGACATAAATGTAAGAGTTGAAACTATAAAATTCTTAAAAGAAAGCATAGGCATAAATTTTTGTGACTTTGAAATAATCAAGGGTTTCTTAGATACAACACCAACAGCACAAACAACAAAAAGAAAATAGATTAGCTAGATTTCATAATAATTAACAATGCTTGTGCATCAAAAATACTGTAAAGAAAGCAAAAACACAACTCACAGAATGGGATGAAATACTAATAAATCCTAGAATTTACAACTATTATAATTTATCAGTAAAAAAGACAAATAACCCAATGTTTTAAATGGACAAGGGATTTGAAAATACATTTTTAAAAGTTGGTATATAAATGACCAATAAACATCTGAAAAAAATTACTTAGTATTATTATTTGTTGGAGAAATGAAAACCAAAACCACAGGGAGCTACTACTTCACACTCACTGTGCTTAGTTGCTCAGTCATGTCTGACTCTTTGCGACCCTGTGGACTATAACCTGCCAGGCTCCTCTGACCATGGGATTCTCCAGCAAGAATACTGGAGTGGACTGCCATGACCTTCTCCAGAGGATCTTCCCAACCCAGGGATTGAACCCACACTTCCTGCATTGTCAGGCAGATTCTTTATCACTGAGCCACCAAGGAAGCTTCACAATCAGTAGATAATAAGTAAAAAAGACAGTAACAAATGTTAGCAGGGACATGAAGAAATTGAAACTGCGTACATTGCTGATGGGAACATAAAATGGTCCTGTCACTTTGGAAAAACAGCTTTTCAGTTCTTCAAAAAGTTAAACATAGAGTCACCATATGGCCCAGCAATTCCACCCCTAGGTACATACCCAACAGAACTGAAAACATGTCGATGTGAAAATTTGTACATGAATATTCAAAACAGCATTATTCATTATCGCAAAATAGTAAAACTAAAGTATCTATCAAGTGATGAATTGATAAAGCAACTGTGAATATTTTATTTAAAAAATAAAGCTAAAAAGTGTACACTTTGAACAGTAACAACAACCATGACAATGTCAATTACCTCTTGCACGCTTATCCAAGTTAGGCATTGAACTAAAAACAGCATATTTCCAATAGATAATAAACTTTCCACTAATATACAATGTATCTTTTTATCAGTTGTTTTAACTTTTTAAAACCATTTGAATTTTCTATTTTTACTCTTTTGAAATAAATTATTTTCATTCTTTTCTACCCCAAATCTATCAGGATCCTGTACACATGTGTGCTAAGTTGCTTCAGTTGTGTCCGACTCTTTGTGACCCTATGGACTCTAGGCCACCAGGCTCCTCTGTCCATGGGATTGTCCATGCAAGAATACTGGAGTGAGTTGCCATTCCCTTTTCCAGAATGTCTTTCTGACCCAGGGATCAAACCCATGGCTCTTACATGTCCTGCATTGGCAGGTGAGTTCTTTACCCCTAGTGTCACCTGGGAAGCCCTAGGATCCTATATATTTTTATTCAACAGATTTAATGGATTTTTTTTAATGGCTTTTTTAAATACAGCTTTTAATCCCATATTATTGTTAGAGGTTTAAGGCTGACTTCTCGCCTCCTTTTTTGACCTCTTCAACCTCCTCCTATTTATCAGCTCCCCTATTTATCAGTTTAAAAATTAACAGCCAGTACTAATTAATAATATATAATAGTAATGATAATATTCTCTGAGTGCAAAACTTTAAGTTCCCATAATTATATCATTTTTCCTCCTTCCCCATTCCATGGTTTTACTTGGCAGTATGTTTCTGTTTTGTTTAGTGCAAGCAATTGGATTTATTTAGGTGCATATTTATCCTATATTGAATCCCGTATTCAATAAATGTGGTTGAAAAAGTCTCACCTTTTCTTTAAAAAAACATATAATTGGATTTCTAGTTCATTTTTTATATGAAAATAGATTCCAGGAGAATTAAGTAGCACAGTTTTAAAAATAAAACCACAAAGGTTTTAGAAGAAAATGTATTATTATTTATCTCTAAATAAAAACATGGAATGAAGCACTTTCTCAGCTTGACATAAATACACATGCCATGGACAAAATATATAACTTAAATTATAAAAAAATTTTAACTTTATCATAAAGTCATAAGAGAAACAAAAATTGTAATAAATGCAATATAATTTTTAGGCAAAGAGCTAATGCTCTTATTTAAAATTAATAAAGAAAGAGAAAATTAAACCAGTAGAAAAATGAGCCGTGGACATGATCAAGATGTCACAAAAAATCTGTAAAATTTACTTTTACAGCAAATCATGAAATTTCCACTGTACATTATGCTTGAAACAATAGGGCAAGACAGTGAAGACTTTCAAGCAATAGAAGAAAGTATGCAGTTTTGTCTATCTTTTTTTTTTTTAATCATTCCCTGCCACAGCCAGAGACACAGTGGGGTTTGTGGATTCTCCTTGCAGAGTTCATTTCCTCCTGCTTCATTTTTACTGCAAAGCCTGAACCAGACCAAGCTATGGAATCCAGTATAGGTTTTATGATTAGTGAAAATAATGATCCAGGTTCTGTATCATTTTGTTTGCACTTGAGTTGTCAAAACCAAGAGGGGTGCAAAGCACGCACACCAATCAGAGTCAGTCCCAGGTAAATGGATTCAGCTCTCCAGGGCTTTTCTACCTCCTCAGGATGCACATCCCAAATTATGAGCCTCACAGGAGGAAACTGCAGGCTCAGGGAAGGTGGATCCTGGCCTTGCTCCCCTTTAAATGGGGAGGTCTGGGCAGAGGTCACCTCCAGACCAAAAGGTCTGCTTACTGTGATTGTTCTGTTTTGAGCCATGATGTGTTTCCCTCTGTGATATGAGGCCTTGGGCAGGCTTGGCCCTGACCTGGGTAGCATCCCTTTGCTCCAGGTGATACCAGTGGTCCTCGGAGATCGCAGAGGCCTCAGTGCCTGCCTTCAGGAAGCAGGAACCAGTGTGGCCCATGATGGAGCCTGCCCGACACCTGCCTTCCAGGAGAGAAAATTTCCAAGGCAGCTCTCTCCACGCCTGTGCACAGAAATGGTCGCCTCCCCTTCTAGTCTGGAAGATGGGTTTCTTATCTTCCCCTGAATAGTGGGGGAAATGAAATCTATCCCTTGTGAGCACATAGCAGTATTTTGCGTTAAGTCTTTGCTGGTTGAATAGTGGCTGGTTGGAGCATTAAACCACGGGAAGAAATACATGACTCCACCAACAGCCACTGAGTCTCAGCTTCTGGCCTGTATTATAATTCTCTTGTGGACATAACTGCCACTCAAGCCTTCTTTATTACATTAGCACATTCTGAGCAAAAAAATGTTAACACAGGAGCCCACTAGAAATATGGCTTCCGTTTAGGATATTTTCTTGTTTGCTTACAATTTGGCAGGCTTGATAATGAACGATTAAAAGAAATCATGACTCTTCTCTGGAAGAAGGGTGGCAGTGCTCTCCTAGCCATTTCCCAGATCCTTCCGATTAATGGATGTCTACAGCTTATAGCCACTGGATTTATAAGCGAGAGGCCTGAGTATTAACTATGGATTCTTATTGTTTATTCCTAAATCAATACCCATAAAGCATTGAAATAGTTTGCACATTTTCTGCCCTTGAATTGACAACAGTGTTCACAGCTCTGTGAAAACATGGTGCTTTTTGACATTTGTAGAAATAGCAATTACCCGTAGTAAGGAATACGGAAAGGCCCCCGTCAGCCTGTCTGACTTGAATCGTGTCCAGTGACATGACCAAAATTGCTTCAGAAACACAGCTACTCAAGTGAATAACTGTTTAAATAATAAACCTGGCGAAGAGAATCCACATTTGCTGAAACAAGCAGGAGTTAAACCCAAGACCAGCATCATGGCAACAAAACAGAGCACATATTTACCTTTTTTTAAAAAAAGCGACAAAATAAACAAAGGTTTTCAGCATTTTACCTTATTTCCCCATTTTGTCCCTTTCTGAAAATAAAAGTTAAACTTTTTGGAATAATGGGGAAACAAATATGACTTGTTTGACTCCCAAGGCCTGGTCTGATCCCCACACTAGAGCCTCTGTCAATTAATGCAGATGCTCACAGCCCAGAGGTTGGAATCCAGGCGTTAAAAATACCTGCCCAGGCTCTACAGTTCAAGTCCTGCCGCTGACTTACAAGGTAATTCTAGCCATTTCACTTACCAGCTCTCTAATCTACTCTACTAATCTGTTGAAAGGATAGAACTATTTCCCTCTCATTCATTCTTCTCATCTTAAAAGGGAGTTAAAAGTCTCCCTGGCCATACAGGTATGCTGTTAAAGACTATTGTTCAACTTTAATAACAGCAAAAGAAATGACAATAAAAGTCATTGCTATACCAGCACCTTGACTATTCATCACTTTTTAGTCTCTTACGGACCTGGCAGTTTTGAAAACAGATTGTAATTAGATATTTTCAGGGCTTCAGAACACACTATCAGTACTATGTACCCTGGTTTGTTTACCGTCTGTCCTCTGTGTGTGTGTGTCTGTCTGTCTGTGTGTCTGTCTCTCTCATTCAGCAAATTACACCTGTGGGGCTCACACCTGCTTTATCAGCACCAGAGAGGGGTTCACCAAGAGTGACCTTCCCGGTAAATCCTGCAGAGACAGGGCTCTGCCTCTCAGCCTCTTCGCTGGGGACCCCACCCTTACAGGGGATCACAGGATTTATCCCTAAGAAGGGGACAAAGTCACTTCCACAACAGATAGATTCTTAAGCAGTGTTCCGTCAGCAAAGAACAACACAGAAATGAATTGGAGGTAAACAACAAATATCTGACATTTTCCTAAAAGCTAATCGATGGGACTCTCTGGCGGTCCAGTGGTTAAGACTCCAGGGGTCACTAGTTTGATCCTTGGTCAAGGAACTAAGATCCCACATGCCGCATGGCATAGTCACAAAGAAAACAAAAACTAAAAGCTAACTGGGTTTACTCCTGACAAAGTCATACCCCACAGCCTTAAAAAAAAAAACACAGTTATATCCCACAGCCTTAAAAAACAAACTTTAATCACAATATTAAAGACATTTAGTAATGAATAATGATCATCAGATCTTGGGAGAACTATTATAATCATAGGTCAGCTCTGAAAACCTTGCAAATTTTACTATTGTTCATTGTTACCTTGCAAATTGTTACTATTGCTCTAGGTCATAATCAACTTTATATAGTTGAAAATGTAATCCTGCTTTTGACAGGTGGAATAAAGAAGGGATAATGTTTGGGTGATTTGTTCCGGGATGAGTGTAGGATGAGATGGTGTCAAGGCCACAAATAAACCTAGAGTTGCTCACCTCTGTCCCTGTGCCATCTAATTAGGCATCACTACCTGGTGAACTCTAGAAACATGGGCTGGACCAAACTGAATGTAATAATAAGTATAAAACGCACACTGGATTTTCTCATAAGGTTTTTTGGTTGTTTGTTAAATGCTCTATTTTGGATGTATTGGGTTAAATAAATGTTATCATTAAAATTCATGTCACCCATTTATCTTTTTACCTTTCATTCATGTAGCTAATGAAAATCTAAGATTAAATATGTGGCTTTCCTTTGCAGTTTGCCTTTTTTTTTTAGTGGAAGATGTTGTGCTATATGTTTATCTCATTCTCTAAAGATATTTATCTCATGCTCTAAAGGCATTTACCTCCTGTTTAACAGACATGTGCGCACACACATTCACACACACACGCCTCTTCAGAATTAGTTTGCCAAGAGAAAATTATACATACTTTGTTTCTTCAGGCTGAAATGTCAGGTGCCAAATCCCTGGGGTATTTAATTTGTCTACAGTTAGAACTGAACTGTTCCTTTTAGTCACAGCCAAAAAGACATCTTTGTAATCAGTTACCTCTATTACCATTGTTAGGATAATGTAATTTGGCGTGAGCTCATGAAATTAAGATTTACCATCTTCAACTCTTTCCCCTTTGAATGAAACAGATACAATGAATAAATCAAATAATCCCCAAAATTTACATTTAACAAAAGTCCAGGCCTACTGTTTTTCCCCATTATTGAATTGATGCCTTTAGTGACAGTACCAGGAAGGATATAACAGTAGTTTAGGTTAGAGATTTAGCAGGTACTAGATTTATGTGAATCGATAATAATATAGGGCAGAAATAAAATGAAACAAAACAACATAAAATATAAAACATACCAAAAGGCAGTTGAACTGCCTTCACCTCTGACTATCAAGTAACTGGAATATTTGAGTTGCTACTCAATTATACATAAGAATTTAAATTTGAATTTCTGATGCTCTCAGAATACATTTTCTCTCTATCTTCATGTCACCAGCATTCTGAGAGTTGAGCTGGTAACTGGCTGAGTACACTGCCTGGTTTAATAATAGCTGGATTTGTCAAAGAAAGCGATTGGTTCCCTCTCGCAGACTGATGAAGTTGATTTAATTTAGCTCCCTAAATTGCCTCATATTGTCAATTTCAATATGCATGTGTAAAGGCTTCCTTTCTAGTGAATTTTTTTGTAGCAGTCATCGTTGCCATTAGATTTGGGGTATTTTCTCTTCATTTTTCATCCTCAAAGTTTCTGAGTTTATGCTCACTTAAAATTGCATGATTAATGACACTGTTAGCTCCATGATAAAATTTGAAAAGAATAAGCAGAAACCACTTAACTAAAACTTCTAAGACATTTTTTGGTTAATTAACAGTGACATATTAAGGTCATAGACTCCCCAGTTGCAAAATCACCCTTTATTTCTATCTGGCTTAAAATTCTTTGTACCACTTTCATTTATTATTAAGGAAATTAAACACACACACACATATACATATTTTTTTTTTCTTTTCTTGAGAACTGGTAATTTGGGATTTATGTCCACTAAGTTAAAAATGTACTTAGACAGTCATTACAACAATAAAATTTAAAAGTCACAATGTTCCCTTTCTTCATAAAAATACAATTCCTGGGACTTCCCTGCTGGTCCAGTGGTTAAGAATCTGCCTTCCAATGCAGGGGACACAGGTTTGATCTCTGGTCTGGGAGCTAAAAATCCCACATGGCATGGGGAACTAAGACACAGCCAAAAACAAATAAAAAATATAATTCCACATCATATCAAAAGACATATTTTATATGTTCTTGACAATTGCAATTAGTTTCCTATTGCTCTAAATCCCCAGAATCTTGACAATGATGCTGGAGGAAGTGGAGGCAAGGGGCATTTATTTTTTTTTTAGTTTTTATTCCAGTTTAGTTGATTTACAATGTTGCACTAGTTTCAAGTGTACAGCAAAGCGATTCAGATATATATAATATTTTTTTTTCAGATTACTTTCCATGATAGGTTATTACAAAATATTGAGTAGAGTAGTTCCCTGTACTATACAGTAGGTACTTGTTGGTTATTTATTTTATATATAGTGATGTGTATATGTTAAGGGACATATTCTAATCAACCACATGTTCTTTCCCTATGAATTTGGTGAGAATGGAAAATTGAGCAAAAATAATTCTAAGAAAGTACTTTACTGTCCTGTAAAGTCAACAGAAATAGCCTGGACACATGCACTCCTTTAAATGTATTGTGTAATTCTGTTACCCTCATTGATTCAGTGCAGAAGATGATTTGGTAATATTGAGGAGGAGCAAAGTCTGACACACCTGCTTTCTGGTTGAGGCAAGAATGAATTGTATACATTAAATGTTCTGCAGGGCCCTCGGCAATACACAAGGTTAATCACAGACCCTCAGATTACAGAGAGAGTGCACTCTAGCGATTTTGCATCTAATCTTTGTTTTTTACCAATATTCAACAAAGATACATTTTTGCTATTGGTTTTGATCCTGCTTGTATCCACGAATTATCCAAATGGTAGACAACTTAGATTCCTGCTACCTGCAACCCTTGTCATTTTCAGTGATTTTTCCACATACATTTTCTCACTTAGCACATTTCACTCAAAACAAATGCAATTACAATCTGATGCAAACACACTTTTATTGACTAATTATGTATCAGTTATTTGCTTGATGCATTCAGCAGATGCAGACTCTGCCAGATAGCTGGTGGTTCAGACGCAGAAGGACCTCTGAAGCCGGCATGTAGAATTTGGATAATGTGCCGATTCATTAAACTAACTGATGCATTTCTCTTTATTTTATTTTCATTTTTAATTGGAGGATAATTGCTTTTACAAGGTTGTGTTAGTTTCTGCTGTATGACAACATGAATCAGCCGTAGGTATACATATATCCCCTTCCCCTTGAACCTCCCTCCCACCCCCAAACCCTTCCCATCCTTCTAGGTCGTCACAGAGCACCGAGCAGAGCTCCCTGTGCTATAAGGAACTTCCCACTAGCTATCTATTTTACAGATGGCAGTGTGTATATATCAGGCTACTCTCTCAATTTGTCCCACCCTCTCCTTTCCCCACTGTGTCCACACGTCTGTTCTCTACTTCTGTGTCTCTATTCCTGCCCTGCAATTAGGTTCATCAGTCCCCTTTCCCAAGATTCCATATATATTCATTAATATATGGTATTTGTTTTTCTCTTTCTAAATGGACTAATGTATTCTTTTCTCTTCTTTCACACTTAATTAAAAAAGTCATATTGAGTAGCATGTAATTGAACCAAACATATGGTTTATCTAATAAGCATATTCTTTCGGTGTAGCATAATATCACAACCTGAGCTTCCCTGGTGGCTCAATGGTAAAGAATCCACCTACCAATGCAAGAGACCAGGGTTCGATCCCTGGGTCAGGAAGATCCCCTGGCGAAGGAAATGGCAACCCACTCCACTATTCTTGGCTGGGAAATCCCATGTACGGAGGAGCCTGGAGAACTACATTCCATGGAGTCACAGAAGAGTGGGGCACGACTTAGTGACTACAAACAACAATATTGCAAACTAAAGTTCACTGTATTGTTTACAAAATTCTAATTCCATATAGAGCTTTCCAAATGTATTCAGAAAAAAAATTGTATTTTCCTAGCTAAACTATTAGGAAAATTTAGGACGAGGAAAGTGATATATCATATCTTTACCTCATGCGTGAAAACTTTGACCACTGCATGGATTCAAGTTTAATTATGTCTGTTCCAAATAAAAGCAAGAAAACAAGTATTCAACCTCAAATTCAACAAGTTGAAATTTATTCAGCTGTCAAATTGTAAATTATCTAAGGACCACTAGAATAGTGGTCCTTATCTTCAAGGAAATTGTAGCCATATTGATCATTGCAATGCTTATCTTCTAAAGAAAATTGTTTTTCTTCATTATCCCATCAAAGGTTTGCAAAATATTCTAAATAAATCTTCATGTAGTAGTTTTCCACTTTACCCTCTCCACCAACCTAGCTTTTGAAATGTTAAATTCATGAGTAATTAGAAGAAAACTAAAATCTTTTTTATTTGTTTATATTTAAATCATCCAAAGATATTTTTATGAGAGCTGTTTGATGTTCAGACAACCTCATAAACCCCTTATAGATGTTTTTTCTTTGAAGAAAGAAGCTGGCTTCTGCCAAACACAAACAAAATTCAAACCCAACAGCTTTTAAGTTCAGTTGGCAACTCATAACAATATAATGGCTATTCTTTTACAATCTATTTACTTACCCTTAGTATAGAAATGACTCTGGGATTTTGGGGTATTTTCTTTCAAATGGAGAAATGCATCTTTTCTAGTTAGTTACCAGAAAAGTATGAAGTCTAGAAAAGGAAAATAGAAGTAGGAATCTGGGGTGTTTCTCAAACATTAAAGAACAAAATCTATTTCATTCTGCCAAATATCCAGTTCTGCTTCATTTTTACTCCCTCTGTTTCTGCACATTCTGTGTCTACCAGACTTCTACAAATCTAGAAGGACAGAGGAGTGCCCAAGTATGGACCTAAAAAAAAATCCTCCTCCTATCCCAATATTAGTTTTGTTTTAACATGATCTAATGGAAAACATGCAAGACCAGGATATTAGTGGAATCCTAACTCTAGCTATTTTATATTAATCAATCCCCAGTCATTTTTATTTGTTCATATAGTTTTAAGGCTAAATTTATATACTGTAAAATTCACCCTTTTAGGCATAAAATTCGGTGGATTTTGCTGTCAACACCACTGTCAAATGTAAGATTATTTTTATTGCCCAAAACAGAAACTACATGCCCACTGGCAGTTAGTCAAGCCCTGTTCACCTCCCTTCCCAGTAGTTGGCAGTCACCAATATAGTTTCTACCTTCATAGATTTGCCTGCTCTGGATATTTCATAAAAATGGAATCAAACAATGTATAGCTATCAGTGTTTGACTGTGTTCACTTAGCACAACTTTTCAAGGTCCATCCATGCCATCCCATGTATGAGTACTTCATTCCTTTTTATAGCTACATAGTATTTCATCATATCGACATACCATTTTCTGATTTTCCATTCACTCACTGATAACTGCTAGTGTTGTTTTTACTCTTTGGTAATTAAGAATAATGTTGCAATTCACATGCATGTATAAGCTTTTGTGTGGGCTTATAGTTTCAATTCTATGAAGTAAGTCATATGACAACTCCTTAATATTTTATTAAACAGCCAAAATGTTTTCCAGTATAGTTACTATTCCAAGGTTTTAATGCACTGCAACAATTTTATATCCTTCCAAATACTGATGCCAAATTTTGTTCATATATTTTATAAGCTAGGTTATCATATTAAATTCTTCAAAGCCTTTCTTCCACCTTCTGAAATGTCACTGATGTTAGCAATTTTTAAAAGTAAGAATCTTTTGAATTAGATCAGATTGTAAAAATTGCTTTTATTTTCTAAGACAGTAGTCAGGGAAGTGTATTTCAGTGAAGATGGTAACTATGTCATTAGTATTTATTGTCTCTCAAATACTGTAAATTTTTATACTCAACAAAAAATTTCTACAGCAATATACACGTTTTTGCAAAAGTATCTTCTTGGCAACAATTCCAAAGTGAATTATTTCACTATAATCATTCATTCAGGATAAACCAATAAAAAATTCAGCCCATTTTCCATAATGAGCACAATTCATGAAGACCATAAAAAAGTACATGTCAAGAAATTAGCATTGTGTCATTGACACCAATGTGAAATAGCATATAACTAATGAAACAAGTGACATGAAACTAATGAAATATCAAGGAGAATTAATATGATGCCCTTCCTATTTCTAAAAGCATTTAGGGAAAAAAGGCCCCAACTCTAATGGATCGTACAGGGTGATTATCTTCAGCCTGTAATTCTTAAGCAATCATTGATCATATGCAAGAGATTTGCTAAAAGCCTTACCTTCACTGAAGTTAGGAACCTCTCTGCCTGCAATGACTTTGAAATAGATGACATGTCAGCTGCCAGTTCTGCTAATTTCAGAGCAGAAACCAACCAACGTGCATTATTGTCAATTTTTCAGTCTTTGTTCTGATTTCTGATTTAATGAGAACTATTAAGACTCTGCCTCTGTCTCTCTTTCTCTCTCTCTTTTTTCTCTCTCTCTCTCCACCATGTATCTTTCTGTTGGTCCCTCTTGGTCTATCTATCCTTCAACCTATCTATCTCTATCTTTCCCTCTTTCTTTCTCTATAACATGCCATTATGAAATCAGTGTATTAATCCCTCAAAAGAAATTGCCATTCCTAATTACTTTATACCTGTTCTTTTATAAGAACTATTTTCATGTCATTATTCTGTAAGAATGACTACATTGGATCAGTGAGTTTATAGGTTGGGGGAAAAAAGCAAATATACGTTGAAGTAGAATATGCTTTAGGATATTTTGGTGGCTCAGATAGTAAAGAATCTGTCTGCAATGCGAGAGACCTAAGTTTGATCCCTGGTCGGTAAGATCCCCTGGAGAAGGAAATGGCAACCCACCTCACTATTCTTGTCTGGAGGATTCCATGGACAGAGGAGCCTGGTGGGCTACAGTCCATGACGTCACAAAGAGTCAGACACTACTGAGCGACTAACACACACACACACGTGCTTTAGGAATCAAACTAGTCTTTTAAAAAAGCAAGAAGTCTTTGGCTCCTTATTTATAAGAAGACCAACTGATTTTCTTGCTTGTATATTTTTTAATGAAAGTTGGCTTCTCTGGTGACTCAGACTGTAAAGAATTTGCCTGCAGTCTGGGAGACCCAGATTCAATCCCTGGGTCAGGAAGGTCCCATGGAGAAGGAAATGGCTACCAACTTACATCACTTTTATTATATCATGAGCTTTTCTAACTAAAACAGTTTCATTTATCCTCATGTAGCAAAGTGTCTATCTCTTATCTACCCTTTGATTTTAACCTTTCTTTTTTTCATGTTTTATATATATTGCTTTTAAGTCTGAGAACAGAGTTTGTGACCAATTTGCCAAATATAAATTGAGTTAATTTCCTCTTTGCAGCTCCTGTATCACTCTGGCTTCTCTACTTCTACATCAGGTAGGTTCCAACAGGAACCAATAACCAAGATTATGAAGCAGTAATTGAATGATTAGGAACCATGCATTCTAGAAATATCTAACAGCATGTTTCTAAGCAGGGTGACAATATACAGCCTTGACGTACGTGTTCCTTTCCCAATTTTGAACCAATCTGTTTAGCCTTGGCATAAAAGGTTTGAAGCATTTATTTAACATTTCACTTATTATATCATAATTAATAAGTGCTCTTTGATACAAATTAAATTCACTAATATTGCTATATACTAGGAGTATGAAAATGATGCCATAGCAATGTTCCATGAAAGCAGTTACTGGAAGAACTTGCATACTGCACGTCATTGTTGACCAGCTCTTGTTGGTTATAATAGAACTTGGACTCAAATGACATACTTATTCAATGCTAAACCATCAGCAATTCTCTCTCCATTCACTGCTCATAATAATACTAATAAACTAGCAATCTCAGGAGAATACAAAGAGGCTATTGACATTGTTCTGTTGCTGGGAAATTAGTGTCACCATTAACAAAATAAGGGCACATGAAATGATTGGTTGACCTGGGGCAAGGATGTGATGAGTTTATGTTTAGGTGACTGTGGTCATTACCGTACAAGGAAATGTTTCTTTACAGACACTTCCCCAATAAACATATATGTAACCCAGAGAAAATCAGCCTCAGCCCAACATCATATTCAAAAGAAATCATATTCTAAGACCAACATCCTTGAAAAATCGCCTATTTACTGTAGATCTTCCTGAAGTGGTGAATCAGGGGGTGACATAGTCATTCACACATCCAAAATTTCCAAAATTATTCTTCAGACATCTTTCACTCTCCCCCACGTTTCACACTTGAGTGTGAAATTTAACAGCAGCTGTTAAATTTTCTCCCCCTACTTCTGGTTTCTTTGCTTTAAAAATGCTTATGTTTTCTTGTTCTCTCTGCCCTGCCCCCACACCACTCAGAAGCCGCTCTGCTCTGACAAGTGACACCTTATCTCACTGGTGTCTGGGAACTGTCTAAAGTTCTTACTTAGATGAATTTTCTCATGGGCACAACTGTGCTGGAAATTTTTGCACCGAAAAAAGACAATGTTACTTGTGATCACTGGGACTGTTCTATCAATTCTGTGCCCTTTTCTTTTCCATTTCCTATAACCTGAGCACTAAGGTATTGAAACCCTAGGGACTGACTGGTGTGAGTCAGCATTTCTTTGAGTGCTCCTGGAGGTTGCTATTCTGTAACTGTTCTGGGAGCAAACACCTTCCCCAACTCCCAATCTCCTACACTTTTCTTCCTGTGTCTTTTACTCGTAATTTGTTTTGTCTTCTTTTTTGATTGCTGCACAGCTCTTCCTGTAAATCAAACTTTTCCAAGGCCTTTGAACAAGCAGACAATACCTAAGACAAGAGAAAAAACCCCGTCACCAGGGATCCCAACATGCACTGCAGAAGCAGGGAAAGCCTGTCACCCACTTCCCTCCTCTGTCCAGAAAAAAGCATGATTTTTTTAAAGCAATTGGATGGCTATGACTTTTGTATTAAAAACTGTTTTCCTGATTGTGACCTCACAAAAGAATTTGGTAGATGTATGGGGTAACATAAAGCATGTTTCATTTTTTGATATGGATCTTGTTCTTGACTATGCATTCTCCTCCAAAAAGGCAATTATCATCTCATAGCAGTCTACACAATTTCTTTCTTCCTTGGATGACATTTTAAGAATTATAAAACATATGGTGAAATAGCTGTGCCAAGCACTCCCATCTTGTATGATTGTCAGCAAATAACCTAATTCGATTCATGATCCTTCTAAAAGGTGTTCCTATTCTAAATGAATAGAATGAGGTCTATTCATTTGGAACTTAATCACCAAGTTATTAAAGTTTGTTAAAATGTATTATTATTGAACCAATTAGCATATTTCTGGAATTTTAGAGGATTTCAATGAACTGGACTACTGGAAAATCTGGCCACTTCACCAACTGGGAGAGAATTCAGTGTTTCTTTGTCAAGAGCATGGAGGAATACCTACAGATACATCTTCAGAATATCAACAGAAAATACACTGTGGTTGTGTTTATATCAATAATATCTTGAGTGAGAGTTTGAAATGACGGCTCTCTTTTTGTGCTAAATAATGTACATTCATCATTTTCAAGTTAATTGTTGTGACTTGGTTAATCCGTATTGTGGGATGTCATCTTGCATATTTTCATCATGTTTTATCAGTTTTAATTAACTGCCCCATTAACGTGCACATGTAAGACAAAAATTATTCATCCTCCTTATCTTGTTATAAAAACCGTTTTAGCATTATCTCTCCAAAATGTTTTCTTGTGTTTCACTGATGTCTTTTTCTAGGTAAAATTAGAGAATCTGGATTTTGCAATATGGAAAGTTTTGCTCCTTCTTAGTGGGCTGCCATTCAGAAAGTGTGAAATCACTGTTTTGGAAACTGGTCAATTAATAGCATTAAGAGATAAGGCATATTACAATTTTTTTTCAAGAGTTTGAGCTTACATCAGTTCAAATTGTGCAACACCAAACCAAAGGTGTTTAGGAGAGCTCCATAGGAAAGACCTGGGGGGAGGTTTTTATACAGAAGATACTGAAGCAAAGCAAAAGTTATTATAGCTTAAGCTGTTGCCTTATTTGAAAAAGCTTAGTTGGAACTTGAGACTGGTTGTGTAATAGGGAGGAATAAGTCTGACTCCATATTGGATCTGTTTCTTTTACTTAAAGCTTTGTACTTTATTGCTTTTGCTACAAGTTAAGAATGTTGCCTATAGCTTGAAATACACAGGGTAGCCCATTCTCAAGGCTCTGACCTTTAAAGGTATAAGAGTTTCCTTGCATACATATATAAAAAGTAGCAGAAGGGAGACTATCACTTGTTTTGGAGGTTTACAGGAATATTGTGATCATACCTCCCTGGATGGTTGTAAGAGCAAGGATTCCTGCACCAGCAACCAACCACACCCCCTCTCTTCTAGTATAAAAGAAGCTTAAATCGTAGCACAGGTAAGCTGGTTCTTTGGAACACCAGGCCATCACCTTATGAATATAGTCACTATTCGTTGTCCCAATATAGTCACTATTCTCTTGACTTACTGACCTGTTGTGTGGCAAGCTACAAGCTTGCACTCAGTAACAGTTGTCCTTAGGTTTCACTAGGGATAGTGGTAGCAATAGAGTAGGAAAAATAACAGTGTGGTTGTGGTTTAGTCACTAAGTCATGTGACTAGTCGGACTAGCATGGACTAGCATGCACTAGCAACCCCATGGACTAGCATGCCAGGCTCCTCTGTCCACGGGATTCCCCAGGCAAAAGTACTGGAGTGAGCTGCTATTTCCTTTTCCAGGGGATCTTCCCAACCCAGGGACCAAAACCTCATATCCTGCACTGCAGGTGAATCCTTTACCATTGAGCCACTAGAGAAACCCAAAAATAACAACAGCATATTCTAAATAAGCTTTAGAGTTACCTCCCAATGACTTTCTTAGCTCCTCTTATTTGCACAGTGTAGTTTTCTAGGCTTTACTGTTGGAAATAGTCAAGATTTTGGTAAATTAAAGGATGGGTCTTTATTTGTTCTCTCTCTCCTCCTCACTGAATGGGGAACATTGCTACAAAAAATTCCTCTTGTAAAAGTAGCAGAACATTCAATTTGAGATTGCATAATTGATTGTTATTTCACCATGTCAGTCTAGCATACAGTGTTAGCAATTATATTTGGTGGAAGATTTCCCAAAGGAAAAAAAAGTGAGTCTTAAGCACCGATAAACAAGAAAATACCTCCTAGAAACTTTGATAGAAAGCAGGATCACAGGTCACTTGCTTGGAAAATTAAACAGAGCATTCCCTTTTCTTAATCCAGCTGGACATTACTACACCTTCATGTTGTACTAGATGAAGCAATGGCTGAAATTGCGCTTCCCTTGAAGTGTTATACTCTTTCTTTTAAAGGGAAGCTGTTGAGTTTGAGAGTTTTGATTGAGTCAGCACATCTGTAATCCAAGCTAACCTCCTGCTGAATGAGATTCTGGTCTGCCTGATGATAATATATGGAACAGGAGTACCACACAGGGCTTTGAAAAAATGGATAGAAGGAGATAGCGGAAACGCGTGTGGTTTTGAGAGCTAATGTTGGCTCCAGGTCACTTAGAGGATGTGGCTAGCTCAGAGGAGAGTGCTATGTGTGTTTAGAAACATGGTAGCAAAGAGAGACAGTTCAGGATTTTTACAGATTCCTTATCCAATGGAGCAAATTCTTGAAACTTCCATGTTGGTAATACACAGTTTTCATGAAATCAGCAGATGCACTGAAAAGATTCTGCTGGCCAGTTCCCTCACTTCCTAGCTGAGATCTCCACATTTCTGTTTGTAACCTCACTGAGCCTCAGCTTTCCTATCTGTAAAATGTAAATACTGTCAGTAAAATATAAAGTTCCTGTGATCACTCTTCCTAGATGGATAAATGCATGACTGTGCACCTCGCATCAAGCCTGGCATTTGGCAATTGTAACTTTAGCTTTAAGTCAGTGAGGTTACTCTGCGAACCGGGCAGCAGGCCATTTTAGCACTAAGACAACTGGACATTTTTAAAACTCTGATCAGGAATCTGTCCAAAGCATCACGCTGTTTCTAACAGCCCGTGTCTGAGGTCACTGTAAAGGAGGAGCTTCCTGCACATTTGTTAAAGGTGCTCACCTGCTGGGAATGAGGGGTGGGCTGCGGGAGGCTCAGCGCTGGCCCTGAGCCTGGCGGTGGTGTCTCACTGTCAGAGGACAGTCTTACAGTGTGACACTCCTCATTCTGCAATCACGTTTCCCAGGTACTGTGACTTTAGGGCAGTTTATATTCAATAGACATCTTCCTCTTCTTCAGTGGTTTTGAGTTTATGAACAGTTCCACTCTAATGCTGAATGCCTGGTTAAGGCCTTTCGAACGCTGTGGTATCGAGTTGTTTTAACATCGTTTCACGTGAAAAACAATAAAAGAATTGACCCTCACGATTCAAGGGCTTTATCAGATGAATAAACAAATTCTTAGTATATCTGATAAATTAAATTTTTAATTCTTATTCATGTCTCTTTTACAATTTCTTAAGTCTGTAATTAAAAAAAAAAAAAAACTAGCCTTAAGCCATAGAGAATATGTTTTCTGGAAACTTCAAATACATGCTAATTATAAACCTAAAGTAACTGTCTAGGCAAACATTTGCCTATAATTTGTGCTCTGTCTAATCTTCCTTGTGAAAATGCAAATTAGTAGAAAAGTGGAAGTCCACTGTCTTCATTATTAAAACCACTCCCTCTCATGCACAGTTTACTTCCCAGTGGCTACAGACAAAGGCTCAGTAAACAAGTTTCTAGTGTTACATAAACTGCATTTAAAAATGTAGAAAAAAATGTGGTTTGTAAGTAAATAGAATTTAAGATTTCACTTGCCCCATAATGATGCTGTAGGTATCCAGGAATGTCCGATAAACCTAGACATTGAAAATGTGTTTTGTATAATTGTGTCAACTTAACAAAAATGTGCTCACAGATAATATGCTTCATGCTATGTCACCATCATGGTTTATTGTTAAACCTGTTATTTTTCTTCCTCTTTCACCTCCCAACCCATCTCAAATATGCCTTGACTTAAATGATAAATGAAGTTGAGGTAAAGAATATAAATTGTTTTAAATTTGAATGTTTTGAAATTCTGTTCAGTTGTAACCCTACTCTGTGACCCCACGGACTGTAACCCACTAGGCTCTTCTGGTGGACTACAGAGATTTTTGAAGGATTCCTATAGAAGAGAGATCCCCAAAATGGTATTTTTCAGGCAACTGTACTGGAGTGGATTGCCATGCTCTCCTCCAGGGGGGTCTTCTTGACCCAGAGATTGAACCTGTTTCTCCTGCATCTCCTGCTATAGCAGGTGGATTCTTTACCACTGTGCCACCTGTTTTTTTTTTTTTGGGGGGGGGGTAGCAAATATTTTTATTAATAATAGATGCAATTTCATGAGAATTAATTATTCATATGAGTAAACAGTCTGGTAAGGTGGTCACCAACTGAAAGGGCAAATCTCAAGTCCCATCACTGGAGGCAGTTCCTACAAAAGGATTTGTCAACCCCATATTACCTGCTGTCATCTTCAAAGACTTTAGGGCCACCCCCTCCTGTGCCCCCTCAGGAGGGGCAGTCTGCGGCAAGTACTAATAAGTCTTAAGTCTTGTCTCTCACCTGTAGCCATGTTCCTCTGTACGTGGGATCTGTGAGTGGGCCACAGCAACTTTGGGGGTTATGGCTTCCAAACTGGAAGATGAAGGAAAAGGCAGTTGACGTTGACCTGCCCAATGGTTTGAGTCCCAGGCCCCTAAAAGTTACATTGTATTTTTGGATGTAGTTAACATCTCCAATGTGGACCTATGCCAGATCATGGAAAAAGAAAGAAAACTCCCAAATTGTTTTTATAAACCAAGTTAAACACTGATCTGAAAACTTCACAAAAATTGTATTGAAGAAAATCTCATGATAATTACACTTGTGAATATTGATGGGAAATAATCTTAAATAAAATGTAAGCAAACAGAATCCAACAGTGCAACAAACATGATTGTAAGCGGTGCTTGTTTTGTAAAGCTAAAGTGAAAAACACTTGCCCCTCCTATTCCAGAAAACTCACTCTAATAATAAACTTAATTTAAATAAACTGTTAGATGTTTAATGATTCATTTTTAAACATAGCTAATTATCAGCAACTTAAGAAATAATACTTAGCATCCTTTCCTTAGAATGTGGGTATATCAACACACCACTTCCACAGACCCAGCTCAAGCCCTAAAATGCCTCTTTGCACAAAATTTTCCATATTAGTAAATGGGAACTCCATCCTTCCTGTTGCTCAGGTCCACACCTTTGGATTCTCCTTTAACTCACCCTTTATCCAGTACCCAAGCCAAGTTCAAAACCTACCAGGTGCAACACCAAGATGTGGCCCCTGCAGGTTCATCTCACTCCACCCCATGCTCCCACCTTACTCAAGGCACGATAGTCCATGCCTGCACTTCACAAATAATCCTCTTAAGCAATTACACTGCATCTGTTCTTGTCCCCTAGAGTCCATTCTCAGAACAACCCCAGTGGAGTCTGTTGGCATACAAGTGTCTGCCCAAAGCCTTAAAAAGGCTTCCCTTCTCCAGTAGCAAAAACACCAAGACCTTCAGTGACTGAAGTCTGAGTCCCACCTGCCCATCTGTTACCCTCCTGACCTCCTTTCCACCTCATCCTGCACACTTCCCCTCTGGGCCTTCTGCCCCAGCCTCTGACTTCCTTGCTGTTCCCCAGAACACCAGCCACATCCTTGTCCCCACTTGACCTTTGTCCTTTGGTCACTACTGTATTTCCAGCATCGAGAACAGTGCCCTGGGCATAAGCTTGATCAATATCTGCTGAAGGGAAGAACTAAAATATGAACAAATGTCCTTACTTTCCTAAGCATTGATCTCTAATTCTTTTCAAACTCTTCAATATAAATGCAAAACACCCCTTAATAAGGTCAAACACATTAGACAATCTATCTATTTTATATTTTCCCTCCTGGGAGGGAATGAAGATAAAAATAAATGCAAAAACTCCTGAGTTTACCAAGAAGTCCCTTTTTCTTTATCACTATTTTGACTTCAAAAGATTTTACTATTTTATAGAGAAGAAGAAAAAATAAATGATGGCAGATATAAACAGCATTCAGAAAGATTTTCTTCCCATTTGTATAGTTCTGTCAGAGTGGATTCACAGCTTGGTCATCTTACCTCAAACAGAGACGATCTTCCATTTTACTTTCAGTCTTCAATTGCTCTGTACATCACATTTGGAACAAACAGTTTCAGGAAATAAAAATATTATCCTCCTTTTTATATCACATAACAGTTTCTGGGGGGGAATTGCTTGCTCATTTTGCACAGTACATTTAGAAAATATGTTATGTTCTTTGCAAGGTTTTTAGTTAGGTTTTCCATTAGGGCTACTGTGGCTCAGATGGTGAAGAATCTACATGTAATGCAGAAGACCCAGTTTTGATCCCTGGGTCAGGAAGATCCCCTAGAGGAGGGCATGGCACCTTACTCCAGTATTCTTGCCTGAAGAACTCCATGGACAGAGGACCTTGGCAGGCTACCATCCATAGGGTCACAAAGAGTCAGACATGACTGAAGCAACCTAGCACACACACAATCCTGGTAATTTACTCACACTCTCTGGACCTCCATTTTATATCTATACAGTGAAAAGATTTGAACTATGCTAGTCTAAATTTGCTTCTATGCACAGAAGTCATAGGTTCTGTATCATTCAATTTCTAAAACAACTCATAAAGTTAACACGACAAATTTTCTTTGGTATTTATTTAAACAATAACTATCTGAGTTTGAATTTTAAGGGTCACAAGGCCATGGGAAAGGCTATATTTAGACTTCAGTTCTTCTAGGAAACCAACTCTACTAGAAAACAAAAATAATCAAATTAACAATAATAACAAACATGGGAAGAGCATTTTCTTTTTCACATTTTTCACATTTAAACACTTGGATTTCTTGTTCCAAGACTATAATGTTCAAATGTAGGAAATACTGCATAACAGAAAATTATGAAAAGATTACTTAGAATTACATTGGGCGACAGAGGATGAGATGTTTGGATGACATCATCGACTCAATGAATATGAGTTTGAGCAAAGTCTGGGAGATAGGGAAGAACAGGGTGGCCTGGTGTGCTGCAGTCCATGGAGTCGCAAAGAGTCAGACACAACTTAGTGACAACAGCAACATAAACATCAAGTTTATGAATTCTCAACTACTGCATTGATAAGTTACCAGTTGGCCCAGACTGACTAAAACCCAGCTATGGAAATCAGGTGGGTAAACCAATCAGGACTTCTCATCTAAAGGATACAGAAGTCAGCAGCTGTCAGCAACAGTAGGTAGAATAACCAGTACTTACCTAAGAACAGAGGTTCAAGCTTCCAAACCCCCAAATCACCACCAGAAATTACACAGTTTTGTGTGTACCATAATGACCATGTCTGAGTACACAAATAACATATGGCATCTTATGGAAAATCAACTTTCTCCCTTCAGATCTATACATGATGCAACATATATATATATAAAGTCTGAGGTCATTGGTTCTTCATGTAAGTGCGTAGTGTGGGCACGTGCCAGGGAGCACAATACCAAGGCCAGTTGTGAGTCATCAGTGTACAGTCACACAACATGAGAATGGCACCAGGAGTAAAGACAGCGCACAGAACTGATAATGTACAAGCAGGTAAGAACTGACTTTTCTCATGTATCATGCTCAGCTTCCTAGGCTGATGCTGCATGTGGTCCAAGCAACGCTCTGAGCTTGGAACTGCACAACTGAAATCAGTTTGTTTACAAAACCCTCTATAAATCATGCTGGTTGGCTCTGGCCCAACTATAGGGCCTGTCCTATTAGAGTTGTCTGCTGGCAGGAAACAAGAAGAAACTTGGCTAGCAAGAAAACGTGGAATGCTTTGGAAGCACTTGGTGTACCTTAAATAAATGAGAAAGTCAAAACTGACTTCAGAAAGGAAGGGGGGAAGCTCTTCAACGGTGAGACTCAAGGGCCTTGAGCACAAATGTCCACACAAAAATCTGCACACAAATATTTGTAGCAGTTTTATTCAAAATACCCAAAACTTAAAAGCAACCAAGATGTCCTTCAGCAGGTAATGCATAAATAAACCATGGTCCATTCAGACAATGGATAATTACTTCGTGCTAAAAAGAAATGAGCCATCAAGCCATGAAAAGACATGGAGGAAACTTAAATGTGTGTTACTAAGTGAAAGAAGCCAGTTTGGAAAGTCTACATACTGCATGATTCCAATTCTATGCCATTTTGGAAAAGGCAAAACTATGGAGACAGCAAAAAGATTAGTGGTTGCCAAAGGTTAAGGTAGTGAAGGATGACCACGCAGAGCACAGAGGATTTTCAGGACAATGAAAATACTCTTTAAATACCATAGGAACTTCCCTGGCTATCCAGTGGTTAAGACTTTACTTTCCAATGCAGGGGATATGGATTCAATCCCTGGTCAGGAGCTAAGATCTCACATGTCTTGTGGCCAAAAAAATCAAAACATAAAACAGAAGCTATATTGTAACAAATTTAATAGAAACTTTAAAAATGGTCCACATTAAAAAAAAAATCATTTAAAAAATGAAAGAAAATACTGTTGTGGTGACTATATGTCATTATACATTTGTCCAACCCATAGAATGGATGGGCTTCCCTTGTGGCTGAGCTGGTAAAGAATCTGCCTGCAATGCAGGAGACCTGGGTTCCATTCCTGGGTTGGGAAGATCCCCTGGAGAAGGGAAAGGCTATCCACTCCAGTATTCTGGCCTGGAGAATTCCATGACGGTCCATGGGGTTGCAAAGGGAAGGACACGACTAAGCGACTTTCACTTCACTTCATAGAATCTACAACACCAAGAGTGACCTCTGATATAAGCTGTGGACTCTAGGTGATGATGACGTGTCTGTATAAGGTCATCAGTTGTAACAAATGAACCACCACCTGGTGGGGATGTTAATAATGGGGGAGGATGTGCATGTTGTGATGGGGGTGGGGTAAGTGGGAAATCTCCATATCTTCCTCTTAAGTTTTACTGTGAGTCTAAAACTGCTGTAGAAAAAGCTGAAGTATTTTTTTTAAATAAACATAAATTTAAATGCTAAGGAGAGAATAATTGAAAGAACAAACACAGATTCTTTTTGGGTAAACCAGTTTATAAAGGATTGAAATCTTTCAACTGGGACACAAAGGGACAATGTGAGTATAAATATAGACTGGGATGTGTGTGTGCCTATTTGTTAAGTCCCTGCTGTGTGCACACACAGTGGCAGTTTCTGAGTTTCTCCTGCACTTGAACCTGTGCTGGTAACACTGAAAGCCTACAGGCTTCACATATATGACCCCATGAAAAGCAGGGCCACAGAGCAAGGGAGAAAAAAATCCAACTGGCATACATATTTACAATAAACTTCAGAGTAGATATCACCTTTCAGTTATTCAATGATATTTCTTTGTCTCGGTGGGAAATTCTATTTTTTACATTGCTATCGTTTCACTGACAATAATCCTGTTGAGATCAATGTGCAAACAGCACAGGAAATTATAGATAGGAACTTTGGATTTTGAGTTCACCACATGACAAAAGTGAATTTGCTTTCATTTTTTGTATAGTCTATTTCTAGACATTTCTACCAATCGTTCCTGAAATGGTTATGAGAGTAGAATTGGTAATGCAGTGAAACTCAAATTTACCTAAAGTTTATGGGCTTTGCTGTTAGTATCATTTACATTTCTGAGATCAAATTTGGCTCAATAATATTTTTTTTTAAACCACAAAAATAAACACTTCGCATACTCTGTAAAACTAACACTCAAAACATTACCCCATTTTTTTTTTTTTTGTCCAGCCACATGTAATCTGATTCTCTTAAAGTGGAGAATGAGACAGTCTGACCAGACACATATTGGGGGAATGCAATTAATTATATGATATTAAGGAAGCCCTACTTAAGATGACAAAGAGAATATGGCTACAGAAGGAGCATCCCAGTTTGTAATAGAACCCCCTTGACAAAACTGACAAATTGACTCTTTATTAAAGCAAAATAAATTATTTAGCTAACACAAATAAGTTCAATTTAAGTATAACTCCACAGAAACTCACACACATCACATTAAACTATTAGAATTTATCAGTGTGTTCTAATTTTAGTAAATGTTGGCTCAATTTAGAAAGGAGAACCTACCATTTGGGGAAACCCTGTTAACCTTTGGATGTTCAGGAGCAAATAACACACAATCCTGCTTTCACAGTGTGGATAAAACAAATAAGTACACAAGCTGTCATAATCCAAGTCTATGCCCCAACCAGTAACACTGAAGAAGCTGAAGTTGAACAGTTCTATGAAGACCTACAAGACCTTCTAGAACTAACACCCAAAAAAGATGTCCTTTTCATTATAGGGGACTGGAATGAAAAAGTAGGAAGTCAAGAAACACTTGGAGTAACAGGCAAATTTGGCCTTGGCATACAAAATAAAGCAGGGCAAAGGCTAATAGAGTTCTGCCAAAAGAACACACTGGTCATAGCAAACACCCTCTTCCAACAACACAAGACTCTACACATGGACATCACCAGATGGTCGACACTGAAATCAGATTGATTACATTCTTTGCAGCCAAAGATGGAGAAGCTCTATACAGTCAGCACAAAAAAGACTGGGAGCTGAGTGTGGCTTGGATCATGAACTCCTTATTGCCAAATACAGAGCTAAATTGAAGAAAGTGGAGAAAACCACTAGACCATTCAGGTATGACCTAAATCAAATCCCTTATGACTATACAGTGGAAGTGAGAAATAGATTTAAGGGACTAGATCTGATAGAGTGCCTGAGGAACTATGGATGGAGGTTCGTGGCATTGTACAGGAAACAGGAATCAAGACCATCCCCAAGAAAAAGAAATGCAAAAAAGCAAAATGGCTGTCTGAGGAGGCCTTACAAATAGCTGTGAAAAAAAGGGAAGTGAAAAGCAAAGGAGAAGAGGAAAGATATACCCATTCGAATGCAGAGTTCCAAAGAATAGCAAGGAGAGATAAGAAAGCCTTCCTCAGTGATCAGTGCAAAGAAATAGAGGAAAAGAATAGAATGAGAAAGACTAGAGATCTCTTCAAGAAAATTAGAGATACCAAGGGAATATTTCATGCAAAGATGGGCCAATAAAGGACAGAAATGGTAGGGACCTAACAGAAGCAGAAGATATTAAGAAGAGGTAGCAAGAATACACAGAAGAACTGTACAAAAAAATATTCATGACCCAGATAACCATGATGGTGTGATCACTCACCTAGAGCCAGACATCCTGGAATATGAAGTCAAGTAGGCCTTAGGAAGCATCACTACAAACAAAGCTAGTGGAGGTGATGGAATTCCAGTTGAGCTGTTTCAAATCCTGAAAGATGACACTGTGAAACTGCTGCATTCAATATGCCAACAAATTTGGAAAACTCAGCAGTGGCCACAGGACTGGAAAAGGTCAGTTTTCATTCCAATCCCAAAGATGGGCAGTGACAATGAATGTTCAAACTACCGCACAATTGCACTCATCTCACATGCTAGTAAAGTGATGCTTAAAATTCTCCAAGCCATGCTTCAGCAATACGTGAACTGTGAACTTCCAGATGTTCAAGCTGGTTTTAGAAAAGGCAGAGGAACCAGAGATTAAATTGCCAACATCTGCTGGATCATTGAAAAAGCAAAAGAGTTCCAGAAAAACATCAATTTCTGCTTTATTGACTATGCCAAAGCCTTTGACTATATGGATCACAATAAACTGTGGAAAATCCTGAAAGAGATGGGAATACCAGACCACCTGACCTGCCTCTTGAGAAACCTGTGTGCAAGTCAAGAAGCAACAGTTAGAACTGGACATGGAACAACAGACTGGTTCCAAATAGGAAAAGGAGTACGTCAAGACTGTATATTGTCACCCTGGTTATTTAACTTATATGCAGAGTACATCATGAGATATACTGGAAGAAGCTGGGCTGGAAGAAGCACAAGCTGGAATCAAGATTGCTGGGAGAAATATCAATAACGTCAGATATGCAGATGACATAACCCTTATGGCAGAAAGTGAAGAGGAACTAAACAGCTTCCTGATGAAAGTAAAAGAGGAGAGTGAAAAAGTTGGCTTAAAACTCAACATTCAGAAAACTAAGATCATGGCACCTGGTCCCATCACTTCATGGGAAATAGATGGGGAAAAAGTGGAAACAGTGGCTGACTTTATTTTTCTGGGCTCCAAAATCACTGCAGATGGTGATTGCAGCCATGAAATTAAAAGACACTTACTCTTTGGAAGGAAAGTCATGACCAACCTAGACAGCATATTAAAAAGCAGAGACATTATTTTGCCTACAAAGGTCCGTCTAGTCAAGGCTATGGTTTTTCCAGTGGTCATGTATGGATGTGAGAGTTGGACTATAAAGAAAGCTGAGTTCAGAAGAATTGATGCTTTTGAACTGTGGTGTTGGAGAAGACTCTTGAGAGTCCCTTGGACTGCAAGGAGATCCAACCAGTCCATCCTAAAGGAGATCAGTCCTGGGTGTTCTTTGGAAGGACTGATGTTGAAGCTGAAACTCCAATACTTTGGCCACCTGATGGGAAGAGCTGACTCATTTGAAAAGACCCTGATGCTGGGAAAGATTGAGGGCAGGAGGAGAAGGGGCCGACTGAGGATGAGATGGCTGGATGGCATCACCAACTCAATGGACATGAGTTTGAGTAGGCTTCAGGAGTTGGTGATGGACAGGGAGGCCTAGCATGCTACAATCCATTGGGTTGCAAAGAGTTGGACACAACTGAGCGACTGAACTGAAACTGAATTAACACATTCCATTTTCTTTAGGTATACTGTATCTTTCTAAATCTCTTTCCATTAGTCTTTTTTTTTTTTTTTAATTTGAAGGCACCACATTCTATTAGTCATCTAAGTTTAAACCTTGCAGTTATTTTAATTTTTGTTCTCAGCATGGACATAAATTATTCTCCAAACTATCTTAATTATGGCCCCACGTGCCTATCATGCTCTCATCCTGTAGTACAGGGCTTGAGATTTCATGTAAATCCACTCTGTTCTCACTGGCTGTTCTCATCAAGTTTATTTTTTCTTGGCAGTTTACTATGCCCAAGCATCCTCTTTCTTGAATACTCTTCATTAATAGCTGACACGAATGGTACCCTCGACTATTATCAGGTACACATGGCTGAATCATGGATGTGCAGGGAGAGATTATGACAACTGTACTACTCTGGAATCACAGGGGGATTTCTCCACTTGGTGACATTAGCTGAACCTGAATTTGACTATGCAAGAGTGCATTTTATTTGTGGGAGCAGAGGTTGAAAAGACTACAGGGATAACATTCCTAAATGACTTCCCATGATGAGATACAAAAATGACATCCAAAGAGAAAAACAAATACTATATAGTAACACATATATGTGGAATCTAGAAAAAAAGGTGCTGATGAACCTATTTGCAAGGAAGGAATGGAGAGGCAGATGTAGAGAATAGACGTGTGGACACAGCAGGGGAAGGAGAGGGTGGTATGAATTGAGAAGGCAGCATCAACATATATACACTACCATGTATAAAACAGGTAGCTAGTGGGAAGCTGCTACATAACACAGGAGGCCCAGTTTGGTGCTCTGTGATGACCTAGTAGGGTGGGATGGCAGGCGGTTGGGTGGGAGTGAGGCTAAGGAGGGAGGGTATATATATATATATATATATGGCCGTGACTGATTTGGGTGGTTATAGCCATGACTGATTTGGGTGGTTACATGACAGAAACCAACAAAACATTCTAAAGCAATTATCCTCCAGCTAAAAAATAAATTTAAATATAGTTTAAAAAAAAGAAATTGAATTCATCTGGAAACATGGGGTATATTAAAATGTAAATAAAATATTGTGTCTGTGCGCTCAGTCACTAAGTTGGGTCCGACTCTGCAACCTCACAGACTAGCCCACCAGGTTCCTCTGTTCATGGAATTTTCCAGGCAAGAATACTGCAGTGGGTTGCCATTTCCTTCTGCAGGGGATCTTCCCCACCCAGGGATCGAATCTGCATCTCTTGTGTCTCCTGCATTGGCAGGAGAGTTCTTTATCACTGTACCACCTGGGAAGCCCTAAATAAAGTATTTTTAAAAGTTTAAATGTAGTTTTAAAACTACAGAAAGAAAAAGGAAAAAAGACATCCTTGTTCAAAACTTGAAAACTTCATTTTTAATATCTGAAGGATGCATAATCTGGGGTGTGACAGAAGAGCAGTGCACCCTGGGTCCCTCTGTTGGGCCAGAGGACCAGTGGGACTGGTTCACCCTGACATGATGCACTGCAGCCAAGTGGATAGACTAGTGAACAAACCCACAGAGAGAATTTAGTGCTATCTGCTAAAGTGTGGCTTTGTGGGCACTTTTCTCTCCAAACAGCAGGATTACAGAAAATAACAGGCTGCAGCGTGTTTCTTTCCTAGAGGTGCCAAAAATAGTTCCTTTGTCATCAGTCTTCCTGGAGCTAAAAAGCGAGTCCCCATAGAAATGAGAAGCAATGCAAAACCTGTCTGGATCCTCCTGGCAGGAACGTAGTTTAGGGCAAACGAACCGTCTCTGCCGCTGATCTACGCTACGGGCAAGATGGGCTGAGGGTGAATTCAGAATAACCCTTTCCTTAGCAAAGACAAAAAGGCAAGAACAAAGAAAAAGAAGAACTTGGAATGAAAGGAATAAGGCAACACTGGCTCTCCCCGCTGCCCTTTCCTTCCATCCTAAACGCAGAGAGTGTTTTATTCCCCTGCAGGTCTGGTTTGCTTCCCACTTGCCCACAAGTCTGAGATAGAATCAGAACAATTTAAACAATGTCCCCAGCATTGGATCAATGGAATTAGCGAATTTTAAATGTTAATGCATTCCATTCCTGGCAATGAAAAGTCATCCCAGTTCTTCAATTTTTTTATCCTCCGCTTAGATGAACCAAAAGATGGAAAACCTGTCTAACATAGAATGGATCTTCTGCAGAGGCTTAAAAATGAAAATAAGATATAAAAAGAAAAATTTGCTCATGAAGAAAAATCAATTTCTTCGATGGCTTTTGGTGCCAGCATTTTTTTTTCCAGCAAACATACAAGACTGTTTGTTGTCTCTGAGAAGAAGGGAGTGGCCAGATGACTCCCACAGGAAGAAAATCTCTAGACTTTTATTCTGACTGCATTTTTTATTTCATACATTCCTCTGCCTTTTCTTGCATTTCTTTTAGAAAGCCTAATAATTAAGGATTAAAGAGTCAAGGTCTAGAACATGTGTTGGCTTCTTTCTTTTCAAGAACCCAGACAGGTGGGAACTCTACCATCTGGGAGCTCCCCAGCTGCACCCCCTGTTTGCTGCAGGAAAAGGGAGAGGCAGCGGGTTTCATTGTTTTACTTAAAAAAGAAACACACCCCCCTCATTTATGTTTTATTGTCGGGACAAATCATGTAAGAATTAACATTATTATTAATATTGCCCTCTTCCACTCCACACCGGCCGGGGCTCCCTCAGTGAATGGTGGCCAGTCTCCAAGAGTAAGCATTCTGGGAGAGAGGGCAAGAGAGAGAGACACAGAAAGAAAGAGAGACAGAGAGAGAAAGGGAGAGAGAGATGAATGCCCTCTAGGAGCTGCTGTCAGAAATCACTCAGCGCCATCTCTGCTTCATCCTTTTCATCCAAAGCCCAGATCATATTCAAGAAAAAGGGAAATCAGATCCCAACTCTTGATGGAAAAACGATCAAAGAACTGGCCGACATGTTTGAACGCAGCACAGCAGAGGTGAAAAGCTGCTTGAAAGTGAGAACATTTGAAAATGGAACAGCATCTCAACACACAACTATCATCACACACTTTGTGGTATTTTATTTCACCCAAAGTTGGTTTCCTGGAATTTCTTCAGGGGTAGGGTCATGACCACTTAAGATTTGGTAGAATAAATATTTTCTGCCCATTTTTAAACATTTCAATTCCAATATATCTTAGTCTAAAGAATTGACCACGGCTGCTGTTCTGGAAATGAGAACATGAGTGGACAGATGGTGGTGGGGATTCTAACTGACAACCAACATCCCGCCTCCTCTCTGAGCCCTGAGAAGGACAGTCAGCCCCTCCCTGGGTCAGCCAGAAGCCAGGTCCACGGAGGATTTGGAAACACTCAACGATGATTTAAAATTTATAACGAACTTTCCAAATCTGGATGCCTTACAAGAAAAGTGGTGGAGGTACTGCATATGTTTCAAGTATAGCAATTCAGATTAGAGATACCTATCCCAACCATAAATGCCCTGCTGTGTCGTGCTCTGTCGCGTCCCACTCTTCATGACTCCATGGACTGTGGGCTCCTCCACCCATGGAATTTTTCAGGCAAGAATACTGGAGTGGGTTGCCATTTCAAACTATAGTTCAGACCCTAGTACACAGACTTTCCCCCAGATTTCATAACCGAACAGACATAACTTATTTCTACTCCTGGACGTCTCTAGCTTTACATGGATATGTACATGTGTCCTTGTGCTATTGTTTTAAGGAACAGGGTTTCCCCAGAGTCTGGTCTTTATTTAATTTGGAATTAGGAACACAAATGGATGTTTAAGAATGGTGATGCTGACTCATATGAGTCATGGTTTACAGGGAGCTGTCTGTAGTTTTAAGTGTATTAACTATGCCCTCAGGGTTAAAAACAGCACAATCAAATTCCTTTCAAGGCACCATGTACACATATTCACTCACTGAAAGGATATTTATCAAACGCCATTGAATCCCAAAGCAGGAGTGCAGTCTAAGAGTTGTCATGGTTGCTGCTGTTGTTTAGCCACTAAGTTGTATCTGACTCTTTCGTGACCCCACGGATTGTAGCCCGCCAGGCTCCTCTGTCTGTGGGATTTCCCCGAGAGTACTGGAATGGGTTGCCATCTTCTCCTCCAGCAGATCTTCCTGACCCAGCGATTGAGACTTCGTGTCTCCTGCACTGCAGGTGGATTCTTTACAACTGAGCCACCTGGGAAGTCTAGCAGTGGAAACCAGCAAACTGATCCTTGTAATACTGGATCCTGATGGTTGATGGAGGAGGCATGTCTGTGAATCAAGGAAGATTCCACAAAGGGCATAATGTCTAAGGTTAAAATGTAGATCACCAGATTGGAAAGGTATAGCTTACTCAAGGACTGTCAGAGGACTGCTGCTTTATCAACAAAGTTTATGTGGTTATCTAAGTCACTTATGATCATTTCAGCAATTCAGCAAGTTCACAATCATTTAAGGGAGTGGTTCATGGCCCCTTGGGCTTCCCTGATAGCTCAGTTGGTAAAGAATCTGCCTGCAATGCAGGAGACCCCAGTTCAATTCTTGGGTCGGGAAGATCCCCTGGAGAAAGGATAGGCTACCCACTCCAATATTCTGGCCTGGAGAATTCCATGGACTGTATAGTCCATGGGGTCACAAAGAGTCAGACATGACTGAGTGACTTTCACTTCACTTCATGGCCCCTCAAACAATCATAAAAGAGCAAAGATCACTGATCATAGGTCATCATAGCAAATATAATGATGAAAAAGTTTGAACTATATCTGGAATTACAAAATACCAGGCTTCGCCGGTAGCTCAGCTGGTAAAGAATCTGCCTGCAATGCAGGAGACCCTGGTTTGATTCCTGGATCGGGAAGAGCCACTGGAGAAGGGAATGGCTGCCCACTCCAGTATTCTGGCCTGGAGAATTCTATGGACTGTATAGTCCATGTTGTAGCGAAGAGTTGAACACGACTGAGTGACTCTCACAAATGCAGCAGAGACATGAAGGGAACAGATGCTCTGCGGAAAATGGTGCTGATTACTCGCTGGATGCAGAGTTGTCACCAACCCTCAATTTGTGGGAAAAAAAGGCAATATCTGCAAAGCACAGTCAAAGGAACACTGCCTGTGTTCTTTTTTATGCAGATAATGCATGGATTCTTTTTTTAAATATTATTGATGTAGAGTTGATTTACAATGTTGTGCTAATTTCTGCTATACAGCAGAGTGATTCAGTTATAAATACACGTATATATTTTTTTTCATATCCTTTTCCATTATGTTTTTTTTACAAAATATTGAATACAGTTCCCCATATTACGCAGTAGGACCTTGTTATTTATTCTATATATAATATTTAGAAAGTGCATGGATTCAGAAAGGAAAGAGCCATGTAAGACTCCTAAGTTTCTTTGCCAACTAATTTTAACCTTTAAAAGTATTTGCTTTATTTCAATGCATGACACAAAGTTTTCACCTTGTATCTCATCAGGCCATTTTTCGCACCTGCCCCTGGGTGTTTTTATTATTATTCTTTTACTTCCCAAGTAAGACTGACAAACAGAATTCACAGGTATCTGCTCAAGCTGCCTTTTGATTGCAACTACCATCTTTGAGTCACTTGAATGGAACACAGATGAATAGATGAATAAGCAACCCTAGGATTGAGTGACATTTAATAAAAAATACTATTTGTTTAACCTTATTGTGATGTTTTCTGAATCATAAAAATACTGAGCATCCTGGTGGCTGCCAGGCGCTATTATCTGCTACCTGATTTTAAGTGACAGCTGTGGGATTTTGATGGATATTGATGTTTTCTTTTTCTTTCTTATACAACACAAAGTAAAAGGGCTCAGATTGTTGACATCACTGAGTATTCTAGGAGTGAAATATTAAATGATTTTGGGAGAAATGTGACTTTTATGTTGGGAAGCATGACACATTATAAACCTGTCTGTCACTGTAATCAGTCCCCTGACATGAAAGTAATAGGGCTGCATACACACTGTCGCTTTCCATCTCAAGCATAATACTTTAGGTGAAAACAGAAGGCAGAAGGTTTGTCAGGGGAAAGACAGTGCATTCTGGAAAGATGTTTGCTATAATATTTGAATTTGCTTTGCAAGGCTGTGTATCCCCTTAGCTAATCTAGAGGGTGTTTTGGCAAGGCTGTCACCTGAAGTGTATGACTAATCCGGATTCTGCGTCAATAGACAGGGAACGATTAACCTGCTCAATAAATATTCATTTCATGGGTAAGCAGCTCCCTGGATCACCATTCTCTTCTGCTTTCTAATGTTCTCAATATACTACACCATCCAAAAGCTCCATTTCAGCTTATGTTTTCATTTTATTTTCCCCCCTCTGATTTCCCAGGACCTCCTCCTTCCTCAGGAAGGCGGGGCTTGTTTATGAGCAGGAAGGTATTTCCACCTGAGCAAAACTTGGGCATGACTTGTGTTCCCCAAACCCAGCATCTTGACTGTCTGACTTTACCTTTTATCAATGCCCATCGTCCAGGCCACTGGGATGTGTACCTCTGCTGTATATTCCCTTGCTTACCTGCTTCCTCTAGACAGAGAGGGTTTTTTTTTTTTTTCTTCCTTTAATTGCAGTATAATTGTTGTGTTAATTTCAAGTGAAGAGCAAAATGATTCAGTTACACATATATTTCTTTTTCAGATTCTTTTCCATTGTAGTTTATTACAAGAAGTTGAATTTATTTCCCTGTGCTCCACAGTAGATCCTTACTGGTTATCTGTTTTATACATAGCAGTGTGTATCTGTCGATTCCAAACTTCTAATTTATCCCTCCTCCCTCTTCCCTTTTGGTCACCCTAAGTTTGCTTTCCATGTCTGTGAGTTTATTTCTGATTTGTATATAAGCTCATTTAAACCATTTTTTTTAGATTCCACAAGTAAGTGATATGATATTTGTCTTTATCTGACTTACATCACTTAGTCTGACAATCTCTAGGTCCATCCATGTTGATGCAAGTGGTATTATTTCATTCTTTTTATGGCTGAGTAGTATGCCATTGTGTATATGTACCACATCTTTATCTTTGGTTGATTCCACATCTTTGCTGTTGTAAATAGTGCTGCAATGAACTATGCATGTATCTTTTCAAGTTAGCAGTTTTGGTTGTTTTGTTTTGATATGTACTCAGGGGTGGAATCACCAGGTCATATGGAAGTTCTATTTTTAGTTTTCAAAGAAACTCCATATTGCTCTCCATAGTCAGCCAGCTTTCACTACCTTATACAGCCAGAGTCTATCCTCCAAACTCCCATCCTATAGTCTTCTGTTTCCATAATGATGCAAACTAGGAAACAAAGCAGTCTTTGGGGCTTGACAGACTAAGGGTCTCTCAAGCCGGTAAAGCATGAAGCTCTCGGCTCAGTTTTTGTGACATAAGGGAGGCTGGCTATCCCCCATGCAGTGGAGGTTGCTGGGGAGAAAAACAGCTATTGCTCTCATCAGTTTTTATTTACTAATTTTCTCTTAGGAACTATATAAAAATGTGGAGTTAAAATTTAAGGTGAAAGTTTCTTCATTAATAAAAATTAAATAAAGAAAATGAAAAAGAAATTTGCAGCTACATAGTGGAGAACTAAACTCGCATCTTGCTTAATACATGCATGTATGTTTTCAAAAAGATTTGATAGATTTTGCTTCTGAATTTTATAAAGTGTTAAAGTTGTACCTCACTCAACAGAGGTTCATAGATTGACAAGATGTTCCATTTTTACATTGTTTTGCCTGTAATATAAAAACATTTCAATACGACACAGTTTATTGCTAAATGGCACCAAATAATCCTTTCGTGAAGTCAATGTTATTTAATCTAATGACTAGATAAATTTCATAAAATAAGCTTGAAAAGCAATCTCAGCAATATCACTACCACCGCCTGAAATTCTGTGCAGTCATGATGGTAGCTCGAGGACATAATGGCATTGTGAAATCCCACGCAGTTCCCTTTGGCCACTGATCTGCTTCACAAGCAATAATTAAAAGATGAGGAAATTCCATCTGTCGTCACTGGTCTGGCATGCCCCGGGACCCACCCTGAGGTTTTAGGCTCTGCACAACACTTGAGTCATACACAGGATCCAGGACTGGAACCTTCTATGTAAACTTCAAGGTATTAAAAAGATTTACCTATGAGTTAATTGCAAGGACCTATTTTAAATTTAGATGGAATCTCAGAGCCATTAGCAACATCATCTTTTTGCCCACTATATTCAGTAAATGCTAGAATAGCACAAGAAGTGTCCAGAGAGGAGGCAAGGGGCAGAGTCATAGGAATGATCTATGTCAAAGCTTTGGAATCACAGTAACAGCTTTTCAGTCTTACCAAATTTGCTCTGGAAAGAGTATGAAACCAAAAATATAAGCAATTAGGCAACGGTATTGAAGGCGAGTAAGATCATATCCGAATTTTTGGAAGATGGTGACTGGATTTTTTTGTTTGTTTTTCTTCTGCACTCAGTGGTCTGGACTATTTTCCCTAATCACCTTCCTCACAGCCCTTAAACTTGGCCACCTTGCCTGTCTTCCAAACGGGTACATTAATGTTATCTGGTCCCTTCCTTCTGGCTCATATTTTTGTCCTGGGAATTACCTTTCTTCATATCTTAATATTCCATGAACTCTCCACTCTTCCCTGAGATTAGAGTTCACTCAAACACAAATGCATGATTAGAAAGCAACTTTCCATTTAGATCTCTCCTCCCTGGGCAGAAGATACCTAAGATTTCAGGGGCACCAGGCTATTGATCAAAAGCACACATTTTCTTTTGTATAAATGTAGTTCATTTAGTTCAGTTCTTTTGTTCTTAAAATCATATTCCCTGAGAAATTGTAAACAAAGTTATACTAAATCCACTTCTCTCCATTGGCACATACATTTTAACCTAAGTGGCTAGCACCAGACCCTTTTAGTGGCACTATTTATAAATTGTTTGAAGAAGGACCAAGACTAATTTTTTATTTTTCTTTTTTTTTAATTTTTTAAATTAAGAAAGTATGATAACACATTTACAAGAGTCTTGGAAAATATAGAAGATTACAAATAGTTCCACTCAATTCCACTACAATTATCTTTTAAGTAGATAAATTAAGATTTTTAGTTGAAATTTCTATATCAAACTCTCAAAATCAGAATGAATATACAGAAAAGGAGAAGGATATAGTAGACCTGAAAAGCACTATGAACCAATTCAACATAATCAAGATTTATACAATTTTCAAACACAGTAGGATACAAATTCTATTCAAGTTCCCCTAGACTATAAACTCAGGAACACTAGAACATATCCAGGGACATAAAACAAGATGAAAAAATTTCGTGGTGATCAAGACTATTTTAATAAACAATTTCAGAAACACAAAAATTCAGGGAATAATATAGTTTACAAATACAAAACTATACTCATCTATTCTGCTAATCAACATTCAGTTTATTTCCATTTTTTGCACTATTTTAACACTTCCGCATCACTTTATTGACTGATAAAAATTCTTCTGTGAATTGCTCTTCTTATTCTTCACTTTCCCCCCCCCCTTCCTGTTCTTTTTCTAAGAACTGTGTTAGAAAACTTCAAATAGTTTGACTGCTAGTTTTATTTAGAGATTACATGCACTGTCAATCTATTGATTCTTCCCATCTGTGGCTTGTTATTTTGGAACATTTAATCAAATATTTAATATATTGCTGTTGTTGTTCAGTCACTCCGTCGTGTCCGACTCTTTGTGACCCTGTGGACTGTAGCCTGCCAGGCTCCTCTATCCATATGGGACTTCCCAGGCAAGAATACTGGAGTGGGTTGCCATTTCCTTCTCCAGAGGATCTTCCTGACCCAGGGATTGAACCTGCATTTCTTCCATCTCCTGCATTGGCAGGTGGGTTCTTTACCATCTGAGCCACCAGGGAAGCCCATTTAATATATTAATTTTTGTTTATTGATAAATTGACTGCATTCATTTTTTTTTCCTTTACTTGGTTTAAGTAATTGTTTTTTCCCTTCTGGACATAAAGAGACTTCTATATTTTTCTTCTACATTTTTAAAGTTTTGCTTTTTTACATGCAGTTCCACATAAAGTAAGATTTATTTCCTAATATCATTTACTTTTTGCACATGGGTATCTGATTTCCAGTAACATTTCTTGAATGAGAAGCAGATCTTTTTCTAACCCACAAGAGTATCTAACAGATTCTCCCACAGAATCTGATGTTAACTGAATTAAGTTAATTTTTATTAAATTAATTGGCTTGGTGTTTGTGGGAAGGCCTTACAACTCTTTAATGGGCCCCAAGAGTACAAGGCAGGTACTCTGAGGTGTAACCCTGGGACTAACTACACTCCCAGCCTCCCTGTAGGCCTGCAAATTCTCAAAGGCTTGTGTCCCTGAGTCAGTAACACTCAGAATAAGGTTTTTCTTAGCGTACATAAAAGTTTTGGAGAAAAACACCATTTTGTTACTATGACTGGCATTTCAGCAGAGGCTAGAACGTTGGCAGAGTCCACCTTGTTTAATATTTGTCCACGAATCAGATGGTAGTAGGATTTCACAAAATATTTATTAAGAGAAAGAGTAAGTTTAGCTGATCTAATTTCTGACTGATGACTCTTGGCAGTCTAAACAATTATATTAGTCAAGCTTTCCTAGTTATCCAATAGGAAACAAAAAAGATTAAAAAATATTTTAAGTAAAAGCTGAAGGAAACATGTCTTCAGGAGGGTAGAATATCCAAGACAGACATTTTTAAGGCACAAAATTCATACAATAGTAGTGAACATCACACCAGAGCTCGTAGACAATAGGACGTGCTAAGATTTTGACATTCTCAAGCAACTTGAGACTTTCTGCAACAAATACAATAGAACGTGAGTTTGTAATGAACTGGTGCCTGGGTCTCTGTGACCCAGATGTGCTGAAAAAAAGAAAAGGGAAATACATCTTGTTTTTCCTTCATGTAGCCTGAGGTCACTACAGTATTGAACTCCTTTTATTGAGTGCTTAGCCTGGTATATTTTGTAAGGAAACTTATCTGTTGGCCACTCAAAGAAAAAGTATAATTTAGGTGAGAAAGGAAACAAAATGTAATTGAATATTTCAAAGCAATCTGCATTTTTGAAAACTGTATGTGTGTGAATGAATACAATATATACAATATGATATAAATAGGATATATAAAATGTAATTTGATATGTTATTGTATGTATTATGTACATAAGCTTCCCTGGTGACTTAGACGGTAAAGAATCTGCCTGCCGTGAAGGAGACCCAGGTTCGATCCCTGGGTCAGGAAGATTCCCTGGAGAAGAAAATGGCAACCCACTCCAGTATTCTTGCCTGGAGAATTCCATAGACAGAGGAGCCTGGTGGTATACAGTCCACGAGATTGCAAAGAGTTGGACACAACTGAGCAACTAACACTTTCACTTCACTTTCTTTCACTTCATTACGTACATACTATAATTTTGCATATGTGCACATATACACACACACAAGTATATAGGCAACTAAAACAACATTATCAGAATATTTATTCTTTGACGATGGAAATTTCAGTGGTCATTTTTGGTTTTGTTTCTATTTTTGTACCTTAGATATTTTTCAAATTTTGTTCTGTGAACTTGTATTACCTTCACCAAGATAAAAAGTTATTTGTTTCAAGGCTGGAAAGAGAACAAACAAGAAATCTTCACCTGAAAACTCTGTGGTGAGTAATCTGAAGTCAGAGTTCCTGGCCTCAGAGAAGCAGAGCTGGCAAAACAGAATTGTGGACACCTCTGCCCCCTACTGTTCACCTTCAGTAAGTACCTGGTGATCCTTCACCTGCTCTTAGTAGGAATCTCCAAGGAGATTGTTGTTTACAAAATCACAAAATCCTGTGGTCCCTCCTCTCCTCAGAGATCCCCAGCCTGGGGACCTTCAGACTGCACTGAGAAATGTGTTCTCAGACAAAGAATATTGTGACCACAGATAGATAAACCAAGAAAAATATGGATGTCACAAGTAGGGACACACAGAGAACCTAAGCTTCTTTCAGTTTTTTAAAAATATACTAGTACAGAGTACAAAGTGCATTGGAAGATTACACATTAATATAGAATATATTTTAAAATATATTAGTCTATATACTGAGTATACACTATTAATATTAACAATGTTACATTGTTTGTGTTAAAACACTATATGTATTAATATCAATGTTACATGTGTACTTTTATATTGCATATGTACTTTACTATACTTGTATATATATTATATATTTCATAAGCTTTGTACATATGTATTTTTTCCTAGTACTATGCTTTTTAAATGCATGTCTATGTTTGTGTATATATTTATATACATGTAGTTTTCTATATGAAGAGTACACAATATGTATATATACTATATATGATATATATATATATATATATGTGGTGACTCAGACTGTAAAGAATCCACCTGCCAATACAGGAGCTGCAGGAGATGGGGGGTTCAATCCCTGGGTTGGGAAAATCCCCTGGAGAAAGGAATGGCTACCCACTTCACTGTTCTTGCCTGGAGAATCCCATGGACAGAGGAGCCTGGCAGGCTACAGTCCATTCGGTCACAAACAGCTGGACACGGCTGAGTGACTAACACTTTTGTAGAATATACACAGCATTCACACACACACATACTTTTACAAATGATTCTGCATTTGTCAAGTGTTTTATTTTAATGAAGAGCCCAATGTGTGACTAACATCTGCATTTTAACTTTACAGATGGTAAAAGCATTTCTTCCTTTGGAAGTTATTCGAAGTTCCAATTTGCTTTAGAAGTTGACACATCTGAGTTTCTTTTGGCTGTTATTATTTATGAAATTCAGCATTTCCTCAGAGCCAGTTTTGATATAATAAAGCCTTCAGATCTCCAGTCTCACAACCAATTTATTTACACTCAGTAAAAGACATTGAAGTCCAATGCCTTTCTTAGACATGCTTTCAATAGCACCCATAGAATTCAGTTACATGTGCTGGTCTGAAGGAAAAATGTGGGCAATGTGATAAACACAGCCTTTCCTTGGCCATAACCAAATTAAAATATCTGCCTCAACAGTGGTAGTTAGGGAACCAAACAGACTGAAGAGAAAACAAGGGACAAAATTTAATTTGACAGCAAATAGGCTTACACAGTATTTCCTGATGGCAGATTCTGAACCGTGAGGCATACGGAAACCAAGCATTAATACCTCAACGGTTGTTATTTTATGAGATTTCATCATCAAATATTAAAACTTAGTCCAGACTTTTTTATACCATATCATATTCTTAAATCTGCTTTAAAAACCTGGGATAATTGCTTTAAAATGAATCCATACATATGTAGAACACATCATTCAAAAATAAATAGGATGAAGTTTTGTGACACTTATAAATAAGAACTTGTCATTTCCAAGCACAAGCATTTTTGTTTTTCATTTAATAGTTGCCTGGTATTTAACCTGTCCATCCCTCTAGAAGTGTGTAGAGTGAAACTATACAAACATTTGATTCCAACCCTATGATATTTTGGAAAAGGCAGAACTATGTAGAGAGTATAAAGTAGCAGGGATTGCTAGAGGGTGGGAAAGGGGGGACAAGGAAGAAGACAGTATATTTAGGAAAGTGAAACTACTCTTTAACACTGTAATGGTGGATACATGTCATTATATGTTTATCCAAACACACAGAATGTACAACACCAAGAGTGACCCATGTCAGCTATAGGCTCAGGTGATGATGACGTGTCCAAGGTTCATTAGCTGTAACATAGCGACCATCTGGTAGGGATATTGATGGGGAGGCTTTGGGGAGTACAGAGGGAATATGGGAAATCTCTATACTTCCCTCTCAATTTTTCTGCAAATCTAAAAATACTCTGGAAAAAAAAAATCTTAAGAAAAAAAGTTAACCTAAAAGCAGTATTTTTCAAAAAAAAGAAAAACCAGATAAAATCATGTGACTTCATTTATAATGCCTTCTATTTAAGAATGGCACAAATAAACATGATTTTTACTACAAGTATATCAACCACCCCACACACCATCCGAACCAGCTCTTCCCTCACATTGATGACTTCTATGTTTGTTTCCTGGATTGTCTAAAAAGCAAATCCTCAGACCAGCCCAGGGAAGTCACATGTGACTCTCCAAAGAGCCTCATAATCAGGAGAAAGCGCAAATTCTTGGTCACATTTTGTTCTCACTTTAGTTGTTGTTTCTTCAGTTCAAACCAAAATAAGGCAAGAGTGGCAGGGCAAAGTAACCGTGGAGAGTAAACACTTACTTGGCATTTCCCCCAGAGGCTGTTTGCAGATAGCAGCTGGTGAGTCATGAGAACAGGTCTCCAGGGATGCTCCACCTCTGACTCAGGGTGGAGTGGGTTTCGGGCCCTTCGCACAGCTCGGCTCCCTGAGTAACTGATCCAATCACAGTTGATCCAGTCACAGCAAACAAACACTGCTTTCATTCAGTCTCCACTCAGAGATTCCAACAACACAGCCAAGTAAGCTAGGTGGCACAGAAAAACGACTGGTAATAGAAATTATTGGAAGTCCTCAGCAGATAGAGCTGCAGGCTGAAAGAGATTTGCCTGTCACTATCCCGTGTGTCACTGCAGGGCAGGGTGTCACTTCACCAGGCCAGGTTTCACCGGGTGTTTTCACTTTCCTTGTTGATTTCTGAATGCCTCTGTGAAGGAATTTGTATGAGAAATAGACCTATTTTTATTCACAATGACTTCACCATCTACCCTGGTATTTTGTGTACACAGATCCATGTCCGGCATGTTAGCGTATTTTAATCTGTGAACCCTCCAGACTCAAAATGTCTTTTTAAAGAGTAACAGGATGCTATTAACACTCTGTTTCATGGTGTAGAACTGATAACTACTAAAGGTTCTTCAAGCCATTCAAAAAAGAATGGCTTTAATAATAAAGCTGCAGAAATATCTCATTCACAATGATGAAACTATATAGTGGCTTGTTTTGTTTTGTTTTTAAAGTCTGTAGGAAAAATGTTCTCACCAAATGTTTAAATTGGTGGAGATTTTTCTGTGGGTGAATTCTTCTTTCCATGTGTTTTGGAAATAATTTAAGAATAGGAATCAGAAGACTGGTGCTGCCTCCATGATTTATTTATTCTTGACTACACCCTTTAACTGCTCTGTTCTTTTGAGTTCCTTATATGTAAGAGGAGAACAAAAGAGCCTGAATCCACATGAAAAGGTTGCTGAAAGTTTGAAATGAAGTGATATGAAACATATATCAACAACTGCCCAAATATGTCAAATCCTGTTATGATTAAGGCTTAGAGTCTTGGGGTGAGATTTCATGACTAACACATAAATAAATGGGTGTTAAAGATACAGTGACTTCATTTAAATCAGTATCTTTTAAATGACTGTATAATAAATATCACTGTGAGTTTTGTTACAAAGTTAAGGTTACTTGGAATATAGGAAATGAGTATTCGTAGTGTTTCTGTAAAAAAGAAAAAAAGTCTATGCCCAGATACGTTCATTTCCAGCCATAAACACTGTTTGTATTGTTGCTCTTGTTCAGTCACTAACTTGTGTCCAACTCTTTGTAACCCCATGGACAGCAGCATGCCAGGTTTCCCTGTATTTCACTGTCTCCTGGAGTTTGCTCAAACTCATGTCTATTGAGTCAGTGATGTTCTCTAACTATCTGTCCTCTGCTGCCTCTTCTTCTCTTGCCTCCAATGTTTCCCAGCACCAGCGTCTTTTCCACTGAATGGGCTCTTTGCATCAGGTGGCCAAAATATTGGAGCTTCAGCATCAGTCCTTATAATGAATATTCAGGGTTGATTTCCTTTAGGATTGATTAGTTTGATCTCCTTGCAGTTCAAGGGACTATCAAGTCTTCTCCAGCACCACAGTTTGAAAGTACTGATTCTTCAGTGTTCAGCCTTCCTTATGGTCCAACTCTCACATCCATACATGACTACCAGGAAAATTATAGCTTTGACTGTACAGACCTTTGTTGGCAAAGTGATGTCTCTGCTTTTTAATATGCTTTCTAGGTTTGTCATAGCTTTCCTTCCAAGGAGCAAGTGTCTTTTAATTTCATGGCTTCAGTCAATGTCAGCAGTGATTTTGGAGCCCAAGAAAATAAAATCTGTCACTGTTTTTCCACTTTTTCTCCATCTATTTTCCATGAAGTGATGGGACCAGATGCCCTGTCATGGCTATGTTTTCCCTTATACATTTTTTAAAATGCAATTAAAACATATCATGAAATTCACATTTTTAAAGTGTATACTCTAGGAGTTTTCAGTATATACACAATCACCACTATCTATTTCCCAAATATTTTCAAACCAAAATGACAAAAAAAAAAAAAAAATCACATACCCATTAGCCCTAACTTTCCTTCCCCTTTCCCCACAGCCCCTGGCAAACACTAATATAGTTTCTATCTCTAAGGGTTTTCCTTTTCTGAATATTTTATATTAATGTTTCTGGATTCTTTTTCTTAGCATAGTATTTTCAAAAAGTACATCCATGTTTTAGTATATTCCAGTACTTACCGGATATATGACAACCAAATATTTTCTCATATTCTGTGGACTGTCCTTTCACTCTCTTGATAGTATATTTTGGTGCACAATCATTTTTGATTGTGATAAATTCCAATTTATCTAATTTTTCTTTTACTACTCATGCTTTTGGTGACTCAGCTGGTAAAGAATCGGCTTGCAAAGCGGGACACCTTAGTTCAATCCCTGGGTTGGGAAGTTCTTCCCCTGGAGAAGGGAAAGGCTACCCACTCCAGTATTCTGGCCTGGAGAATTCCGTGGACTGTATAGTTCATGGGGTCACAAAGAGACGGACACAACTGAGTGGCTTTCACTGTCACTTCATGTATATATGTATATGATTGTACAGACCTTTGTCAGAGAGGTGATGTCTCTGCTTTTTAATATGCTATCTAGGTATTAGGCATTATATATATGTGTGTGTGTGTGTGTGTGTGTGTGTGTGCGCCAAGATTTATTTCTAAAGCCCCAATTCGGTTATTAATTTCTATGTCTACTCTTATTCCTGTACCACACACTCTTGATTACTGTAGCTTGGAAAGTTTTAAAATTGAGGATAAAAAATAAAATAAAATAAAATTGAGGATAAGCAGTTTGCTCTCCCTTTCAAGATTGTTTTGGCTATCATCGTTCCTTACATGTCCATGGGAACTTTGGTATCAGTATGTCAGTTTTTGCAATGAGAGCCAAGAGGAATATTGATAGAGATTGTATTGAATATGTAGAACGATTTGGGTAGCCAAGCATCTTGTTATCAATATTGAGTCTTCCAGTCCATGAGACTAACATGGACTTTAGTCCATGAGACTAGATGTCTTTCTTTGTCATGTGTGGCACTGAAGACTCTTCTTTGTTAGCTCACTGGTTAGTTAGTGATTCAAAAGAAATTTCCTTAAATGCCTGGAAGCAATGAGTTTCCGTCTTGACTGTTGGGTTCTGTGTTGGTATGCAGGTGTGTCTTCAAGACTCAGCTGGCATTTGGAAATTCTGCCTTATCGCTCACTTTTATTTGAGCAGAGTTTCAAGGTCAGCCAGAAGTGAGAGCTGATGGCTTACCGCTTAGGGCTTACTCTATGCATGAACACAGCCCTGGGCATGGGCATGGCTCCATGACTCTCAGACATGTCATAGCTTTATAAATCTCCCTCAAACATCTTTTCCCCCAACTTTTCCTTTTCACATTTTTGGTTTGCCTGTTGTTTTCCCTCCTGTTCCTCATCACTGAATTATTAAAATATTGCTACAGACTGTTTTCAGCAAATACCCTGCCAAAAGGATGCTGTTCTGAGGGACTCTGAGTCAGGTCAAATAAAGACAAGGTTGAGAAGGGGGACCATAGACAATTAAAATAATGACAGTTCTTTGGGAATTGGGCTTGGACCATCAGTGGCTGCCAGGCTGCTGGTTTTTCCCAAGATGTATGTCGTTTCCAAGGTTACCATGGAGCTGGGAGGGGAGGAAGAGAGATGAGAAAAGTTCTATTAAGACTCCACAGACTTGCTGTTCTTCCCAAGATTAGGTAGCTTTTCTTGAATTAACACACCCTGGATTGTTGTCTTTGATTAGTTCCCTGAGATCTGAGAAAGTCTATTCTGATCGTTTCTGCCAACATTCTCATTGATTTTATAACGTAGAGAATTTTCAGCAGTTCTTACTCCATCATTTCTCCTGACATCCTGTGGCCATATCTTTTCAAATTAATAAATAATTCCCTTACTTGAGTTCATCAGAACCTAGAGAAAATAGCCTTAATTTTTGGTAGTCATCTCTATATTGATTACAGGCAGAGCAAACCACTCCTGGCTTAATTGTAGGCATATAATTTATCCTCCAGAATAAATCTGGGCAACTAAGTGTAGTCTCTTCTCTGCTTCTTCCAGATATTGTTCAAACCAAATGAGCTGGATTTGTTACTTCTCACAATAGAATTCTTCTTGTATCTTTGAATTCCTAGCTAGTGTATTTTACTATGATATTTCAAACTCAAATTTTGTTATCCTTTATTATGATTATTGATCTGAAGAAACTGCACAGTTCAAACAACCTTCTGGTTAAAATCCACTTACAGCAGAATCAGATGTATTACAAAATTCCATGGTCTACTTTTGAAAACACAATGCAATTTAAATTTGTAAACTATGAATATAAAAGAAAAGGGTAAAAAAAAAAAAAGCTAGCATCTCTACAGCATCTACTACCGTGTTCTTGATACTGTTCCTAGCATTAATTTTTACATATCATATAGTTTGTTACTTCCAACAACCTTTCGAAGAATAGAAAAAAATTCCTATTTTACAAATTACAAAATTAAGACCTTAAATAAGATGTCTGATGTTACACAACTAGCAAATAATAGAATCAGGCTTCAAAAATCAATCTGTTGGGAACTCCCTGGTGGTCCAGGTGGTTAGGACTCCATGCTTTCACTAGCAAGGGCATGAGTTCAGTTCTTGGTTGGGGAACTAAAACTCCACAAGCCTCTCAGTGCAGTCAAAAAAAAAAAAAGTTCACTTTTCTTTTTATTAGGCTTTGGTTTTGAAATAACTTTAATGATAAATACATCTTCTGATTTCTTGAACTTCCATGAAATTTAAAATAGTTTAAGGGATTTTTCCAAGTTAGAGTATACAGATTTTATTTTCCTACTTGCTTTTTTAGATAACAACCAGGGGTAAAATCTTTGTTCTGCAGGTCACAGAGTATAGCTCAATAAAGAATGCATCATTATCAGGAAAACATGAATCACAAATGAATGTTAATATTGCCTAGAGTTTGTAGGCAGATAATAGACTGTTAGGCATTGTTATCAAAATATACCCTGTTCACGACAAATGCCCAAACTGCTTATTTTAATATATTTCCTTTAGCCATTTTAATTACATATTTGGATTTTCAAAAATATCACTAAACCTGTAATAAAACTAATGTTCCAAACCGCTAAGATTCCCTTGGAATGCTCTCAGCATTTAAGCACATGGCACTCAAATGAGTCATTGTCCTAGGATAACTTTCTTCTTAATGTTGCAGTACTTTCTTATAGGGATTTTGATTTTTCAAATAAATTCATATCAACTAGTGTTTTACATTCTCACACAAAAATTGCATTTAAGTTCTTTGTAAACAACATCAAAACATGTAACAAGTAACATTTCACTTTCCCATGATTCTGGCTGGTCCTTTCTCTTATCTCAGAGAGTGACTTGTGCACAGGGTAGCGACTCTGACAGTGTACGTGACCCGCTATTTTTATAAGATCCATAAACTCTGTGTGACTGAGGCTTGTCTTTGTAGTGGATCCAGAAACGTTTGTGCTCTGATATACTCAGAAAATAGGTCATTGTATCACTTTCTAAGTGGTTTCATCAGGCAGGGGCCATCTTTTTCTGTTTGTTATCAAGATGTCTCTTGTGTAAGGTAACTGGATAACTATATTAACAGTTTTCTAGTACTTTCAGTTTTTAAAGATTGTGAATGTCTAGTGTGTGTAAGATAGTTTCTTTGATATGAAAACAAAAATGTATATTGTGGTTGGTATTTTAGCATCCATGTGAGGAGAGGATAGTATAGTCAGTGTCTTATTTTATGCAAACTTCAAATAGATACTTGCAAATGTTGGGACTCTTTAAAGAATACTATTCATAATAAGAGTGCTAGAAACATGCCCCCAAATGACCAGAAATACCACAAGGGAACTAGCCATCTGCTTGGAACTCTCATTTACTTAAAGTAAAAATACTTTTTGTGAGAAATTAAATCCTAATTTGAACTTCACAACTATAGAGACCAAACTAAGATTATCAAAGTGTTGTGGAAATTCCAAGGTGATAAATTAAGAGAAATATATTTGGGAAAGATGAATTATTGGTGGCTCCAGCCAAAAAAAAAAAAAAAAAAAAGTGCAAAATCACTTTGTATGTGTTCCACTTTAGGTGTGGCCAGGAAAGCTCCTGCTAAACCAATTTTCACACACACACAAAAAAAGTCATAAACTTGAATGATTTTCTTTAACTGCCTGGAATTAGCACAGAGTGAACAAAAGAAGGAAGATTATAGCAGAGAATCTATTTGGAAGTCAAAATGGTGGACGGTGATTTTCCTATTTTTTAATTACTTAAGCATGAGAGCAGGCTGAAATCAGCACTATAAGTAAAACATTGGTGGAAAATCCATTCTTTTTCTGACCTAAAAAACCAGAGGATATAGTATGGAGTAAATATTGCCACCATATTTTGTTAAAAGCTTGTTTTCCAGTCCCTTGTTTAGTGTTGTTGTTTTTTTTTTTTTTTAAGATTCTATTTAAGCTTTGCAGAAAAAAATTGTTGTGTGTGTAATTTAATGTTTTTACACACTAAGTCAAGGCTTGTGCATGAAATATATGTGTGTAAGTATACATATATATTTCAGAAAGAGTGATAGAGAGGTACAGATTTGAATCCCTATGTAAAGAAGTTGCCAACTTACTGGCTGATTTTGAGCCATGCACAAACAGGGCAAACTCAAAATTTCAAAGCAAACTTTGATCTGTGCCAGAGAGACAACTTTTATGAGTCCAAGATAATTGCTTGCCAAAATTTAGAAAATCACCATTTTATTTAGGAATACAGTAGAATTTAGAGTCTCTGTACTTTCAGAATATTTAGGAAACAATACAAAGTCACACAACAGGTAATAAAGATGATAATTTAACGCATTCTTAAGAAAAAAATCAGTCAATGGAAACCAATTCCCGAATGAATGTATGTAGGAATAAGCAGACAGGATTTTATTTTCACTATATTTACTATTTTCAATGTCATAAAGAAAAATATGCTCTCGATAAATAAAAATATTAAAAGTTTCATCAAAAAATAGAAACTATGAAAAGTCTCAAATGGAAACTCAAGAAGAAAAAATTCAGTATATGAAACACATATGCACTTAACAGCAGAATGGAGTTGACAAAGGAAGGAATCATTAAATAATGAGACAGATCAATAGAACTTTTTCAATCTGAAGAACAAGAAAAAATTTAAAAACTAAAGTGAACAAAGCCTTATAGACCTGTGAAACAGTATCTAAATTTCCAGCATCTATATAGTTGGGGTCCCAGAAGCAGAGAAAAGAGATAACTAGACATGAAAGAATGAATATTAAATACTCAATTTGCTGAAAGATATAAATTACAGAATCAAAAGACTCAGTGAATCCCAAGTGTGGGTGTGCATAAAATGAGTAAGCATGCCATAGTCAAACTGCTAAAAACCAAAGGGAAAAAATCTTTTTAAAGCCAGAGAATATGACACATTATCTATATGCCAAGAGTGAGTCAAATATCTTCTGATTTTTTATCAGAAAATTTGAAAGTCAGAAGAAAATAGAACAACATAACAAAGTGATAAAGAAAAAAAAACTGTCAAACCACAATTCTACATCCAACAAACATATTTGTCAAAAATGAAGCTGAAATAAAGACAATCTCAGATAAAAGAAAACAAGGACAATGTTCATTAGTGACTTGCACTTACAAAATGCTAAAGTAAATTCCCCAGGTTGAAGAAAAATGATACAAAAGGGAGGTATTTAAATCATCAGAGAGAAATGAAGGACAGTGGGGAAAATGACATGAATGTTTACACAAAGTATTCTAGGGAATCTACTAATCAATGACTGAAACTCAAATTTTAATTTAAAAAGATACCACATCAATTGTACTATTGTACACAATCAGCAAAAAAGCAAAATGAGGAATATAATAAAGCACTAAACAGATATGAGAATTTAAAAATCAAATTGTTTGAATATTCCACAACACAGGATGTATTGAACAACAAAAGCAACTGAAGATGAATTAAAAAAAATACAACATAGGAACAAATCATCCCAAGGAAGAGGAAATAGAAACAAGAGACATGAACAAAGGTCTCCAGAGGAAATGGAGAATATATTACTGGACCCTGGGAGAAAGGCTACCTTGTTTAAAAGTGGCAGAAAGGGATCAGGATGGGGAATACATGTAAATCCATGGCTGATTCATGTCAATGTATGGCAAAAACCACTACAATATTGTAAAGTAATTAGCCTCCAACTAATAAAAATAAATGGAAAATAAAACAGTGGCAGAAAACTTGGCCATTTTGTTTTCTACCAATGGGTGAAAAAGAAGAACTTGTAATTAATACACTTGGATATTTAGCTGAGATTTCCAAGTGAGCCTGGAAAATGTGAACTTGTTTCTCCTTGCTGCTTGTAGTAAAATGCTTGAAGAATGACATCAACTGAGCAACGAACTGTTAGGCAAAAAGGAACCAGCATTTGATGATCTGGAAAATTCTCGGTCTTTGCAGATAATGTGCTCTGGTAATAGGGCCAAGGGTGTGACTGGAAAGCCATTTGCTAAAGAGACTAGATGCATGACTCATGGATTCAAACAACCTTCTCAGCAGACATCAGGAATAGAGATGGGTGATCCTGGGACAAGTGGTGTAAAATGCCCTTGTTTATAGTTGTGGATTCCTTTGACTTCCATGGGAAACTCACAATGTTTTTGAGAAATTTACAAGAGCAGAAACACAGCCAGCCTGGACTGAGAGGGACAGAAATTAGATGAAACGAAGGATGAAACCACTCCAAAGGCAGAACTGTGGACCCAAAGTCTGGAGAAGGCAGAGCTACTATCCTGGAGAACTCAGAGGACAGAGCATCAAGCCACAGGGAATTAGTCTTATAACCTAATGGAACCTGTACTGATGACCTGAGAACCTACTCTAGTACCAGTAATCCCTTTATTAATTCTATTTTATCCCTTTAGAAATAGGAATGTCAATCGTGTGCCTGTTCCATTATTGGATTGTGGAAACAGATAATTTGTTTTCTAGTTTCACAGCTTTTTGGATGAAAAGAAATTTTGACCCAGAATGGAGCACAGCAAACTTAATTCATACCTGATTTAGATAGTTTGTGTGTGTGTGCTTAGCCACTCAGATGTGTCTGACTCTTTGCAATCCCATGGACTGTAGCCTGCTAGGCTCCTCTGTCCATGGGATACTCCAGGCAAGAATACTGGAGTGGGTTGCCATTTCCTCCTCCAGGGGATCTTCCTGACCCAGGGATCAAACCCACATCTGGTGTCTCCTGCATTGGCAGGTGGATTCTTTACCACTTGCACCATCAGTTATTTACCTCAGGGTAAGTTTTTTGCCTTATATTTTCAATATAACAGCCAGCTAAGAAAGAGAGAGAAGAAAACAAAGCCTTTAGGAGACTGGAGTTCAGGTTGGGTCACAGTGAACGAGGAGGAAGACCTAATGAAATTGTGTCCTCATCTGTAAACTGAGAATAAAAATACCTGTCTCCCACAACTGCAGAGAAGATTAAATTAGCTAGTACATCCTTGGCACTTATGACAAGGACTGTGAGAAAACGTACCCTCATTAAGTACTAAATACTCCCCACCCTCTCCTCCTTCCTAATACCCCTTAGTCCCACACCCACTGCATTACTACCACTGCTTCTTACTTCAAAGCATATTGCTCATTGTGTCTTGAGGACATGCTAGAGGTTTAAGTAAAAATCAGATTCAAGGGTTTTACATTTACCTGTAGAAAAGATTGTATCTTTGAAAAAGAAGAAATATCTTAAGCTACATCGGCTCTCCCAAGTGTTTTTTATGAGGACATGAAGGCATCAAAAATAGTATGTGAATTTTCACTTAATTTATGAAACCATCTCTCCCCTAAAATGTCCAACTAAAACATTTAGGAGTTCCTTACTTTTTTTTCAAGTTGGTTTTTTTTAAAATGAAGTGAATATATGCTGCTAACTATTTGAAAACTCTTAGGTTTTTGTATGGTTTTCCTTTAGAAATTTAATTCTCTCTGTTGAAAGGTTTATAGGTTATTTGAATTAATGTTTTTAAAAACTCAAGATTTGAAAAATCTGTTGTCATGTGCATCCACAGAAACCACCCCAACTAAAAAAACCCAAATAATTGCCAGATGAACTGCAATTTCTCCTACTGCCAGGCCATGTTGACATTGTTGGAATTTCCATGTCAGCACAGGGCAGGTCATAAAGTAACAGTTACTGTGGGTTAGACTTGTTCAATGTCAGACGGTGTTTAGGGGATAATTTCATTATTTTAGTTATTTAAATAATTTTTGTAATGAAGATTTGAGAATGTTTGTTTTAGGAAACATTTGAAAATATTTTTTTCAGGAAAGGAAAGATGTAAAAACAGTCAAGGGGATAATGAGGTATTAAGAAAGATATAGCTTTGGACTGATTTCTGAAAGAAAATGTCTAAGTATAGAGTATTGTTTGTTTTACATTCGTTTAAACAATGGTGAGTGAAATGACATTTTTATACAAGCAGTCAACCTTTATTAGAACAATTGGTGAGCAATTACACTTCAACAGCCAAACATTTATCTGTCTGTCCCCTATGTGAAGGCTTCCGTGGTGGCTCAGTGGTAAATAATCTGCGTGCAATGCAGGAGACATGAGTTCAATCCCTGGGTAGGGAAGATTCCCTGGAGAAGGAAATGGCAAACCACTCTTACCTAGAAAATCCCATGGATGGAGGCGCCTGGTGTCCATGGGGTCGCAAAGAGTCGGATATGACTAAGCGACTTCACTTTCTTAGCAACTAAACATCAACACCCTATTAAATAAATAAAACATTTTTAAGTCAACAACAAAAATAATAAATTCCAATAGAAACTGTTTTTTTCTGATCACCACAAAAACACAGAAATAATAACTAATGATAAATAACTAATAGTAGTAAAGTAATGGAAAACTTTATAAGTCCCCTAAAGATAATGGACAAACAGGTTCAACCAAGGCTTGCTTTGATATTTGTAGGAATAAATCTAACCTATCTAACTCTAATGTACCATTAAACTTTTATCAGATAATCATCAGAGTGCCTGAGGATTAAAAATCATTGTAGCTGAATAATGAATGCTAAAATGTATATCATCTATGTTAAGGTTGTAATCATTGTGCATTAGCCCATTTTGAGCTTAAGGACTAAAATCTCGACAACACAAGGAGAGTATTTTTTTGGCTTTGATAATGCAGTATGAGAATATAAATGTGGGTCATCTTAGCTTCCGTTTGAGTAAGGCATTAGAATTGCATCATGCACCATTTAATATATTCATTGAGTTGTTGTTCAAACACGCTAGAGGAATATGAAGCAACTTTCCAGAGTGTTTTTTCTTGAACGTTCTTCATCATTATAGTCTTAATCCTTTCTTATGAGGAATATGCTAGACTACAACAACCTGTGTCCTTATACTTAATCTTCCTTTTGTTAAAATTTTAATCAGCTCTTTAATTCACACTGAAGCATGAAGGGTACATACATCATTGGGCCTTCCTGGGGCATAGTCTCGACCAGAGGACATGGTAAAGACGAAACACAGTGGGGCTTTCTAGTGTCCCCACCCACCCCAGCCCTTGACTGATCATCCCACCTATTCTGAGTCTAACTATATACTCACCTATAGACTAAGCTTTCTATTCAGCCCTTCTTTTGAAAATAAGAAACCATGAATATTCTTTCTGAAAGCTCTAATCTCTTATTTACCCCATGTGGATTTGGCCTTAGCATGGGAAACTGCTTATGTACTTTTATGTTTTTGCTTATTATTATTATTGTACTTCAGTCTCATAACCTTTCTCCCTTTTGGAAACTGAAGAGAGACTTTATATGATGCTTTTAAGAGAGGATAAGACATTAGTGAAGTTGCTCAGTCATGTCCGACTCTTTGTGACCCCATGGACTGTAGCCTACCAGACTCCTCTGTCCATGGGATTGTCCAGGCAGGAATACTGGAGTGGGTTGCCATTTCCTTCTCCAGGTGATTTTCCTAACCCAGGGATCAAACCTGGGTCTCCCACTTTGCAAGAGACTCTTTACCATCTGAGCCACTAGGGAACACCTGAGTTCAATCCCTGGGTCGGGAAGATCTCCTGGAGAAGGAAATGGCAACCCACTCCAGTATTCTTGCCTGGACAATCCCATGGACAGAGGAGCCTGGTAGGCTACAGTCCATGGGGTCTCAAAGAGTCGGACACAACTGAGTGACTTCACTTTCACTTGAAGAGAGGATAAGACATTATTGCGGATATGATATGGGAGGGAGGGCGGTTGTTACACAGTATCTTTAAGAATAACTATTGGGAACACAATACCTTCCATTTATCTCAGGTTTTCAATGAAAAGATAATTCTTTGGTTCATAAATGAAGATTACAACTATGGAGCTGAGGGGTAAACTGTGTTTAAGATGAGGTTCTTCTCATATGAAATTATTTTATTTGATAGTCTTCCAGAAGCCTCCAATTTTCCAGTATGAAAATGGACCACCTGGGGCTCAGCACGGTACTGTAGCAAGTCCGTTCTAATGGTCAAAGCCACCCAACACAATCATCTTTGGCCAATATCTCATGAAAGAGTTACTGGATTTCTTTGCGCAACTCAGTACACATGGCTGAAATGAGGGCTTGGGGGTTTTGAAAACGTGTATATCAGTAATAAGCAGGGGGAAAAAAAGAAAAAAAATCCAAAGTTACAGCAAGGCCACAAGAGAGATGTAAGCTCTTGGTTGAGGGGTTCTCAAAAGGAGGAAAGGGCAGACTTAATGTCAGCTTGTGTCTCTGAACCTGTTCTGCCTGCATCATTACAGGAAAAAAGGAAAATTAGGACAGAACACCACCCACATTAAGACAATGGTTTGCTTTGTAATAGATCGGATTACATCTTATCCACCTTTAAGCATCATCACTTACTATAGTGCATGACTCATGTCAGAGACACAATAAACATTTGTTGAGCAAATGAACGAACACAATAGTATAATTTTAGTTTCAGGATTTCCTAGGATTCCATAAAGACATTTTATATCCTTTTAATGTAAGCAATAACATCTCTAGGTGTGCTAGGTTTTTTTACAGTTCCATAAAAAATGTAGGAAAACAAAAGAGTCAGAGTCAGCTGTGACTATTTATAGTGTGTTGAAAAACAGTTCACAGAAATTACTATCAAGTGACTGTTTTTCATTGACGAATAACCTCTGATGGTTAAGACAAATAGAGGGAAGGACTAAAAATGACACAGCAGGTTGAGAGACTTTGAAATTACAGGGAAAATCAGTCTTGAAGAGCAGGGGAAGTAATATTCCATGGTGTATATGTACCACAGCTTCCTTATCCATTCATCTGCTGATGGGCATCTAGGTTGCTTCCATGTCCTGGCTATTATAAACAGTGCTGCGATGAACATTGGGGTGCACGTGTCTCTTTCAGATCTAGTTTCCTCAGTGTGTATGCCCAGAAGTGGGATTGCTGGGTCATATGGCAGTTCTATTTCCAGTTTTTTAAGGAATCTCCACACTGTTTTCCATAGTGGCTGTACTAGTTTGCATTCCCACCAACAGTGTAAGAGGGTTCCCTTTTCTCCACACCCTCTCCAGCATTTATTGCTTGTAGACTTTTGGATAGCAGCCATCCTGACTGGCGTGTAATGGTACCTCATTGTGGTTTTGATTTGCATTTCTCTAATAATGAGTGATGTTGAGCATCTTTTCATGTGTTTGTTAGCCATCTGTATGTCTTCTTTGGAGAAATGGAATATTACTCAGCCGTCAAAAAGAATTCATTTGAATCAGTCCTAATGAGATGGATGAAACTGGAGCCCATTATACAGAGTGAAGTAAGCCAGAAAGATAAAGAACATTACAGCATACTAACACATATATATGGAATTTAGAAAGATGGTAACGATAACCCTATATGCAAAACAGAAAAAGAGACACAGAAATACAGAACAGACTTTTGAACTCTGTGGGAGAAGGTGAGGGTGGGATGTTTCAAAAGAACAGCATGTATACTATCTATGGTGAAACAGATCACCAGCCCAGATGGGATGCATGAGACAAGTGCTCGGGCCTGGTGCACTGGGAAGACCCAGAGGAATCGGGTGGAGAGGGAGGTGGGAGGGGGGATCGGGATGGGGAATAAGTGTAAATCTATGGCTGATTCATATCAATGTATGACAAAACCCACTGAAATGTTGTGAAGTAATTAGCCTCCAACTAATAAAAAAATTAAAAAAAAAAAAAAAGAAGAGCAGGGGAAGAATTAAAAGTTACTTTTGATACTAATAAAGAAGGGTAAGCACCAAAGAATTGATGCTTTTGAATTGTGGTGCAGGAGAACTCTCTTTAGAGTCACTTGGACTGCCAGGAGATCAAACCAGTCAATCCTAAAGGAAATAAACTTTGAATATTCATTGGAAGAACTGATGCTGAAGCTGAAACTGCAATACTTTGGCCCTCTGATGCAAAGAGCTGACTCACTGGAAAAGACCCTGATGCTGGGTAAGATTGAAAACAAAAAGGAGAAGGAAATGGCAGAGGATGAGACAATTGGATAGCACCACCGACTCAATGGACATGAGTTTGAGTAAACTCCAGGAGATATTGAAGAATAGGGAAGCGTGGCGTGCTGCAGTCCATGGGGTCACAAAGAGTTGGACGTGACTTAGCTACTGAACAACAACAATAATAGATTGCTTAAGTTTAAAAATCATCTTAATAGACGTAACAACAACAGAATGCTCTGTTATAGACTACGACTTAATGTTCTTTCAGATTCATGGTTGAATTTAACATAGTATCACTGAGAACACAGACACCCAGAATAAACCAACTGACGTTCTCAAAGGGTTGTATTTGCTGTACTTATCACAGACTTCAAATAAGCATCTCACCATGAGAAAAGCAAAGGACAGAAGCACTGTTTGCCAAGTTTTCTGATGTTGATCATTTAAATATTTTGGGAAAATACACACCACACAATGGATGTGTTTTGAGTTTTCTACTTGCCTGCAGTTGACTCATTCAACACATAGTTTTGAGAGCCCAGAAAGTGGCAGGCCTTGTGCAGGAGGTCTACAGAAAGATCACTGCAAAACCAGAATGTCTGACCTCCAAGGCATCATGCATGTGGCAAGTAGAGGGGGGTGGAGGAGGAATAAACATGCAAACACTAGACACAAAATGTGTGGTCAGGTTTCCATAAGTCCAGTGGAGGAAAATGAAGTGGGAAAGATGACAGCAATTGAAGGGGGAGGCAGAGCAGCCGTTTGAGAGGGAGGGAGAGTGTTCTCCACAGAGGTCAAGTTTCCACCAACCCTGAAGGAAGCACTGACATGGCCAGGGGAGGAGAATTCCAGGCAGAGGGCACTCCAGGCAGAGGCTCTGAGGCTGCGCTATTTCTGTAGGTTTGGAAGAAAAACAGAGTGCCCAGGCAGTCTAGATGGGGTACAGAGAAGGCAGTGGAGTGTGAAGGATGCTGAGTTAGGGGTGCAGAGAGAGTCTAGGCCCAGGGACCCCTGTGAGCCACAATGAGGCTGCTGGGTCAAGTCCCACAGCGGCTCCTCTTAAGGAGTCTGACCAGCCTTGCTGGGCACCTCTGTATCAACCGAAGGTTAGAAAATTCACTTTCCTGATAGCGAGCAACTTTCTCTACTGGAAACACTTCTGTCACCAATTGTGTGGCTTCTCCACTTCAACTAGTGCTCCCATTCTCTGCAGACACCAGCGGTGTGTCCTACATTTTAATTCATTTCTGACACCGGCCACCCAGAGTCAGTGCAGACCCCACAGGTTAAGGGCCCACAAAGTTGTCCCCACTCTAGGTGCTAGTCACAAGGTATCCACATGTCTGAGCTGGCTACAGACCATGGGTCCCCACAGCCCCTTCCTCACATTCAATAATTTGGTTATAAATGCTCACAACATTCATGAAAATAATTTACTTATATGTAGTGGTTCACTATATACACTTTTTTCAGATTATTTTCCATTATAAGTTATTACAAGATATTGAATATAGTTTCCTATGCTATACTGTAAATCCTTGTTACTGGGCTTCCCTGACAGTCCAGTGGTTAAGAATCTGCCTGCCAATGTAGGGGACACGGGTTCGATCCCTGGTCCAGGAAAATTCCACATTCCCTGGGGCAACTAAGGCCCTGTGCCTCAGCTATTGAGCCTATATTCTAGAGCCCATGAGCCACAACTACTGAGCTCATCTACTGAAGCCCACATAACCCGTGCTCCACAATAAGAGAAGTAACTGCAAGGAGAAGCCCACGCACCACAACTAGCAAGTAGCCTCCAGTTGCCACTGCTAGAGAAAACCTGCACGCAACAACAAAGACACAGCAGAGCCAAAATTAAATAAACAAATTAAAAAAAAATTTTAATCCTTGTTACTTATCTATTTTATGTGAGTCATCAACTCTGCATAAATTCTCAGAGCCAAAACTTGCGATATAGTTTCTAGAGCATGCCATTTCTCTAGTACATAGCTTCCATAGTATATAACTTTGCTATTTAGTTATTCAGAAATAACACATATTTCCTGCAGGAAGAAAATTGTTAGAGAATAAAGCTCTGGGCCTACCAGTATGTAGTACACAAGACATATGTCACTCAGAGTGATGAGCTTTCAAATAACACAATATTTGTCACTGAACATATTTAGACAAGTTTGAAATTAGATTTCTTCCTCAAAATGTCCAAACCACATATTAAACAGGAAACAAAGATGAGAGAAACCTCACACGCTCTTAAGAAGGATCTGAGTTGCTATCATGCTGACTGCCACTTCCTTCCGTTTAGTACTCTAATTTTGCAGGTAACCCTGCCCCACCTGGCCACTGAAGCAGGAATGCTGGCTCATTGTCAGATGGACAGATGCATTGTGGAATGATGGGAAATTCAGAGTCAGGAGGGCATCATGACTTTGCTGTCTTTTGCTGCATCCTCCAGAGAAAGCAAGCAGCTTTGGATAGACATATTTATACATTATGCTGCATGTGTGTATAAAATGTATATGCACAATAGCAACTTTGTTCTATCATGGGAAATATCTTTACACTTGATTAACTAGAGCCCATAAGGCTTTAATTAATATTCAGAAAGACCTGAAGATGTCTTGAAGCTATCTCTATATTAATGTCTAAAACAGACAAAACATATATTTCACATTTAAATTTTTTTACATAATTTGGGAATATAATGTATGTGTCACTGAACTTGTCCATTAATTATCCTGAGAAGTATCTCATTTATTATCTTATTTATTCCCATGCATTTGTTAAATAATTAGATCTTTTGTTAATAGAGGCATGAACATAGGCCTGAAATCTTATTTCTTGCTGGCATTTTAACAGTTTAATTATTTCTAATACATATGGTTTAAAATTAAATATATGGTTTGTGGATTGTGAGTTTGATATCTGGCATTCTATAACAGGAGTCCAAATTCCAGTTCTACTCTTTTTGTTCTGTTTTGTTTTGCATTTGCTATGTGTTTTTACACTTGTGTGTTTTCTAGTGGTGAAAGAGATTTGGTAAAAAAAAAAACAAACAAAAAAACAAATCTAATTGGAATCTGAAGTGAACATTTAATGGATAGGGTGTGGGATTGGAAAGTGGAGGCAAAGATACTGAGCATAGTTATTCATACCGACAGTGATATTAGTTTCAGGAAAACAAATAAAATCTTGGTAAGTGCTTCCCAGGTGATGCTAGTGATAAAGAACCCACCGGCCAATGCACGAGACATAAGAGACACAGGTTCAATCCCTGGGTCAGGAAGTTCCCCTGGAGAAGGGCAGGGCAACTCACTCCAGTATCCTTGCCTGGAGAACTCCATGGACAGTGGATCATGGCAGGCTACAGTCCATGGAGTCACAAAGAGTCAGACACGACTGAGCACACATACACACACACACAAGAGAGTGGATAGTTCCTGAGTTTGAGACTTTAAATAAAAATGAAACTCAAAAAGACCAAGGTTTCATGTGACAGACCAAACGTTCTTGTGTTATTCTGAGATTTACCAATATAAAATAATTGACTAAATCAGAGTATATCCAAGACATTTGGCCCATTTTATTTTTTTAATTTTTTTAAAGACCCAATTTTTATTTTATTTATTTATTTTTTAACTTTCTAGCTGCGTGATATGAGAGATCTTAGTTCCTTGACCAGGGATCTTAGTTCCTTCCTGGCATTGGAAGCATGGAGTCCTAACCACTGGACCACCAGGGCAGTCCCTTGACCCATTTTAAATGACATACAGTTAATATCCCCTAGACATCTCTTAATGAAATAATCTCAGTGACCTTCCTGCATAGTGTATATTTGTTTTTGCATCATGGCAGGTCATATGGTTAAAATGTAGGTGGGAGACCATTCCAGACAAGGCTGAAGAGTTTAGCAGAGATAGATCACAAAGGACCTGGTTAACAGTTTAACTCTTTTGTGTTTTAAAACTTGGACCAGTGAATAATTTTGTGTCTCTATTTCCTCATTATTAAAATGCAGATAATAGTAACACCCACTTCACATAATGTCTCGAATTATACACAGTGGTTAGCATAATGCCTGGGACATCAGTGTCTTTAAGTAAATGTACATCTTGCTGATCATAGTATGATCATTTTTTCAAAAATTCTCTTAACATCATTCTATAAGAGAACTTAAAAATGGAAGAAGGAGTGTGAAAGTGAGAATATAAAGAGCCAAAGAATTAAAGGATATGCTTACACTTGAGGTTGTGTGGAAGGGAGATTTTAATATAAATTTTAATTTTTAATTTAATATAAATTTTAATATAAATATTCCAAGGTGTTAAGATGAACATACAGCAGCAGTCCCCAACCTTTTAGGCACCAGGGATAGGTATCGTGGAAGACAGTTTTTCCATGGATGGAGAGTGTGGTAGGGGGACGGTTTGGAGACGATTCAAGAACAGTTATGTTGATTGTTCACTTTATGTCTGTTATTATCACAGGAGCTCCACCTTAGATCATCAGGCATTAGATCTTGGAGGCTGGGGGCCCCTGACACGGGATAGCGCACTGCCCCTCGGCAGTCAGCGGCATTAGCGGTACCAGCTGGATGCGAGCCATCCCTACTCTGTTCTGGTTCACTAAATGAGATGCCTGTCCTCCGGTTTCCCAGGACGACTGCAATAAATTCAGCAGACTACCGATTCCACGGTTTGCACAGACTGCCTTGTAAAACTGAGTTCCTCACTGCACGGAGTGTGGAAAACTTGATCCTAAATGAGGCTGCTAATTGACTCAGTTTGCCAGCTCATTTGGTGAGCGTCAAGCTGTTCTCCTTCTAGCTTTTTTGTTTGAGTCGGTTCTGGGGACACCTCTCTGAAGAAGCACCCTGGGACCCTGAATGAGTACCATCAGGAGGTGTGAAATTATAACAGCTGCAGCTTTAAGAAGCTCCAGGATTATATAATTTCATATCCACAATAAATAGTATAACACACTCAAATCCTTTACAAGACCTAGGATATCTACTTCTCAATTCTGGTTTCTTTGGCTTATGATTTTACTAAAATATCTAATTTTGTTTCTTTGGGTTGAAGGAAATTAATATATTGGGTTATCCAAGAAGTTCATTTAATTTTAAATAAAAGACATATTTTTCATCTTCACCAAGGACATTATTGAGCTACGTATTCACTGCCGAACAAACTTTTTGGACAGCCCAATACATACTTCCAGGGCTGTAGCTAATAACACAGCCAAGAATAAGATAATAAATGAATGTGTTTATTGTGTGTGTGTGAGTGAATGTAAGAGCATGACTCAAAAGGAGAAAAAAGAAGATAAGTCAACATATCTGGGGAAAATGAAGGACAAAAGGAAAGAAAAATTTCTGGCTCAATGAAGTTTTTGTTCTCTTGGCTTTTTTATGTTTGGTTCTCATAGTAAATCACCTGCTCTGGCCCCTGGAAATGTCAACCCTTCCTGTCACACCCTTTTACTTTATCTTTAAGTAGTTGGCCAAAACTTGGCTGATGCTGAACTCCTTTGAGAACTGACAGTACTTTGATCACTCAGAGGTCCACCTACTCGAATTGCTTGTTTGCTTTCTGTTTCTTCTGCTACCCTCCAAGCTCCACCAGCAATCACAGCACCCCAGGAAAGACCTCAGGGCAGGAAGCACTGTGTCCTTGGGCAGAGGCCACCCACATGTTGACACAAAGTGAGTGTCAAGATGAGTAGAGACATCAATGATTAAAAAGGAAAATTAATCTTCAATCAAAGCACAATTAAAGTTCTTAACAGACTTTTTCTTTATTTAATAATATTTCAAAGAAATCCACTTTCAGATCACCTTATTTTTAGAAAATATAATTAGAAAGTATCTGGGAATGTCTGCTAAGGCATATTTATTTATTTAAAGATTGTGATGTTTAGCTGTTGAATGTATAGTCTTGGTGATAGCTTAGTTATGTTTCAACAGGTGTAATTTAATATTTTTCACTTTGTTATCTAAAAGATACAGATTTTGGACTTTGAAAAACCAACAGATTGGAGACTATGTCTGGAATATGTCACATATGTCCCATTGCTGCCTTTTTAGTCCTGATTTTAAAAGAAACAGATAATTACTCATATTATGCTACCAAGGAAAACACTTTCCATGTAAAAATATATCATATAATAATATAAGCATAAATGAAATAAGGAGGGAAACTTTATAATATCCAAAGAAATTTACCTTTGAATATCTCCTTTTACTTCATCATATAATTACAGGATATGTACTGGTTATCAATTAGTTACAAGGGAAGACCCTAACTACTAGACAAAGTGCAATGAAATAAAGGGAAAATTTCTGTATTAAGACAGCTTAGAGCTTATAAAGGTAAATAAACATGTAAGTGGACAAAAACAGTGTGGCTGAAAAATAGGATGCATTGACTGCCATAAAGGAGATGTACTTGTATTACTGGTAAAACTTGGGAAAAAGACAAGATTTTCAGCTCAGAAAATACTAATATCTACGTTATGCTAGATGTTAGTATGCAGTGCAGTCTCGGTCATGGCCAACTCTTTGCGGCCCCATGGACTATAGCTTGCCATACTCCTCTGTCCATGGGATTTTCCAGACAAGAATACCGGAGTGGGTTGCCACTTCCTACTCCAGGGGATCTTCCCGATCCAGGGATCAAACTATCTCCTGTGTCTTCTGCATTTGCAAGCAGATTCTTTACCACTGCACTACCTGGGAAGCCCACTAGATGAAGGATACTCCCCAAAAGTAAAATGCAATACAAGCCATGACTTCAAGAAACATATTGCCTAGTGAAGGCAGTGGAATGATGATATATTTATAAGACATGATAAAATACATGCTAAGGCTTTGTATTTTATCCTGTAGTCAGGACAGAACCTTTGAAAGTTTTTAAGAATGAGAAGACTTGGGTAAATTTCAAATTAAGAAATATTATAGGGGTGCTAGTGTGTTTAAATTCGAGAGGGCACAAGAATGAAAGCAGAGACATCTTTAGATTTTTTTATGTTGCAGGGTCATTTAGAAGGAAAAAGAACAGTTATATTTGAGAAACATGTATTGTTAAAACAAAAGGAATTATCGACGTGTGTGACACTAGAATTTAGATGAGGGAAAGAAAGCCATGGAACAGAACTCTCAAGGAGGAAGTTTGGATATGTTGCCCAGAAGAACAGAGAATGCAAAGGGAAGAGCCTGCTGTGGGTGAGACATAGGAAAGGTGAGGCATGAGATGCAGGTTCAGGTAGAACACATCTAACATTGATTACCTCCTGCAGAAGAGCTGTTAAAAAAAAACCTGAAAACCGGCTGAAGGTAAACAGCTTCAGAAGGAATCTTCATGATTTTGAAATGAAGGGAAAGCAACAGACATAGTAAATAGCTGTGTTAGCATAAAGGAGTATTTTCCACTGCTTAAATCTTTAAAATACGTATGACTTTGGAAAGTAAAAATTCTAGCCTTGTCTGGGGACAGTCCAATAGATAGAGATGTAATACACATAGAAACTATAATATCAAAGGGTGTCTGAACAATTCTCTTTTATTTTAAATCTTCTGTGTTTGACTTTGTGGAGTAAGATATTAACTTGAAGAAAATTGTGACCCTCCCCCCATCCAAATACCCAAAGGCTTCATTCTGCATGATTCTACTTGTGTGTCATTCTAGAAAACACACAGTTATAGGGACACATGGGCAGAGGGTTGACTACAAATGTCATTCCTAGGAGGTTTATCTAAGTGAGGCCGAGGGGACTCTTGTATCACGATTACAATAATGACTGCACGACTCTATACATTTGTCAGACAGTATAAAACTATACACAAAAGAAGAGTGAATTTCACTGTCTATAAATTTAAATGACATTCAAATGATGTAAATTACTTAAAATCCCACAAGTCTGTCTTTTACCTAAAGTAATTCAGGAAAAAAATTCTGACTTTCAGTGTAATATAATTTAAAATTTGCAAATGTCATTTGCCACAATTCTCTTTTAAGTGATTTCTCAGGGGGAAAGGATCCACTCATTTTGAAAGTTTCTTTAAAGATAATATTTAAAAAACAAAAAACAAATTTAAATCAGTTCACAGTCAGGAAAATCTGACCAATATGTGTATTTTCTACATTGTATAATATTTTAACTTTATATATTCAGGCTTCCATTTTGGAGAATCTGAATCTGAAACTTTTGGAGAAGTTTAGAATTATATCCCATTTAATTGAAACGTTGAATAAGTAACTAGTTATGGATTTTTGAAGCACCTCCAAGGGAGGTCACTTTAATTGCCCGTTCTTAATGATCACTAGAATCCACTCTGTCTTTTGTTAATGGGCTTCATATTAATATTTTATTTCCATAACAGCTTAAAATGAAAATTATTGCCTTGTTGTTCAAATGCCTATGAAGTGCTTCCTGCCTTTAAATGGAGATGGAGCCCACCAAATAGTTTATACCAACAGCTTATGAGGTGGGGGGAGGACGGAAGCAGACAGGCTTCCTTTCCTTCATTAGTGTGGACACAGCCCAGTTCTCAAATAAGCACATTCTTCCCCCTCTCAAGTCACTGAGTACGTTTGAGGAGTAACAGATGGATATTTTGTGGGCAAATCCCATGTAGAGCTAAGGATAATAGTATTTGTCTGCTCCCTTGAATTTTTCTCTTTCTCCTGAATTATTTCAGTAACTTTCCTAATTTATATTTGCCAATGGTCTTGTTTACCTGAATTTCAGGAGCATTTAGCCAACTGTTACAGATTCCCAGAGACCATGGTTTATGAAGCATGACTTTCCACAAGCTTATGTCCAGGTTAGCCTGAATTTCAAATTTTAACATCATCATCATCACTGTCACAGGTATCTCTAGTAAAATCAGAAGGTTTTAGGATTTCAGAATTTTAAGATTATTTAAAAAAAAGAAAAAGAGAAAGCTAATGCTGAATGTTTTTACAGGCGCTCATCTAAACAATTCCTGTTATTTCCTTATCCCTGTTGAATCATATCCTGTGATTCAAGTTCAGACATAATAGTTCTGCATAGTTCCGTTCCATTTGGAATGACCATATACTGTTGGTACAAAAGTGCCATAAACAGTCTGAAATGACACAGATATTAGCATGTCTCCTAAGAGGAGGAATACTTGTAAATTCTACATGTAAATAGACTAACGGTGTTTACTTTGAATGTCTTCAATACAGTTGGCAAGCATAAGACTGAGAGGAAGCCGGCTTCATGCACAATTAGCCACATTGATTCATAACAAAATGTGAGGTTGAGTTGGCATGGTCTTCTGACAATTACCAACCTCCTTCTCAAAGCTCACCTGGGGGATGTGGTCCTCTCTGCTGACCAAACTATTTCCTGTGAGTTTCACCAAGAACCACGAAGTGAAGCTGATTAAGGAGTAAGGATCTTGGAAAGATGGCTCGAGTGTCTCAGTGGACACATTATCAAAAGCCCTGGAAACGAAAGGAATGTTGTTTATATCATAACCAATGATTGAAAAATCAGCCTACGGCCCTCATGTGTAAACAAGAAATGCTTAAAAAACTTTTGAGACTACAGGGGTGATTACCAACTGGATAATTGATGATGTTTGGAATCATTATAAGATTTCAGATACAGTAAAACTGTTGAGGTTATAGTTTGCAAAACTTCTTATCTTTAGAGGAAGGCATTGGTTGCAGTTGCTGTGGCATCCGAAATTGCTTCAGAATATCTGGGGAAGAGAGAGCAGGGGCTTCAAATGGAGCAAAATTTGTTGAGACTTGTTGTCACTGAAGCTGAGTGACAGATCCAAGATTGTACATGACATGAGGCTGGATATAATAATATCCTGTATTATCTTTGAAATTTTCCACACAAACAAGTTAAATAAATCAGTACTTTTAAGGGAGGAATTCTAGAACTCGTTTCACAAGTCTTTTTGGTTTTGAAACTTATATAAGGATCAATAACACAAACTTGGTGGAATCCAGACAGCCAAGCTCACATTGTTTGTTATTAGAGGGAGATGTTTATTTCCTTTGTGTTGTTTTGGGGGGAGGAGAAACATTTAATTAAGAAGATTTAATTATTTAATAGTTTTAAAGCTTATTTGCCTCAAAATATTTGCTAGTTGCTTTTTCATTTCACCTTCCCTCCTCCTCTTTTATCTGCTCTCCTATTTTTCCCTTTCTACTCTCATGTTTTATCTAATATTTTTAGCTCTTTTCAGAGGCAGAGTCAGCACAGGGACCTAACCTGTCACCACTGGATGCAGTCATTTTCCTTGACTGCTCTTTCCTTAAAGATCTCTTGTCCAATAACATTTCTGAGGCTGACTTGGAGGCTGGACAGGTATGGCTGATGGCACATAAGGTAAAAACTGTAAATCTACAGGAAAGGAAATATGAACATTCTCCTTATCCCTACTTGGAATCTCATAAAGAAAATCCAAATAATAGATTAAGGACAATATTTTTGATAATCCTTTTCCAAAGAGCTGAGAGATTTAAGATAATAAGAATGCTTCTCTTTCCCATCTCCTCTAGTAAAGGGGATGCTTTAAATTTTCTGGTTGTCTTTTCCTGTGTGGTAGAGGGCAGGGCTTTCCAGGGGATGGCTATAATGGGCATAGGGAGGAGGTCACTGGCAGTAGGGTTGGTCCAACCTTGTGTCCTGGGAAGAATGAACTTAGAGTAAATAAGGTTTGAGTCACCATCTGCTTGCCACTTACTGATGTGCAAACTTGGATCAATGGTTCGACATCTCTGAAGGCTATTTCCTCCAAAGGAAATTTGGAACAAGCAATATCTTATTTATAAACTGTCTGGAAGAGTAAATTGATGGAGAAACTGCAAAGAAGGTATAAAGCCAGTGTTCTTCCTGAAACACATAGGAACCCATTAAGTCTCCTCCATCATGGTACCATTCCTAATTACGTCCAGCACAAAAATATTGTATATTTCTATACAATAGAAATAATAGAAATTATTGAAATGGGATTAACAGTTTGATCTCCTGGATTCTGGAAGACAAGCTAGATATCTATCCACCTTCTTATTTCCTCCTTCTTCCCTAAATGAAACTGGAGAATTTCAGTCCCTACTTATAGTGAAAATAAGAGGGAATTTCAGCATCCTAAAGCAAGGGGCTCCCTGAAGAGTCGGTCTGTGAAAAGAATAAAATCAGGGTGAATGGAAGAAAGAACATTGACTCAGAGTAATGGGTGGTAGCGTCCCTGGTGGCTCAGTGGTAAAGAATCCACCTGTCCCTGCAGGAAACAAGGGTTTGATCTCAAGTGCAGGAAGGTCCCCTGGAGGAGAAAATGGCAATTCATTCTAGTATTCTTGCCTGGAAAATTCCATGGACAGAGGAGTGTGGTGGGCTAAAGAGTCAGACACGATTGAGAGACTGACTGTGCACTCTTGGTGACTCATTTACCATGTCCAAGACACAGTCAACTCATGTATAAAGTGGTATAATCATATCATTTCTAAACACTTGTAAGTGCTGATAAGACAATCAAAATGCTTATTAAGTGAACTCAGTTGGAAAAATCATAAAGTACTTCATAAGCATAGAGCATATAAATTAAATTATGGGCTGCAACCTAACAATATACTTAGATCTGTATAGGCAATGATAGGAAATAAATAAATGCATACATACATACACATTTAAACAAACAAACAAATCTCAAACACTAGCCTATGTGATTCCAGAGGGGGGAGGAAGGACAGAAAGTGTGATTCATCACATTGCCTTGGGAAAAGAGTTTATTGCCTTTCGCAGACTTAGTTACTGATAAAAATTCACCTTGTTCTTTGAATTACAGCCTTTGCCCCACAGATTCAGGAAAAAGCTCTGAAAGAAATTCCCAAGTGGAATTTGGACTACAAGTGAGACAATTGATTAAAAAAAAATCTTTTCTGGCCAGAAGCCATTATTTTTACAAGTTGAATAATGATATCATGCCTGTAACTTGAAAAAGTTATGTCTTTGGGACTTAGAATTTGGTCTATAATAATAGAATGAGAGGGTATTTATTATAGTAAGAGCCACTACGAATGGTAAAATCCATAGTAAAATCCACTATGGAGTGGATTATTCCTCGATAAAATGCTG